>NC_060070.1:128409178-129013553 GCF_922984935.1 Meles meles
TGTGAAGTTCTCACTATTTGGTTTTCTTGTTTTTTTCTTTTTTGATTTTTTTTAATGGCTTGGGCTTTTTCATTAAAAATGGGACATTTAAATAATATAGCAACTCAGCATACTAATTACTCCCTCCCTTTAGGGTATATTGTTGTCATTTGCTTGTGCATTCATTTAGTGATTTGGCTGGTTAAAACAGGAAAGTTCATTTCCCCTGTGCAGTCTGTAATATTGCTCCTCAGAAAGCCCAGCCTTGGGCATTTGAATAGTCACTCCAGGATGTCAGTGGTTTCAGCAGGTGTTTCTTTTACTGTTTCTCTCTCTGATCTAGCCATTAGGCTACCTGTCTCTCTTAATACCACATCCAGCTGTTAGGTTCTACTAATAGCTTGCTGATTGCTCTATTGTTTTAGATAATGCCTTGGTGCAGAAATCGCTCCATAGTTTCAATGAAATACAGAGAGAAGTTTTTGAGTCTAGTCTTTAAGATTTGTTTTACCTCCAGAGGATCTTCTGAGCTATTTCTTTCCCTGGTTCTCTTTGCCAAACTAGCTGTCCCACAATTTAAACTACTCTTATGGAGCTACCAGACTCTGTTCATCACTTACCACCAGAGTTTCTATTGTTTTTGAGAGCTCTCTTAGAATCGAACTTCCCATGCTCTGTTATAAATAAGGCCAGTTCATTTGGGGAGAACATTAGAACTCTGTGTTAAGGCCCACCTCTCCTATCAGCCAAAATCTCTCAAATTGCTCCAGAGCTGGGGCAAGGGTAATGACTTGCTTCTTTCTGAGAAGAATGCAGGGCAGGGACAGTAGCCTTTGGTCTTCTCGCCTTGCCTCTCCCAGCCTGAAACCTCCACCTATGAATAAGCTGAGGTAAGGACGATTGGAGCCCCAGTACTCATGGCCTGCCACTAGAATAGTTTCCATTCTGTGACTAGAGTCTTTTCCCTCAACACTCAACTTCAGTCGTCAATCTCAGTCACACTCATCTGGAATTCAGCCTATTTAACACAGAACAAGGGGAGATGAGAAATGCTGGCAGTCCTTCCCAAACCAGGAACACAAAATAGCACTTACCTGCAAGCTGGTAGGACAGAAAGGCTTATGTTCTTGGGCACACGCACATGAAGTGTAGCTTCCATCATGCTGAGCTAGCTGATAGAGTGTGCAGAAGAATATTGACGAAATTGTGTGTAAAAGGGTAGAGGGAAATATAAAATTACTTTCCTCTAATACCAATCTGTATTGGGATATCTTATTTTTCTTTAAAAATAAATAATAAAAATAAGCAATTTCAAAGCTGGATCACCAAAGACTAAGCACTAAAGTGAACTAAGCACTGTTCACTAAAGACTTGCTCTAGGAGCGCTAGGCCATCTGTGGCCTTAACTATGCCAAGGCCACCATGCTATGAGGAAGCCCAAACTGCAGGGAGAGATGCAAGTGAACTCAGCCATCAAGGTCCAGGCACCAGCTCCAAATATTCATGTCATCCCCCGCTGTTCAAATCTTCCCAACCAAGGCACCTGATATCGTGCAACAAATGCAAACCGTCCTTGCTGTGCTCTGTCCAAAATCCGACATACAGAATCTGACAGCATAATAAAATGACTGCCTTACGCTACTAAGTTGTGGGGTAGATTGTCACACAGTAATAAATAACTGGAACAAAAGAAAATTTCACAATCAGGATATGTTCCAATAATAGTTCTGTGCTTTGGATTTCTTTTTCTTATACATCTCAACCAGCAGGTAGAAATTAACAAGAGCCTTTTAAGATATAGGTAAGACTGGGACCACTTCTTTCCATTGGCCTTAGGCTAGGTCTCTGAATCCCCAGTCACCAGCTCCTAGCGTTGTGGACCCCAAGAAGCAGGGATACAATGAAGTAGAGGGCTGAAGAGTTCCACAAGGTAGAGTTTATCTGGTTGAGTGCTCCACAGTCCAGGAATTCGGAGCCCAGCTCTGCAGTTTCACAAAGCGGGCTCGTCAACACTCACCCAGCCCATAGGAGACAGATAATGCAACATATCACTGTATGCCTTCTTTCATTCTAGGCAGTGCGATGTTGAAGACGAAAAGCAATTAGAAGTTTGTTTGGTAACCAAAGGATCAGAGCAAAGGGTATTGTTAAATGATACAAATATTCAGATCTCCTTCACCCAGAAGTAAAGGAGAATAGAGTAGGGACAGGAATTTCTATGTGCTGCTCCCTTTCTGATGGACACATAATATTTAAACGTGTTAACATCCTTCATTAGGTAACAAGGGCTTCCCATCACTGACTCATTGGAAATGCAGGCACAGTTTTACCAGATCTTCTACCTTTTGGAAAAGAAATCCAGGTTTTAGTTTTTTAATTCATGACTTTTAAAAATAATGACTCAGAATATTTTGAAACACCATATGGGTCCAACAACACATCTGCAGAATGAATCTGACCTGCGGGCTGCCAGGTTACAACCTCCGGTGAAAAGTCAAGTCTCCTTACAGCACGTGGGCATAGCCAGGCCTGCTCACAGAGAGCCTCTGGTAGACATCAAAGGGGAACTCCTTGGCCCAGAAAAAGGGAGACACGCCCAGCATTCCATGCAGACCTCTCAGCGTCCCTCCTACCAGGCTTGGAAGGCCTGCCCACTAAGGATCTAAATTGTTGCCTCCCATGGTCATATCTGCTGTTTCTGGAACTGATGAGACTGGGAATATAAAAGGCAGTGAGCACACAGATCATTGTCTCTCCAAACTGGCACACACCCCACACTGAGCAGTCTGCCAAGGCCAGGGAACTCCATGCTGAGAGATACGCAGGGGCCGGGGAGAGTCACAGCCCCTGCCTGCATCCCAGTCTTGTTTCTATTCTTCCCATTGTTTATTTCCTCCTTCGAGAGGAAACCAGAGTAAAGAAAACTTGGACTCACTAAGTCCTAATCTCAATTCTGGCTTATCCTCAAACCTGAGCCAAATTTCACAGACTGGAACAGAAGAAAGCAATTTGGCATAACCTCATTCTGACTCTTTACCTCCCATCAGAGGCCCATCAAAGACCCACCCCCACCTGGACCCACGGCGGGCCTGGCACACACAGAGGGCCCTCTGCTTCACCTGTAATCATCTGATGACCACAGCCTTGGTATTCTGGAGCAGTCTCAATCATGAATGATGTTTCCTTCATCCAATCGTGATAGATTTCTCTCTTCCAAAAGTTCCATCACTAGCTGCAGAAAGGCAGTTCCTGAGGCAGAAAATGCAGGGTCTTTGATTCTCACAAACCTGGGCCATACCCCAGCCTTTACCAGCTCTGTGTCCTGCACTTCTCCTCTTGGGCCTCGGGTTTCTCGTCTGTGGAAAAGATTGAGTGATCTCTTCCCGGGGTCTTTTAACTGTCCGGACAATGCCAGGAGGGATGACTTAACATTTGAGCTCACTAGCTCTCTTTTCCCTGTACCTTGAAGTGTTAATCATGGTCTCTGGTTAGAAACGCCAATAATGTGAGTTCCCTTCCTCCTAATCCCCTTCACCAGATTTTTGTCTCAACATGAGCCCCACTACTCACTCAGGGCAAAGCTTGTGTTAGGCCCGGAGCTTGCCCTGTGGTTTCAGGTTGACAACAACCCACCCACACCGAGGATCCTGGAGTCCTCTCTGGGGCTGCACGCCCACTCTCTACACCCCCTCCCCTTGTCTGCCCCCTCTCTGTAGGTGTGGGAACCTGGGCCCTTAATAGACCCCGAGGGTTTGGGGGAAGGAGCAGAACTGGGACTATAAAACTCACAACCTCTGAGTTCCCAGGCTCTTTGTCAACCCACCACGCCATGTCACCTCACAGCTAATGCAGACTGTGGCCCAGCATTCCCCAGGGAAATGTTTAAAAGTGCAAGTCTGGTTTTTAGAAAACACAAGAAGCTGACAGTTCCCTCACAGTTTAAAGCTGTGAGCAGCAAAGAGAAAGGAAAAATGGGGAAAGAGCCCCTGGAGTGATATTCCCACAGGAGATATCATTTCTACCTGGGAAACTAGAAGATTCGGGCAATAATTTTGCTCTATCAGGAAGGGAGCCAAAAATCCCCACAGCATCCTGAAGTTGGGACCTCAGCCCAGTCATAACACTGACTCCCCCACAGGCTCTCAGAGGCCACAGTCTCAGGGTTTCAGCCTTCGTGTTCTCGCTTTCAAAAAGAAAGGGATTCCAGGAGCACCAAAAGTTCTCATTCCAAAAATGGCAAACCCGGATACTCTATTTTGAAACCTTTCTTCACACCCAGACCTCAGCCTGTGCTGGAGAAGGCAGCACTGTCCGAGTCCAGCCCATGATTGGGAATAAAATGGTAGCCTTGTTTTGGTGGGAAAGCAGGGCTGTGGCTTCCCACAATTGGAAAATGCAGTTCTGATGATTAACGTGTGCATTTCAACAGGCTTTGTGAAAGACGTTTCTGGGCGAGGTCTGAGAGGAGGCTGCAGTGAACCGTCTGCCAGCTTCATTTTCTCTGAACTTCTGGCCCCAGTGGGAAAGGAAATTAAAACTTCATTTTCAAGTTTTAGTTATTCTGAAGGGTCAGAACCTGAGTTTAGGAACCCTAGCTGTGAAAAAGATCTGAAATGCTATATTCAAAGTCAGTCTACCAGCCTACAATTCCTTCTACAGCAAAAGCACCAAAGGCACAATCTGGGGGTGGCAAAATTATTCTGTATCATAGCAGCATCACACCAGTTAGGAAAATCCTGTTAAACATCCCTAAAGTCTTGCGCTTGTATCAATTACCTAATGATTTCCACACTTTCGCACCTGGACATTTAAGTCCTGACCTGACGAGCTTTATCTCTCAAAGTCTCCCATGTTATTGCCTTAAGAGGAGGTCTGGTGCTTTGCTGTGTATTACTTTGAGGTCAGTTTATGAAACATATGCAGAACAACCAGTCCTGACAATAAGTTAAAAAGGGATAGTTGGATAACCAGATAGCCAGGCTCAGAATCAACCATTGCTCAATGAGTAACTTAACTATGGGTGACTTAACTACCATTAATTTAAGAAAGAAGAAAAAATTCTTCAGGAATAAACATCTACATGTCTCTTTGGCACCATGGAGGGATTCTAGAGAGAACCAGCAAAAAACCAAATAGCTCCCAAATGGTCCTGTTTGACTCTCAGAGCCTTTTTTTCCCCTTTTTTTAAATTTGAGTTACCACCTATATGAGGTAGCCAAATTCATAGTGACAGCAGAGTGGTGGTTTCTAGGTCATAGAAGGAAAGGGGAAATGGGGAGTTGTTTAGTGATACAAAGTTGCAGTTTTCCAAGGTGAAGGGTTCTGGAGATCTGTTGTACAGTGCTGTACACTATGAATACACGTAACACTACTGAACTGTACGCATAAAAATAGTTACGATGGTAGACCTTATATTATGTATATTTTGCCCCAATTTAAAAAAAAGAGAAAAAAATTTTTAAAAGGAGTTGAATTAGTTGCCAACATTCATAAGTCATGACATCACACTTATGAATCTCAACTTCCACTTACTAGAAGATGAAGTTACAGTGGGCCCACCATCCAACAGGGCAGCAGCCTATTAGGCTGAGAGCAGCTGCCTCCTAGGTAAGCTGTATGGTGTCCACAGTAGCTATGCCAGCCCTCCAGAAGCTCTGGGGTTTGGGAATACTGTGCCGGAGACCATGGAATATATGCTACATACTTTTCCAGAGCAATTAAGATGCAAAAGTGTTGGGCACCTGTGTGGCTCAGTCAGTTGAGCCTCTGCCTTGGACTCAGGTCATGATCCCAGGATCCCGGGAACGAGTCCTGCATCAGGCTCCCTCATCAGCAGGGAGCCTGCATCTCCCTCTTCCTCTGGTCCTGCCCTCCGCTCATGCTTCTTCCCTCTCTCTGTCTCCCAAATAAAGAAATAAAATATATTTTTAAAAAGATACAAAAGTGTTGGGGCACCTGGGTGGCTCAATAGGTTAAAGCCTCTACCTTCCGCTCAGGTCATGATCCTAGGGTCCTGGGATGGAGCCCGGCATTGGGCTCTCTGCTCAGCAGGGAGCGGGCTTCCTCCACTCTCTCTCTCTGCCTGCCTCTCTGCCTACTTGTGATCTGTCTGTCAAATAAATAAATAAAATCTTTAAAAAAAAAGATACAAAAGTGTTAAATATACTTGAGAGTTTTTGAGAAAACCCTTTAAAATGCATTTTTAGTCATACTTAACAAACAAATTTGGTAAATGGCAAGCCGAAAAGACAGTCCAGTGGAGGGGATACACTGACCACAACATTCCTTCCAGCACTACTCTGAGCCAGCTGTCCTACCAGCTTCCACCAAGGACTCAGTGCTATGAAACACCTCCTGAAGGGATGAAGGGTCACTTAACCATGCCCAGGGCACCTGCCACCCTGGCAGCCAGGGCCCTGAATGGGGATAGTGTATGAGATCAGAGTGACAACTTGTCCACTCCCTGGACTGCAAGAACCCCTCACTACTGCAGGCCAAATTTGGGTAAGATTTGCGATGTGGAAATTTGTGCTCTGGAAATGAAGCTGAGCCTTTTGGCCGGTTGTGTGCCATTAATCATTGGCTATCAAGCAAATTCAAAGGATGATAGCAATCTGAGGCAGCCAGTGTCCTGCCCCAGATCCCTGCCAGCGGGAGCTGCCACACACTCACCTCCTTATCCTAGGTCTGGAGGCTTACCTATTGCATGCTGTGTTTGCGAGGATCCCCCTGTATCGGGGGGCAAGTGCCACATAAAGAAGAATAGTTTAAAGTGGGTACAAGAGGGAGAGAAGTAAAAGGTTATAAAATCGAGTACAGCTGTCAAAGCACTTGGAAACACCCTAAAATCTAACATTAGTTTTTTTTTCTGGTTTTTTTTTTCAAATTGTGGTCTTTAAAGTTAAGAAACAACTGTACTAGAAAGGACAAAGTGAACCTTTGATACCTCTCGTGTCAAGACGTCCCTGGAGAACAGGGGCAGTGAGTCCCGACGGCAAGTGCAGGAATGAAGAAGACTCGGAGATTCTGGGCCCAGACACCCCACACCCAGCGACGATACCCAGCTTTCAGAAGTGAATCCAGTACTTGCGCACGGAACAGCCAGACTTTAAAAGCCATTGGTGGGATTTATGTTTTACTATTTTACATAGAAAAATCATTGTTTTGAACAATTTGAAGGAACCACAAGGAAAAAACGGCTGGGATGTGAGGAGGGCGGGAGGGATTAAAGCACCATCCAACATTTTCAAGAAGAAAACCTACCATTCTGTTTTCTGCATTTCTTTGCTGGAATTTATTACTCATCCAAGCACAACAGATAATTGAGTGGGGTATTCCATCATCTTTCCAAAAACAATAATGCCACATGTCCAAAATTCCACCATTTCAAAAACCTCATAGCCAGCAAATTGTAGAGTCCCTCTATGGTAACCACCTCGTACCAAATAAATCCTGCCGTTCATGGCCACGGTTCTTTCCATTTCTTACGTGGGCTTTGAACAGACCGTAAATCCATTGATGAATTAGTCAGATTTGACCACAGTTCTTTCCACAAAGGCTAGGCAAGGTATGATGAATTCAAGCCTAGTAGCCATGCACAGGGGAAAAAAAATCACACAAATTCCCTCCCCATAAATTGAGAATGAGATTTGGGGAAAATACCCAGAGAGTTCTTGCTCGCATCCAGACCCATTGACCATTTATTCACTAGTTGGATAAACAGCAAGGAAGTCTCACCCTCCTGGGCTCTGGTCAGTCTACTCATAACTAACCATGATTGTGGTTGAGTTGCAACTCTTCTGGAGCTTAGGTGTCTGCTCCCTAAAATTAGTCTCCATAGGCTTCCTGCTCTAAGACTCCATGATTTTTTTTAAAGATTTTATTTATTTATTTGACAGAGATCACAAGTAGGCAGAGAGGCAGGCAGAGAGAGAGAGGAGGAAGCAGGTTCCCCACTGAGCAGAGAGCCCGATGCGGGGTTTGATCCCAGCACCCTGAGACCATGACCTGAGCCGAAGGCAGAGGCTTTAACCCATTGAGCCACCCAGGTGCCCCAAGACTCCATGATTTTATCTTGTAATCTGCAAGAGGTGGAGGGAGGGGTAGGAAATCAAGTAATATATTGGAAGAAGTGGGCAGAATAGACAGAGGAGGAATTAGTAATAAGGGTAGCAGACAGCCCTATCTCCCAGAACTGGAGCGAAGGGATCCGTCTTTGTTTTTAAATCAGATTTCAGTTTTTCTAATTTCTAGAGCGATGTTGTAGCCTGAATTTAGCAGCCCCTCTAGGCAAAGAGAGCTTGGTCTAAAGTGCATCCATCACCCATGCTGAAAAGAGAGCCCATGTTAGACATGCCTTAGCCTGGGAAGAGTGTGTCTTATCACCACATGAAATGTCCCTGGAAAGAAGAGTGACCACATTATTATTAGCTAATTTCTGCTCTTGTGACAGATACTATAGAGAAACAATAGAAAGATGATATGGCAAAAGCAAAGATTCCAGGAAAGGTCTAGGTGTATCAATGATTAGAGAAGTACTTATAAATATATGATGTAACACAGTCACAAAAAGGACTTTAAAAAAAAAACCTACGATACACTGGGTGTATACAAAGAGGCCAGACGCTATGTGCCTGAGATGTAACAAGACTTTCTTTATTCTGCACATCCCAACCTTAGCTCAGCCTTTAAGAAGACCGCAGACAGCTTGGAGCACCCCAAGTTCAGAAGAGCATTGAGACACTGGAAGTCTTCCAGAAAAGAGCCACAGAGTTGAGTTACAGGCTGCTAAGGGTTGAGCAATGCAGGGAGGGTCAATAGCACACAGCACTGAGTAAGTACATCGGCTGTAAGTCAACCAGGGCAAGAACAACCTAAAAATAATCCTGAGGCCTCCCCCATGAAGAAGGCTTCCATTCTCCCCAGGAGTGGGACCTGGGCAGCTGCAGACCACACCCGGGCTCTTGGCCAAAGAGCCAACAATATATTTATAACCTGCAGCTTCCAGGGACAGTGCTGGCTGGCCTGCTTGTACTGGGATTAGTAAAGTCAGCTGTCAGAGAGATGCCCACAGAGGGTGACAAGCTCAAGCAGAAGTGGCCCCAGAAACAGGGTGCAGGAACTCCCACTAATGTGGGTATGCTCTCTCCATCTCTCCTCTCTCCACCGCTCCTCTCATCTTTCCTCTCTTACTCCCCTTTTCCATCTTCCTTGCACCTTCCTTCCCCCTCTATTCCCCACCGCAGTGATCCTTAGTGACCTTTTGCTAGATTAGCTTCCCCAGTCCAGGAAGAAAATGAGATAGCTGAACAAACCCAATTGAGGTGTGAGTGATTCTGCAGGTTAACCTCCAAGACAAGAGGATCTGCAAAGACGGAGAGTACAGTAGAACGAAAGGGTCATGGATAACACCCTTGGGGGTCCCTGAAGCTCTCCTCTCTCTTGGTGTTGCCCCACTGCAAGCTCCCCATCCAGGCTAAAGCTCTAAGAGCAATCAAGGGCTGTACTCTTCAGGCATGGTATGTCTGTCCTCCTTCTCTATTCAACTAGCCTGAACTTATCCTTCCCTGAAACACATAACCTCTTATTCTAAATTTAAAAAAAAATGCAGGAATATATGGAAACATTACTTGCCATATTCTACTTTTCAAATAAATGATCTGAGGGGGGAAGTGGCTTTTGGGTGCACTAATATGATTTGGAGCAATTTAGAAATGTTTCATGTTTCAGCTGGGAAAAGTTCCCTTGAGTCTCCTTTTTTAAAAAAAAAATAATACTGTACTGACTGAGAACAACAGGCTACAATTTTATATTAGGTGATGAAATCAGTGAAGAGAGAACTCCTTGAGCCAGCATATTTGGAAGAAGAGGTTTTGGTGACATGGGGTTCTGCCTATCTTGATGGGTGTCCTCTAAGCACTGCCATGCTTTACTGATAAAACCAGGGACCATTACAGGAATCTTACACCCTGGTAAGCTAAGATTCTACCAGAATCTTGCTAACTTATGTCCACTTTTCTGCCTTAGAAAGAAATCTTCATAAACATGATAATTGTTCAATAATTCAGATTTGGTTAAGGTTGCATGTCCATCTGTGATCTGTGTTCATCTGTGAGGTAAGGATGAAAGACACAGGATGAAATATCTGCTGACTCACAGTCATGAAATGGAGATAAGCGAACAATCAAGCACGGTTCAATACTTAGATGGGCTGTGTGTGAGTCTGCTTTAGTAAAATTTGAGCTTCCTCAAGTTCTTCGCTTTCTTCTATCTGTCCGGAAGTTCCCCACCACCACCACAAAATCCATAGAGTTCCTGTCCTTTTGTCACCTGAGCCTTTTAGTCTTGTAGGCTCTGGGGCTGTAATGTGAGTCTTCACCAGGGCCTCCCACTCACCCTTGTGTTAAAGGAGCAGCTTGACAGACAATACTGGAGAGGTTTCTGGAGAAACTCAGGCACAGAGTAGATGGGGACTTGTGTCCTATGAAATCATGGAAAGGAGATAAGTGACCTCCAAGAACCTAGAGAGGGTAGTACCTGTCTGGAGGTGCCAGGACACCTGAGGAGGCAAAGCTCAGATAGACCAATGACTCCAAGCAGAAGACTATGGGCAGAAAGCCTCCAGAGTAGTCCCTCAATCAGGGGCTAATCCATTCCTTGATACAGCTACATGGGGCAGGGAGGGTTGGCCAAGCTTGATATGGAAAATGTCAATCTCCATTGACATGGAAAATACTTTAAAACAAAAAAAAAAAAAAAAAACAATAAAGGAAAACAAGCATTACCCCAGCACAACTCAGTCACTAAGCTTACTAAAGGTCTCCACAGGTATTTTTCCGCTCTGGACCTCCAAGACATATCCCTTCTCAGTGACCACATTCTTCAAATGATGCTGCATGCCTTGGCCAATGACTAAAGGGCTGCTGCCCCCTGAGGACATAGCTCTTTGGCTGGTGGAAAGCATGAGGGTGTTTAACACCCCAAACCAGAAGGGGGACAATCCAGAGAGGGAGAAAGGATCCAGGAGATGGGAACTGGGACCCTCATTGAGTCCAGAGAAACAGAGCTGTCACTTGAGAAGAATTTGGGCCATCAGGACTCTGCCACAATGCCAGGGTCATAGGCAACTAGGACTCAATAACTCTGTACCTACAGGTAGCTTAACAGAAATTCACGCACATGACATCAGGATTCACACCCAGGAATTTCATAGAATACTTATCCTAAGATTCACAAAGTGGAAACCATCCAGACATCCATCATTAATGAAATGAATCAATAGTGAGCACAACAGAATATTATGAGCAACGAGAACAACAAAGTACAACACATAACTCACAAACATAATGCTGGAGAAGTATGACCAGAAGAAATGATAATATACCCGCATTTATATAAACACAGGCCAAAAACCACATGCAATCTCTATTGTTTAGGGGTTATATCCAGGAGGTAAAACTATGGAAAGAAAAAAGAAGAATCTCCAGAGAAGTGGGACAAATATATAAGTGGAAGAGCCCATAGGACCCTCTCCCAGGGGGAGGATGAGTTTCTGAGGTGTTGGAATGTTTCATATCTTGATCTTGAGACTGGTTTCACTAACTTATACATACACAAGGAAGGCATTTTCTGAATTTATGTTCTACTTCATCGTAAAAGCAATGGGGAGGAAAGAAAGATTATTGAACTTAGAGACAAATCCATGGATTTTGTTCCACCTCTGTCACTTATTAAACCCTTAAGCTGTACATATAATCTTCCTGAGCCTCAATTTTCTTACCTATACAATATATAAATGGCAAAATATGGGCTATAGTTCTTATCTCAAAGGGCTGTTGTATAGCTAAAATGAGTATTGTTTTAATGCTTTAAATCCTAAAAAGCAACATGCACATGGGAGAAGTAACTTTTATAAATTCCCATTTCATAATTTACCTGTAGCTGGATATTGATCTGCTATCTAGTCACTCAGTAAACATCTATTTTGTGCTTGCGAGGCACTGTTGTGCAAACTGCAGTGAGCGAGAGCAGACATTTCAATGAGGACATTTGCATCAATATTCAAAAGTGAAACTGGGTTCCTTTAAGAATGAACAGATAAAGAAAATGCAGTGTATCCACACAATGAGATATGACTCAGCCTTACAAGGGCGGGAGCTCTGACACATGCTGTGACATGGAGGAACCTTAAGGACATCGCACTAAGTGCATCACACTAAGTGAAATAAGCCAGTCACAAAGGACAAATTCTGGCTGCATGGATCCACTCATATGAGGTTACTAGAGTACACAGATTCAGAGAGACAAAGAGTACAGTGGTGGTTTCCAGGGGCTGGGGGAGAGAGAAAATAAGGAGTTAATATTTAATGGGTACAGAGTTTCAGGTTTGCTAGATGGCGCCTGGGTGGCTCAGTGGTTTAAGCCGCTGCCTTCGGCTCGGGTCGTGATCTCAGGGTCCTGGGATCAAGTCCCACGTCGGGCTTTCTGCTCGGCAGGGAGCTTGCTTCCCTCTCACTCTCTCTGCCTGCCTCTCTGCCTACTTGTGATCTCTCTCTGTCAAATAAATAAATAAAATTTAAAAAAAAAAATGAAAAATTTCCAGAGAGAGATATGGTGGTGATGGTTGTGCCATAATACCTTGTACATTCATGTACTTAATGTTACAAAATTGTACACTTATAAGTGGTTAAAATGGCTGGTGCCTGGGTGGCCCAGTCATTTAAGAGTCTGGCTCTTGGTTTTGGCTCAGGTTCTGATCTCAGGTTCATGAGATCCTGAATTTCACGTGATCTCTGCACTCAGCACAGAGTCTGCTTGAGATTCTCTCTACCTCTCCCACTCATGCTCTCTCTCCCTCTCTCTCTCCCTATCTCTAAAATAAACAAATAAATCTTTTTGAAAATGGTTAAAATGGTCAATCTTGTTATGTGTAGTTTACCATATTTTTTACTTTTATGTAAATTTTACTCAGTTAATATACAGTGCAATATTGGTTTCTGGATATCATCATTTTTTAAATGGTTAAGATAGTTTTTTAAGTTAACCTAGGGAAACACTAGGGGTATTCTTACTAATATCAGTAACAAAACAAAGATGTCCACCATCATCACAACCATGTATACTGGTGATGTTAGCCACAGCAATTAGATATGGAAAATAAATCAGATACATAAAAATTGAGAGGTAAGACTATCACTGTTAATGGACGGTATCACTGCAACCAGGAAATAATGGGAGAATCAACCAAAACTGCTACTACAAACAATAGTTCAGGAAGGTAGAAGCAAGATTGACATTAGACTCTCCCATGCCTTGTTTAGCTAAAGAAAATATGTCCCATCTGGGAAGATGTTTAGAAAAGATACCTCTTTCTGGTTATCAAGACCCCATGAGCATGCTGCCTGACCAGGAAAGGGCAAGCTGTGTTCAACTCTCACTTAACAGATACCAGGGAAAGCAACACCATTTACAGGAGCAATAAAAAAGACAAAGCATCTAGGAAAAACTTAACAAGAAATGTGTAAACCTTCAGAATAAAACTTCAAGATGTTCCTGAAGAATACAAAGGTAGACTTTTTTTTTAATGGAAGGATACACCATGTTCTTCATAGGAAGACTCAACATCAAAAGATGTCAACTCTCTTTAAATTCATTTAATTAAAGATGAATACCGCATCTCAATACCATTTCAACTTAAAAGAGGGGATTTTTCTGGACAAATAATTCTAAAGTCTATGTGAAACATAGGAAAAATAAAGAAATTATGAAAAAAAAAGAAGAATGAGGAAGGGCAAAATTTAAGAGGTACTAAAGACACTCTCAAGAGCCAACACTTAGACATGCAGTAATTAAAACTGAATGGAAGACACACTAGTGTAAAAAGGTTAGAAAATCCAGAAATTGAGTCAAATGTGTATGTGAAATAAGTGTCTAAGGCTACATCTTAAATCTGTGGCAACAAAGATGGACATTATAATAAGGGAGACTAGCGCAACATGGCAGCCAATTGGGAAAAAATAAACTGGATCCATCCCTCACAGAAAATACTAAAATAGCCTCCAAATGTGTTAGAAATTTAAATGTAAGGCAATAAAACCATTAAGAAGTACCAGAAAAATTCAAGTACAGAAAAAATCCAAGACTTTTATAACGTTGAATAGGAAGGTTTTTCTAACTCAAAAGTTTTTTTTTAAGTCTCAAAAATTCAATAGCCATAAAAATTGAGAAATTAGTTAATCTGAAGATATCAAAGTGAAAACATTTATACAGCAAGGATATCATAGGTAATACAGATATTAGATGATATTAGAGAATTATGGTTAATTTTCTTGGGGGTAATAATGGTATACTTGTGTAAGAAAAGTTCTTTTAGGAGGTCTTTGCTGAAGGACTTGGGTTTAAAGAGACCTGCTCTATGCACCTTATGTTTACATGCACAAGCTCACACATTTGTATGCTCATGTCTGTATGTGCCCATACATATGCATTCACATGTTCATACACACAGTCAGACAAAGGTAGCAACTGTTACCAATTGTTGAATTTAGAGGGCAATCAGGTGATTTTTACACTGTTCTTTTAATGATTTATTTATTCATAATAGGAAGTTGAAAAATATACACCATAAACAGTCAAAAGACAAATGACAAGCTATGTAACACACATCACAGAGAAGGGTTAAACTTCCTAATACAGGGGCGTCTGGGTGGCTCAGTGGTTTAAGCCTCTGCCTTCGGCTCAGGCCATGATCTCAGGGTCCTGGGATCGAGCCCCGTATCGGGCTCCCTGCTCAGTGGCGAGCCTGTTTCTCCCTCTCTCTCTGCCTGCCTCTCTGCCTACTTGTGACCTCTCTCTCTGTCAAATAAATAAATAAAAAATATATTTAAAAAACCAACTTCCTAATACATAAAGCAATTCTATAAGTCAAGAAGAAAAAAAATCCAATAACCCAATATAAAAAGAGGTAAAGGAAGAAATACGTCACAGGAAAGGACATACAAAACATGAAAAAATGCTTGATCTCATTCAAAATAAATTCAGATCAAAGGAGATCACATTTCTCACTTTATCAGATTGGCAAAAATTCCAACATTTGACAACATGTAAGGCTGCAAGGAGATGATGCTCTCAGACTTTGCTGGTAGGAGGGCAAAATGCCCAAATGACAGTGGGTAAGGATTTCACATCTATCAAAGTCATGAGTGCATTTTCCTTTCACCCAGCAATCTGACTTCTGGGAATTTCCCTTATGGATACTCCTGCATACATATAAAATGACAGATTTCCAAGCTGACTTTTTGTGTCATTCTTTGTTATAGGAAAAGACTGACACCAATACAAATATCCGTTTCTGTGGGGCTGGGTAAGTAAATGTTGGCACATCCACCCCAAAGAAGATCAGGAGGGTCTAAGAGAACCTTCCTGTGTACTAAGGACAGATCTGCAGTATACAATGTTACTTGGAAAGAGTAAAAAGAAGAAAAATAAGTACTCATATTTTTAATTTATTTATATTTCCACAATGAAATCCTAGAAGGACACAGCATGTATATGCTTCCCCCCCAAACACACACACACACACACACACACACACACACACACACACACACACACACAAAATAAAAGTAGTTACACCAGGGGCTGAGGTTTGGGAACAGAAGGCCAGCCACCTGGATGAAAGAAAGACTTGTCAATGTCTACATTTTTATATCCTTTTTCTGTTTAAACCATGTTCTCGTATTGCCTGTTAACACATTAACACTTTTTAAAAAAGAGGGAAAAGTCCTCAAACACTTGTTCTGATTTTTAAATAAAACTTTCTTGGGGAGGGGAGGTGAACCATAAGAGACTATGGACTCTGAAAAACAACCTGAGGGTTTTGAAGGGTCAGGGGTGGGAGGTTGGGGGAACAGGTGGTGGGTAATAGGGAGGGCACCCAGTGCTCCATGTTTTTGCACACAAAAACAATGAATACTGTTATGCTTAAAAAAATAAATAAAATGGGAAAAAAAAACTTTCTTAAATGTTGGTAATAATTATTTTGAAGACTATTCTGTGAGTTTTCTGGTCAGCAGTTTGATTCCCAACATTCTCTATAACCTCTGTCATCTCTTTTAAATCTTGCAAAATAAAGATCCAACTGCTTACCTGGTGAGTTTGGTTCCTGTAGACAACTAACCTCAACAATTCAGAACAAAAAAATTCCTCTCTTCAGTAATTAGAAGCATGGGATTTGCTCTAAATTACCCCATGAGCTGTCTCACGGGGGTTTGCTTGTGTAGACACAGACTGTCTTCTCCCAGAGGCCTCTAGGTGCTATCCATCTCAATACACTCACACAGTCCTCCTTCCAGATACTTAATAAACAAAGATGGAGGTGAGAAAATCAACAGTGTAAGACAGTTGGCTGCTGCTCAAGGAGGGTGAGGAGAAGTACTGCTCCTCATGGATCTCATCCAAAAAACCAACCCAAAACACATCTCCACCCTTCTGAGCCACCCAGATGCCAAAAAGCCACACGTACTGACTCTTTTCATTCTAGTGTATTCTTAAGACTGAAAAGCCCGAGTGTTTGAAATGCCTGCACTTTGTGCACGGAGATCCAGGATCCACCTGAAACCCACCACCCTCTCCCAGAACCAGTAGCTCAGCAAGAAAGAAGAGTATGTTGCAGAAGGTGGCTTTCTGTTGAGAGGATGTTCCTGGTCTGCCATAGTGCCCAGAGCAGTGATGCCACAGGACAGAGACGTCCCAATCTTGCAAGGATCTCTTAGCCTCCCAACATCCTGACACCCTACTGTGTGCTCTTATGCAGATTAAATCAGCTTGGAAGAGAAAAATGACATTCGCTAAGAGGCATATGCAGCCTGAAATGTGAGTAGAAAGAAGGGGGTACATTTCCTTGGGGGCACAGTGGGTTCACAAGCTTTTTATAGGATTTCATAGCTGCCAAAGCAAAGACAATGAATGACCTTGGGCTGCTGCTCTGTGCCCACAGAAGAGGGCCAGAAGCCTGATTGGCCCTCCCCCTGGGCAGCTTGGGATGAGCCATCCTCTGCAGTCACAGTTCCCAGCGCGGGGCCAGAAAGGCACAGGCTCCTTGAGGGTGAGGGTCTGCTCTTACAGCCATGTGTCCTCTGGAACAATCTTCAACTTCTCTCCTAGATCCTTTAGCATTTTCCCTCCTGCGGCTTTAAGTTTTTGTTTTCCTTTTGCAAAACAAAATTACAGAGGGCCATAAAATATTTAAATACGTAAAGCAGGAGACTCCAGTTTTTCCGAATCAGATAACGTCAAATTGGGATGCCTGGGTGGCTCAATTGTTAGGTGTCTGCCTTCGGCTCAGGTCATGATCCCAAGGTCCTGGGATCGGGCCCTGCGTCGGGCTCCCTGCTCGGCAGGAAGCCTGCTTCTCCCTCTCCCACTGCCCCTGCTTGTGTTCCCTCTCTCACTGTGTCTCTTTCTGGCAAATAAATGAATAAAATCTTAAAAAAAAAAAAGATAACCTTAAATTATCACTCAGATCCATTCTGAAAAGATCTTGAGGTTGTAAAAAGGTTGTTAAAAAAAAAGTTGTTAGTTTTTTTTTTCTTTTAAGATTTTATTTACTTATTTGAGAGTGCACAAGAGAATGAGAGAGAGCACCAGCAGTGGGCGGGGCAGTGGGAGAGGGAGAAGCTCCCCTCTGAGCAGGAAGCCTGATGCAGAACTCCATGCTTAACCAACTGAGCCACCCAGGTGCCCCTTAAAAGTTGTTAGTTCTGATTTTAACTCTCCCGGAACTAGAGATCTCACTGACTGTTGGTCACTTAGTCCATCAAAGCCAGTCATTTTTTTTTTTCCCCAAAAAAAATGGAGATAACAATTAGTACAACTACAGCTGTTGACAAGCAGTGTTAAATCAACAGAATATTTAATGTGTGCAGAAAACTAAGAGCAGTACTCAGGCGGGGTGTCGCTCACTGTTGGGACTTGGTGTGGTCACAGATATCTGCCTCCTTCCTTTTTTCCCCCAGAATGATGGCTTTCCCCCAGTGTGTGTAAACACGGGTTCTTTGTGACTAGAAAGGTCAGAATCAGAAAGACACCCGAAGGACATTAATTCACAAAAGAGCAAATCCTTGTGGGTTATGGGGAACACATTTCTCCCCTCCACTAGCCCATTGTGACAAAAATGCAGCCTTAATAGGATTGAGGAGTTAGATTTCACGGCTGCTGCAATGCCTAATTCATATTCCACGCTCCTAATTTTGAAGCAGCAGGCAAATAAGTGCCCTTGTTTGTACTTGTAAACTACCAAGGTCTGGTAAGTCCTTCTGGGGCTAGGTCTCCCTTCCTTTCCTGTTATATATAACCACCCAGAGAGAGAGTCTTTGTTTTCCCCAAGGGAAGAATGACCCCTTGGTTCAGGGTTTGTGTCAGCTAGACTGAGTATGTGAGATGTGTGTGTGTGCATGCTTGTGTGTATAGTGTGTGTGCATTGGGTGTGTGTGTTGAGTAAGCGTGTGTCGGGTGGGTGAGTGGGCGTGTGAGTCAGTATGTGTGCGTATGTGGTGTGTGGGTGTGAGAGTATGTTGGGTGTGTGTGGGTGTATGGGCCTGAGAAGGAGAGGGAGAACATCTCTTGTGTGACTGGATTAAACTTCGAATTACTGGTGAACTGAAGCCAACCAATTCAAATGAAGAATTTCTTTTTTCATTGACTCAGGAAAGGTTTTATAGCTCTGGCAGAAACTCTCCAAAAAATTTACCTTTGGGCAGACATGGCCCAGCACCAGGCAAAAGGTTTCAGCCCCAAAGAATTTGGCAGAAAGTTATGAGCAAGTGAATAAAGGAGCTGAAAAATGTGACTCCACCCTCCCCATAACCAGCAGGCTCGCTCCTGCTAACCCCGGAAGGCGCTTGAGCAGCCTTTCTCCAGGCCCAGTCCCCGGGGGCAGCCCCGCTTGGCTCACCTGGCTTGGCAGCCGCAGAATTATACCCCATGAAGGTATGTGGGCACTCATGTAAAGCGACCCTATGGAAAGAGCACACACCGTAGACTCCGCAGAAAAATCTGCATATATATCCTAAAGCTATCTCCTTTATATAGAACCTTCCACGTTCAGAATACCATGATAACCCTCCCTATAAAACACCAACACACATATGAGAGAGTTTTTGTCATTAAGTTCATGGTAAGAGTGTGTAATGTTCCAGAACGTCTGCCAATACCAGTGTGAAATGGAGAGGTGAGGCCATTTTTCAGATACTATTTGATCTCAGAACACTTGCTCCTGAATTATCTAGGTAAAGCATAGAAGTACATACCACTGGCTCTTTTAATCTGATGAATCAACTCAATTCTCCATGACAATTTAGTTCTCTGAATGATCAAAAAGGAAAATTCTTCTAAAACTAAACATAAAAAAAGTGACCTCATATCTACCCTGTTTTGCTAAGTAGCCAATTGTCATTTCTTCTGGAAATCATTATCACTATTTGTTTAACAAACATCTAGAGAGCATTAGCTCTGAGCCAGGCACTGAGGAGATGAAGGTGGATAAGAAGAGCTGCCTTCCTGTGTGACAATTACAGTGCACAACAGAGGCAACATTTCCTACACTCCCTGCTCCAGCCAGTGTCCTCAATGCTTTGCCATCGCTTGCAGTTAATCCCCAACAATGATAGTCCAATTGATTTTAAAACTCTCTGTCCCCCAAAAATATCAGAGTTGTTGTTCAGAGCAAACGTGGAGAATTCCAGCATCGGCCACAGGGTGGGGATTTGAGAACTGGTAGCTGTAATTTTTACAATTTAATTATAAAGGCAAGATCTTCTTTCTATAGGAACTAAATCTCATTTATGCTGTTGCTTAGTACCTAGCACAACACCTGGCATGTATTATTCAGTAATAATGCGTTTGTGCTTTTCTTACAGACAGAGATGACCAATATCAAACTTCAAATTGCACTAAAAGAGAACATGGAGAACTCATGTGATGCCTCAATTGACTCTCCCTCAAAAGCCCACTTGGGGACAATTTTTTAAGGTTATTGCCATTATCCAGTTCTGAATGTCACCCTGCCTACATGAGAAATGCAAAAGGAGAAAGAAACCCCACAGTATTTCTTCAATAGCCATTACCAGGCTAGTATCAGTTCCACTGCGTTCAGTGAGGTTCAAAGCGCAGTGAATGCCTAAACATTCTCCTGAAATACTTGTATTTGGTAACTGAGGTTGAGGTCATTATTGACGCAGCATGAAGACAAGATCAAAGGCAAGTCACCATAGTTTCTCTGTCTGGGGCAACTCTATTAACCCATTCGTCTTTGCATTACTCACATTTAGCACAGTGCTCGTTCATAATCAGTGGTCAATAGATGCTTCTTACAAAATCACCTAGAGGGAGGAGTGTATCTACTTAGGTACCTAAAAAACAGTAAACAATCTCCAGGAAACAGTGAAACAAAAAGGAGGGAGAGCATCACTTCATTGACCCAAGACAATGGGAAATCCTTGTTTGCCAAACCCCCCATCTTGATCTGCTTCCCACCTGCTGCCCTCTGTCCACTGGAAATCACACTTGAACCCACACCCCAGAGTCAGCTCTTCCACAGGAGACATGCTCTGTCCGTGTTGTGCATGATCCAGCCTCTACAGTGTTTCCCAAAAAGGAGCCCAGAGAACAATGACCTGGGAGATAATTCCGTGGTCAACGCTGGGTGAGACACACTACGTACCTCTTGGAATTTCAAAATGTACATTAGCAACTAAATGTTCTAAGAAGTCCTGCTGTAGAAAAACAAGTTTGACTTTGCTCAGAATTTCTCAAATTTATCCAATTGCAAAATCCACATTACTAATGCTTTATGGAACTCACTTTAGGGATAGCTTCATAATCTGAAACCATCAGAAAACTGATGAGCCTTCCCTGTCATGAAAATGTGGGAAGGACACCTGAAAGACACCCTTCACTTGAAATATTTTTCCCAGTATAGCCCCAAAAGTCAAAAGCATCATCTCTAAGTGAAAGAATTTACTCCTTCTAGTACACTGGCACACTCTCATACAATATTTCAACAATGATGAAATTCTGGTCTTTTAAGACATCCCCAAATTCTATTATTGATGACTGGCAAATCAGGCTAATAGCAAGGACCAATCATACTCAGAAATGCAGAGGGTGTTTGATGAGCAATTTTTGATGGTGTGAAAAGATGAGGCAGAAGGATTATTGACTCCAAGGGGAGAAAAGGGTAAAGAGTTATTTTCAAAGTCATGTCTTTATTAACAAAACACTGTATAAATGCAGTTAATTTTTAAAATGTGAGTTGTATTTGCTTCAACATTAAATAAGACCAAAAATTAACTTACTAGACAATAATCATTACCCAGAATCAACAGATCTTAAAAATGCATGTTGGTTTTATCAATGTACAGTTGATCCCCATTATTCACAGATTCTGTATTTGCAAATTCTCCTACTCACTAAGATTTACTTGTCACCCCAAAAATCAATGCTCTCGGTGTTTTCATGGCCATTCATGGACATGCCCAGAATACTAAGAAAATTGAGTTGCCCTACACATTCCCAGGTGAGGTCAAACAAGTTGAATCTCCTCCTTGGTTCAGTGCTCACATGGTAAAGAAGTGTTCTTTTCCCAGTCTATTTAGTGCCCCCATTTTTTGCATTTTGGGGGGCTTCACTGGTGATTTTACTGTTTAACACGGTCTCCAAGCAGAATCCCGAAGTGCAGTCCAGTGTCTCCACGGCAAAACAACTGTGCTGTGCCTCAAAGAGAAAGCACCTGTGTTAGATGGGCTTCATTCAGACTTTAGTTACAATGCTGTTGGCCAGAGGTCAGTGGCAATGAATCAAACATATACAGACATTCCTCATATCCCAAGAAACCCATCCTAAGTTGAGAAATATTGTCAAAAAATGCATTTAATACACCTAACCCACTGAACATCACAGCTTAGCCCCGCTTACTGTAAATGTGCTCAGAATGCTTGTGTTAGCTTACCATTGGACAAAATTATCTAACAGAAAGCCTAGTTTATAATAAAGTCTGAATATCTCATGTAATCTATCAAATGCCATACTGAAAGTGGAAACAGAATGGCCGTATAGGTACAGAATGGTCTTAAGCGTGTAGGTTGTTGACCCTCGTGAGTGTGTGGCTGCCCGGGAGCTGAGTCTTGCTGTTGCTGCTGCCTCCACAAAAGAGCACCATCCTCCATATTGCTAGACCAGAAAAAGATCAAAATTCAAAGTACAATTTCTACTGAATCATAAAGTTGAAAAATAAGTAGAACCTTTGTAAGTTGGGGACCATCTGTATGTTCAATAAGATGTCTTCGAGCAGAAGCACACGTAAAACAAGCTTATGTCTTGAGCAGTTGACAGAAGTGCTGTAACCCCATAGGAAGCCAACCCTGTGTTTCCCCCCAGGAGCAATGGTCCAGTATTCGCTAATTCAGAGCACACAGTAACATTACAGAGCTTAACAACTGAGAATCGTGAGAATCGACTGTACAGTATATTTGGGCAGCAATGTGCAGCTTCCTTCAAGAAAAAGTCTTGCAGAAGTGGCTTCAGGAAGGTGAACAAGCTGCCAGTAAGTGTAGATACTGCAGATGTTAAAAGTTTGGATGAAACTAGAACCACTCTATCAGCAACTGGGTGTTTGTGGTCCTTGCTGACAGAGTTAGCAGATGTTGTGCTTTTTAAAATGAAATCTGCAGCCAGTTTGTTCACTCTATCCTAAGTGTTGAATCTCTTCTACTCCAACCTTAAGTAAGCTTTTCTTTCAACTCCTGGTGGAAACTACCGACTGATGCCCTAGAAGGCATAGTTTTCGTTATGTCTCAAATCTGCTGTGCTTATCTGGGCTCATTTTAAGTTGAGATCTTGACGAGGTGCCTAGGTGACTCAGTCAGTTAAGTGTCTTGCCTTCAGCTAAGGTCATGATCCTGAGATCCTGGGCTCAAGTCCCTCATTGGACTCCTTGCTCAGTAGAGAACCTGTTTCTCCCTCTCTCTCTGCCACTCCTCTGTTTGTGCATTCATTCTCTCTCTCTCTTCCTCTCTCTGTCCCCTTCTCTCTCTGTCAAATAAACAAACAAACAAAATTATTTTTAAATTATAAATTATAAATAAATTATAAAATAATAATTTATTATATTATAATAATTATATTATTATAAAATTATAATTAAATTATAAATTTATAAATAAATTATAAATTATAAATTATAAATTATAAATTAAAATTATAAATTATAAATTATAAATTTATAAATAAATTATAAATAAAATTATTTAAGAATTTTTTTAAATTTTAAAAATTAAAAAATAAAGCATCGTGACAATCAAGTAATCTCAAACAATCTCATAAAGATCTGCTGAGCTGACATCATCAAACACTTTTTAGACATTGTAACTTCATCTTTTCTCTAAAGAATCTAGAAGACTATTCCTTTTTTTAATTTAGATTCAATTAGCCAACTTACAGTCCATCATTAGTTTCATCAGTAGTCTTCAGTGATTCATCAGTGGCACATAACACCCAGCGCTCATTAGAAGATCATTCCTTGATGAGGCCACTGTTAACGTAATGTCAGCTCTTGTCCCCAGTGGTAACACCCACAGCCTCATGGCCTGGCCCACAGCTCCCGCCGACTTCAAAGAGAGCTTGTGGGTGTGTTGGAACTGTTTGGTCCATAGGACAAAGCTTACCAACAACATCAGCTCCTGAAGTTGAGCCATGATGGTGTTCCACGGCTGCCAACATGGCTCACGTTCGTTTCTAACTGAAAAAGTTCAGGGACACCTGGGTGGCTGAGTTGCTTAAGCATCTGACCCCTGATTTCGGCTCAGGTCATGATCTCAAGATCCTGAGATCGAGCTCTGCGTGGGGCTCTGCACTGGGCATGGAGCGTGCTTGAGATTCTCTCCCTCTGCCCCTCCCTCACCTCTCTCTCAAAAAAAGAAAATGATAAAGGAAGAAAAGTTCAAAATCCGCATTCCTGCTTCCTTCTAACACACTCTCTGTGCCCCCTCTGCACCAACACACACACACACCCCTCAGCAAGATTAATTTTGTTCTGTCTTTTAAAAAAAATACATGCTTCTAGACTCAGCCTATGAATGGAAGGTTACAGCCAAATAAATCTCGTTTTAAGGTATATTCGGTGGAAAACATGCTGCCAGGAAAAAAGCCCTTAATGACCAGGCACCCCACCCCCGGGGTGCAGGATGTTCCCTCCATGATGCGGTGGTTCTGTAGCTATAAGGAGATAAGCTCATGGACTGAATAGCACATTTTTCCTTTGAACTGATGAAAAGATCTTTGGGCGATTTTGAGAGCGACGCCGAGTGTTCGCGAGCAGCACAGTGATTCACAAGGGCTTTTGCCCAGCTGGGGCAAGCACACGATGGGCTCCAGGGAAACAGGCACACAATCTGTCTCCTCAGCTTCATCAGTCTCAGGAGGAGGCTTTCCTTCTTGGACGCGTTTTCTTGAAGCCTGTTGAGGCTGCTCCTCGCTGATAAACATATCCGATGAACCAGGTACCTGTGGTAAGCTGTTGTGTGTCTATACAGCTTGTCACCAAACCAAAGGAAGCCATCCACTCCTGCTCCATGGGAAGGATGCCCCAGGTAGGTGCATCACCAGTCCCTGTCAACCCTCCCTCTCTGCTCACCCGCTGGCCAGGGATGCTGTCCTGGCTTTTTCTCCAGAGGACAAAAAGGGGACAATGACAAAGAAAATGAAAAATCTTTCCTCGGAGGAAGAAGCAAATAAGGCAGTCACCAGGTGGTTTTCTCTTCCTTTGAAGTTTTAACAAAAGCAGATTCCTGGGTCCTGGGGTACATGGTAAGGGGAAAAGCACCCCCTGAGTTGGCTGGTCTTCATTTTGCCATCACTCGATCCTGCGTAGTAGCTGAGGGCCACAAACTGTGTCTAGCTTCTGTAGGTGAACCCAGTGTGTGTGTGTGTGTGTGTGTGTGTGTGGTGTAATTTTTTTTTTTAAGTTTCGTTTTGCTGTCTTCAAAAAAAAAAAAAAAAAAAGCCAGACAAAGGCACCAAAAAATGACTGTCTGGCCAAGAAAGAAATTGCTGGCAAGTGTAGGTTTACCCAGCTATTAGCTTCCTCGCAGCTGCAGAACACTGAGCTAGTCCACAGGAAGAGCTAATCTTCTTGCCGAGGACTCTCCCCACTAAGATGTCAGCTGACCCTGCAAGTTACAAGTCCGTCAAGGTGAAAGCCCAGAAGACGGAGTTGAGAAAGTGCCCACATTTACGGTCTCTGTTCGAGCATGACTGCACACTTCTGATTTAAAAAATGGATTTTGGGTTTGTATTATGAATTCTATATGATTGGAAATGCCAGGGAAACAAGGAAACTTATCAAGAGTTAATCCTTAAGAAAACTCCTTTTCAAAATCATGGGAAGAAGAGAAAGCCCTATTTTCTCTCTCGCCGCTAAAGGACTAGATTTCTATTTTCTAAAAACTGCCTCACTCACTGAAGACCATGGAAAATTTGCCTGTGGAAATGAGACAAAGTAGTGAGCATTCTTAATAGACAAATTGAGGGGAGCGTAAGCCACAGCCGAAGGAAAACAATGAACTTTATGTTCTTCCAGAACAAATTACACATTTTCCCAGCTCATAAAGCCTTTTTATATAACTTCAGTCAGGCAATACCTGGGCAGGGAGAGTCTGCAGGGAGATAACCATGTCCCTGAGGCGGCAGATGCCCTTGGAGCCAGTTCACACCGCTTCACAATACCCAGGAGTGTCTCAGCCTGACACGGCCACGCCTCAGCAACCGCTTCTCTCGTCCCACAGGCTCCTTCCCACCAGCCTCACCTCCAGCTGCTCTGCCCCAAATGGGAATCAGACCTTAATGCCACTGGGGTCCATCAGGGCCATGAGCGGAGCGAGGGTAGAGGGGCAGCACCTAGATACCTGGGCCGCAATGAAGACCGTCTGCGAGCCCATCAACCCAACAAAAGGCTTCCTCACACAACGCGGTTTAATAACCCAGGAGTGCTTTTGTGACTGGGATAATTCGGTCACTGTGCCAATGGCATAGCCAACTATAAGGGCTGAAGCAAGCTTTGGCACTTAGAAATTAAAATTCAACATGTGTGCCCTGAAAACCTTCCACCGGAAGTCCAACTTTGTCCTAGGGGAGAGAAAGGAGTCACGTTCTGTCCTTGGTCAATGCAGAGATTTTCTTCATTACTACCACCACAGGCGAGCCCTTCCTGCGCACTGGCTGAATCACCAGGCAGAAAGTCTCTCTTCTCTCTCCCCTCCCGTGTTTCTGCATTTGGCAAAACAGGAGAAAAGGCACAATGGTGCCGTGCACAGCGGTGACCCACCAAGCCAGCCCATTAGTGTGGAAACTTGAGAAGCACCATGGGGGTGATGTGGCGCGTGAACCAATGACCAGCTCCCAGATGCGGCTGAGCTTTAGATAATCCCAGGGGGTCATTCAAGACAGTCACAAATGTCCTGTTTTATTATATTTTGTTACTATATTAACATTAATCATTTATTACCAAATATTAGCCATTATATTAAGTAATTAAATCAGCCAACCCAGCCACCTGGGCCCCCTCATGGGAACCAGAGTAAAAGTTTTCCCAAGGACTAGATTTTTAGGTGATGCATCGCTGCCAGGATGGTCAGACAATGTCAGCCAGCTGAGTTGGGGGGATCCCCAAGGAGCACCCATCAGCCTGTGGCACATTCCCAGGAGGGCCTTGGGGCAGCTCTTGCTGGGGTGGTCGGGTCTCAGGCCTGCCCCCTCCACAGTAGAGCCTCCTGCCCCCTCTCAGATACCCTCTCTGACAGCTCTATGTAGTGAGGATTTGTTCTCCAAAGACCTTCCAGCAGGTGCCTCAGGAGAGCTCAGTGAGGACAAAGTTGGACTTCCGGTGGAAGGTTTTCAGGGCACACATGTTGAATTTTAATTTCTAAGTGCCAAAGCTTGCTTCAGCCCTTCTAGTTGGCTATGCCATTGGCACACTCAGGAGAGCTGTAAGAAACACAACATCTGGCTCCTGTACCTCAATCATATTCTTCCCTTAAACTATGGGACCACTCCTCAGAGCCTCAGCTCGCCCTCTCCCTCACCTCCTCTCTGGCCCTGCCTTCCTCCTACACATACAACAGAGGGATAGCCTGGCTTGGGGAATCTTCTTAAGAAGGGGCTGCAATGCGTTCAAAATCAGCTTGGAAAATACTGTGAGCAGGAGGGCAGGAGGCCCTCAGCTCTGTCAGCAGAGCCGTGTGACCAAGCACGCATTTTGAACTTTTCTGGGCTTCAGTTTACCTCTCATGGGTACATCTGGATTTGGAGCGGGATGGACCAAAGTAGAAAGCAAACGAATGCAATTCATTCATGGCCTTTTTGCCCACTGTAGGGAAACAGACACCAAAAAAACAGACCCCAACTTGACACCATGAAATTCAGTCGCTCCTTCTCCTTAATGAGCTGAATGGAGCTTACTTAAAGCGTATGTGAGGTATTGCCATTCTAAATCTATTGTGAAGGCTCTTGACTTATTTATCCATAGACCTCAAGGACTTTACCTAGTAAGCTCATCTAGCCCGCTGGTGTGAAACTTGTATTTTTCAGGGGCCCTGAAGTGCACTTCTCTGACACTGGCACTAGATGGCAGTAGAGCTCCATCACAGTCCCTGCACACCCCAATGTTAAAGGACCCACAGCTTGGATTCCAGGGGAAGAAAGAAAAGGAAAGGGCCTGGGGGTGGGGTGGGAAACTTTTTTTTTTTTTTTTTTTTAGTACATTCTTCTGGAGTCAAGAAATAACTAAAACCATTGGTTCCAGTCTTCAAAACTGAAGTCCCATTCTAATTTATTGACATTCACACATAAGAAAACACTTAACATCAAAACATAAAAACCCATAGCAACTAAATTTGCAACAAATAAGTACAAAACATGGAACCTACCTCTAGTTCTACCTCTCTTCTGTTTAATGCTGACATCACATAAGAACTCGGGCTTTGTCCCCCCTGCTAACAGCACACAGGGTGAAGCTCCAATCCTTGGCTTGCCAAGAGACCGAGTCCTTGTGAAAACTTTTCTCTCACTGGGAAGCTAGAGCCATTTGCCCTAGAGTCTCCCCAGCATGCACACTGGAGCAGCGCATGCAGACACACACACACACACACCACCACCACCACCACCACCCAGAAAAACCAGAAGAACAGCTCGCAAGCCATCATCTCTCTTCCCCCCCCGCAGCCGCAGTCCCCTCAACGTCCACAACACCCAGACTTCTGCCCCTTCCCTGCCCCCCCCAGATAAGATTCGTGCAAAATGAGAGGGAAATCAGTGTTCCCCGATGCTCGCTTGTTCCCCTTGAACTGCCCTGCTCTGTCTTCATGTTAATTTGCAGCACCTTCATTTTGTGAATCAGCAATCCTTATATAAACGATTTACCATTTTAAAGGTGAGATAACATCAGAGTAGAGGAAGATAAAGAGCTTTATGTGAAACTCAATGCCCACAGTCCTGGGAGTAGCTGAGGCTTTACTTCTTTGCCTTCCCAGAGGCTTTAGACCCCTTGTTTATCTCTTCCTCTCACCAAATTACTTCGGGCCATTTACACCTCTTCTTCCCCCACTTGTTTCTCTTCCCACACCTCCCCAGGAGGCCCTCTGCCTGTCCCATACTTGTTCACCGGGAATTTCCAGGCCCAGCCGCCAGCTGGAGGACTTTCCAGAGAAGCTTCTCTTCGTGTGATTGTGTATCTCCAGTCGCAAAAGGTGCTTTTCCAAATCCATTTTCCACTTTGTAATATAAAAACCCATTTAACCATACATTAAAGAAGTGTTTAGGTAGGAGAAAGCATCATCCAATCACCCCACCGGGATCCTTTCACTTGGCATTGTCTTTGATATTCTGTATCCAAAGGAATCTATCCCCAGGTTCACTTTGGCACTTTGCAAGGTCCTCATAATTATGATTGTGCGAGAGCTGACTGAGTTGATGTTCTCATTAACAGACATCTAGTTTGATTCAAAAAATATCTTCAAAAAGGTTTCCCTTCAAAGTTAGCACTATAGAAAACCTCACTGGTGTTTAACCCCCAATTCCGCCTGGAGTAGACTGTGTCATTTACGTGTATTTACAAATGGAAATATCCATTCGGGACCTCCCCCTGGGGCTCACATGCCCCCCTTTGTTTGGCCCTGTAACACACTTTCTTTTGCAGCTCAGCCCGGTGGTTCATACACAAACCATTGCTAGCAATAAAGTCTGGGGAGGGCCTCTGAGGATAAACCCTTGCTTGGGCTCCTCTGAGCCGATCTGCTGTCCCTGAGGCTGTGACTTCCTTAACTGCAGCTTTCCTTCTCAGCGCAGTCAGACTTGAACACACAACTCCCATCAGCATGTACAGATCAGGGTAGAAACGGGAGACTCCAAAAAGTGCACTGGTGCTTCAGAGCACGGGTACATGCTTGCGTTCACTATGTATAATCAGCGTTTTTTAATTTCCTGTATTTGCACAGTTTCTTTTTTTCAAAGGCATTCCAAAGTTTCTCCACCAAGATCATGTCATAAAAATCCCTTTTTTTAACTTTTAAGCTAAAACTTTTTAAGTTAAAACATTTCCGTTAAAAGAGACAGAGATCATGCTCTCCTTTGAAAACAAGGTAAACTGAGGCACCACTCAGCACCTCCCACTAGACACCCCATGCCCACTTGGAGCTGCTGGACCTTGCAGGGTGTAGCCAATTGCTGTGGTCACCGAGCACCTCCCCCCCCTCCACTCTGCGGCTAGTGCCTGGACCTGAGTGGGGCAAGGTTTCACTTCTCTGTCAGATTTTGCTTGCCACGGCCCAACCATTCCGTTCCATTGAAATAATTGGGAGAAGTTATTTTTTTCCACAGGCGTCCTGCCTGCACTTCATCATGTGTATAGTTTTGGATCCGCTTCAAAAAGAAAAATGGCCTTTCATGGTGTCTACCGAATGTGGGCAGAAATTGGACCAGGCAGACAGAACTCCACATAGAGATGGAAAATATTCACGGAGAACACCCACACTTCACGCAGAGAGAGGGCGAGGGCAGCGGGCAGCAGCGCTGGGCCCAGCAAACAGAATGCACAGGAGACCTCTCCTCCTGCTTCTGGCTGCTTCCAGATGGACCCCGCCCCACCAGGGAGGTGAGGGCAAGGCAGGCCAGGCAGGAGGACTCCTGGCCCCACCCAGCTTCTCCCTGTGGGACCCCTGCTTTTCCCCTCCCCTTGGGGGGGCACAATAAGAAGGCCCCCAAAGTTTCCCAACGTTGATACAAATACGGCTTCCTGTCAGGTGTAAGCATTTTCTCTGTGAGCCTGTGTTTGGCAGGGCAGCTAGGGGGGACAGCCCTTCTGCCCCTGTGACCAGAAGCTGCATTCAATTTCTTGAACCGCTTCCAGGGGTGTCCACAGCCAGGACACTGATCTCTCAGTTGCCCCCCCCACCCCCCCCACCGCTGGGAGGAGGGGTCCTGTGACTACAGAGAGGAAAAGGGGGAGGGAGAAGGATCTCTCTAGTACTCTTCCTCTCTCCATCTGAGTTCCTTCTCTTTGCCACCAGTACCCCCCCCCACCCCTGCCATTTCTCTTTCCCTCCCCAGGGATGCAATGGAAGAAAACGGAGATATAGAAGCAGTTTGCCCTGAACTGAGAGTGAGTTCATGTAGCTTAAAAAAAAAAAAAAAAAGGAGCCATGCTTGAAAGAAAATTACCCTCCTCCTGCAAATACTAATACCAGTACTAATAAAATACAAAGCAAAACCCAGTCAACAGACAGGGGGCCCTATGTCTTCCTAGCCTAGGGGCTCCCAGTGGGGTCTTATACCGAATCACCAGCCTGGAGGGCTCCCCTGCAGCACCCACATGACCATTATGAACATGAAAAAGCCCTTCAGCATAGGAAAGAATTCAGAAGCACAGTCATTATGTTTCCTAAGAGAAAGTGGGATCAATAAAAGACCCATCAAATTTGTTCTTCAGAATTTTTCTTCTTGGTTTGATCTCTCCTTCTGACCTCACCTCCACTCTCTCCTCCCATGCCCCCACACCCAGCTGACTTCAAATTTTAAGTGTAATATGAAATGGCCAGAAATGAAGCACAGCGGGAAGGGGAATGAATTGAATTTCTCAAGATATATATTAGAGAGAGCTATTCAAAATTCAAACTCGTCCTAAGAGAAAGAACAAATTATGCATCCATCATTTTCTTTTTCCACCAACTGTACACACTTAAAATATCCGTCTGGTGGATAAAACTGAAAGTTATGCTAATATTGGAAAAGCAGATTGAGGCATATCAGAGACTTTGTTTTTAAAGGGACATTGCCAAGAATTCTGAAGCTAGCACTTGACCTGTATTTAATATTACTCTGATCTGCTAAGGGATGCTTTCTGGGTTCTAAATACCTACTTGGAAAAAGTTTGGCACAGTCAGAGAATAAAATACAACTCTCCTTTTATGAGATTTACAACAGACTGTCAACACCATCTGATAATCGAATCTCCTTGAAATCAGCAAAGCTATATAGATATCATCAGGAACGCTGATGTACAAACCAGCAAGAGAAGGGAAAAAGTAAGACAAACTTGTTTATTTTACTCCATTTAATCCACAATCGAGGGAAATTCAAAATTTGCCAAACTAAGGAGAAATATGAAACACAGATTTTTCAAAATTCATTTGAATATAAAAGGAAATGTTATGGCCATCCATCAGCCCTCTCTTTTTAAAATATCCAAAGACAAACTAAAATGGACAAAGCATCATGATCTGAGTTAAGTCTGAGACTGTTCCAGGAGGAAAAAAAAAACAGTTGACATCAATGATAGTCATGTTTACTAGAAAATTAACCTACTTCCAGCAGACAGTAGACAGTGTGACTGATATTAAACAAAATATGTGACTGTTTGCCTTGATGTGAGGAGGGCGGGGCCCCGTTTGTTTTCCTATTATGTAAAACCCCTGCTCGACTCCTGCCAAAACATTTTCCCAGTGACACGTCTGCCTGCCTTTGGACGTGTTCCTTACTAAAACAAATACACCTAACAAATAATCTTTGATAGCAAATACTCATAAAGGCAAACAATGAAAACTACTATCGGGTGTTTCTTAAGATGGCACTGAGCACTGTGAAGAATTACCACACACAAAAGCAAAACAATTCTGCCTTGCTGACTGGGCCAGTTCCCAGAAGTCCGCATCGGGAGCAACTTGCTCTTTCTTGGCAAGTAGCTAATTTTCCCCCCTTGGGGCAGTGAGTGGTCCTCTCCCTAATAAGTCACAGTGTGTATATACGTTGTCTACTTGGGAAGAGAGATAAGTATGAAAACAAGCTAGTATTATACGTGCACACTCACAAGTAAAAGGAGAATGTCTCCCAAGACCATACTGGCACCTTATAAAAGTGTAATTTAACCTTATCTAATCTGGAGCCTGTTTCATCATAAGGATAGCCCATAATGTAAACCTTTGTGCGAAAGGAAGGAGGAAACGCACATGTGGGGTGGGCGGCGGCCACGTCTCCTGTGACAGCCTGCCGGTGGGGACTCTCTCTGGGCAGCCAGGGCCGACCGCGCGCCCTGGAGACGCTAGGCGAGAAAATGACGGATGGGCAGGGGTACTGTGAAGGCAGAAATGGCTAAGAGAATCGTTTCCTCTTCCCATCTGTTCAGGAAGGACGTCAGCGAGATAGACTAAACACAGGCCCTGGTTCGGGGTTACGTGCGTGCGCCTGTGTGAACACAACAGCCTGGCCTTTAAAAGAACCTTCCTCCACTCACTGCAGGGACAGACAAAGGGAGACCAGACGCCCACACTGGCTGGCCTTGAAGAGAAGCAGGGCAATCCCAGACTGTCGCCGCAGCCAGCGGGGGCTGGGGCGGTCCCAAAGGAGTCTGGCCCTAGTGCCCACCGCCTGCTGCGGCTACCAGCTGATGGGACGCACCCAGCAGTGCTGGGCACACCGGTTGCCAGGGCTGGGCACACCGGTTGCCAGGGCTGGGCATGCTCGGCTCATCCGGGAAAGACATGGGAGATCCTGGTGCAGAGGGGCCCTTCGGCAGGCTAGGTCCAGCACACAGCTCTCCCTCCTTCCCTGGGAGAGAAGAACCCCTCACTTCCAGAAGCTCCAGAGATGGGAGAGGCAATGTTCTCCCCACAGGCCTAGCGGTGGTCTTGAGGCCTCCTTTGGCTCCGCTAGGAGGTGAACCTCTTCCTACTCTGACTATTGTCTTTTGGATCAATCCTCCAGGCCCAGGCCAGGTCCAAGTTGGGCAGGGGAGGGATTCTTTCCCGGAAAGGGGAAAAAGGCCTTCTTGCCTATTCTTCTTTCCCCCCCACCTCTCTGGCCTTCCCTGCTGCTATCCCCACCCTGCCCGCTGAAGCCCCATATGGCCAAAGGCCTCCCCTGGATTAGACTCCATGGTCTGGTGCAACTTAAAGCTGAAAGGCTGGGATGACTGGATGAGGGAAAGCTGCACTGGTCTTTGCAAGTGCTGGATGAGGCCCCTGCCTCACCCGTTTGAGAAGCATCTCTAGAACATCTGTGTGCAGACACGCTAGCTCTGTGCAGGTCAAGTAAGCTTCCACACATACAACAGATTCAAGTGTGGCTGTGGATCAATGTTTCCCCACAGTGATTACTATTTACCTTCACAAAGGTGTCCAGCAAAGGGTATTGTGTTATATATCAGCTGCTAGAATCACGCTGAACACAAAGAAAGCCTCCATGTATTTGCTGACTAAATGGATCAGCCAATATATATTGATCTGAAATGATATATTGATCTGAAATGCACATTTTAACATCCAAAATAGAGGTGAGACTTAATCCACTGGTGATGGACACTGGTTTAATTTTTCTTCCCTTAGTAGCACGTAAATGATGTACTTCATCAGAAATGGCGTGTTAAGGGCCCCTGGGTGGCTCAGTTGGTTAAGTGACTGCCTTCAGCTCAGGTCATGATCCTGGAATCCCAGGATTGAGTCCTGCATCGGGCTCCCTGCTGAGCCTCTGACCCTCTCCCCTCTCATGCTCTCTCTTTCACTCTCTCTCTCTCTTTCTCTCAAGTAAATAAATAATATCTTTTTTTTTAAATGACATGTTAGACTCAGAAAGCACACAAAATAAAATTGTGGGGGCATTGTAATTTCAGCCAAGTAATCTACTCTCTCTGAGACTCGGTTCCCTCCCACAAAGATGCAGATAATAGTGTCCACATCCTTGTGAGGATTAAAGGAAAGGATTACTTGAAGCCCCCAGCAGAATGACAACATAAGAAATGCTCTGTGCATCTTCTTGTCATTGTCTAAGGGTCTGTGGCTGAGACTAGAGAAGTGTCATATCAAACAAATTTACACTTCACTGGTACCCCCCTCTGCCAGGTGTCTAAAGGAGTAAACGATGGAGAAAACAAAGAGCTGTCCCATTTTTTCCCCAACTCTGACAGGGGTTTTTGTGATTCCAAGCCAAAAGGGACCTCAGTAAAAGTAAATTCTGGATTTCTTTTTTTTTGTCACTCCTAACTTAGAGTTTAACCCTACTCAAATATTGGCCTTAAAAAACACTAGGGCAAATTTAGGAGTAGCTAAATACTGCGGGGCAAGTGACTCCTTTCCTTTCATACATTTATTCCTATTTAATATTCTGTGGAAATTTGCCTCTTTATTTGCCATCATTTATCTTTTCTTAGTTCTTTGCTTCCAAACTAAATAGCATTAATCCGAATGCATACCTCTCTGCGTGCCAGCGTCTAGCCTTGTGTCTGTGTCTACTGTGTATGTAAATATTGGCAAGTCTTTCCCTGGGTAAGGCTGCAGTGTGCATGGTCTGTGTTGTCATACAGTGTCTCGGGGGTGTGTAAATGTGTGTGGGGGTGTGAGACCGCACTAGTAGCCACTATCACTGCCACTCACTAGTCCTGTTCTCTAAACAGGTTCTTTGGAGGTTCAGTTTTTTCATAATTAAGACTAAGGTGTGGTTAGAAAACAGAAGTACATTTTCCTGGAAACCAGCAGTCTTCATTTGCAACTTTTATTGGCAAACCTGGCTGCCAGTAAATACATTCCTTGGCATCTCCCAGAATGTAATTCATTTGATGAAGCGGCCTTGCTTTTTTCTGTAACCTGCACATCAGTTAAAAGGGGCCGCATAGAAGGAATGTAGCCGGTGGCTGCAAGCCCCAGGACCAGGTCACCTAGGGCTCCAGGAACAAAAACCGTCCCTGGCCCATGCCTCGGAATCTGAGACGGTCTCCTCATGGGACTTCAGACTACTCTCGTCTGGATCCCAGGTAGGTTTCAGGGTGAGAAAACAAGGAGCCGGACACCCCGCGGTCCCACTCCAGCAGCGTGGCCACCCCCAAGGACCCCTTCCTCAGGAGACCCTTTCCCCGGGAAAGGCTCAGGAAGTGACCGGCCCGAGCAGGGCAGGGGACCTCACGCCGCCGCAGAGGCGCAGCGGAGACAAAGCTGCGGACCGCAGGGGGCGCTCGGAGCACGCGCAGAGCCGGGTGAGGGAGCCGGGAGCGGCCAGAGTCCCCGGCCCCAGGCCGCGGGCCTTGGCTGGGGACTTGCGCCGCCAGCCGGGTAGCCCCAGCCCAGTGCCGCCGAGCGGTCTTGGAACTTCCCACACTTCTTCTTCCCTGTTCTGCGTTCGCGGGGAAAAGGCGGGAAGCCTGTGGAGGGCGGAAGGGGACCCCGACCAGCAGACCACCGCTTCCAGCCGCAGGCGCACGCGAGGACAGCTGCCGGGAGAAGCCTGTTGCACCTAGCCCGGTGTCGGCCGCGTCCTGGCCCTGAGAGGTGCAGACGGCCGGCTCTGGCCAAGGGTTCCGCGGCTGCTCCCCGAATGGTCTGGGGTGCTCAGCTGGCCGCGCTTTTCGCACACCAAGCCCTTGCCTCTGCGCGGTGGGACGCCCTGGGGGAAGGGTGAGGGACGTCGGGAGGGACGTCCCAGAGCAATGGCACGCCAGACAAGCGAAGGCCCCGGAGCGTCGAGGCTCAGGCTCTGCTACGGTCGCTTTCCGGCGAGGGGAAGGGTGGCAACCCGGGCTCGAGGTCCTCCGCGGGGCGGTGCTGGAGACCCGGGAAGTTCCCGCCGTCCGCGGGACAGAGGCCCAGCCACCAGCAAGGTGCAGCCGACCTCACCTGGCCTGAAGCTCTGAACTGTCTGTGGGTCTGTCCGCGGATCCGTAGCCCAGGCGCGTCCGTGCAGGAGACTGCGCTTTTCACTCCAGCCCCCGGAAGGCGCCTTCGCCCCGCGGGTTCTCTGACCGCCTGCGCCCGCCCGTACCCTGCAATCCCAGTGCTGTGCTACCGCCTTTGGGGATGAAGGACCGCAGGGCCCTGCGTTGCGCGCGCCTCAAATGAGCTGGTGTCGGGAAGCGAGGAAGCGGGGCCTCTACCCTTTCAGGACCTGGCTTGCTGCAGCGGTCCTGAGTCTGACGGGGACCAGAATGCGAGGCCAAGCAGGTGCGCGCATGCACACGCATGCACCTAGTCCTTTCCAATCACCCACCCCTTCATGGACTTTATTCCTGTCCTGCATTGTTTTTTTTTAAGATTTTATTTATTTATTTGACAGAGAGATCACAAGTAGACAGAGAGGCAGGCAGAGCGAGAGAGAGAGAGAGAGAGAGAGAGAGAGAGAGAGAGAGAAGCAGGCTCCCCGCTGAGCAGAGAGCCCGATGTGGGACTTGATCCCAGGACCCTGAGATCATGACCTGAGCTGAAGGCAGCAGCTTAACCCACTGAGCCACCCAGGCGCCCCCCTGCCCTGCATTGTTAATGAAAGAAGACAGTTCGGTTGTCTATCTACCTCTGCCTGGACAAAGGCAGCCCTCAGTCTTTCGTAGCCAGGGACTAGAGTTAAAGATTCACTTCCCACATGCCCTGTGCCCCTTTCTTGCTATTCAAATCGGCTCTGAGGTGACAGGTGGGCCGACCCGACGGGGTAACAAAGAGCAGGAGTTGGCACGCATTCTCCTGAGTAAGTAATTAGTGGGACGGCCCATCTTGGGGACTTGGGGTATGACATTAAATTATCCCATCACAGAAACTTCCTGTGGAGATCTGCTCCTATGAGGGAAACTATCCAATTAGTTCAATCATGGAGACAGGCAATGTGGATCACTTTGTCTTTAAACATAATCGAAAAACAAACGCTTTTTTTATTTGTTGTAGGAATTATCTTTCTGCTGAGGGCTGAATTACAGGTACCGCGTTAACAGAACTTCTACTCAGAAACCCCCCAACTAAGAGGGGAGAAGAAAGCAAGCCTCTGAGTCTCGGCCACCCAGATGTTGGGTCCCCGCCTCCTCCCTCTGCTGACAAGTCTCACTGAAGACAAACGCTACCTTCCGGGCTGAGGGTTTGATAACGAATAACGGTTATTGACACCGAAATATCCTCTCCTACCCCCGGATTCCTGGTCTGCGCAAAAGAGGCCATATGTAGAACCATAGGCATTTATCTAAATAGCTCAAAGACACCCCCCACACGGACTTTGATCCGGTTATTTGTGATTTCGGTCTAGTGGGGAGTTTTCAAATCTCATTGGCAGGGTAATTGACTTAATCTTCCAATTTGTCTCCTGGCAGTGGAGTGGGAGATGGTAAGACGGCAGCCGACCTGCAGCCTCCCTCCTGAGTTTGCAGAATCCTCTGGATTCCACTCACCATCTAGAGCAGAACTCCCTTCCCTCATCTTTATGCCTGCTTTTGCAGTTTCCCGCAGCTCCTGGACCAAGTGGGGGTCCCTGGGAATCCGCATGAGGGTGGTCTAGGCCCCCAACGGGCCAGCTTCTTGGGCATCACCGAGAGCCAAAAGCTGGATACGTTGGCACTGCCAACTGGGAGGGGGTCTGAGCAGGTCTAGAGACGATTGGGCTGCTGGGACTGGAAAGTTCCTGAGGGGTCTCTGACTCAGAGGGCAATCTGTGCACCCTGGGCTAGTCTCAGAGGCTCAGGAGTCATTTCTTGAACTCGGGGCTCGCGCGAATTCTTAATCCCTCTACTCGACTTGAATAAAAAGAAAAGAGAAAGAGCTCCTTCTGGCTCCTGGTGACCTGCGCTAGGGCACTATCTCCTCCACCACCACCCCCACTCTCCCCAAAACGCACATTCCTGCGGTGTCACCACGTTCGGAATCCAGGCATTTCCTGGAGTGCTCGCCACATCCCCCTGGTGCTTTTCTACAGTAGGGGCCCTGGGGAGGCCCTGTTTTAAATATCGCTGTGACGTCACGCCCCCTCCTCAGAGCTAAGAACCCCTCAGTGGGTCCCAGGAATTGTAACCCCACCTGGCCGGTCAAGGCGGGGCTGGGGGCTGGCGGGGCGGGTGAAGCAACAGTTCCCCCAAACACCCATTACTGCTGTCGCCCGCAGGACCTTCAGGCTGCAAGCACGGGAGGTGTCAGAAAAGAAGCCCAAGGTTTCCTGCCGGGGCATTTCTGCCAATGGAGTCAAGGATTGTTTGGGAGACTGATGACTGAACTACCCCAGGACCTGGGAAAAGGGGCATCAAAAACTTTAACTGAAAATAAAAAAAATTTAACCCATTCCCCAAAAGACTTCATTTCTGTGCCTTAACGTTAAAATAACACCACTAACAACAATAATAAAATAAGCAAAGTACTTGAAATATAATCAAGCCGTTTACTGGAGGTTTGTTTCCGAGTAAGCTTATAAAACACAAATGCAAATATCTTTTCCTGGCGAATATCCAGAGCTAGACCAGTGGAAAGTTGATCTTTACAAAACTGCATCCCTCCATTTTTTTTTCCGCATGCCAGATACTAATTTCACAACGGTAACTTTTACACCCAGAAGCCCAGAACACCACCTCTGTTCGATTTGCAATTTACATAACAAGCTGTTCACACTTTTTGGGGCTGGCGGAGGAAGACAGCGAGGGGAGGGAAGAAGACGGTGTGCTGGGCAAAGACCGCTAAACACAACCGTCCATTGCAAAACCCGGGGCCGCAGCCGTTTCCCACTTTAGGAACACAAACGAGTTGCTATTGCTGCTTTCCTTTCCATGCACTGCGAGCAGTGGAGATGCAGTTTAAAGTTCAAATTCACCTAATGCTGGGGCGTTTAGGGAGACCAATTAATTGGCTTCCAGGTTGAAGCCAGAGTGCCCCATAGAGCATCAGCCAAGGAGTATAGGGATGGGAGCTGAACATGAATTAATTTTTCAGTTGAAGGGGGGGTCTTCTCCCCCCTTCCTCCCTTTGCACATATTTTTAGGAACCATCAATTACTGAGCCTCCTGCTGATAAATCAAGTGTTTCTTCCAATCCGAGCCCTCCCGGGCGTTGCAAACACCCTGGAAAAGGAGTTCCAAGTGTCCCAAGAGCACAGCAGGCCAAGAGGCAGCTGCCTAGGAATCGGAACTTCCGGGCAACCCCCCACCCCCACGCTAGTTCTAGAAGTAGCAGGTCCTTTTCTCTCCATGTAAAAGTCCATTCTGAAACACGCTATTTTTTAAATTTCAAGTAACACGGAGCTGAGTCTGCTACACAAGTCAGCGCCTTTGATATCTAACAACTAAAGCGACAATGAGAATTTTTGTGCAGTGAGGAAGCCGGGATTCCAGCTGGGAAGCCAAAAGGGGCTCCCAACACGTCCTTGCAGTTAAAGATTGTCAGAAATTGGGGCAGTGGAGGTGTTAAATGCGTCACACTACTCTTCTTCACAGTTTCTTAAGCTTGGCAGTCTCCCCCCCCCTCCCCGCCCCGGCTTCTGGTAAAGGATCTAGTCTTCAGTCTACAGGAGGGTCTTTTCTAGAGTTGCCAAAAGGCAGAATTGTGTTGCAGGCGGAGGGTGGCCAAATTTCTTCCTGCTCCTTCGTTTCTTTCCCTCTCTCCTCTTCTCATCCCTTTCCAGTCCTTCAGAAACTGTACATTTCAGGCGTGCACAAGGATATGCCCTCCGTGCTTCCCCCCACTTCCCCAATCCTTGAGCTGTTCCGCAGGTGCGATTCTGAACGGCGCCCCCACCCCGCCAACACACCCGTTATCTGCAAGTCGGCAGCACCGCGCGTGTGGAGATGGAGGTTGAACTGAAACGCGTTAAGTTCTTGGACGTGTTTATTTGCTTCTTGTCATCACACCTGCTAATGTCGCCGAGCCCGAAGCGTGACCCCTCCTCTAAGCCGAAGCATGCCGGACCAGAGGCAAAGACCCTGCGGCTTGTGGCGAACTTTAGGGATCACGTACGCCCGTCACCCTTCCCGCCACAGGGGAGCGCAGGAAAGCCTCCTGGCCCCTGCTGCCAGAGCCTCTCGCACCCTTGCGGTATCAAATGCCCTGGGGGAGACGAGGAGCAAGGTGGCCTGAAATGAGGCAGGCAGAGCCTACCTGGGCAGCGGTCCCGGCGAGGCCCCATATCCCCTCTCCCTTATTTCTACTGGGTGGAGGTCACGAGGCAGCCGAGGTGGGGCGACAATTCCTGCCCCGCCGGGAAAGCATGGCTATGACTGAGCCTTAAAAGCCTGTCCTTTGCAACCCAGCTCCGGACAAGAGAATCTCCAGGTGAGGGGCAAATGAACATATCTGTGAACCGAGTGAGACTGGCAACGAGAAGGAAGAAGTGGAAAGAGAGGAAAGGTGAGGGTTTAGAAAAGGAGGAGGGGAAGAGAAGCCCAGGAAATCCCGGCACTGGAGTCAAGCAGGTCGACCAGGGAATGGGAGAGAGCCATCCCAAGTTGGGGTTCGAGTACTCGGTGACATCTTGGAGCGGTGGACGGAGGAAGGGTCTGCGTGGGGCCCAGGAGGACCCAGGAAGTCTGTGAGAACAATGGACGCCTGTGCGGAGGTCCGGGAGTGGGAGACAGTGTGGGCGGCGGCAGCGGAAGGCTGGGGCTCGGGGGCCGTTCTTGCTATGGGTGCAGGCCTCGCGCGGGCAAGGGCAGGGGTAGGGGCGCGGGCTCCGAACGGCCGGCGCGCGTGTGGTCAGCCCTGCGGTCCTCCCGCAGCTGGGCGCGGGCCGCCTGGGCTCGGCCTCCGGCTCATTCAGAGGCGGTTCTCACCGACCATTGGCTGCTGCTGCTGTGGTGGGGCGGGGCTCCGCGGCCCGGAAAAAATGTAACTGCGTAAAAAAGTCCTCGCCTGGGTGACGGATGCTCAAAAGTTCAGAAGTTTTCCCAATGCTTCCTTAAGCGGCCGGCGCGCGAGAGACTGAAAAAAAGGTGACGCGGGGCCCGGGAAGGCGGCCGGCGCGCTGCCCCCCGCCCCTGGTATTTGGCCGCCTTCGCCGGCGGCTCAGGGCAGAGTCTCCTGGAAGGCGCAGGCAGTGTGGCGAGAAGGGCGCCTTCTTGTTTTTATAGTTTTGACTCTGTTTTGCCGTTTTCGCCTGGAAGTTGCTCCGCGGGTTCCTCCAAGGCCGTTTGCCTCCTCGTCCGGCCCTCTTCCCTAGCACGGACCCCGAAGTGGCCCGAGGCGCCCCAAGAGCTCGAGCAAGCGCAGGGAGAGGCCGCGCGCGGCCGGCGGCTTCGGGAGGCGGCGGCGGCGGCCGAGCCGGACTCAGCGCGGCGGCCCGGCACCAGCTCTGTGGGGCCCGGACTCGGACTGGGCAGCCGGCGCGGCGTGGCTGGCCTAGGGAGGGTGGGGGGCGGCGGGAGGCGCGGGGCGGCGGCGGCGAGCGGGGGCCATGCAGGCGCGCTACTCCGTGTCCAGCCCCAACTCCCTGGGAGTGGTGCCCTACCTTGGCGGAGAGCAGAGCTACTACCGCGCCGCGGCCGCGGCGGCCGGGGGCGGCTACACAGCCATGCCGGCCCCCATGAGCGTGTACTCGCACCCGGCGCACGCCGAGCAGTACCCGGGTGGCATGGCCCGCGCTTATGGGCCCTACACGCCGCAGCCACAGCCCAAGGACATGGTGAAGCCTCCCTATAGCTACATCGCGCTCATCACCATGGCCATCCAGAACGCCCCGGACAAGAAGATCACCCTCAACGGCATCTACCAGTTCATCATGGACCGCTTCCCTTTCTATCGGGACAATAAACAAGGCTGGCAGAACAGCATTCGTCACAACCTCTCCCTGAACGAGTGCTTCGTCAAGGTGCCCCGCGACGACAAGAAACCCGGCAAAGGCAGCTACTGGACGCTAGACCCGGACTCGTACAATATGTTCGAGAACGGCAGCTTCCTCCGGCGACGGCGGCGCTTCAAGAAGAAGGACGCGGTGAAGGACAAGGAGGAGAAGGACCGGCTGCACCTCAAGGAGCCGCCGCCGCCGCCGCAGCCCGGTCGCCAGCCCCCGCCCGCGCCGCCCGAGCAGGCCGACGGCGCCGCGCCCGGACCTCAGCCGCCACCAGTGCGCATTCAGGACATCAAAACCGAGAACGGTACGTGCCCCTCGCCGCCCCAGCCCCTGTCCCCAGCCGCCGCCCTGGGCAGCGGCAGCGCCGCCGCGGTGCCCAAAATCGAAAGCCCCGACAGCAGTAGCAGCAGCCTGTCGAGTGGGAGCAGCCCCCCGGGCAGTCTGCCTTCCGCGCGGCCACTGAGCCTGGACGGCGCGGAGCCCGCTCAGCCGCCGCCGCCCGCCCAGCCCGCGCCGCCACCGCCGCACCACAGTCAGGGCTTCAGCGTGGACAACATCATGACATCGCTACGGGGGTCGCCGCAGGGCGCGGCCGCGGAGCTCAGCTCAGGCCTCCTGGCCTCGGCGGCCGGGTCCTCGCGCTCGGGCATCGCACCCCCGCTGGCGCTTGGCGCCTACTCGCCTGGCCAGAGCTCTCTCTACAGCTCCCCCTGCAGCCAGAGCTCCAGCGCGGGCAGCTCTGGCGGGGGCAGCGGCGGAGGGGGCGGCGGCGGCGGCGGCGCAGCGGGCGCCGGAACCTACCACTGCAACCTGCAGGCCATGAGCCTGTACGCGGCCGGAGAGCGCGGCGGCCACTTGCAGGGCGCGCCGGGGGGCGCGGGGGGCTCGGCGGTGGATGACCCCCTGCCCGACTACTCTCTGCCCCCAGTCACCAGCAGCAGCTCCTCGTCCCTGAGTCACGGCGGCGGGGGCCAGGAGACCGGCCACCACCCTGCGGCCCACCAAGGTCGCCTCACCTCGTGGTACCTGAACCAGGCGGGCGGAGACCTGGGCCACTTGGCGAGCGCGGCGGCTGCGGCGGCGGCCGCGGGCTATCCGGGCCAGCAGCAGAACTTCCACTCTGTGCGGGAGATGTTCGAGTCACAGAGAATCGGCTTGAACAACTCTCCGGTGAACGGGAATAGTAGCTGTCAGATGGCCTTCCCTTCCAGCCAGTCTCTGTACCGCACGTCCGGGGCTTTCGTCTATGACTGTAGCAAGTTTTGACACCCCCGACCCCCCCCCCTCCAGAGTCGGACTGAATGGAACCCTAAAGCAGGAACAGCCCAAAGAACCATCAATGCAAAATCGAAACCAAAAAAAAAAGAAGAGAAAAAGAAATCCAATTTAAAAAAAAAAAAAAAAACCACCTTGAAAAACATTCACCAAACCAGCGAACAGAATCCCTCCAAAAATTCAATTCACCAGCACAAAGAAAACTATTTTCTTAAAAGATTCAGAGCCACCTTCACTTTGCCTTATCTAAATAAACAAAACGGTAAACTATTTTGTACAGAGACAGCAAAATCATGGTTTATTAAAGGACAGTGTTACTCCAGATAACACGTAAGTTTCTTCTTGCTTTTCAGAGATCACGCTTTTCTCCCTTCTCTCCCATTCCCCTGCCCTTCTCTTTCCCCCACCTCTCACCTGTAAGATATTTTATCCTATGTTGAAAGGAGGGGGAAAGTCCCCGTATATGAAAATCGCTTCTTTTTATTCACGGACTTGTTTTAAAATGTAAATTGCAACATAGTAATTTATTTTTAATTTGTAGTTGGATGTCGTGGACCAAACGCCAGAAAGTGTTTCCAAAACCTGACGTTAAATTGCCTGAAACTTTAAATTGTGCTTTTTTTTTTCATTATAAAAAGGGAAACTGTATTAATCTTATTCTATCATCTTTTTTCTTTTTGTTGAACATATTCATTGTTTGTTTATTAATAAATTACCATTCAGTTTGAATGAGATCTATATGTCTGGATACTTTAATACAGCCGTAATTATTATAAGAAAAAAGATTTCAGATTAAAAGACTAGAAATGACCTATTCTTCTCCTAAATAGCTGAAAAATGGAGAAACCCTCTGACTATTCCTTGTCAAATTTCACATGAAAGTCTCTTTTTGTTTAGATTTTTTTTTTCCTGCAGCATCTTCTGCAAAATATACTATATAGTCAGCTTGCTTTGTGGCTAGTCAAAAGATATTTTCCTAAACAGATCTGAGTTGGCATATACACAAATCTATTTTTTTTCAGTAAGGACAGAACATGATCTGGAAATTCTAAGCCCATGAATCAGCAGTGGTGTTACCACAGTGATACCTGTGTGTAGAGATATCTGAATGTGCCTCTAGATATACACAAATGAATATTTGGCTTGGGTAGTGCATAAAAAATCGTGATGTCTATTATACATCCCCATGAGCCAAATGCTGGATAGATATTTCGCCTATTAATTTCACTACTTTATAAGAGGAAAAATAAACCAGTTTTTAAATGTATATATTTAACTCATTCACATTTACAATCCTTCATGTGTTACATAGAAGGGTTGATTTTTAAAACTATATATATATACATATACATATATACATATATATGTGTGTATATATATATACACTGTGGGTTGGAAAGGGATATTTAATCTTTGGGAAACTATTTTAGAAGATATGTTTGTAGAATAATTATTTTTTGAAAAAGATTTAAAGCAATAAGAAGGAAGGAGAGAAGAGCAGAACATTTTAGTCTAGGGTAGTTTCTTTTCAATCCATTTTCTCTTGTTAATTTACAGTTAAACCTAGGGGGCAACCCAGATTGACCCTCCCCCTTTGTAAATAACCCAGGAAATGTAATAAATTCATTATCTTAGGGTGATCTGCCCTGTCAATCAGACTTTGGAGAGATGGCGATTTGATTAGAGACATTCAGGGCCTTTCAGTTTGTTTTCGAGATAATACAGTTTCCTCCTATCTGCCGCTCCTATCTAGAGGCAACACTTAGCAGTAATTGCTATTGCTTGTTGTCAAAATTTGATCATTGTTAAAGGATTGCTGCAAATAAATACACTCTAATTTCAGTCAAAACCTGCTTTACGTGGCCTCTGATTTGCTGGGTCTCCTCGCTCAGAGTCGTAACCTAATAGCTAGGAAGAGCGCAGCGGCCCAGGGCGCGGGTGTCTCTCCGGGTCAGGCCGGCTGAGGCTCGCCTGACTGCTGCGTTTAAACCTCCACTTGGCTGTCTCAGCCCGTGGCGCTGGAGCTGCGTCGGGTTACTCACTTGGGGTGGGCGGTAAAGGGAAAGAATCCACTGCCAGACCTCGTGGAGTTTGTGCGTTGGTCCACTTTTGGGACCCGACCGTGGAGACAGGATTTGCGGACAAAAGGTCCGGTAGCTGGAGCTGGGTTGTCTAGGCCCAGATGGGAAGCGGCAGCAGGTGACCAACGGAATGACCCCGTCCGCTCGGACGGGTGACCTATCCCAAGGCCGGTCAGCTGCGGCAGCCGAGAACGTGATTTTCTCGACTTGCCTGATGCAACGTTTTGGAATGGGGACTTGGCGAGGGTAGACCTGTGGCCCACCCGGGGCTTTCCTGCTGGGGCGTTTCTCCGCGGCCCTGGTCTTGCCGGGTCGCTTCTGGCCCGACGCCGGCCTCTGGGACGCGGCTCCCGGACGGGAACGCTCTGCAGCTAATTAGTTGTAATTACCCGCCGCGGCCTGGCCCCGGCTTCTGTTTGTGTTTGGAGCTCCTTCCTCTATCCCCCCAGCCCCCAACCCCTGCCCCCCGCCCCCGCCGCCGCCTCCAGTCCCCGGATTCTCGTTCTCCTCCCCGCTGCCTCTCCCCCGGAATCAGTTGTTTGGGGGGGAAAGAGTCCGTGGAGGCCTCTCGTTAGGTGTGATGGATTAATCACAGGTTGGGTCGTGGGTGCCAGGAAAATCGGGCTGAGCAGAAAATGGCAAAGAGCAGGGCCGAGGGTTGCGAAGCCAGGAGGAGCGCTTTCGGGCCCTCGCCGCCCGGGCCCGCGGAGCCGCGGGAAAGCAGCTTGTCCCGCTCATCCCGCACCTACGCCTCGCGCCACCTGGCCCACGGTGCTCCCTTTTTATACTATTCGCTCGCCGCCTTTGTTTTGAAGACACACGTGTGTTTAGGTGCTCAGCCGGGGTGGAAAGGTCACAGACACTCCATTGCTCTCGGGTGACAACGCGACCGGCGCTAGCCCGCAGCCTCGGCAGCCGCACGATTTGAGGGACAACTTCCAACCCGCCCCGCCTGGGCCTGGTCGCGCCGGACCTGCCTGGGCCAGCGCGTGGTCCCCAGGCGGCCTCCCCGGCTGGGCTGCGTCCTCGTGCGGCTTGTGGGGTCGGTTTACAGAGGCCACAAATCATTTGGCGGTGGTGGCGCGGGGAGTCGCTGGGCCTGAGGGACTCAAGAGATCTGCAAAGCGAGCAGCGGGTTCGGAGCGTTCGGTGTCCACGTGCTAGCACCCCTCTGCCGCTCCTTGGGCCTGGGCTTTACAACCCGAGCACGTCGCGGCAGCTGCCAGCCCTGGGCCTACCCCAGCCTGGCTCTTGAGAGCTTGACCTCGGGGCTCCCAGGGGTGGGCTGCGGGACAGTGGGGCAGGCGCTGTGGGCCGGAGGCGCGGCCCCGGGGCAGCCTCTGCCTTCGCGCCCCGAGGAAACGCACACGGCCTGCGCGGGAGCCGCCTTGCCGGGGTGAGCACGGTGTGGCGAGGGGAGGGTGGTTGGCGGGGGCAGAACCCGCTCTCCCGACTGGGGACCCTGCCCCACCATGCCAGAATGCGGAGTGGGCAGCGGCACTTCCCTCGCTCTTCCTTCCTTGGGGCCCGAATTCCTGAGGCTGAAGAAGGTATCCCGCATGAGTGCGGCGCTTGGGCTTCTGTGGCTGCGGCTGCGAAGAGCTCCTCTCCTAAACTCCTGGGAGTGTTTACACACTTGCCCCGGGGACAAGCTTCTTAGCAATCATTCTTGCCCTCTTCTAGTGCAGCGTTTGAAAATTAGACATGGAAGACATATGTGTCTAGGAAGGTGTTTGTGTTATTCACATATAGTTATTTCTACGGGAGTTGCCTAAGTAGTAGTTCAGAAGCTATGTTTGAGTGCAAGGTCAAAAGTTCTGCTAATTATTCTGATTTTTTAAACCATATAGGTAATGTTTTCTGCTCTCAACACATGTGCTTTTGGCTTCTCATCCAATTTAAGAGAAAACAACTATGGCTGACCTTATTGAATCTGGGAGAACTACTTATTCCTTAGTGGTTTGCAGGTTTGATTTGTACTTTTTCAGCAATAAGGATATTTTTTTTCTGTAAAATATTCTAAGAGAAACTTCTTGCTATTTTACCTAACAGACCGTACATTTTGAAATTAGCCTTGGACACAAGGCAGGATCTAGTGGTCGGGACTTGGCGAATTTTGAAGTGAACCTCTGTAGAAAGCTTTGGGATAGTAAGTATTTTGTCCTTTATGTAGCAGTGGGTGCATTTATTTGCTTAGCAATTTATTCAGCGAGCAAGTAAATGCCAGCATGTTACATGCCATATAAAAACTTGCATTTTGGCGTATTGCATATGTGGTAGGAACGTGTACTGTTTTCCAGGGCTATGTAGTTAGCAGAGCTTTTTTGACCAGACTGCATGCAAACAAGCATGCATTTTACAATTTATCATTCTACACAGTTTGTGTCATTAATAATCAATGTTTGCGAGGAATAAGACTCAATTGTGCTGGTGGTCTGTAAGCTCTTGGCTATTTCCTACAGGGGTCAGAAATAAGGGTCAGGAAACAAGAGTGTCTTATAGCCCTCTCAGGCTCCCCTGAACTCAGATAGGTAAAGAAGAGACATAGGACATTTTCTCTCCCATCCTGTTCTCTAGGGAGCGGGTCTCAGTTTTAAGATGGAGGGCCTTTAGTTTTGTTCTTCATGGTGCAAGTTTCCAGAGAGGCCCTGAACCTTCTGCAGGTCCAGGCTGCCTGGCCAGGCTGCCCAAGAGGGACTGGAGGCATCTGTGGAGCCCGGTCTTGGACACCCAGATCTGTGTTCTCCCCAGCTGTTAGTGGTACTGGAAATAAGGTGTTGGAACAACTGTTTCTTTATCCCTCACTCCACATCTTATAGCTCCTGGAGAGAGGCCCCCTTTTCTTCTGAGTCCAGTTCTCCCTACTGGATCCTGCCGGCTATCCCAGGGTCTTCTCTTTAGACTCCTCTCAACTCATTTCAGAGTGGGTTCATGAAACCATTAGCCCTTCCCATCGGGTCATAAACAAATGTCGTGTTAAGTGCAAGATTGATCGTGGCCATGTAATAAAGCTGGCCAGGCAGGTTAGATTCTATGCGGACAGTCATTCTTTAGCTAAGCAGGGAGCTTTGGAGGGAGGCAGGCAGAAAGGGGACCAAGAGACTATGTCATAGTCCTCACTCCACCAAGTTGTGGGGTGTGTGGGAGCAGAGGGTGGAGAAGCCTTAAGCTCAGGAGAGCTCCCCAAAATTAAGACCTGTTTATTCAGACAGTGGTCACAATGGCATTAAAAACAAAACAAAACAAAACAAAACTGTTGAGATTTGCTATGGGGCCCTAAATGTCAGCTTCAGACACTCTACTTTTCTGAAAGCTCCTATTTCAATTTATAAGGAGGCTAAGAGGGTCTTTGAAATGAGCTTTTATTAATGGCATTTTCACTCACACTTAAACAGAAAGTCTTCCTTTACTATTTGTGTTCTACATTCATAACTGGACTTGTGTGACCTGATACCTCCTTTACTCTGTCTCTCCCTTTCTGAGTGTGAATCCAACTTAATCATTAAGTTTTTAATTGAGTTCTATGTGTCTTTGTACCTCTATCTCTCTCTTTGTAACTTTCTCCCATGCCTCCCTCCCAGGCCTTTTTAAAAGGCCTTGGGGACCCCAAAGTTTCTCCCAGATGTCTCCCAGCTTGAGCTACCTACCCAGTGTCATGTATGCTCAGGCTCTGAGCCCTCTGGGTGATGGGCCACATTGGACCCTGACCTGGAGCACACACTCAGGCTGGGACACATGTGAGCAGCACTGGCAGGTTCCAGGTCTGAGTCCCGTTGGAAAAGGAGCAATAGTTGATTAAATGAATTCCAGCTCCAAAATCCATTCAGAAGAATGAAAGCCCCTTCTCGACGACGTTCTCAACGTGATTAGGAGTGGAAAATTGAGCAAAATGTACCATGTCCGCCTTATTGGAAACCAAAATATGGTGCAGAGAGCATAAGGCCTGACTTAAGACCTTTGTCGTGCTCCTTTCCCATCTTACCATGGCTCCAAAGAAAACCTCTGTTTTATATTATTTTTTTATTGTTTACTTGATTTTTTCCCTCACTGATTTTAAATTTGCGGCATATTGAGCATATTATAGGAGATGCAGTAGGAGCTGGAATTTCCTTACATATAGGCCTGAGTCTGTCTTCAGGACAGGAGAGAGTGGTGGAGCTCCCATGGGGACACAGCCTGAGAGGAGAGGCTGGTCTGAGTGGTCCTCAGAGAGGGCCAGACACTGCTTCCTGCTCAGAGTCTACCCACCTGGAGTCTGGAGGCTGACTCTGAAAACCTGAAGGGCGCTTCCATAGGCCTCTTTCCTCTTTCAGACGGCACCTGCCTCTTTTCTCCCAAAGAACATCTTCTCTTTTCACTGGTCTGCCCTTGGGTTCCTCTAAGCCCACTGGTCAGCACTGCTGGTCCTTTGTAGGAAACTGCCTGTCTTTTCCCTTAGCTGTGCCTATTCCCAGGAAGGAGACTGGGTGGGCTGCTCATTTGCCCCCTAAGTCAACACAGCTTGGTGCTACTTGGGTGGGAACGGAAGTGCAATTTGTGAGCCCATGGGGTGAGCAGTGGGCTGGCAGCCAGGGCCAGGTGGTGGGGCCTCTCCATTGACCTGGGGGGTGGAACCCCTGGCAGGGCCTAGGGACAGGGCTTGGAGGGGGTCTCAGAACTTGAGGTTGGGGAATGAAGAGGTCTGAGGTAAGGCTTTGAGGTTGAGTTAGATTGAAAGATGAGAGAGAGAGACAGAGACACACACAAATGGAAGCAGAAGGGAGAGGGAGAGAATAAGAAATGGAAGACAGGCACCCTCCCTCCCCCATTACCTACCCTAGGGAAAAAGCAGGAAAACCAACATATTTAGCACCATTAACTCTTAAGGCCTCCACATTTCCTTCGGTATAAAAGCAGGTCATTGGTCCCGGAGGCTATACCCGGGGTCTTGTTAATGGTAGAGATGTGCAAACAGGTCAGAGTTGAGGAGCAAGTGTTTAGGTGGCAATGGGACTCTTAAAAACCTACCATTGGAGGAAAAATGAAAACTGTTCTCTGAGCTGAGCAAAATCTGCACCCAGGAAGGTGCTCAGGGGTGGCCCCTGTCCTCGGAGCCCTGTGTGCCAGGACCGTGTTGAGGGGCCCCATAGTCCCCAAGTCAGGCTCCTTCTGCAGCGCCAGGGTTCGCGCTCGGGTGGGGCCATGGGCCTCTCTGCAGCACCGTCACCCCAGAAAACAGATGGCCTTCCTTGCCGTTCCAAAGAGGATGTCTACTATCACCCACAGAGGACTCACACGGACAGTGGACGATGGGCTTGGCAGCTGGCCGCTCCGGTGACAACGAGAACAGTGTGGTGGGCTAACCCGGGGTGGAAGGGTGTAAGCGTCCCGAGCCTCTGCCGGAAGTGTCCCGGGAGAGCCCGGAGTGGAACACGGAGACCCTATCGTTGTTCCCAGAGTCGAGGGCTGCCTAGGTGCTAGAAATTCTGAGAGAACTCGAGGAGTGATGTCCTAGGTCACCTGTCCAGGCTTCCTGTGCGCCCACTCCCACTCTTATTCCAGGGACTATCCAAGAGGTGCAGGGCGGTTGTTTACAGTGCATCTGCCCACTAAGAAATGTGCCATTGCTCTGCATTTGCGGGCCCCCTCCGGGACGGGCCTGCTCACCGGCTCAGTCCCCAGGAAAGAGTCCGTGGAGCATGGGGCCCCGGGGTGCCGCCAGGATTGGGCCTCCCTCCCTACCCGGCGCTGCGGGGGGTGGTGTGTGTGTGTGGCGGTGGTGGTGGGGAAGTGGCACAACAGGAAAGCCTGGCCAGAAGGCCCTTCCCAGGCGGCTTCCTCGCCATAAAAAGCCAGACTCCAGCCGAGGTCCTGACCCCTTCCAAATATACATTCCCTTGCCCGCCACTCCGGCCCAGGCCTCAGGCTGCGCGGCTTCCTCAGAGGCTGGCCCGCGCCCAGCGCCTCGCGTCATAGTGGCGGGGGTCAGGGGACCCCCGATTTCAATTGCCTCCTCCAGTTCACCAACCCGCAAGCTCTAGCGCTTTGGGTCTTAGGCTTCCGAATGCCCGTCTCCGCGTGCACACTGGCGCATTAGCGAAGCCAGGGCCGCGACAAGGAGGGTGTTCTTAAGGACGGCTCTCCATCACCTCCTCAGCTCCCACCCGTGTTCGCGGGTTGGGGAGCGCGAGTCCGCGAACCCCCGGACATGTGCGCGGGGCCGAGCCCACTGGGGTCTGGGCGGAGGAAGCTAAGCCGACGCATGCGCGCGTGCGCGCCGCCGTTCGGTCCCGCAGTCCGCCACCCCAGCAACCCACCCTCCCTGTGTCCCGGCGGAAGCTTGGAAGTCCGGAGTTAGAGCCGCGCCGGAGGTTGCAGAGCTAGTGAGCCGGGTACACAGGCCTGAGCGACCGCCGTCTGGACCCTTTAGTACCTTGCATACTGGTTGCGCTCACAGACGGGCACATGGCCCCGAATTCAGAGATCAAAAGGGCAGCTGAGACGGGGCGTCCGCTGTGTGTGATCCCTGACCCTGGAGGAAGGGCGGGAGCTGGGGAGTAGGCGGTGGGGCTGGGGTCAGGCTGCGGTCGTCGCCCTCGCAGCAGAGAGAGACACTCTGGCTGAGGAAACGGGTGAGGGTGGGGATGGGGCCGTGCCGTCGTATTCGTAACGGAGGCCTTGGAAAGGTCTCTGGAGACAGAGCGCACTCCGGGAGGGCCAGGCGCTGGTGAGGGTGAGCCCCAGGCAGCCGGCGGGAAGCACCGCAGGTCGGGCCTGGGGGCGGCAGTGGCAACTTCACAGGCCGGGGAAAGCGACGTGACTAGAGACCCAGTGACAAGTAATAACCCTGATGGCACAACCCCTGAAAATGTGCTCGACGCTCCGGGGTTTTCGCGGGGCAGAGAGCGAGGTTGGGAGGTCGCTGGGAGCCCTGGCCTGGGGCGTGTTTGGGGTAGGGCAGCAGCGCCCCCTGCGTCTCCCTGAAGAAATCTGGCCCAGACCCCGTGAGCTCCAAAAGGACGCAGTGGGTGGTGGGAAAACCCCCGACTGCGGAGGGTGGGCCAGCACCCAGAGCAGCTTTGTGTCGCAGTTGTCCCTTCCGTTTGCGAAGCTTCGCGGCACCACCAGTTATTAAAGCCCATGATTTTTGGAGAGGTGTAGGTGGATGTTGGGACATGTTGATCTGTTTGTAAGATACCCGGGTGGGAGTTCTCCGCACCCCTTTCTCGCATACCATACACAGATCGATCGTGCAAGGCTGCGGCACAGGTTGTGAAAAATAGATGACGTGTGGGCTTGGATTTATGGGGATCCATGCTAAAACTGAGAGTACCCGGTTGAAATTCCCAAATACAAACAAGGTGCCTGGGACGCTCCAGTTCCTGAGGAGCCATCTTGAGGGGAACTTTATCTTCCCTAGCATTTCAGCACTTCCGTTTAAGGTCCCACAGCCGGCACTGCAGGCCTTCACCCCTAAACAGCTGGAGGGGTGTGTCAGGTTTATTTCGCGGGGCCTAGCTGCCTCCTAATTCCTTAAAGACAAAGGGCAGCCGACACAGCCCAGAAGACGTCTGGCAGGCTGGTTTGATGGAAAGGGAGGGAGGTCCTGGGTGGCCCAGGTATCCATGCATCTTGCTGTCATCTGGGGCACAAATGTGGTGTTTGACTGCTTGAGTATTATGTTTGAATGTACAGAAAGTTTGACTTTCTTAGTTTTCACTAAAAGAAAATCACGGTGGAAGATATTTTATCATAATTAAACTGAATAGCCAAACCTGGCAGAGCAGGAAAAAGGGGAGAAAAAGTTGTTCAGTGAAATTGAGTTGAGATTTAAGATGGAAGACACTTTTTAATAATTGTCTTGAAGGATGTCCAAGTGAAATTCAGAGCACAGAAAGAACAGAGATACTCAGGCAAATCTGTTCTCCTGTTCACCCTTTAAACAGTGGGAGACCAGGAAGCCAAATGAGCCAACCCCCTCTCCCTAGTTGAAGATTCCAGAATACAGAGAAGATGCAACCAAAAATACTTTTGCATCCTTCAGAAACTGATGCTCCAGGCCATTTGAGAAGAATAATTTAACATTATAATTCTACATCAGTCCCATTAAACCCCTGCCTAGAATCTCTCATGATCCTTTTTAAGGAGCTTATTACGGTTTGGGGATAACAAGACTCAAAACACTGAAATACATAGGGCCGCTGCAAGCATAGAATGGCCTCTATGCCTGGGTGTGGGATGAGGTGAAGGTTCAGGGGGTCACAGGAGAAGAGGGGAGGTGCCTGTCCATCAGGGTCAAGGCTAAGAGGAGTGTGTGTTAATGTGTTTATTTGTGAGATTTGTAAGGGTATGTGTGTGGCTGTGTGTTGGTGATAGCAGGTTCGTGAATTGTGTTTTCAAGCCTTTGCGAGTGAATGTGTGTTTGTGAGACTGTTTTGTGTGACAGTGCGTGAACTGGCGTGTTGTAGGTGTGTATCTGTATTTGTGTGCATGTGCGTGTTTAGATGTGTATATCTGGATGTGTGGCAATGTGTGTGACTATGTACTTGTGAGTGTGAGTGTGCCCACCAGCCCTCTCAGTCCTGGAGCCCGGCCTTCCAGAGCCATCTGTTTCCAATTAGCAGCATCCCGATTGGGAGAAGGCCTGTCCTGGGGCAACTTCTGAGAACCGGGTGGGCCAGCTCAAGCCGCCCCAGTTCTGCTCCATCGAAGCTGAGGCTGCCCCTGGCCAGCATACTCCTGAAGCAACTCAGGCAGCCACACAAAGAGCCCTCTTTCCTGCCGCCAGCCGTTGGAGCCTGGGTCCTCCCCCAGATCATAAACCTGCCGGTGAAGACATTCACAAATAGTTCACCCGCATTCACACGAGCATGTGCAAAGGCTGGAATTCCATTCGCTATAAAGTTTTATTTTATTTTCCTTGGAGGGGGAGGGAGGAGGAAAAGAAGAGTCCTGACCTAATTTACTCTACGGCAAAATATTGTATTTCACGCAGAAGTACACACCTGTACACAAATCTTTGCTTGCTGCTTGTGGGTTCCATACATTTGTGTGTCCACCTGCCTTAGCCTGCCTTAATACACTTAGTACAGCCATGAGTTTATGGCTCAGGAGCACATGCCTGTGGTGAAAACCAGGCCACCTAAATGATGCACTCAGTGAAAAATGGATCCAGTGATCTGAGGCAGGTTAAACCTCTTTATTATAATTTTTAATTAACACTGATGTAGTTCAACTACACAATGTATGACATATATTAAGCACTTCATATAAATTGGTTAAATGATGAAATCAAAATTAGATTTTTAAAAAAAGTGATCTAGCACTGAGAAGTGGTTGGAAGTAAGTATTGTGTGAAAGATTCTAGACCACAAGGAAAGGCATGGACTCAGAGACCTCTGGGTAACTCAGGGGCTTTGGCATGGAATGTTCCAACAATATTTACTTACCTTCAAGTTTCTTCTTCTGGCCCCCCTCTATTTCTCAAGACTTCTTTTGAGATGGTGGGAGCCCCGTGGGTTCTAATTATAGTCAGCAGAGACCGGAGGGGGTGTGAATGCCTCCTTTCTTCAGGAACTGGGTTTCCAGATCCGCTGGATAGAGTGGCTTATTGTCATCAGAAGGGGGAAAGAAATGTCCTAGGCAGGGACTTAGGAGAAGGCTCAGGAAAAAGGCAGGCTCAGGCGCAGCAGGGGTCTACCCGCAGGGGCTCTCTCAAAAGGGAGGGAGGCCTAAAGGAAGCTATTTCACTCGGAGGCAAAAATTTGGGTATTTTTGTTTGGGGGCTCTTACACCTCAGGAAAAACACCGACATCGACTCTGCTAATGCTAATTCATAGAAAGGCCATTTTTAATAAGAAAAGAGAAAAACAATTTGAAAGCCCCACAATTTCAGTTGTCTAATGACATAATTTCAAGTACAGTGAACATGTGATTAAAACATTTTGTTGATTTCACAAAACCATTCAGGAGAGGCCTCGACAAAAGGAAATTGGGCCGAACCCCGAAGTGCCACGTCCCGGCTGCTACAAACCTCTGCGGCCCCGGATCCTAACGGCGGGGACAAGGCGCAGTGGCCGCGAGGGTTAGCAGGGAACCCGCCGGATTCTCGCGCCCCTCCCGGGTTCACACCTGCGGCCCCGCACCAGCTGATTCCAAGCGGGGACCCACCACAGGCCGGCAGGGGCGGCGCGGGCGTCCGCGGCCGTGCTCAGGCGTTGGGGTTGTTTCTCATGAGCTCCACGTCGGCGTCCACCATCTCCCTCACCAGCTCCTGGGACCCGAGACACAAGGGGTGGGCGGTGAGGGAGGAGTTTCTGCTACTCTCTCCGGGTGACACCCCCACCCCCTGTGGTGCGCCCGGAGAGGCCTCCGCCACCCTCCCTCCACCCTACCCGCCTCCGCCCGCCCCCTTCTAGCCCTCCAGGCCCGGGGCACCTCGGGCGCCAAGCGGGCGCGGAGCTCTGCTGCTCGGGGCGCCTCGCTGCCTTGCCGGGCCGGCCGCCCCTCCCGCTGGGCCCGCGAGCGGGCCAGCGGAGTCCACCACCCGTAAAGAAAGGCACTTACATCAAAAGCGACCCGGGGTTTCCAGCTCAGCTTCTGTTTCGCTTTGGTGCAATCTCCTTGCAGAAAGTCCTGCGGCGGGAGGGAAAGATAAAGCTGACGTGGGTCGGGGGCGGCCGAGGCCGAGTCGCAGGGAGCCCCCCCACCCTCCCGCTGCTGTCAGTGGGCGAACTCTTGAGGCACACGTCTCCCCGTTTCCCTCCTTTTGGTCCCCGCCGGGCACGCTCAGTGCAGCTCCCCAGCCGTAAATCTTGCGAAGGTCGCGTTTAAGAATGCGCCGCACAGACCAGTGAGGACCGTGACAGCGGTGCGGTCCCCAGCTCGCCCAGCCACCTCCTCCTGTCCACCCCTCCCCTCCGCCGCGTCCTATGGACGCTTAATGACTTCTTTTTTTTTTTAAACATTAAGTTGTCAGGGACGCTACTGTGAGAACTGTTTCGAATTACTGCACTTCTCAGGCAAGGAGAGGAGTAAATGAGCAGACGCCCCCGGTCGCCCCCGCGCGCCGCGCGGCCGCTGCTTTCTTCTCCCACTGCAGCGCGGACGGCCGGGGGCCCGACGCCGCCGTGCTCCGACTCTCCCCCGAGGCTCCGCCGCGCGGGGGTGCCCGGCCCGCAGCGGGTAGGCGCGCAGGGCTGCTGACCCGGCCCTACGCGGCGGGGAGCTGGGTGCCCCCTAACGGAGCCCTGGCTCACTCTGGGCCCGCAGAGCGGTTCCTTCCGGGCTTGGCTTCGAGCTTCCCTGACCCGCGGTGAAGACGGGCGGCTCACAACTGCCATCCAGCACACGCACAGGCGCATAAAACGAAACTGAAGTTTCACGAAGGGATCCTCGCCTTACTGTCCAGGGGCACGACACACCGTATTTTCTATTCTGTTCTGTTCTATCCCCTTCCCTAGAAAATAGTGATCTCGGCCCACTTACTTCATTCACCTCCCGATCCACTATCCGTTGCAACTAGCAGTTTGAAAATACAGCTCCAGAGAGCAAGCACCCTGCAGCTGCCTCAGCTCGGTAGCACTCAGTCTTCTGCCTAGTGTTCCCTAACCGCTCTGATGGAAGATCGAGTTAATTTTTAAACGAACCTCCAGCTCCTGTTCAGGAAGCTCAAGCTGTCATTTGTTTGATCCTTGACTTTCTCATCCTATCTGACAGGGCCTTTGTCTATACACACACACACACACACACACACACACACACACACACTCGATATATATATCTATATTCTATATATATATTGAGATATGGATATATATATATATATATATATATATATATATATATATATATCTCCAATGGCTCAGGTAGAGTCATTGGATATACACACACACACACACACTATATCTATATCTATCTATCTATCGATATATATCCAATGACTCAGGTAGAGTCTGCCCTGCTCAGCTTTACCAGTGCAGGCATGGAACCGCTTCTAGGAGAGTTTCCATCCATTCAGAGACTTCCTTAAGAAGGAAACTGTCTAAAAGAAAAGGTACAGGAGAACATTAATCCTGCACCTCAGCCCTCACTCACCCATTTCTTATTACAGGTCGCTGAAGACTGATTTAGAAGAAAATTGGGATGAGAATTTCAGGATGATTTGAAAAAAAGAAAGGGAGGAAGGAAAGGAGGGAGAGAGGGAGGAAGGAAAGAAAGAAGAAAGGAAGGAAGAAAAAGGAAAGACACATACTTTGAAACAGACCATTTTGGGGGGGGTGAGATAAACATTTAGCTTTTCCCTGTACAAATGTATTCATCAAATAGTACACAAGATGAGTCCTTAAAACGGAAGAATGTGAAGGCAGTATGACAGTCACCCCATCGAGAAGCTATTCTAGTTACACACCATATTAAAGAACGACCTAAAACCAGTTACGTCGAGTGAAAGGAACAGATAATGAAACTACGATGAAGCCTGCCCCAGTGATTTTCTTCAGATTCCCTGAAAGGTGGCAGGCTTGCGGCATTCAAGCTGGGAAAGGCCGCCAGGGGCTGGGCAGGACCCGGGGTGCTCACCTTCACTGCTAAGACTTCCATATCAAAGGGTGTCTGGGTGCTACTTCTGAAGGAACAGTTCTCCTGCCTTCTCCTCACTGTCACTTCACAAGGTTCCAGTTACCCACGCTCAGCTCGGTTTGGAGCAGGCAACCAGTCAGAAGGTCAGCCTCATCCTATGCCTGCCTCATGCACCTCCCTCCCTCTCGTCACTAGGCATTTTGTCATCTCACATCATCACAAGAAAAAGGGTAAGTACAGTACAGTAAGATATTTTGAGAGAGTGACACCAATTCACATAACTTTTATTACGGCATACTGTTATAATTGTTCCATTTATTATTAGTCATTGTTGTTCATCTCTTATGTGCCCAATTTATGAATTAAACTTTATCACAGGTATGTAGTATAGGAAAAGACATAGTGTATATAGGGCTGGGTGCTATCCTTAGTTTCAGGCATCCACTGGAGGTGGGGCTTGGGATGCACCCGCCTTGAATGGAGGGGGGCTCCTGTACTGTATGCTTGGAGTCATTTTCTAGGAGAGTACAGTCAACGGCCTTCATTCTCCATCATCCATCATTACTTTTTAGGCTTGAATAAATCAAACTTCCAAAGGCTTTGCATTTCACAATACACCGAAGTACTGATTTTCTCTCCAGGGTGTTAATAATAGTAAAACAAGTTATTTCTGCTGCTTCGAACAGTCCATATACAGGTTCTTCAGGAAAAGTAGGAAACAAAAATTAATAACTAGCAATTCAACTTTGCATGGAGCTGGAAATAGAAGTGGAAAAACAAATTAATTTACTTCTCTTTCTTTTCCATAAATAAACTTGTATATACTTCCACAATACTTCTCTATTTTACTATAAGAGTCACACAAAGATACTCATTCTTTTTCCCCGGAGAGCTGTGCAATGTGGCGTCATGAAGCAACACAGCCCTCCCCCAATTCCATAGCAGTTGCACAGCTCGAAGAAACATGGTTATTGTTTAATCACACAACACTTGCTGTAAATCAACCAGCATTGCATAGGATGCAATTCATGGCTCTGAACTTACAGTTAGCAAAACCCTAAAACCCAGTTGGGCTTAAAGTGATCTCAGTAGGCTTGGGAAAGGGAGCTTTGTATTGTAATTATGTTTCCTGTATTTTTCTACAAGTAGCTCATAATATAAAAACAACTAGGGAACTACAATTAAGGAAAAAGAAAAATGGTTTTCAAAAGCTTCGAAACAGACCTTGCTACCATACACTGTAAAAGTATTTCATTGAAACCAGAGACGCACCCAGTTAAACTTCCCAATTTAGTTTTGAGCCCAACTCCTACATTCCAGTCTAGCAGCTTACTTTAACTTTCTGCCAAGGCTCTGTCTCCCTGAAATTTAATTAGACCAAGAGACCTTGTGAAGGAAAAGGATGAGGTTCCATCAAAACAAAGCAGCAGCTCTCTACGCCAGCTGCTACTGAGCTAACATCTAGACTAGTCCGTGTGCCTGTGCTCCAGTCAACTTCAAGGGAAAGATTCGGGACATCCCTGCTTATTTTACCCTTCGCTTCTCCTGAAGGACTTTCTTACTTCTTTCTGTCGTGTCCTTTCGAGGAAAGAGACAGTAAATTGTTCAGGCTGCAGGGTTTGGGGACACAGGACCGACGAACTTCCAGGGTGGTGTGGGGAGAGTGTGGCACGTGAGTACACAGGACTCTGGAGTGACAGCATGGACATGGGAACACTTCTTTAAATAAAGCTTCCGCCAGCATGAAGAGAAACGGGACTGTGGAAGCTGGATTCTTACAAGGACATCAGGAATTAACTGCTCAGCTCACAGGACTGTGTGGAGCAATGGAGGGGGGCAGATAAGGTCACAATATAGTTTCCTTTTACATTTCACAAACCCTCTCCACTAGGGCGTGATCAGCTCCTGAGGACGAGAGAGAAGAATGATTCATCTATTTTGTTCTTTTCTTCTTTTTTTGACAGTGCAGTTCCTTCTTTATTTATAGGCTCGAAGTCATAGTGTGACAACAGGGGCAAGAACTGATTAAAGAGAAGACTTTATGTAAAGTTTCCAAAATGGACTTTGTGCACTGGGTGGTCTGGAACTTTTCTTTAAAAAAAGAGACAATAAAGCTCTGGGAAAAATTTAAAGCATTTCTATGTGAATATGACATTTCCTGAACTCTGGCTTCTGGTGTCTTCACTGTTTCCATTGCTATTCCTTAGGTGAGTTATACAGTTTCAACATGTGATTTATTATTGTCAAATTCAATTAGGTTTAGCTGAGCATTTTACAGCAGCAAAACAGCATGAGCAAAGAGAACGTGCATGTCCAGATGCCTGGAGCCCCCTTAATTTTTCTCGGACTCCCTGACTACCGTTGACTCGTCAGACCTTTCCGAGCTGTCCTCTGACAGTGGCTCTGTCTAGGCATAAACCCTACAGGCCCAATGCCAATGGCCCGAGTTGCAAACAGCAGCACGGTAGGAGGGCATGTTTTGCTGCAGCAATTTTTCAGGCTTTCCTGGCTTATGTTCTTGTTATAGTGAACTGATAAAGGGCCAGACCAAATCCTGGAAAAGTCATTAAGCCAGTTCCTGAGCCCACAGTAGTTAACATAAAATCCAGAAAAGGAGAGACCATGCTGTGCCATTATCTTCTACTCTAACTATGGTTCCCTTTCCTCAAATCTCCTGGGTGCCTTTTTAAAATCTCGATCAAGATAACAACACATCTTTAAATTACACTGCTTAGTTTTCTTTCCTCCCCCTCCCCGCAATCTTTTTTTAATTTTGATCATTATTTAACACATTAAATGCCTTTAACACCCACCCATCTTCCCTAAAATCACTGTGGGGAATGCTATTAAATAGATTGATTGCACAGGATAATTTTTCAAAGTTCACAGAGTCATGTTCTTTCTCTCCCTTTTTTCACTGTGGTTGCATTGGGAAAATTTTAATATTTATTTCAAATTATGTGTTGGACACCATGTTTCTCAACAGGTCAGCTGTGAGGTTTGCAAAGGACATCTGTTTAGGTGGAGAAACATTTTGAAAGTGTGAGCTCTTTTGGCAGGATGTTATTAAATTTCTAATGTGCATATTGAAATAAACTGACTCTTGAGTGCTATAAATAAGAGGGGATGTTAATACGGAAAACTAAGATGGGTGAAAGCCCTAGTTAGATGTCTTCAAGAATTTAAAATATGGAAATGTGAGTAACACTGGGTATTCATTTCTTTCCTTCCACTTTTCAAAAAAAAAAAAAAAAAGCAAAATTGAGGAATAGCTCAGGTTCCAAGGGAATAAAAGAATGAAACAAATTTGGTTCTTGATCTAACTTTATGCTAATGTGGAGTGAGCAGGAAAACTTTACTCTTGGGGGAAAGGCTTCTTTTTAGAAAGAAATACTAAAAGCAAAACAAAACAAAACAAACTTCAGTAAAATGGAAAAAAATTTAAAGTTACACAGAATATCCCAGTCAAGATTCAAGACGAGCATCTGGGAGTCGGTAAGAATGGGAAAAAAAAAAAAGAAACCAAAGAGTTCCCCAGAAAGTTTGCAATATAGTATGTCTTTTACCAGGCAGTTTAAACTCTTACGTGCTCACAAATATATCATTTGATTGAAACCCTTCCGGACAGGGAATGAATCTCACAGCAGTAAGAAAGGCAGCGGCCTTAATAACGGCAACGAACGTTTCCCCCTCTCTTCCCTTTTACTGCTGTATAACAGCACAAATTGAAGTTGAAGCCAGGCCTCTCCTTTAATGACAAGGGGTGATAAGAGACAAGAAGAAAACAGCAGGCTGTCTCGTCTGCTCAGGAAGCTGGACTCAGTGGGACTGTCCATCAGCAGGGGCTGACAGAATGCCGTCAGACCCCAAACAATGCTCGGGCTCAACCTCAGGGAAATTGAGTCAGTCAGCACCGGCTCCGACAGGCGTACTGACAGTAGAGATAAAGTGGCAAAGGGAGCAAAACAGTGTGAGCAGGCCCTGCATTGTGTCCCTGTCCTCAGTTACCCGGGTGGAGGCTGCCGGGAGGCACTTGGCACAGGGCAACACATATGTACCCTAGACTGAAAGCCTGGCGGAGCCCTCACATCATCACTGCTGTCACCCCCACTGGTGGCCTGGCATGTGAGCCCTGCCTGTTACTTATGGCTCAGACTGTACTTCAGCGACCTCCTGCTTGGTGCCTGAGGGCGTCTCTAGGATCCTGTGACCCCTCATTTATCCCTTTTTTTGGGTTGGGGGCCACTTAGTTTCAACGGATAGCATTTGTCATTCGGAATCAGGAGCTCTCAGGAGCTACTAAACAAGGCAAAGAAATAGATCTGTCTATGGGTATGTCCCAGACATGACTGGAAAAGCCTACCTAGCATGGCAGAGCTCTTGTGCAAAGCAAATGAGAACATTGTCTTCCTTAGGCGTCCCCTTGTATGACAGTAAGGCCTAAGGTGGTAAAAGAAAGTATTCACTGTATTAAGGGAGAACCCAATTAATGGCATTCATAGTGCAGCCGACATATAGACACGTTTTTTCTACGTGTACTCTAAAAATATGGTTAGCATAAAAAGAGAAATGTCATTAGACAAAAAGGGTTCTAGAAGACACACTGACAACACAATCGTGGGGGGGAAATACAGGACTTAAACACACCAATTTCCTTCTAAATAGTTTTTTAAAATGCTGTGGAGGAAGTCCCTTAAGGCAGACATGCTTGAGACATGTAGAGATGAGGGCAGTGGTCCTCTATCCTTCATGGAACGGACACACAGATCCATACAATTCATGCCACGCTGAGGCCCGGCTTCTCCTGCCGCAGGAGGGGAGCAGGGTGCCCTTCCGGCACGGTCCCAACGACTGTCTGGCCATCTGCACCCTCCGGCAACGGGGGGCCTGTGGGGCCTGTCCTGTTCCGTCAGGCTTTGAGTGAGCTGAGCAAAGGAAAGCATTTTTTAGAAGCTGTGCCTTATAGCTGTGGGGGAGCTGTCTACTCATGAGTCGGTTGCTTTAAATAAAACCAGCAGTACAATTTGGGGAATGCAGTCTTGCATCACACACATTGATGAGGCCCTATGGCTTTTTGTATCTGTTCTACACCTATAATTGTAATCTCAGAGTTAATTTTTGCTGTTGCTGTTAGCTTTATGTCTTGATCCCGAGTGCTTACAGGAGTATCAAGCTAGAGAAAGCTAGATTAAGTACTGTAACTGGAGCCCTCTTGGTTCTGATTTCTTCACTGATCTTCACTTTAAGCAGCTGATGGGGGGGGGGGGGGTGACTCACAGTTGTGATGCAGAGCCGCTTAATGAAAGGGAGATAAGATTGTTAGTGACCTCAGCATTCCAGGCTTCAAAGCCAGCACCATCCTTGCTGGAAATTACTGGTTGCTCTTAATAACTGGATCAGGGGTGTGAAGATTTACCCATGCTGGTAGGAGGTGACACAAAGCCCGAGGAAAGGAGATAAAGCACCTTTAAGTGGACCGATTAAAGACTGTTGTGACCTAATTGGCAAGTGGCACTCTGGAGCACGAGAAGCAGGCGGCCCTGCTTTTGCCATTTAGTACTTTTTACCCTCAAAGCACTTTACACGCATCAGCTAATTAAATCTCCAGACAATCACATTCAAAATGCAACTCAGAAGATCTTGTATCTGTTTCAGGTGGCTGTTTGCTAGCGATGAAAGACCATACTAAGTATCTGTGGGGATTAAAGCCCAGCTCCGTCCCACAGCTTATCTTTAGCCTGCCTGTGGCTAGGAGACACCTTGCCACTTGAGGAAGGCGGACTAGGGCCACAGGAGACCCCTGATAACACCAGGGGAAGGTGATTTTCCATCAGCTTGTTGCCTTTCAGTGTAATAGGAAATACGCCCCACCCCACAGAAAGGGCTCTGCCTTCCCTTTGAATAATAGTGCCAAAGAATATCGCCAGTAATACGAATGCCTCCATAATACAGATTTTTTTTTCCTTTGGGGTTTTTCTCAATTTATATTGTACCACACGCCACTCACATTCAAGAAACTCCCTTCAGTAATCTTTCCTTCCTTCTTTCAATTCATCCATCCATCCATCCATTCATCCTTCTCCCAACCAAAATAAAAATTATACGACAGAGTCATTCAAATGTACACTCCTAGATTCCTTCCAACAGTCATTCCCTCAGTAACTTGTTAAGAAACTCCAGGACTAATCAGGCAGCTCACTACATCCAAATTCTTGTTTTTCCGTTGTTTCTCTGAGGACTTTCATATTTGAGGAGAAATTAAGACAACTACGAGGACATTTGTTAGTAAGGGTTTTGAGAGGCATGGGGGAAAAAAGAGTATTAAGACAGATATTTACCTTTCTATGATTTTTATCTATCCATTCACTTGGTTTCCTATTATCATGGTTAATAGAGAGCTTAATAGGCTGCTGCATATGTAACCTGGCAGTCCTTCTTTTGTATTTTTATAACAGGAACAGAATCCCATATCTAAACATGTGTACAGAGACATTTAAACAAATAACTTGATTAATGTCACAAAGCCATCTAGTGGTAGGGCTCTGGACAAAAAGCCAGGATTTCTGATTCTTAGTCCAGCACTCACAATGCTCAGTAGGACAAACTCTCCCTAAAAGTACCATGAGCAATATACTTTATGCTGCATTAATTGAGTGGCACAAAGGTCTCTAAAGAATAAATACTGTATCAACATATGGAAATACCAACCTACACCAGAGCTGGATGAAAGAGATGAATGGAGAAGAGTAGATATAGTATGATTCAATGCGTATGACATTCCAGTATCAGCATTCTAATCGATGGTGATAGGTATTAGATTGTGGCTATAGGGGAAAAGGATCAACAGGGAAGGTGTGAAGAAACTCTTGGTTGATCTTCTCTGTATGATAGGAGCAGAGCAACATGAGTGCATGTATTTGTCAAAGTGGATCAAAATACATAGTGAAGAGCTGTGCATGTCACTGTATATAACTTATGTCTCATGAACAAAGGATTCTTTGGCACCACCACCAACACAGAGATATCAGGGGACAGACCTGGCTTTGTATCATGGCTTAACCACATAGCTGTGTGACCTTGGAGGGCAAGTTTCTCAGTGTTTCTGAGAACCAGGTATAAAATGTTTCTTTTAAACCAGGTGTAAAATGGGGAAAACATCACCTATCTTGAAGGGTTGAGAGAATTCAAGATGACATATGGAATGTAGCTAGTACTATTTCTAATTTATTTAACACTGTTAGGGCTAATATTGTTGCTCTTATCACTAAGGTATCGGGAAAGCTATCCTTTTAATTTCTTATAGTAACATCATGGATGAAAATGTAATCTTTTTAAAAAAGATTTGATTAAGGGCGCCTGGGTGGCTCAGTGGGTTAAAGCCTCTATCTTTGGCTCAGGTCATGATCCTAGAGTCCTGGGATCAGGTCCCGAGTCGGGTTCTCTACTCAGCAGGGAGTCTGCTTCCCTTCCTCTCTCTCCGCCTGCCTCTCTGCCTACTTGTGATCTCTGTCTGTCAAATAAATAAACAAAATCTTTAAAAAAATGTGATTAATCAATGAATTTAGAGCACATTGGGGGAGGGGCAGAGGGAGGAGAGAGAATCTCAAGCAGCGCCTGTGCTGTGTAGAGCCAAAAGCAGCGTTCGATCTCATGACACTGAGCCAAAATCAAGAGTCTGACGTTCAACTGACTGATCTACCCAGGCGCCCCCAAAAATGTAATTTTTTCAAGTGGGTTGTCTTATAGTGTTTCTTTCATGCTTTCATGTTACTTCAACCTTGCATGTAATCTGACTTCTCCTATTTTTAGATCATCATTTTTTGAATAATTGTAACCAGAGTATGCATGATTTTGTATTCTACTTTCCCCTAATTATTATAAATGTTTCATATGCTCTTGATTGTTTGTTGCCAAATGTTTACAGTGTTATCGCTGGGAAGTAGCTGTGGACAAGACAAGGCCCTTGCCATGAGCTTATGTTCCAGTCAGGGTAGACGGTCCAGAGTACAGAAGATGTGAGTAAGACCATTTTCACTACTGAGAGTGCTAGACAAGACTGAAGAGGAAGCCAGCTGGGTAAAGAGTGGGAAGGCTGGTGGGAGAAGTCTTCCCAAACAGGTGACATCTGATCCAAGATTTGAATGACAAGAAAAAGCCAGTCACATTAAGTCCTGAGGTAGGAGGGTCTCTCCTACCTGGGGACACCACAGGTACATGGACCGTAGGGAGCAACACCCCTGGTCTGAGGGGCAGAGAGAAGGCCAGAGTCTGGACAAAATGAACGAAGTGAATCAGAGCCCAAGACCAAGTTGGAGAGGTAAAAAAAGGCTAAAAAAAGGCCAGACCATGCCTGGCCTGCTGGGTAATTCCTCCCATGGGGCCCAGGCCTCTCCCAGCAAAGCCATGTTTTTATAAGAGTTTACTCTCTAGTATCTGCATCTGGTCGGCCACAATCCTATAGCTGGCTAACTCAACTAGTTCAGAAGTCTGGTTTTCAGATGCCAATGTAATTTTTCAAAAATGAGTACGGGAAGTTTAGTTAAATGTTTAAAAGGGTACCTAAGGGACATTTGCCCGGCATGCTCCAACCCCTTTCCCTCCTAACAGAGCCGCCACTCTTTAATGTGTTTGTGCCACCCAGCCTAGAAACATCTGGACACTCTTGAAGGGATTAGGTCCAGGCTACTGCAGGTAGGAGTCAGGACTCTGCCCAGCTGGCCCTGTAGGACAAAGGGTCCAAGGGACCTCCCAGGGCCAGAGGGCAGGAGCCTGGCCTCCTGTGCGGTAGAAGGGCCGGACCTCTTCTGGCCGAAGGAGGACACGTTTAAGCTCCCGAGGGAAGCGGAGATGGTGCCCCACCCTTCACTTCCTCCTGTGTGAGCAGAATCCTGGTCAGACTGAAACTGTCCCTACCAACTCCCCTTGTTGGAAGCCACCTTCTTTTTCTCCACTAGTTCTCGAGAGAATGGGACACAGCACTGAAACATGCTGGAATTTAAAATTTTTTTACCAAAGTCTATGTACATAAAGTTTCACTCATCTACGTAGAAAGAACCTGGCTTTGCTTTAAAATGCATAGTCCTGGGGCACCTGGGTGGCTCAGTCGTTAAGTGCCTGCCTTCGGCTCAAGTCATGATCCCTGGGATCCAGACCTACCTACATAGGACTCCCCGCTTGGTGGGAAGCCTGCTTCTCCCTCTCCCACTCCCGCTGTTTGTGTTCCTTCTCTTGCTGTGTCTCTCTGTGTCAAATAATAAATAAAATCTTAAAAAAATAAAATAAAATGCATAGTCCTTTATCAGCCCGCTACCCACAATAGGATATGGATTGTGTTCTGAGCCACTAGAGGCCTCAGGCCCCAGGGGCACATGCCGTGTGGGGTGTTTTCACGGGCTCCATGCTAGGCAGGAGCAGGGCTGCAGCAGGAGGAGAGGCCATGAGAGAGGGGAGCATGTGAGGCGAGCAGAGAGAAGACTCACCAAAGGACTGGATTTGGAGGAAAGAGGATTCATAGGGAACTCCTAGGATTTTGGCTTGAATGGGGACCTTTCCATTGATTTCAAAGACATTATATGAATTTACAAATGCTACCAGCAAAGTATGAGTGTAACTTTTTATCATGACACCAGCATTAGATTTTATCTCCTTTTGAAGGAAAGCCCTCATTTTCATGATTATGAAACAGAGACTCTTTGAAATGATTACTTTTGTAAAATTACCTGTGTTCTCTTATATCATTCCATGGAACACACTGTCTTGTTTTGGATCTTGATTTGATGCCAAAGCCTCTCAGCTGAGGAAGTCTGGTTAACTCAGAGAAAGGAGCTCGGTTTCCACAGGCCCCAGCTGTGTTCGTGTGAAAGGAAGGAGAGGGGAAGGCAGCTCACCTTCTTCCATGACCCCTAGCTAGTGGACAGCTTCAGCCATGCCTTAGGATGTGCAAGGAAAGGGTTAACCCGCCCTGTGTCCACTAGGCCCTACCGACATGGCCCGCTTTTAATCTATGGCTTGTGGCAGGAGGAAGTCCGAGAGGTGGCCTTTCACATGACATCATAAAAGCCTGATTTATCGCCAGCCACCAAACATCTAGAAAATCATAACATCCTTTCAGGAAAATGCAGTGGAAAATAATCAGGTTGACTTTGATGAAAGCTTTGGTGGGGACTCCAAGTGTGACATTCTGCACAGTAACCCTTGGCAGGTGCCCTGTTTGCAGTCTGAGCGGCCTTCATGACAAAGCCCGGAGTCTGAGCTGCATGGCTGCCCACAGCGGAGCAGGGCTTTCATGTCCGCAGATAAAACAAGAGTTTGGTTCGCACTCTGCCAGCTTGCCTAAAATAGCACTAGAGTGTATGTGAAAATGCTCTGGAAGTAACAGCTCTATCCAGATGTGAGGAATTCTTGATTATGGAAATATCAAGATCCTACTCCTTTACCAAACGATGCTGCTTCCTCGGCTGCTTCTGCTGACTTGCTCTTCTCCCCTTTCCTAGGACCACCTTTAGGACACAACTCTGCAGTCAGAACCTTTTCCTATGTAGTATTTCCAGAGCAGTGTCCCCTGTAGTGTCATTCTTAATATCTAAGGGCGCTAATAAGCGATGACAGAGATGACACACTCAGAAACATCAGAGGAAATCAAGGGGTGAACTCCTCAGACCACAAGGAATTGGTCCCAGGAATGTTTATGTCTCTGTGTTGTTCCTCCTGCTCAGTAAGTTGATAAAAGCACCAAGCAGGAACCTCATTTTCTTTAGTATGCGTGAGGTACTCTGCAAATAAACATAGGAAAGAGGGACAAAGACTCGAGTACTGGATGGTTCTAGAATTCTGGCCACATCAAGTCTACAAAAGCTCACTGGCATAGAAAGTGGGCCTATCTTTGCAGATTGACATCAACACGGAAGGTCCTGGGATTCCTGAGCCTGGGGAAGAGAGGTGTTCTAAAGATTGGGCCAGGACTGACAAGGGCCTAGCCAGGATTGAAAGTCTGGCAGAAATGAAGACTGGGACTCAGTTCAAAGTTATGTTCACTTTGTTTTACTGCGACACCTCAATTGTGTTGTAGGGAGACTTCATAGGATCAAAGACTCAACGTCATTAGACAGAGCCCCGTGAAGGTTCCCAGAAGGTTGGTGCTCGGTGGAGGGAGGAGCCCCCAGTTTGGAGGAGCTCAGAGCCCGGGCCCCGACACTATCAACCTGAGAACGGGCTTCCTACTGCCGCATCAGCCGGCCCTCACCACCACCACCGTCAGTTCCTTCAGAGTTTGATTTCTGAACTGGAAATGCCTGCCCAAACCTGATTGTCCCAGGATTTTGTACGGGAACCAGGATGATGTGGGAGCTGGCACAGGGGTGAGGCCTAGCTCTGGTCCTGCCACTTGAGTTCTGTCACTTGAGCTTTCCTCATCTGTCAAAGAGGGAAGGGAGGGACTGGAAGAATTTTCAAGGTCCCTTCTAAGGCCCTGCTTGCTACTGGGCTAGGAGAGATGGTGCCTGCACAGGGCTGCGTTCCTTGCATCAACCCTTAGGGATCCTGTGTGGCATCTCCTTGCCTAACAATGGCTCATTGTCTTGCAGCGGCCGCGGCAGAAGCAGTGGCTCACAAGTTCTGCTCCAGCGGGCCTTGGTCTGACTTAGCCTCAGCACGGTTCCAGGTATAGCCAGGCGGTGGGGGAGCTGGTGACTCAGTGCACAGTCAGATGGCAGAGGCCTCTGTGGCCCAGCTGCACCTCTGCCCATGGAGACTGTGCCCATGCGCTGGAAGGCTCCATGCAGAGGGTGCTGGTTAGGAGGCAAGTGACCCGAGGGGGGAGGCAGGATTTTGGGTAGTGGTGTGCTTCACGAGGCCCAGAGGGAACTAGGGCTTCAAACACTCCCCAGGTAAGCATTCCTGGACATTTGGGGAGCCTGCCAGACTGAGTGCTTCAGCTCTCTCGTGTCTGTAAAACACATATCTTATTGCCCAGAGCCGTGCATGTCACTGCGGCACTCGCACAGTAAATAAATATGGTGAAAGTGGAGGATATACTTCCCACCAATGCAGCTCATCACCAGATGGTCTGCCGTATGGAGTACCGCTAGGTCAGGAAGCCTCTGCTCAGGGGGCTCTTACGTGAGGTGCCCTCTTCAGTGGGTCGGGCCTGCCCCCGCTCCCCAGTCCTGGCCCTTCGGGACTCAGATGTGGAGGGCCTCTGGCTGCTGTTCACTCACAATGGCTCTGTGCCCATGACTAGCTTTGGGGTGGGGGACTTGGGGAGCCCTCTGAGCCGGCAGTAAGAGCATCTGTTTATTGGGCCCCTTGTCTGAGCTATGCGCTAAGAAGCACTTTACATACCTCGCCCTGTTAAACCTTCTAGCAGTCCTGTGTGCCCCATAAGGGAAGGGAGGCTCTGGCAGGCAAAATGACATGCCCAGTGTCCGTTCATTGTAGAGCCTGAATCCAAAGCCCAGTCTCTCGGACTCCAGCCCAGGTAATTAGGCCATTTCTCTAGACTCCCTCCCTTCTTCTCCATTTAGTAAGTGGGCTGACAGCTGATGTGTACAACAATCTGTCAAGTCATGCGTTCCCATCGAGCAGATGCCCTTGATGGGGACGAAGTCCCACCCTGGAGAACTTGTTGAGGACATAACAGAAGGGGACTATCCTTGCCCTCCATAGAGATCCAGAAACACTGAAACTGCTGGTTAGACTGCCTGCGTAGGTTGTACAAAGAGCAGGTACAGGAGTGGAAACCCGAGTCAGAACAAAAAGGGGGCATACCAGCAGATACCACATTGCCATAAGCACATGGCTCTCAATGGCACCCTGTGAAGGAGTTTAATGCAGTCATGGATTTTACAGCAAAAGTGAATTCATTGTTCTTCTCCAGTGGCGGGGTGGTGGTGGAAGGTTTTATAAGAGGGTTGAAGATAAAGTATTTTGTTTTTGTTCCTTGGTTAATGTCATCTAAAAAACACAACTCTCGGCTCCTCAAGCACCATAAGGAATGGTCATGATCATGGACTTTGTAAGCAGCTGAAACATAGACCAGTGGGCAATTTGCCTGTGGAAGGATTCTTTTCAATCTGTGCCCCCCTGCCCCCCTGCCACTACTAGGCTGTGAGACGCTCATGGACGTTCCCCAGCAGAACCAGGCTTTGGGGTAGAATCTTCTAGGAACTGTTGGTTTTCTAGGACCACAAGCAACTGTTGGCTTTCTAGGACATGGGAGTTCTGTGAGTTTGGGAAACTTCCAGATGGCCTTTGCTCAGATTTGACCCCCTCAGAATAGCCTTTTCTATGAGAAGACTCAACTCACAGAATTCACAAGAGTTGTCTGGTCTTATTTATGCCACCACCATGACCGTGACTAACAGAAATACAACTATTCCTCAGGGTGCCTACCTTTTCTGTTTCAGGGTCTGGGTAGTGAAGGAGATCGCTACTGGAGTGGGTCTGGAGAACACGTGTATCTAAAGACTTTACCCAAATGGACTATGTTCTGGAGTTTGGACAGTGAGAGCTCAGAAAGAGAGGGAGATGTCTAATTATCACCATCACGATGATAGTAACAACAGTAATATTTATCACAAAACAACAGCTGTATAGTGCTTTACTATTTGAAAAGCACATTTTGTCCTATTTTTTTTTTTTTACATAATTCTGGCAACATTCAGCCATCCACACACTTAGTAGCCTTAATCACCTGGCCTTTGAGTGGCTCAAGGTCTGTAGTAGAGACTAGCGAATTCATAGCGTATCATCTGGTTCGTGCCACAGCACAGAGTGAACGACACAGCACGTGAACAGAGAGGGAGGCCACATGAGTGCAGGGAGTAGGGACAGGGCTGAGACCTGAAGAGGGACAAGAAAGAGGAGGAGAATGAGCATTGTGGTGGCCTTAAAAGTGCCCTGGGGTAAGCCTGTCCCTGAGGCACCTGCACAAATCAGTAATGGGAGGACTCGTCTTAACATGGTCCCTCTGGAACCAGGAAGAGCTACCCTCACAGTGGGCCAGAGGAGGGGACCGCAGCCCTTCGGGGACCAAGGCTCTCAGAGACGTTTTCAGAGTAAATGCTCCCTGAGCTGGATCGTGAACTACAAGTGGGACGGAGGACAGCAAAGGGCAAAGGTAAAGACAGTGTAGGTGTCAGATCAGGAGATGAAGCACACGAGGGGTTTACAGAATCTTCTGTGACTTGCAGATTGGGATGGCTGGGGCAGCGTGGTGTGGAATTCCCCTCTCGTGCTGGATGTGGACCCCAGGTTCACAGTCAGGAGGGCTAGTTTAGCATGACATGCGGAGCCAGGCCTCAGCGGAATCCCAGTACTGTCTGTCACTCACTACCCAAGCCTCAGTTTTATAATTTATAAACCTGTTATATTCTATCTGCCTGTAATAAAGATCGGAGATATCGTAAGTGCTTAGAACAGTGCCTGATTCTGGGCGGGCTCTCCACAAATGGCGGCTACTGTCAGTGTGTAACATGACGGCTCCATCGGGGCCTAGGGCGTCTAGCAAGATGCCTCGGAGGCCATTCCAGGCCTTGGGGCTGGTTCTCCAAAGTGTCTGCCTGGCACTCCGCCGCCGACACCTCATCAGACTGTTAGTTCCCCATAGCTTGTCATAGTCTTGCTCGTCCTCTTCGTTTATTTAAACCGTACCCTTGTGGAAACACATGGGACTTGCAGGCAGAGAGACTTAGGCTGACAACCCAGATTCCCCAATCCAAGTCGGGGAGGCAGCTCAGGCGAGGGCCCTGTGGTGGTAGGAGCTGGCTGGTCAGAAACCCCCGAGGTGGGGTGAGGGAAGCTGTTACATGTGGCAATGAATCCAGGATGTAAGGATAGATAGCTTTGTCAAAAAAGATCCCTGGATATATTTCTTCATCTGGGTATTCATCAGACCCTCTGCCTGGGGGTGGCTTCAGGGATCCACTTGGGGAATCTGCTGACCACCTAGGGGCTGGTGACCAGATTGGACCCATTTTAGGGCATCCTGGCAAAGGGCTGGAGGCCAGAGCAGCACACACAGCCTCTGTCAGGAGTTCCGAAGCTCAGAGCCTACGAGGAATCCCTCGCTCACTCGGGTCCTCATCTACATGTAGGCACCCCGGAGTTTCTGGAAGAGGAGAGTGGGACCCAATACTGTAAGTTCCTGTGGGATAACCTAAGTCACGGTCACCAAGTTAGCAAAAATAAATGGAGGCCAATTAATAGCACACAGATGGTGCCGCAGAGTTATGGAACAGAGGAGGTCTTTTAGGAGAGAAGATTTACCTTCTCCCTCTCAGAGGAGGGAGACACTTCCCCCGTGGTCAGGGCACCTCACAGCCCAGTGAGTGCCTGCCTGACTCGAGCCTGTGGCAGAACCTGAAGGGCCACTTTGATCTTTATCGGGTGACTCAGTGCTTCTTGCACCACCATCCCTCTGACTGGAGCCCTGGCAAGGGCGTTGTATCCAAGGAGGCACAGAGGGGAGAGGAGGAAAAGACGCATTAGCCATCCTGGCGGATGAGCTCAGGCCTGAAGACTCAGAGCATCATGCTTCGGGGGCCTAGGGCTCCCCGCTCATTTCTCCCAAACCGTTTCTCTCTCTGCTACACTCTTCTCTCTCCTTTCCTTCTCAAGGAGCCACTTACAGTAAAGGCTTTTAACTATTGGCCAACCTTCGGTTTAATACTTTATATATGTCGTGGGGGCTCCTTGAATTCTCTGGCTTACCCTCATGGAGGGGAACTAGAAAAGCTCCTAGCAACTCAACACATCTTTTTCCCCCAAATGATGCAAAACACATTACAAAGTTCCTTAGCACCCAAAAGAAGGCCCTGACCCCACCTACCCCTTTGGGATTTTCTTTCCTTTCTTGCTTTCTTTTCTTTCCTTACCCGCTAAGAAGGGACGCCCCACATTGCTCTCTCCTTTTGTCCAGTGCTCTCTGCGTGGAGGTCATGTTCTCTAGACAGCGGCAGACAGTGGCAGGCTGCATTTCTCTGAAATCTGGCTCATTTCTGCTTTTTTCCTTGTCATCAATTCTATAACTGTTCTGGCCTGTGTGAAATGGTTGGTTTGGTGGGGGGAGAAAATACATTTCTCCTTTTATACCTTTAAAATACTTCCCTCTCCTCAGGTGAAGGCCAACCTAGCCTCGTGCTCTGGGCTGGAGAACTGGGTTTCCTAGTGACCATAATCTCGAGTTATAAATGAAGTGTGTTTATTCATCCTTCTGAGTAGAAACACAGTGACTTAACAGAACCTGCCTCATGACCTGCAGGTAGTGTCTGTGTGCCAGCTGTGCCAGGCCTGTCAGGAGGTGGAGGAGCTGGGGCCCAGCAGGGGCTGTCCCTTGAGTCCTACAGGAAGTCACGGGGCTCAGTGGTGCTCGGGGCAGGATGACTCTGATCCCAGTGCACAACAGGAGCAGCCAGCCAGGAGCATCCCCTTACCTTTGCTCCTCACGTAACACCCCTCCTCACTCGGAGCTCTTTCTTTTTGTGATTTAATTTTTTTTTCCTGTTTTGGAATAGCTGCTTAGGGGCGGGGGACTCCTCAGGGGCTTTCAACCACCACCTCTGTCCAGCTCTGGACACAGCTACATCCTCGGGGTGTCTTCTGAGGAGGTGGGCATCAGGCAGATCAAGCCGGTACTTCCTTTCCTTTTCTTATCTGGTTACCTTTCTTAATCTCGGTCTCCTCAGTGAAATCAGTGTTCCTCAGCAAATTTGTGGATTTTGTTAAAAGTGGAGTTGGTGGGATCCTTAGCAAGGCTGAATGAATCAGAATTTCCAAGGGGGACGTTCAGAAAAGCTGTCCTAGAATCATTTCCTCAGATCCATACGCATTTTGGGGTCTTACTCAGTTTGGTTCGCTGGGACCCAGCCCACTTATGGGTACACAACAGGTATTATAAGGAAAAATGGACTCTCCTTAAATTGCAGCCTGACTGTCCGCAGTTCAGCTGGACACTTCCTTGTCTGCCCTACCCCGTGAGGTTCTCTTGCTTCAATTACTCCCATCACCAAGCGGCTCCCAAGTTGCTTAAACAAGGCAAGTGGAGTCTGTAAAAGCCCCTTTAAACACTGAAGAGCACAAGGAAGAACACCCTGAAGGAGAGCGATCCCGGGAGACTACATCCGGATTCCGTCTCAGCAGACCCGCTCCCAGGACTCACAGGCCCCTTGAGCCCCCGCCCCTTCCCCGGATGCCTATCCTCCCAGCCCGAGGCCCCGCCCCATGGCAGGCATCCTGCTTGGTCCTGACTCCGTATTTCCTGCCTGCTCCCCTGGAGCTTCTCGCTGGATACCCTCCAGCTTGTGCAGGCCAGGCCTGGCAGGCCCAGGCCCACAGCACCAACACTTAGCCTGTAGCCTCTAGGCTGACGCAACCAATTCCAGGAAGACCCTCCCCTGCCAGTGAGACCCCCCCAGCCCCACTTGAAGGTGTTGAGGAAACATGTGACTTATGGCATGCGTGTGAGTGCCCTTCGGACCTGGGTGCCTGCACTATGGCTGGGACTGGGGGCCTGTCAGCAGCACTGGTGAATAACCATGTGACACTCCCTGCCAGGCTTCCAACTCTGCCAACTCTGCCCTCAACATGGCCCCCAAGGCTTCTGTTTCTCTCAATTTCCAGAAAGGGGCCATAGAGCAGCTAAACTGAACTCCCCGACCAGCTCAAGACCTTTCACGGACTGCCCTTTGCTCCTGTTTTTCTCAGCTCCTTGTACTTGAGCCTCCCGCACTCAGTGTGTTTTCATGGTACCACTGCTGCATCGGTGCAAGCCTCCAGGACCTGCACACACGTGTGGGCACGGCCCCCAGCACCAGCCGGTGCCCCAGTGAGCCTCCGTGCCTTGGGCCACCACTCTTTCCGCGGCCACGACTCCTGCACACTCACTCTGCGGTTTCCATCTATTCCAACACCTCATCCTCCCAGTCACTTTAGGTGCTAGATATCATTTCCAGTTCGCAGATGAGGAAACAGAGTAACCTGCCTGAGATCACAGAGGGGTGGCTGGGGGTGGAGGGTGATGAGCTTCAGCTTCTGGCCTGCTTTCCTCCTCAGCCCTTTGCTTTTAGCCGTTGAGCTTCTTTCCCCCAGTTGAATGAAAGAAAGCTCCACGGGGGCAGAAATTGTTCCTTGCCCATGTGCAGGGACCCACGCAGTATGCAGGATGGCCTCCTGAGCACAGACCCTCCCCTTTGGAAGTTCTTCCCTGCTTCTCTCCATCACAGTATCTCTTAATGTCCCTTCTGGCCCTCTTCACAGTTTGTAATTACTTTGTCAATTAATTTATTGTTCTATTGTCAGCCTCCCTAAAATGTAAGCTCCATGAGGGGCAGAATGTGCCTTTCTCATTTATCTCTATCTTCAGGATCTAGCACTGTGCCTGGCACGCAGGACGACGCATCAGTAGCTGTTGGAGGGATACAGGAATGCTTAAAATGAAGTCAGTGTATTCCCTCCACTAAATACCTTTCGTATTGCATTGTAACCATTACCATCCCCTCCCCCACTGAAAATTCTGGTCAACTTTAGTTCCTTCTTCTCTACTTTGCCTACATCATTTTCAAATATGTTGCTCTTGGATTTTCCTTTCATGGCCTCCAGATCCATGTACTTGGATGATGACAGTCCCCTCCCCCTTCAAAGACCAGTGTCTCCCTGGCTCCTGTGTCCCTTTTCTCCCTGGGATGCTGCCCATTTTTTCAGAAGCTCTTTGTGACATTCCCTCAGTTAGAAAGCTCTATTAGTTGCTAAGTAAAATCCAAGTTCTTCCTCTGACTTCCAATATCTTTGACAGTTTGATCTCAAGCTACTTTTCCAGGTTTACTCCCTGCATTCAGGAAAGGTTGGACACATACTCAGAACTCCCCCACCTTCCCAAATCTAGAAATCCAATGAAGAAGCATTAATCTCATGCTCGCCACATTCCGGGTACTGGAGGCTGAAAGTACACAGCTAAACACCTCGAGGCTGGAGAGGAGAGTTTAATTCACAAGTGAGGACAAAGAGAGCCTGTGGATCTCAATCAGCCTGTCCCCCAATCAGATCTTCTTGATGGCTCCCTTGGACATGGGAGGTCAGGCCTCCTGCTCCTTCCCTGGCCCAACTAGGTGGGAGCTGAGTAGGAAAGGACTTTGCAGGGGCGCCTCGGTGGTTTAGTCAGTTGAACATTCGACTGTTGGTTTCGGCTCAGGTCGTGATTTCCAGGTTGTAGGACTGAGCTCTGAGTCAGGCTCTGCGCTTGGTGCGGGGTCTGCTTCAGATTCTCTCTCCCTCTGCCTCTCACCCACAGTCTCACTCGTTTTCTCCAAATAAATAAATAAAGTCTTTTAAAAAATAGACTTTGCATAAAGGTGACAAGACTTAGTAGCGGAACTGAGCAGGTGCCGAGGGACAGGCTCTTGGCCCCTCTCCTGCCGGCACTGGTGCTCCAGAGGGAACAATGACCGGGGCCTTGGGAGAACCAACCTGTCCAATATATGGTTTTAAACTGTTTTATTCATTAAGACATAGCTTATCTGCCACATCCTTGAAATGACAGAACGTCTTATTTGCTATGTGATGTGGGAAATGGCAGATGCAGGAGATTCAGACAAGGATGGAGAGCCCAGCAGAAGCAGGAGATGCCCTGAAGCCAGGTAATTCACACAACTGCTGGAAGAAGAAACACTGCGTTGCCTTTTGCACACAGGGACAGGAATTTAAGCAGGGTTGGTTTTTTTGTTTTTTGTTTTTTAATTTTAAAGACAGTCCCTAGTAGGCTGAAGGGTCTGGAAGCATCCATGTGGCTGAGCCTCCAGTCACCGAGACTAACACAGTACCTTTAGCTGTGCACAGAATGGTCGGGGAGACAGGCCTCTAAGCCAATCACGGCAGCTCAGGGACTGGGGCTGTTCATGGGCACAGTGGAGGTAAAAAGGGAGGGGTGGTGGGTGCGCATTCTTTCATGGGACAGACAGGTTTTGCAGAGGAGAGGGTGTCTGGGCTGAGTCCTGCGGAGTCATGGAAACCTCAGGCCAGGTGGGAAGGACAAGCCATTCCTTCTTCTTGGGATGTCCTTCTTTCCATCTGGACCTACTCATAGCATACCCATTCCTCAGGAACCAGCTTCGATGCCACCTCTCCCCAGAGCAGCTGATCTTAAGTGACCTGGTCTTCATTCAGTCTCCGGCAGCCCTACGCTCTTTCCACTGACACGGCTCCGTCCCCCACATCCTAGATGTGGGGGGTTTATTGCCACACTGTCCACACTGCAAGCAAATGACACATATTCTGCCTACAGTGAGTGCTCAAGATCTGTTTCCTGAAAGACTAATCAGATTCCTTTTTTTAAGGAAGGAAAGACTGATTTGATGAGAACAGACCTGGGGCCTGGGGCTTGATAATTTGGGCCCTGGTATCTTCTCTTCTCAGGATTTTCCCATTACCATTCTTGCAAAGTGATGATGTAAGTTATTCTGTGTGAAATGCTATCACAAGAAGTCACATCTCTTAACATACCTGCACATTTCAGATCTAGTTTGATCTGAAGAAAACCTTTCTCTCCAATGCCATGCTTTCGGAGTTGCTGACTTATTTGAAACTGCCTATGGAGCTGCATTCAGTAACACGGGAGGCTCTACAGGTTGTCGTGACATCACTGTTGAGGGCTGCTCCATAAGGTATGGCTCAATTTTGTAACTAGCAACACCATGTTACTGAATTTATGTGAGAAAAACATACAAAAAGCATCACTTCTGGTAAACTCTTATTCCTTGCTAATCTGGTTAAGAAAGTTTTGAGTAAATGTTAAAGATACACAGTTAAATTTTCCTCTATACAAGGAAAAATATGGCTCTTATTTCCTCCACACAAATGCAAAGTTGTTTTGCATAGAGAATTGTCAGATCTGTTAGTTTCATAATCCTGTAAATACACACATCGCTTGGCTAATTACCACTCCCAAATACTGAAACACTGCAACTATGAACAATTTTAAATGAAATCACTCTTGTAAAAAAACTGCATTTTATTTGTCTAAGTGTAAAAATACTGTGGTGATCTGTGGCTGCTGCCTCCCTGTTTAATATTTCTGCTGGCTACAGTGGAGACCTTGCTGATAAAGGATCTAAAACATAAACAGTCTTCTTGCTAGAGTTTCTCTTTGAATTTATTGCTTTAAATTTCCAGATATAATGGCTATAAAGGCAACACTGTACAGAATCAGAACTAGAGAGAGCATGAGCCTTTTTAAGGCAAGCTTTTAAAATACACAAATGTAATTACGGTTCTTATTTTTGAACGAAGTGTTAACTTAGAGTATTGCTACAAAATACTATTCACATGTTAGGTTTCAGATGATGCTAAAAATCACTTGCCATAAAACTGGGCTTCACTGGCACAGGTGTGCAATAACCCTTTACGGCCATTAGGGTCCTGTTTTAGAATAATATTGTGATGCAGCTCTCAGCAAATAAACCTGAGAAGAAACGACACTATCGTGCTGTGGGGTTTTTATATAGTCTTGCTATGACTCACCTCAACCCCAACAGATGAGAAAACTCAGTCTTAGAGGTCAGTTTGGAGATTAGACTATTTGATAATTTTTCAATCTCAGTTTAACACAGTCTACTCATGTGTTATGTAGCAACAATATTAAAAATGTTTGTAACACTGTGTACCTAGCCTCTTGTAGAGCACAAGTAATAATACATTTTAATTTTTCTAATAATGCATTCATTAAACTATGATTCCTAGAGGGACTGAAATCCTCTATTATTGCACCTTGTGAGATGAAAGGGTGTTACACAAGGTACAAATGCAATAGATCCAAATGTTCTTGCCCTAATTGCTACATCTTATTTATATGCAGGCCAAAGGGCATTTTTTTTTTCTCTTTTGCTACATTCCAACTCATTCTCAAACAAAAGGTCAGTTACCATAGTAGGTTTTTTCCAAGCCATCTCTTACTTATTCCTAAAGGAAAGTTTATTGCATCCTTTTCTAATAAAGACATTTTTACTGTGTTTCAAAGGCACCCCTTAGATGTTAAGGTCCTAATGCCTCTTTAAGGAAATAGTTCTAGGGGCGCCTGGGTGGTTCAGTGGGTTAAAGCCTCTGCCTTCGGCTCAGGTCATGATCCCAGGGTCCTGGGATCGAGCCCCACGTCAGGTTCTCTGCTCAGCGGGGAGCCTTCTTCCTCCTCTCTCTCTCTGCCTGCCTCTCTGCCTACTTGTGATCTCTCTCTGTCAAATAAACAAGTAAAATCTTTAAAAAAAAAATAGTTCTAACATGTTTTATTTCTTCATGTGGGTGACCAGTTCCTGGCTTCATAGTTCCCCAAATTTATCTTCCAGAGAGCCCTAAAAGGAACACAACGAACTTTCCAGCACGCCTCCTGGCCAGCGAATCTGAACCTCACCTTATGAGAAAGGCCCAGGTAACTAGCCGCCTGGTGGTCTGATGGTGCGAGTAGCCAAGCACTTCTGTGTGGCCTCACGTTCTTCAGCTGTGAAGGGACAGGGCTGGGGTTGACGCCTGAAGCCTCTCTCAGCTCTAAGCCTCTAAGCTCCAGCACCGCAGCCTCTTCCTTCCCTTGCTTCAGTGTGTGGAGACTGAAGTCAATGACTGCACTCGAAGCCCAGAGAGCTGTAACTGTCAGGGCAGCTGTGAGCCCGGCGAAGGCGGGAAGGATTAACTCGCGCACTCGCCTCTAATACCTGTCTTCTGACAGCATTCTTAATGACCAAGCTCTGCGCCAAGAAAACAACTAATAACTCTACATTAATTTCTTTCTTTACAGATGGGAAGAGGCTCCTTGAAGTGTGGCCACACTCCCTCCGAGTGTGCCGTTGATGGCTTGGGACGGTGGCACCTGTTTAAGAATATGTGAAGGATGCGTGGGTGGCTCTGTCAGTTAAGCATTTCCTTCCACTCAGGTTGTGGTCTCAGGGTCCTGGGATCGAATCCCACATGGGGCTCCGTGCTCGGCAGGGAGTCTGCTTCTCCCTTTCCCTCTGCCCCTCCCTCTCCACTTGTGCTTTCTTTCTTTCTCTCTCTCTCTCTCTCAAATAAATAAATAAAATATTTTTAAAAAATACAAAGAATATGTAAGACACACCACAGTCCATTAGTAACCGGGTAGAACCAGAAAGGCTCCAAGAAGGCTGCCAATTATTATTTTATTTTAATCACCCAGTAGGATAAGATACAAGGGGAAACCCCTCTTAACTCACTGTCTGTTGACTAAATGTTTTAGAGAATGATGGCAGTCTCGTTAGATTGGGAAGAATATGAACAAACGAATGAAACAGAAAAATAGCTGGTGACCTTGCCAGGCCCTCTTGGGGAGCCACGGCCAGCTCCACTGCCTGTGACAGAACCAGACTGACCATGAAAATTGGTGAGTGGCTTTCCCGGACTCTTCCTGGGATGAAAACAAGGCTTGGCGTTCAATAGGTACATGTTTCCCTCCGAGCACCTTATCTCAATAATTATGGCCACGCTGGGTCTCACCACCATTTAACAGTGTGCACACTCCCCTTCGATCTAATCAGGCAAGGAGCCACTTTGGGGCTGGCAGACTTGTGCCTGCCGTGGCACGCAGGCAGCGGCCCACACTCACCCCATGGCGTTCTCATCCTGTCCTAGCTCACTCCTGTCATGCAGGTTAGGAGCACTCAGTGACGAGTTCAAAGAGTCAGGCTGATCTAAGTGAGTGCTCTGGAGCAAACTGCTGAGGCCTGGTGCACTTTCCTCATGGGCTGTGCTATGCACGTTCTTCCATCGTGTTTCTGATCTTTCCCGGCAGGGGACAGAGAAGGGAAGATGACATTCTCCTGGAAACAACACCCTTCCAGGATGCTCCCTGAGCCTCAATTTCTGGGGGGGGTCACCAAGGCTCCGACTATGCTGTATGTAGTAGAGCAGCAGTTGGCCATGTCTGTGATGATTAGAACATATGTGGGTCTTTTGCCCAGGAGATCTAAAGCCCTGGTTCGGTGGAAGCCAGACTTGTTAGTCCTCCCGCATTCCTGACTTTGGAATGAGTGGATGTGGATGTGGCCTTTAAGTAGTGATATACAGGTAGTGTTATAGGGGTGTGACTGCTCAGTGTTTCATGTTTCTGGGACGATCTCTCTGCACCTCCCTGTTCATCGTGGGGCTCGATTTCACAACCCTGAGATCATGACCTAAGCCCAAACCAAGAGTCAGACACTTAACTGACTGGGCCCCCAGGTGCCCCAATCCCTGTTTGTCTTTAGACAGAAGCCATGATCTCTGCCCCACAGAGCTGTGAGGAGGACTAGATGAGATAATGGATGAAAATCTGTAGAACATAATCATCAGAATGACGGAATCTTTCCTCCTTCCTGTCCTAAACAAACAACGGCACAGATGCCTTTTTTTCCAAGCATGCATTGGCAAGAAACGCCCTGAACTTCAACATTACATGCTCAGCTGGGTATCCTCTGCACTGTACATGCCTGGAAACAGAAGTTCCTTATTTTATGTTCTCTTTACTGATAGTGACACAGAACTCTGAGAATTAATCTGAGCATATTCTTGGTTGAACCGGTAAATCTGAGATTGGTAGGAGTTTCCTAAGAAACTGTTTTTTTGTTTGTTTGTTTGCCCTCTCAGACACTATCTAAGGTCTCCTTCTGTCTATATTTTGCTGTTTGTCCTTCCCCTGCTTGTCGGATGTGCCAAAGCTGCTACACACACATATACACACGGGGTAATGTCTTGGCTTTCTGCCCAGTCTCTTCCAGGTTATCCATTTCTGCTTAAGATTCCCCTTGACCTCTCAGGCTTGCTTGCCTTTTATTTTAGCTTTCCAGTCCACTTCTGGTCACTCACATCACCAGCCCACTGGGTCTCTGGCTTTACTGCTTCTTTCCTCAGTTCTGCCACTCCTGTCAGTTGCCCAGGAGTCCTAATGCTGGTCAGACAGGATTTCCACCTCTGAGTCTCATGGCGTCACCTTGATGCACTCAACAAATGTCATTTCTCATCTATGTCTTTGGCTTATTCTTTTTAAATAAATTTTATTTTATTTAAATTTAATTAGTTTACAAACAGCACATTATTAATTTCAGAGGTAGTGTCCGTGATTGGTCAGTTGCATATAACCCCCAATGCTGATCAAATCACATGTCCCCTTAATGCCCATCACTGACGTTACCCCATCTCCCCGCCCACCTCCCCTCTAGCAACCTTCAGTTTGTTTTCTATAGTTAAGAGCCTCTTACAGTTTGTTTCCCTCTCTGATTTTGGTGGTCTTGACTTATTCTATAATTTGTCTTACTCAAACTGGATTGTAAGCTGCTCTAGGAAAAATATTAAATTTTTCCTTTTCCCCTGATCAAAGATGGTGCTGGGCTTATAATGGGGCTTCAAAAACAAGTGCAAAAGACACAAGTAAATGGAAAGACATCTTGTGTTCATGGAATGGAAGACTTAATATTGTTAAGATGACAATAGTAGCCAAAGAAATCTGTACATTTAATGCAATCTTTATTAAAATCCGAATGGATCTTTTTTCAGAAATAAAAATCCATACTAAAATTCACACAGAGTCTCAAGGGATTGAGAATAGGTTAAAGAATCTTTAAAAGGAGGAACAAAGTTAGAGGTCTCACACTTACTGACTTCAAAACTTGTTACTAAGCTATGGTAATCAAAGTAGTGTGGTATTGGCATAAAGAAAAATGAACAGACCAAGGGAATGGAATAGAGATTCCAGAAATAAACCCTCACGTACTTTTTGACAAGAGTACCAAGACCATTCAAGAAGGGAAAGGACAGTCTTAAAAAAATGATGCTGGAAAACCTGGATTGAAGTCGGACCCGTACCTTTCACCATGTACAAAAGTTGACACAAAATGTATGCAAGACCTAAACTTAAGAGTAAAATTATAAAACTGTCAGAAGAAAACAAAGGAAAAGTTTTAGACATTGATCTGGTAATAATTTCTTGAATAGGACACCAAAAGTGCAGGCAATAAAAATAAAGAATAGATAAACTGGGCTACATCAGAATTTAAGAATTTTGTGCATCAAAGGACACAATGAACAGAGTGGAAAGGCAACCTACAGAATGGGAGAAAATATTTGTAAATCATCTATCTGATAGGAGGATAATATTCAGAATGTATAAAGAACTCCTATAACTCAACAACAACAAAATAACTGAATTTAAAAAAATGGGCGAGGGGCGCCTGGGTGGCTCAGTGGGTTAAAGCCTCTGCCTTCAGCTCAGGTCATGGTCCCGGGGTCCTGGGATTGAGCTCCGCATCGGGCTCTCTGCTCGGCAGGGAGCCTGCTTCCTCCTCTCTCTCTGCCTGCCTCTCTGCCTACTTGTGATCTTTCTGTCAAATAAATAAATAAACATTAAAAAAAAAATAAGCACCTGAGGAGAAAACAAGGTGGAACAACTTCCCAACACCTAAAAAAAAAAAAAAAAAAAGGGCGAAAGACTTGAATAGACATTTCTTCAACAAAGATAAACAAATAGCCAATAAGCGAATGAAAAAATACTCAACACTGCCAACATAATGGCGACACAAATCAAAACTATAATAAGATACTACCTCACAACCATTAGGATGGCTATTACTTAAAAAGAAAACAAAAATTGAACCTAATTGTTGGTAAGGATGTGGAGAAATTGGAATCCTTGAGCACTATTGGTGGCAATGTAAAATGGTACAGCTGCTATGGAAAACAGTAGAGAGTTTCCTCAAAAATTTAAAATAGAATTAGTAGATGTGTTGCCAAAGCGAGCACTTAAAAAGTAGAATTAATATAAGATTCATCAATTCTGCTTCTAGGTATCTACCCAAAATAATTAAAAGCAGGGTCTCAAAGAGGTATTTGTTTCTGTTTTAAATTTAAATTCAATTAATTAACATATAGGGTATTATTTTATCAGTTTCAGAGGCAGAGTTCAGTGATTCATAAGTTGCATATAACACCCGGTGTTCATAACGTCATATGCCCTCCTTGATGTCCATCACCCAGTTACCCCATCCCTCTACCAACCTCCCCTCCAGCGACCCTCAATTTGGTTCCTATGGTTAAAAGTCTCTCATTTTGACTCCTTGTCTGTTTCCATCTTGTTTTATTTTTTCCCCTTTCTTCCCCTGTGATCCTCTGTTTTGTTTCTTAAATTCCACATATGAGTGAAGTCATATGATAATTGTCTTTCTCTGATTGACTTATTTCACTTAGCGTAATACCCTCTAGTTCCACCTATATTGTTACAAATGGCAAGATCTCATTTTTTTGATGGCTGATTTTTGATTTTTGATGCCATCTTCTCTATCCATTCATCTGTTGATGGACATCTAGGTTCTTTCCATAGTTTGGCTATTGTGGACACTGCTGCTATAAACATTGGGGGGCAGGTGCCCCTTCGGATCACTATTCTTGTACCTTTGGGGTAAATACCTGGTAGTGCAATTCCTGGGTCATATAGTAGCTCTATTTTCAACTTTTTGAGGCGCCTCCATACTGTTTTTCAGAGTGGCTGCACCAGTTTGCATTCCCACTAACAGTGTAAGAGTGTTCCCTGTTCTCTGCATCCTCGCCAATACCTTTCACTTCCTGACTTACTAATTTTAGCCATTCAAAGAGATATTTGTACATCCATGTACATAACAGCATTTAAAAAAAAGATTTTATTTATTTATTTGACAGAGAGAGAGAGAGATCACAAGTGGGCAGAGAGGCAGGCGGAGAGAGACAGGGGGATGCAAGCTCCACGCTGAGCGGAGAGCCCAACGTTGGAGCTCGATCCCAGGACCCTGAGACCATGACCTGAGCCGAAGGCAGAGGCTTAACCCACTGAGCCACCCAGGCCTCACCCCCAGCATTATTCGCAACACCTAAAAAGGTGGATCAACAAAGTGTCCATTAACATATGAATGGATAAACAAAATGTGGTAGATACATACAATGGAACATTACTTAGCTTTAAAAAGAAAGGAAATTCTGACACATGTCCCATGGATGAAACTTGAAGATATTATGCTGAGTGAAATAAACTGGAAACAAAAAGGCAAATATTTTTATAAGATTCCACTTGCTTGAGCTACCCAGAGTAGTAGTAAGATTCCCAGAGACAGAAAGTAGAATGGTGCCTGCCAGGGACTGGAGGGGCTGGGGGGAGGGGTGGGGAGAATGGGGATTAATATTTAATGGGAACAGAGTTTCAGTGCTGAGAAATGAAAGAACTCTGGAGATGGATGGTGGTGATGGTTTCACAATAATGTGAATGTAGGCAATACCACTGAGCTGCATACTGGAAAATGATGAATATATTAAATTGTATGTTATATACCTTTATTATACTCCATTAATACTCACTGAAAAATACTCCATTAATACTCAACTGAAAAATAAATAAATTAGTCATTACTATACCAAATCTCTAACTCTCCTTTATCTTTCAAAAAGTGTCACATTGGAACTACTCCTTTAGGTGGTATCTGAGCTTTGATTTTTGTACCATTGGCACTTAGCACAATGCTACTTCCATCACGGCAACTCAATATACTGGTTTTAAGAAAAGTACAGGGATGAGTACATGGACTCTGATAATTCCTTTCTTAAATTTCTCTTTACAAAATTATTTAGTTATTTTAACATACAGCATTATATTAGTTTCAGGTGTACAATCTAGTGATTCAACAATTCCATGTATCACCCAGCCTTTCTTAAATTTCTAAAGATACTCCAAACTATTCCATGTTCAACTGACATATATATATATATAGATAGATAGATATAGATATAGATCATGTATATTTCCTTTTTTAGGTGAAAAATTTTCCATTTATATAAAATATTTATATTAGTTTTTTTAAGTCAAAACCCTTTACCATTTTTAGTACAAGACTAGAAAGAAGAATATAATGGATGTACTATACATATCACCCAGAATTCACAATTCAGAGCTTTGTTTTTGGCCGTGCTATACGTCACTATGGTAAACAATACTGTCTTCAGAGTCAGGATCACATCATTTTGTCAAGTACATCCCAGTGCCCGGTGCACATGTGGGGAGACGGAGATAAAGAAGCAAAGTGACTGGTCAAGATTATATAGACAGTAAATGGTGGACACAGGACGTCTGTCTCCATAACCCCAGGTATATGACAACATCTGCCAAATCCATTAGGTTGAATCTCTTTATTTTCACTTCTTTATGCTAACTGAATTATCTTAACTTAATAAGATTAATTTTCCAACATGACTTGGCCAATTTTTCAGATATGGTTAATTAAAAATTTCTAAAAAGAAACAAATGCCAGTGTTCTGTCACTGTTATTTGAGTTTTGGAAATGTCCTCACTACTCTCTCTAAGCACTCAGTTTTGCTTCTTGAGCCCTGACTGCTAGAAGCACGTGCTAAGCCCCGTGGGGTCCGATGGCAACAGGGCCTTCCAGCTGCACAATTCAGAAGAGAAAGTTACTACCTCCACAGTCAGTTACTACTTAAGTTGCTAAATTAGACCCAGATTTATCCTTCTTTTGTCAATGAGGAAGCAATTTATTCATTTTAGAAAAATGTTTTTTGTCCTACTCTTCTCCCCGGTTCCCCAGGCAGATTTACCACGGTGAATCGCAAATTTGGGCTCAAATGAGGTAGCATCTGCAAAGAGCTTTGTAAGAGGTGAATCAGCACATGCAGTAGGGTAGACTGACTCGATTGTTAGAAAATGTTAACTTTATATTTTCCAATGTCAGTTTGGCTCCTGGCTGCACACCGTGGCCCTTTCCCTCTGTATAACTGAACCGAGGGAAGGACGGTAAGTCTATAACATACAGTACACTGTGTTGGAGAAGGGCCAAGCATTCCTTCCAGGGGTCCCTCACCAGGGGGAGGTTACCTTCACAATTATGTTCACAATGCCCAAGGAGAGATTGAGGTCTGGCCTCCCAGAAGACCATGTTGGAGGCTTTCTCAAGGGGGAAAAAAGTGCAGGTGTGTGTGGCCAGACACATCTCACCAGGAACCTGTTCCAGCCAGCACCCCATTTCATTGAAGTCAAACTTCCACTCTGCACCAATTTGATCATACAGAAATTTGTTCTGGTGGGGGTATGAAAAGTCCTGATCTACTGTAGTCTGTGGTCGTTCATCATGACATTGCAAGAGATCTGAATGATTAAAAATGCTGAATTAATTTTTCATCCAATGATGTTATGCCACAGTAAGGTGGTGGACACGGCAACATCGCTGTCTCTCTCATGGAGCATCTGAGAAGTGTTTCAGCGGGCAGGGAGCGGCCATTGAGCCCTTCACCTACCCAGATAGGTCCCAGCACTGCAGCTCATGAATGACAATGGGAATCACCAGCCACAGCGCACTCCTTTGGTGAAGAGGACACTTGAGAGGGTTTGCTTTGCCACGGGAGGGGAATCGGGAGCCTGACTCACGGACATCTGACATCCGAGCAGGATTTCATCAGATTCCTGATGAAAGGAAGGGCAGACAACGCAGCCGTGAGCACGTGGGGTCTGTCTCGTGGCTGTTCTCTCAGACAGAGCTGAGAGTGAGGTGTGAAGGGAGAGAGAGCCAGGACAGAGCTCGTCTGGCTCAGGCCCGCAGACAGAGTCCATTAGGCTCCGCGCTGGAAGTGCGCTTATGCAGTCAGGCAGGTGCTGAAACGAGAGAGCCTGAGCCTGGGGATGGTGCTCAAGTCTTGATGTGACAGCTACACCGTGGATCATAAAAACCAGATGATCCAGCAGATAGCTGCTATATGGTAACTTGTGTCACAATAAAAACGTCAGTTTTCTGTATTATTTTACAACATTGACTAGCTTAGGAATGCTTTCAAGCAGGACACTGATACCCTCCATTGTTAAAAACAGACTGAGGCATTTATTAACTGGTATTCACACGGCTCTTTCACTACCTGAGTTTGTGAAGCGAGACCCGATTTCCTTTCTTGAGCAGGAGCAGCAACCATTTGAGTGCTGTAAAATGTTTCCATCAAAAGTGATGGTCAAGGACAGGCACCCTAGGCTCCTCGTTCCTACCCACTCATTTTCTTTCTCCCTTGAGAGTTAAGCAAACTTCTCTTTCATTAATTTTATTCTTTACTCCTTAAAAAGAGTCCTGTAACAAAGAACCGAAGTGGAAAACCTGCATAATAATTATTCTGTCCCCAGCTCCCAAGTATGAGATGTGCTGTGGACAGTGTCATGCTGGCCTGGGAAACTGGGCTCCTTCCTTCAGTCGTGCCTTGCACAGCACTAGGGTCCAATACTTCTGGACTGTTCTCGTGGAACCATTCAAGGCTGGGAGTGGGAAGGGCATGTGTTTGTAAATAGAGAGATATCCAAATGATGACCTAGAAAACATGGCCCTGAATTCTAAACTGGAAGACATTATTTTGAAGGTCATCTTCTCTTCAAATGGGTGCTTCATCATGAACTGACTTTATAAGCATTGCTGTGCTTCATAAATGAAGATCTACGTGATACTATCTCTTTATGGGGATTTAGGGGGAAACATCAGTTATTAGCCAGCAGTTGCTTCTCTAATAAGCACATTTCAGCTTGTTCACTGTTTCAAAGCTGAAGTCACAATTTGTGAAATCTCATTTTATTTAGAGTTTTCCCACCTGGACTGAAGAGCAGAGGTCTGCTGACTGCTGGCCAGGACACCCTCAGCCCCATGGCAGAACCCAGAGATATAATCACCTTGTGTGAAGGTGGCAATCTATCATAGACATCATGGGTCAGATGAGAAGACTTGTTTTCCATTTTTAAAAAATTCTTTATTTAAATTCAATGTAATTAACGAATACTGTATTATTAGTTTCAGGAGTAGAATTTAGCAATTCACTGGTCACATATAACACCCAGTGCTGGTTCCATCAAGTGCCCTCCTTAGTGCCCATCACCCAATTACCCTAACCTCCACCCACTTGCCCTCCAGCGACCCTCAGTTTGTTTCCTAGAGTTCAACATCTCTTACGGTTTGCCTCCTCTCTGTTTTCACCTTATTTTATTTTTCCTTCCCTTCCCCATGTTCGTTTTGTTTCTTAAATTCCACATATGAATGAAATTGTGCAGTATTTGTCTTTCTCTGACTGACTTATTTCACTTATTTTTATGCCATGCTTCATATATTTAATGAAATAATCATATCAAGTCCAGTGATCATGAAGAAAAAAAGTAATTTCTTTGAATGATTAATTTTTTAAAGAATAAAAGAGATTAATTTTTTAAAGAATAAAAGAGCAAGTTTTAAGAATCCAGCATATATGTTCATAATCCTTCATCCCATAACCAAAGAATCGGGAACACTTAAAGGTTACTTTACTCAACTTCCCTCTTATAGAATAGCGACTGAGGCACCATCCCGGGGGAGTCAATGTCTCGACCAAAGTCACCTTGGCAGCATGGTGGCGTTACCCAGCAATGCCTGTTGTTAAAAATGTCCAAGGAATGAGGAAGGTGAGGTGCAATTAGGGTTTGCTTAGAGATGAGAACTTTGGCGAGAGTTGTTCCCTAATATCTGAAAGACTCACATGGGTGAGGAATTGGCATTGTTTGGGGTAGGTAAACATAGAAGTTATACAGAGGCAGGTTTTAATTTAATAGGGAAAACATAGCTTTAATGGAAAAAAAAATACAACAGCTTTCTGAGAGTAGAAGGGGCCACCTCATGAGCTAGTGACCAACTCTTCAGCACTGAGCAAAACAGACCCTGCCTGTCCTCTGTGGTGGTATGTGAGGATTTGTGCATCGGGTGGGAGCTTGGAAAATCCCACTGCTGGGTGGGTAGGGACATGGGAGATTTCATGTTGGGAGTAACTTCGGGGCAGGCTTTTTTTTTTTTTTTTTTAACAACTTAACTGTCACATATTTTACATATCCTATAATTCACCCATTTTAATTGTACAACTTACTGATCTTTAGTTACTCAAACGAATTAAGCAACCATTACCATACATCAGTATTAGAACATCGTCACCCCAATAAGATCTCCCACGGACGCTGTTTTAACTAAAGTGCCATCTCTTGGGGCAAGGCTGTCTAGTGAGGGGCCACCTCATCTACACCGAATCGTGGTGTGTGTCACAATCTGAGCATCTTGCTGTGGGTGGATCAGATGTTGCATCAAAGAACAAAGGCAGGAAGGAAGGGCTGGATGGCGAGGAGGAGATTGGCCGGTAGGTGAGAGCCCTGGTGAGGTCAATGTCAGCCCATGGGTGAACCAAAGGGCGAGAGTTGCGAGGTGGCAATAAGATAAGAGCACGTTCCTTTTCCACTGGTTCTCCTCAACCCCTTCTAAGATTCTCGTTATAATAAATCTGTTTAAAGTAATGGGCACTGTTACTCTGACAGTTTACCATAGCAAACTTTAGAGGGCTTTCAAGCATAATCACTTGAAAAAGACTGTTATTCGGGGAAACTGAAGCTAGCTGCTAGCAAGAAGATGATCATAATCATGATGTCTATTTTTTTTTAAACAGCAACATCTATTTTCAACCCACTTTATATCCCTAGCAAGTTAACATATGTTCACCAGGAAAAAGGAGTCCTCTTTAAACTCAGTCTCCTTGTGGTGCAACCCCCACCCCGCCACCCCCGCCAAGTATCAATGGCTTGAACACAGACATTCTGTGAGAGCAGAGTGTGCTTGGCTCTGCGCCTTAACTGTGTGTCACATTGCTCCTCCATCCCAAAGGACCTGCTTGTGTTCTTAAAGCAGGTACTTAAGTAGCACCTTGAAGAAAATAACATGCATGCTGTTTTATATACATGCTCACGCTTCCTTGCTTAAGCGTGCCTGGAAAGGCCCTGATAATCATATCTGGAGCAATCATGAGAAGGGCAAGGGAAATCCACCAATCCATGAGCCAATTAAAATTCAAGGGGTCTTAATGGGATTGGGTTTTTGGTTTTTTGTTTTTGTTTTTTTTCCTAAGAGAAAGCCTAGGATTTCAGCTTTAGGAGTTTTGAAGATCTGGAGAGTTAATGGTTTACACAAAACTTGGAAAAGTAAGGCTTGCATCCAACATCTATAAAAAGAAAAGAAGAGAAAACAACACCAGCTATCCAGAAAAACCAAGAAAGCCATTTCAGCTCTTGGAAACTTTGAAAATACTGCACACATAGCATGTATTAGTCTGGAAAGGCTGATGAGGAAAAGAATGTAAGGGGTCATGAGTGGTACTTCTAACAGAATAAAATGAAGATGAATGTTAATGAATGAAAAATATGCAGGAATTAATTTTTTATTTAAGTTATCAGGGAGAGTATGATCAAAGCTGTAAGTTGTGGGATATAGTCTGTTCTGTTCACTTCTTCCATCAGATGGGTAAGAGCCACATCTCTAACATGGCTGGGATAGTGTCCTTCTATTCTGATTATTAGCAGCCTAGTACCTGAATTCAACCTACCTAATTCATTTGCGAGATATAAGTAATGGGGCATTACAGAAGATAGTGGCAAATCTGAAATCCAAATCCCACTATAAAATCTTTTAAAAATAGACATGACCACAAAAGAGGGGTTACAAAAAATATTCATGCACAGCACCTGGAATCTTTCAGAGAGCTGCCTGGAAGACAAGTATATTAGGAACTCTCATTCTTTCCAGCACAGTTCCATGGATTTGTAAATAAATCAGTGCTGGCCACACCATATGGCCTCCATTTTCTCCCATCGTGACCTTGAGATATGGCCTAAGGAGACCGCAAGTCCCAGCAAGCAGTTTTCAATCTATATCTGAGCAGCACCACATAAAAGATGAAAGCAATTACAACAAGCACCATTTGCAGCAAATACCACGATGCAGTCCTCTCAGCTTCTGGAAAATTGCTAGGGAGCCCTGTAACTGGCCCAACATTTGGGCACAGGCCTCACTGACATCTTTTTCGAATTATAAATCCATTTTGGCTAAATTCTCATGGGTTGTGCCTTAGATCCCCGAGTGGATTGCACAGCAGGCGCTATTAGAACCTAGTCGTAATCAGTGAGTGATGGTCCAGGAACCTGGGAAGGGTCTAATAATAAGCAAGGACTATCATCAGAATACTTAAACACTTAACCAGCTCTGCATCTTCAAAGCACTTTACAAACATTAATTAATTAATATACACTATCCACCCCTGTGATGTAGTTAAGTATTATTATCTCCATTTGACATATAAGGAAACAGACAGGTTAAGTGGCTTGCTTGAGGCCACACAACAAGCCCAGAGTGGGTCTGGGAACGTAAATTAGAAGCACCTGATCCAAACTCGCACCCAGGTGTGCTAGTGGTGTAGTCAGCTGGCTCACCGCAACGCCTGAGCCCTCACTGCCTGGAGCAAAGAAGTGCCTCTGGCTGAGGGCGGGCGCTTGCGGCAGAGCTGCTGACAAACCTTCAGAGGAGGCCGAGCCCACAGACTGTCTGTTGGACCCTGTCCTACTCCACAAGCTGATGCACTCCTCGATCACTTTCCGACCCTGAAGAGTTTGACCCAGAGCGGGCCAAGGGAGCAAGAGCCACGCTCTGGCTGACCCACTGCTTTGTCCAGGTGCAGCGAGTCGGGGGAAGGACCCAGCCATTGGCTTCTGCATCCCCTCACCATGCGGGAGGCGCCCTATGGGGTCTGGCTGCTGGAGAACGCCCAGGCAGGCTAGCTGGGGAAGGGAGCTGTGCTATCTTCCGGCTGGACGACTGAGGGAGGAAAAATTGGAGGTAAAGAGAAAGCAGGGGCAGCAGGAGCCTATCACCTAAAGGTCACCCAAGACAACAGCAACAACACAAACTGACCCTGGGAACATGGGGGAGGTGATCGTGAACCCAGTGAAATACTACAGAGGGGGGCTCGGAAATTCTGAGTGGCACATGGCTCCGGTAACTGAATGTGCTGGCAGAAGGCGGAAGGCAGAGGAGGAATCGGGTGACTGGGGGCAGAAAGGGGACCCTTGGCAAGGAAGAGAGAGAACCAGCACTTCTGAGTGTCTTCTGCATGCGAGGAACTACATTCACTTACTTAATCCTCAAATCAAGGCCATCAGGTGGAAACAGCGCTTTATTTTTAGCCGCATTTTAGGAGTGGGAAATCGAGGTACTGACAGTCCATTTTCTGGCAGAGTTGGAATTCAAACCGGGTCTAGATAACCGTGATGACCTTGCACCGTGGGAGACAAGGGAGGACTCTGGGCACTTCAATCCATGCAAGGGCCTCCCCCAATAACCAGGAGACGGTGGAGCCTGGGGACGGCTGTAAAGGTGACCATGGCATGGTGCTGGGGGCCCAGACTTTGAATTCTGCAATCCTGCATTAGGGGGTGACTTGAGAAAAGTCTGAGGAAAGTGGGGAGGGCTGCGGTGCACTCCTTCGTGGTAACTCACCACATTATCCAGAAGTCATTCAAGTGGCTGCCATATGGGCTGGCTTATGTTAACTTATATACACTGTCATGAGAGCCAAGGAAAATGTCTTGACTTTTTAATTAAATGAAATCATCCCAATGTTTTTCTGGTTATTTGATGAAAAGGTAAATTTGGGGATTATGCTGGAATAACATTTGTGCTGTCTCCTACCAAGATGCTGAGGGCACTGAGGAACGCTGCTTTGGGGATGAATGGATGTTTGTTGAATGACTGACTGAACGAGGACTCAGAAGTGAAACTTTCCTAGTCCACAAATCCTCACAAGGAGACTATCAGAATGAGGACAGAGGTTTGCATTTATTTATTTTACTAAAAGCTTCCTACTTCCCCCCTTTCTGGATATCGTGAGAAGTCTGGTGCTCTCCTCGCAAATATGACATTTCCTTCTATGAACCCTTTCATGGAGATATAAAATTTCTTATTTTCAGAGAGCTCACTGCTCAAACATGGTACTGAAGACCAGACTGTAGCTTTTCCTAGCATCTTACAGCTTTCCTAGAGCATGCATTGGAAAAGGAAAGAGAGAGAAATTCAATTCGAGATGTGTTTGGAATCTTTATGAGGGCTACTGGGAAATAATGGGAATTGAGGGTGTGGAAACTATGCAGGCAGAACACACCAGAGTTGAGGATGTTAGCTCAGAAAAGCTGGCCACTGCTTCCTTTTATGAACCCAGCTCAAACTGGAACACCCTCCACCAAAGCATCCCCAAATTCCCTCTTGTTCTGACCTATTTAATTGAACCCCAAGTTTCCTAGAATAGTAGAAAACCAAGTCACTTTCCTCCCTGCTTCCACTAGTGCCTCCTACAGAGTTCTTCCCATAGCAACTAGATGTTTTCATGAATGCAAGTTGCACTGAGACATTCCTCCTGCCAAAACAATCCCACTACAAGACACTAGAACCCCAAATGCTAACAATGGCCTGTGTTGCCTTGTGTTGACTGACTCTTGGTTACTTCTCTAACCTCCTCTCCTCCTCCAGCCCTTGCTCATTCTCTCAGGCACATTGGCTCCCCTGCTGTTCCTTCAATTGGCAAAACCCACTTGCCACAGGGCCTTTGCACTCACCGAGCACCCTTCCTCTGAAGATGTGTGGCCTGCTCCCTCACTTCCTTTATGGCGTTGCTCAAATGTCTTATCTTTAGGGAGGCTTCTTTGATTAGCGTTTATCTTGCTTTATTTTCTTCATAGCACATATCTCCCCTGAACATACTCAATGATTTATGGTCTCTGCCCTCCCATTAGTATGTAAACATCCTGTGAGTAGGTACCTTGCACCCCCAGGGCCTATAGCAATGTTTGGCACCCAGTAAGATTTTGTTGGGTAAGTGTTTAATATCTATACGTATCACTGATTATAATTTCTTTCTAGTAATTAGGCTAAAAGTTTCTTACAAAGAAAAAAATAATCCATGAAGGTCTTATTTTTTTTTTTAACCTGGTGACTCTTTTTGTCAAACTAACTCTAAAGTGTTACTCACTCCTATTCCAAAAAACCAATTTTGAATCTTAATAATTGATTTTTAAGACCAAGAATCGGCTCTTTGTTTCCTGAATCTTGTATCCGTCTTTGGTCAAAACTAGTAAAAGTCTGGGTCAGCTCTGACCACAGAAATTTCTGAGCATACAGGCATCTCCTGTTTCCCTCCAACTAGGGCCTCACCTGCCAGCTCCCCCTCAAATCCCATTGTTCCATGTCATCCAGAGGGATACTGAGGGGAGCGCTTATGACTTCACTGTCTGCTTGTATGGAAGACTGAGAGTTTTCTCCCCTGATGGAGAGGAATCATTTCTCCTTAGAGGGGCCTTCAATGAAAGAGGGTCCTCTTCTTAGAATTCTCACTCCACTATGTCTGGGCCCATTTTTGCATTTACAACACAGAAAACCACTTAACCTAGATGTGATGCTCTTCTGAGTGTAAGCCAGATGAATAAAAAGGGATTCAGGGTGTGACTCTGCCAGCATTGACGGGTTTGAGCCTCATGTAAAATCTTCTCTGATTAGCTGCAGTTCTGGTCCAATAATTAAGAGAAAAATGCTAATATTTAATATTTAAACATAATATTTAACTAGGAAAATCCCAGTACAGCAGTAAAAAGGCTGCACACAGGGGTAGAGTTTTCTTTACCTCAATGATATCGAAGGTACAGGACAGTAAAAACATTTTGAAATTGAAGTTAAAATGGTCCTAACTGCAGAATTAACATGTTTTAGTTCAATAGTGTTCATCAAGCTCACTTACACATGACATATGTGCTGTGTAAATATATATGTCCTTCTACATACACATGTAGAACTCCCTTGGACAGAACATGATTCATGGAATTGGCAGTTGGGAGTTTATCTTTTTCCTCTGTATTCAAAGGTGGCTCATGCTTTTAAGGCCCTGAGTGTATAATCACAATTACTTTAAGGGGTTTCAATTCCGTGTGTGAGAGAGGTAATGGGCTGACCTAGGAATTGAAAGTGATAATGAAATATTAATATAAAAGGGAAAGGGAGGTAGACCCTTGGCTTGTTAGTGCAAAGAAGATAGAGACTTATCTCGGGCTCATGCTATACATTACTTTCTCCTATTTTCTAGGAATGAGTATCTGATAGGGATATGCATAGACCAGGGTTTTGATGTTGTCTTTGGTCTGGGTTTTCCTCTTTTCCTGGAACAAGAACAAGCCTCCCTTCCTCTTTGGTGGCCATATAGTCCCGTTCAGCATTTCCTCTGCAGATGCACTTTGTCATTGGTTAGTAAGTTTCAACTGGAATAGAGCAAAATAGAGAAGGCAATGACCGGATGATGGAGAAGGGAGAGAAGAATATACACGTGCCTTGTTTCACACAATGGCTACAGCACTAGAAAAATAGAACTTCTGTACATGTACTCATGTCTTAAATGTAATGAGGAAGGTTGCTCTCTGAAAAAGATTCCACTGAGCTAAAATGATAACTGTTTTCTAAATACCATCCTTAATTTATTTGGTAAGTTTGGATTTGTTATATTGAGTCATGTAATAAGTAGAATATATCCTTCTAGGGACCTTATTTCTAATTTCTAATGTGACCTAGAGGAGTTAAACTTGACCTCTGGTCACATTAACAGGAATCAGCCATTTGGGAGGAATGATAATGACACTTCCATTCAAGTAGACTTGGAGTCCCCAGATGGGCTTTTGTGTATATCACTTTTTATTCTCAAAAAGCCACAGGGGCAAGTATGTGGTAGGTTAAGTAGATTAGGCATCTGTCCCATATTATAGATAAAAAAACCAAGGGCTATGTGAACCCCCTAAGGTCAGACTGCTTTGAGGTCCTAGAAGTGGGAATCACATCCTGGCCAAGGTCTTCTCACCTGCACCACAGGTATGCATCTCCTTTGCTACCCTTTTCATTTCATGCTCTGCGTCTGGGGGGCTAGGTCTCTTCTCCTAGTGGTCCTGAAGATGCACCAACACAAAGAACATTGCACATTTGTGGAGCGCATATGGTAAATGTGAAGCATCAGAGAATGGCTCTTCCCACTCTCACAACCTTATTGTACTACAGAGTTAAATCTCTGCCATCATTTACTTAATTTACATAATTTACTTAATTTTGTCTACCTACTTGTTCATATTTAAAAAATATTCTTGCAAATTTGAAAAGTTACACAGATACTCAATGAGCCAAAGGTATAGTCAAGAAGACTTCAAAAGGCCTTAACCAACATGAACTTATATAATAAGCTTTTATGTTATGGGGTTGTGATTAATAACAGAGTGAATTAGGTATCCATAGAACATACAAGACCCTTTGGGTACTGGGGTGAAATCTGAATCAGTCCCTGGGATATAATTTGAATCAGCCGGAGGACTTATGTAGTAGGCATCACCTATAACATCTATAGCTGATTTGTGACATATTTACATTTTTTGGACCCCAATGTCACGGTGTCTTTGTAAGCTAGGCACAAAGCAGCTAACTGGAACAATGGTGGAGATCTAGAAATAACTTCACCTCTTCTTTAACAACATGAACTCAGCTGGGCACCTTCTGTCTAGCAGTCGAATCTCCCAGCTGGTTAGCAGCCATTTATGGAGCAACGTGTAGGCGGAGGGTGCCATGTTTTCTGTGCAGCACAAGTACCCTTAGAGTCCTCACAGGACAACAAGTCAAAGCCTGGCTAGATGAGCAAGACCGAAGAGTCACCCTTGATCATAGACTATCATGAGCCTATTTGCAGCTGTGCGCACACTGGGCCTCAGCCATTGACTCAGCAAGCCCCCTTACAGGGGGCCAGAGGTGGGGTAGAGATGGAAGAAGCAAAAACTGCTAGATGGCTGGACTCAGATTGATCAAAGTCTGCCATTTTGCCTTGTCCATCTGGAACCATAATTCAAGAATGAAATTGCCCTAGGTTTTCTCCTCCCCACCATTAAATTCCATTCAATCATAGTAGGCAAGACGCAGTCACGCTCAAGCAGCCAGATGTTATCATTACAGACCTTTCTTTATAAACTGATGCTGAAACTTGAGTGGTTGATGAGACCAGCTAAGCAGTTGTACCTTTGACCCTGCTGCATTAAACTTGCCCTATCAATTTAAGCTTAGTATAAACACCATTTCCCAGAGCCCCTCATGAAGTCAGCGGTGAGAAGAAGCTGACTAAGCCTAAACATTTTTTAACAGCAATCTTGTCTTACAACACCAAGGGGATTTGCTGGGTATCTGGGGCTTTATAAAACCATATGAACATGCTGAAAGAATTAAAGTCCTTTAAAAATGAAAAATTGATGGTGACAGTCCTTTCTGAAGACCAGTTGGTATAATGGCAGCATAGGAATGGGTAGAGAGTTGGTCTGAAACGCTTCTGCACTTTTTTAAGTGACATATTTTTATGAGTTTTTCTTCTATCCCAAAGGTTTATTCTACGGTGACCATTCCAATAAAAAATGAAAAAGTGTGTCCCAGTTATCAGTAACCTGGACATTTTAAGAGACACTGAATATACTGATTGTCCTGGTTAAGTTTCTTTCTAATGAAGATTGGGACCCTCTCCCCATGCAAGCATCTTATGTCATGATATCATAATTTTCCCAAATCTGCATGCAGCTGACATTCCAGTCAAGTTGCACCCATATACATGCCCCGGAAGGATGAAGGTAGAGACCACTACATTGTTCTTTATTTATTAACATCTCAAATGAATGAAACTTAGATGTTCTATAAAATATAAGAATATATTTATGATTTGTAAATAAATATACTCAATGTGAGGCTATTTCAAAAAGATCAACCTGGGCAGTGTTTAATTTTTGTTTGTTTGGTATAAAAAGAGTATCTAGTCACTTTGTGGCTTAGTTTCCAAATAAGTAGAATACCATCACTTTCTGTTAAAATGCTAAAATTGTGCACTGATGAACAAATACTTGAATGATTATAAGATTTATTATAAACACTAATGGAAATTACCTTGAAAAATGTTTTATCGATAAGATAAAAAATTTTGGGAGTTATAAATTGTAAGTTTTAAAAAATAGGCAAGAAAGGTAAATATTTTCAAAGACACAGGGGAAAAAAGGAACCTAAACACCAAAACAGGATATTCTCCATTAAGGGGAAAAAATACTATCACCTTAGGAATAAGTGTTTTGGAATATGTGTTGCCTGATTCTTGCTACATCAAACACGCAGCAAGGCATTGGCTCAGGACAACAAAAGCCAGTGAGTTCTCAAAAGGAATTGTCACGTGGACCTCATATACACTGGAATTAGGGAAGAGTCACAGATTTAAAGGGAACATATGTCTAACTCAAATCCACACTATTGAAGAAAGAATGCTCCATAGCCTTCAACTGTAATGCTGAAGTCAAAGGAAACTTTGTAAAATGTCTTGCTAACTTGATTAAAGGAGTCACTATAATTATTTTCTTCAGAAGGAGAAGACAGAAGAGGACTTTATTTCATGGGAGAAAGGGATGAAGCACTGATGTTGGCCTTGGGCGGGTTGGGACCTAGGCTTGGTGCTGTCATAGTCAGTTTTTGGAAATTTCACGAGCCTCTGCTGAGCCTCACCTGCTCATCTGGGACTGTGTACTTCAGAGAAGGTGGTATCTCATCTTTTCCCAGGCTCTTCAATTCTGGTTCTATGCTTCCCAGGTACATGTTTCTCTGGGACATAATTCAGAATTCTGTGATTTTTTTTTAAGATTTTATTTATTTATTTGCCAGAAGGATGAGAGAGAGAGAGAGAGAGAGAAAGCACAAGCAGGGGCAACGGCAGACAGAGGGAGGAAGCAGGCTCCCCGCGGAGCAGAGAGCCCAACATGGGGCTCGATCCCAGGACCCTGGGATCATGATGTGAGCCAAAGGCAGATGCTTTAACCCACTGAGCCACCCAGGCATCCTAGAATACTCTGATCTTTAAGACTGTTCTCATCTTTATGTTTCAGCAAATGTATGAAACATTTGTTTAGAGAGAAAAATGGACTTCGTGAATAACACCTTCCTTTGTCACTTAAATAAAAAGAAACAATATGCATTGTGTGTTTCGCTATTTAAATGGGGGTGTTGAAAAATGATGTCATCACCTTCTAGAGCACTCCACAGTGAATGCATCAAGTTTCCACTTAGATGCAGAGGATTGCCATCAAAAGCTGTCATGACCTGTCCAATGTGGTCAGGTGACGGTAGAGACCAGAGAAGCCCCCTCACGGAAGGCTTGGTGGGCTTCCCAGGAACATCCCCTCAGCCTTACGAAGGAGTGGAAAGATTGAACAGTGTTTTTAGACCCATCAAATCTTCAGGAAGAATCCAGTGCACGATCTCAGCCCCAGCTGAGCTGGGGTGAGAATGAGGGAGCTTTGCGGCTGGGCTGGGCAGCCTTCTGGGATTGCAGGGCAAAAGGGCGGTGCCTTGGAAAGGAGAGGGTGTGAAATGTTTGAAACGAGGACCAGAGGCAGGAGGGGATATCTGTGCCCAAGCGTTGTACACAACTTTCAGACACAAAACTTCTTTTGCTTTGATTTGAAAGGGCTATTGCAGTACTAAGGGTTTCTGTTGGTTTGCCTTTTTCCCCTGCACTAAAAGTGAGATGAGAATGTCTGGGGAAACTATCTGATCATTAGCAAGCCTTTCCCACTTAAGGTATCACTGGCTAGAATGAGGGATTTATAAGCTTCTGAGGCTTCATGACTGGTGATTGATGCTTAGGTTTTCTTAACTAATGAGAAGGTCAGCTATTTAAATGGCATTGGTTTATCCATATGGGGATAAGACAGAGAAAAAGTACATTAACATGAAAAGTTAGAATTTTTAAAAGTTGGTTTGTAATTAAAAAGGACACTTAAAATGAGGAAAATTAAATAGACTTATATTCTCCAAACAAAATTTTCCTAAGGTAAGTGTTCAGTAGTACAAGAGATAGTCATCTCTTGTGTCTTTTGTCTTCAGCTATATTTTTAGTTTTCATTCTGCATTCCATGATTCCAAAAGCTGAAGTCATCTGCAGGTCAAACCATGGCCTGGGGTGAGTACCTAGTACTTCTTTAAAAAAATGCATCTTCATTCTGAAAACATGAAAACTCTTGCTCTGAGGCTGGATTCAATGAACCACGCCTCTTACAAGTTGTTCATCTTTCCTCGCTCAGCCAGGCGCACTTTTGTTCAGTTTTGCTGTCACCACACTGCTGCAGGGCTTTTCGAAATTTGAGGCAGTGAAGCTCATTTCCATGTTGTTCATCTCCCAGCAACCATGAGGGCCTTTGGAAGGCGTGAGTCTAAGGACGGGGGCAAAGATCTAATGGCAGTGTCCTGTAGACCACAGTAACACACAAAGGCCCCCGCACATGAAGCTTGTCCAAGGTGTTAATCACCCTCACTAAACTCGCCCTTTCTAAGCAAACTGTGACCTACAAAGATGCCAGCCTCTTGGAGCCTTGTGGCAAGCTTATCACTCTCATTTATGAGTTTTCAGACACATTCATGTTGGTACATGTGTTTAAAAGGCTGTCTCTCACTCTATGCCCTGTTCGGAGTAAGTAAGCAACTGAAAACAGCTTTTCTGTTAGGCTGCTCTTCTGTGAAGCGCCACAGTGACGAGGCGAATGGCTTCCCACTGGAATTAGGCCAAAAGCAACACCACCAGCACTCCGCACCACCACAAAAGACTACTGATAGAGGGCATTATTATTTTCTAGGCTCATAGTCACCAACGTATAGACATGTAAACCACTGAGTAAACAGAGACACTGAATGAATGACATCATTCTGATGATTTAAGAGGTGAGCATTTTGTACATTCCTGAGGATGCATAAGAAAAATTAAAAAAGGCAAAATCACAGATCCAATACCACCGCATACTTCCTTATTGTATTTCTACAAAGGAATGTTCTGTCCTGGATTAGACAATGCCTAGTAGTCACCTAGTAAATCACACTTGGGGCTGGCTTCACGGATGATGGGTGGGGGTTGAGTGGTCCTGGCAAATTTGAAGCCATTGCTATGTTGTGTTTTCCAAAATGATGAAGGCGGTCTGGTGCCCACATCATGATGAAAGGATGAGAGTAGATGGAATTGTGAGAGAATGGGAGAGCACTGGGGGGCAGGGATGGTGGGTGGTTCAGATAAAAATGGAAGAGAGGGAGAAGTCAGTGGGAATAATAGGATGATGTGCTAGAAAGTGAGCAATTCATTAGGTGGCTTGTGTGTGTGTGTGTGTGTGTGTGCATGTATGCACGTTGGCATGCATAAATATAACTAAACCCAGAGTTTTAATTCCTGCATCAGACTGATAATTCTGAGAAAGAGAAATCTTTCTGGAATTTCCAGTTTTAGGTCAAACATTCTCTGTCATTATTTAAGTCTTTAAGATTAGTGTAAAAAGAGGCATTTCAGAATGCCTGGGCTCCTTAATAAGCAAATCAGATTCTGAGCGGCAGTTCTGAGGTGGCTCAAGAGGATCCCGAGAAATGACAGACTGCAGAGGTTTCCCACACAGTGTAGAGAGAAGACCTATTTTGCCGCTGGACTGAAAATCTTCCAGAAAGTGAAAAGAGTCTCAAGAGGATCCAAACACCTCACAAGGCAATGGGACAGTGGTGAGGCAAATTGCCGGGGGTGGAGGGGGGGGTGGTATTTATTTATGGGTGATGTGGCCTGTCTCATGCTGTATTCTTCCTTCCCTGTCTTAGGAGGTTTTCTGAGCCCTGCTGGTCTGAAGCCAGAGACGTCACCGGGCTGGAGAGAACTCCGTTCCCTAGTGTCCTTTCTGGGTATGTCGGGAAACACAACTTCTTGCTGGCTCTGCACTCCCCACCACGCCCAGCCAGACATTTCAGCAGGGATTCGGAACGTACCACCCAATTCTTAATTCCATATTTTTAAACACAGCATGAAACAAACCATCGATCAGCCAACAGCAGCTGGCAGAGGATCAAGCAGGCCCACCGTGGTTTGAACTTTCGTGAAAACAAATGAGGTTTGGGATTTCAGAGGACCTCTCCAGTTTCAGGCCATCACTAATACCGATTATTTTCTCTCTAACATCACGGGCTGTCCGGTCTGCTCACCCTCAGCAGAATGATGCCTGCGCAAATCCACAGGCTGCCTGGTTGCCAGAAATTATAGGGCCACGTGGTCAGTGCATTGCCATATCCCATCTTCCCTTTCACCATTTTTTTGGCATGATTAGTCTACAAGTTTCTCACTATGACCTCTCTTCAGTTAAGTTGTCAAAAAGGGCTTCCTTCTTTTCTTAATAGTCTGTATTTTTTAGAGCATTTTGAGCTTTACAGAAAAATTACATAGAAAGAATAGAGAGTTCCCATCTATGCTTTCCTCCTCCATTTCCCGCACAATTTCCCCTATTATTAATATACTGCATTAGAGTGGTATATTTATAACAATTGATGAACCAGTATCAGTGCATTGACTCAAGTCCACGGTCTGCACTAGGTTCCCTCTTTGCCTTATACAGTCTCTGGGTGCTGATGAATGTATAATGGCATGTATCTACCTACCATCACAGTGTTGTACAGAAGAATTTCACTGACTTAAAGAATCCCTGTACCCCACTTCTTTTCCCTCTCTCTCTCCCCTTCAGGCTGTGTCTTTTGCCTTTTAGCATATCTTATAGGTAAAAGCCAGATCTGATGTATTGGATAAAAGAAACTAAGGTCAACAAGCTTCTGGTGTGAGGTTTATGTTTATCTGGCTACAAGTTAGGCTGTGTTTATTATTTGCTGTAGCTGTGTCAGAAGCTAAAATTTCTGTTCAACATAGTATTAGAAGTCCTAGCAACGGCAATCAGACAACAAAGAGAAATAAAAGGTATCCAAATTGGCAAGGAAGAAGTCAAACTCTCTCTCTTCGCAGATGACATGATTCTTTATATGGAAAACCCCAAAGACTCCACCCCCAAACTACTAGAACTCATATAGCAATTCAGTAATGTGACAGGATACAAAGTCAATGTACAGAAATCAGTGGCTTTCTTATACACTAACAATGAAAATACAGAAAGGGAAATTAGAGAATCGATTCCATTTACTATAGCACCAAGAACCATAAGATACCTGGGAATAAACCTAACCAAAGAGGTAAAGGACCTGTACTCGAGGAACTACAGAACACTCATGAAAGAAACTGAAGAAGACACAAAAAGATGGAAGACCGTTCCATGCTCTTGGATTGGAAGAATAAACATTGTTAAAATGTCTATACTGCCTAGAGCAATCTATACTTTTAACGCCATTCCAATCAAAATTCCACTGGAATTTTTCAAAGAGCTGGAGCAAATAATCCTAAAATTTGTATGGAATCAGAAGAGACCCCGAATTGCTAAGGAAATGTTGAAAAACAAAAACAAAACTGGCGGCATCACGTTACCCGATTTCAAGCTTTACTACAAAGCTGTGATCACCAAGACAGCATGGTACTGGCATAAAAACAGACACATAGACCAGTGGAACAGAGTGGAGAGCCCAGATATGGACCCTCAACTCTATGGTCAAATAATCTTCGACAAAACAGGAAAAAATATACAATGGAAAAAAGACAGTCTCTTCAATAAATGGTGCTGGGAAAACTGGACAGCGATATGTAGAAGAATGAAACTCGACCATTCTCTTACGCCGTACACAAAAATAAACTCGAAATGGATAAAAGACCTCAACGTGAGACAGGAATCCATCAGAATCCTAGAGGAGAACATAGGCAGTAACCTCTTCGATATCAGCCACAGCAACTTCTTTCAAGATATGTCTCCAAAGGCCAAGGAAACAAAAGCGAAAATGAACTTTTGGGATTTCATCAAGATCAAAAGCTTCTGCACAGCAAAGGAAACAGTCAAAAAAAAACCAAAAAACAAAAGGGCAACCCAAGGAATGGGAGAAGATATTTGCAAATGACAGTACAGACAAAAGGTTGATATCCAGGATCTATAAAGAACTTCTCAAACTCAACACACACAAAACAGATAATCATATCAAAAAATGGGCAGAAGATATGAACAGACACTTCTCCAACGAAGACATACAAATGGCTATCAGACACATGAAAAAATGTTCATCATCACTAGCCATCAGGGAGATTCAAATTAAAACCACATTGAGATACCACCTAACACCAGTTAGAATGGCCAAAATTAGCAAGACAGGAAACAACGTGTGTTGGAGAGGATGTGGAGAAAGGGGAACCCTCTTACACTGTTGGTGGGAATGCAAGTTAGTGCAGCCACTTTGGAGAACAGTGTGGAGATTCCTGAAGAAATTAAGAATAGAGCTTCCCTATGATCCTGCAATTGCACTGCTGGGTATTTACCCCAAAGATACAGATGTAGTGAAAAGAAGGGCCATCTGTACCCCAGTGTTTATTGCAGCAATGGCTACGGTCGCCAAACTGTGGAAAGAACCAAGATGCCCTTCAATGGATGAATGGATAAGGAAGATGTGGTACATATACACAATGGAGTATTATGCCTCCATCAGAAAGGATGAATACCCAACTTTTGTAGCAACATGGATGGGACTGGAAGAGATTATGCTGAGCGAAATAAGTCAAGCAGAGAGAGTCAAGTATCATATGGTCTCACTTATTTGTGGAGCATCACAAATAACATGGAGGACATGGGGAGATGGAGAGGAGAGGGAGTTGAGGGAAACTGGAAGGGGAGATGAACCATGAGAGACTGTGGACTCTGAAAAACAACCGGGGGGATTTTGAAGGGGCGGTGGGGTGGGAGGTTGAGAAACCAGGTGGTGGGTAATAGGGAGGGCACGTACTGCATGGAGCACTGGGTGTGATGCCAAAACAGTGAACACTGTTATGCTGTAAATAAACAAAACAAAACAAACAACAAAAAAAAGAAGCTAAAATTTCCTCTAGCATCCTTGTGTTTGTTTCCCCTTCTGTCTTCAGGTTTCCCTATAGATTCCTTCTTAAATGGAGTCTGATCCTTGCAGTTCTTTCAGTTGTAAGCCCCCATAATTATACAGGAGGCCTGCTGATGCAGTGTTAAAATGTAGTGGAGGAAACAGTCTATAATCCTATGGTTAGTTCTCACTCTATTGCTGGGTCTGTGTCCCTGGCCTGTGACCTTCATAAGCTCTCAGTTTTCCTCCTCTCCATCTTAAGTGATGAAAGAGGCTAGAAGGAACTGGAGATGAGTAACTGCCTTTCCTCACGTCAGATAGGCTAGGATAAAATACTTTTCCTTGAGAGAAAGCCTTTGTTAAGGAGGACCGATCTCTCTGGCCATGTTTTAAAATGGTTACTTTTCTCCTTCTGACAAAAGCATGAGGGATTTTTCCTCATTCCTAATTCTCTGATCTTCACTCTGAGAACCAGTAAAACTCATGAAAGTGTGGGGTCCCCCTAATCCTGGGCCCCCAAGAGTTTTGATCTCTCAAGCTTGTCCACACTCAACCTCCAACAACGAGTTAATCACCACTGATGTGTTCCTTCCTGCTGCTGGCCCAGTGGACGTTTCTGCTCCTGATGAGCTCTGATTCTCTGTATTCACCTCTCTCTACAATCTGGGGCAACAGTTTGCCTGATGACCTCAGTTCTCTGCAGGATCTAAGAAGAGTTGTTGACATTCAGTTTGTTCAGTTTTCTTCTTGTTGTGAGGAATGATAACTTCTCCATTTCTTATATGTTGGAGTGGAAACTAGAAGTGAGTTCAATGGACATTTCTTTTTTCTCGACTAAATGCAACTCAGATTGAATGTGAAAAGGCAACACATAAGGCAGGGGCAGTGGTAAAAATCAGACAGGTAGAACATTTTAACTTAGGACTCAGCTAGAGGTAACAGATTAAAATAGATTTTATAATTATTTTTTAATGTGACATATTTATAAGTTCCTGTAAAGAGGGATTTCTCTGTGCCAAAATATATTTTCAGGCGTTTCTTTTGATTATTTAAAATTATCATAAAAATCACTTTAAGTATTTTCATTTACACAAGCAATGGAACACAGCCCAGTCAGCAGTGTCACTCAACACTCCAGGGATTTCATTCTTTGTTTAAAACAAGCATGCACCCCAGCACATTCTATGACCCAGAATATGATTCTGATAGTAAAGTAACGTATCGTCTAAATGAGTGCTCCCCATACTTGCTGATATTGACCTCGCAGGGAGTTTAAGGTCCATGAATGGCCCATGGAGTAATGACTGAGCACTAAATGGATGTAGAGGAAGCCACACCTTTATTTGCTATGTGCTCCACTCATGCAGAACACCTGCAAGGGGAGTCTGGCCACTGCAAGTTGCTACACTTTGGTGTGCACCATATTTTGATAATGTACAGTGTTTTATTGCAATCAAATAATATCTTCAGCTCTCACAACAGCAAAATGCAGGAACTTCAAAGGGATTCCAGTCCAACTGGAACCATCATTACAAAACAAATTTTAGCTTTATTATTAGATAGACCACAAAAGGGCAGAGACTGTGCCAAAGTAAATGCTCTTGAAATCTCCTCTATATATTACCTTTGAACAATTAATTGGTCTCCTGGAGACAAGGAAAAAAAAAAAAGGAAAGAAAACAAAATAAAAGACTGACAATGGAATATATTGTTCTTGGATGTTGTACTGTGGATAAACTACAGTCATATTGCACAAATACCTGCCAAATTGATCATTAATTTCAACTAGTCTGTAATTTTACACATTAGGTTGGGTGTTGTAAACTGAATTCATACTTGTTTTGTAGATTATATTTTCAGTTAGCCATAGAGAGGAGACTCTACATCTAAGAGAATCAATCATATTTAACATCCAGACGTTCAACAGGGCATCGTCACTGTCACCAAGTCTCAGAGGAAACCTTCACTCACAAAGCCTTTCTCTGTGACTAACTCAAATATTTAAGATGTGGACCCTTCACCAACCTGACTTCTTTCAGAATCCTCCAGAGTGACAAGACATGGTTCTGGGTAGCTGGGTTAGTGAACAGGACAGATAGGAGATGAGTTACAATGAATAAATGGGGGCCTGATCCAAGTAAGGAATGAAACGTTTTGGAGTTCCAATCAGAATCTCTTTGCCTATGATACTGATTTCTTTCTTTCTTTCTTTCTTTTTTTTTTTAAAGATTTTATGTATTTATTTTACAGAGAGAGATCACAAGTAGGCAGAGAGTCAGAGAGAGGTGGGGGGGGCAGGCTCCCCACTGAGCAGAGAGCTTGATGCGGGGCTTGATCCTAGGACCCTGAGATCATGACCTGAGCCGAAGGCAGAGGCTTAACCCACTGAGCCACCCAGGCGTCCCAATACTGATTTCTCTTCTTAAATCTCTGTCCTCTGAAGTATTGTGCAACATAAAGCTTGGGTCAGATTTTAGCTCTAATTCTTTACTGTGGTTCTATCTTTTACATCAGGAATGGTGCTTGTCTTTGACTTTCCTCCCTTGGGAGCTGTATCAGAATGTGTAATGTCACATTGATAATGTTCTTTGAGATCCTCACGTTATAGGGAATTATAAAGGCAAAGTGTCATTGATGGCATATATTCTAGATGCAACATCTAAGCTGTAAGAATCACAGAGCAGCTCCCCCTGTAGTTACCTTTGCTCAGAGTGCTCCCAACCAGGCAAACTACAGACCTAAGTCTGTGAGGACATCTGTTCAGGGTGAGTGCTCAAGAGTGCCTGTCATTTCTCAAACTGATGTAAGTGACCTCAAAGACTGCTTTTCATGGAAAATCACTCTGGAAGGTGTTTCCTAAAGAAGAGGCACAAAAGTGGACCAGAGATAATACTATTTAATTCTTGGTCTTTTCCCTCTGACAGTTCACATGTATTGCTACCTCCCTAGGAGGGTGGCTAAAAAGAAAGAAGCGTACACGTGCGCATGCACACACACACGCCCCAGAGAGGTGATGGGCACAGGGTGTATTTCAGGGCAGGGAGAGGGACGTGTCTCCTCATTTGCCTCTTGGTGGTATCCTGCTACCTGGACATGTTGGCACTTGTCTGAATGTGACAATAGCTTCTGCTTGACAGACATGTATAACATCACATTGCAAATTCTGTCACATTGTTGGAGAAGCCACTTATTTTTCAGTTGGCTGTGTTCTAGCATGCATGGTTCTAAAATGGCATAGAGGAAAGTAGCCCTATAGTGTTCAGAATCTGAAGTTTGGGAAGTTACAAAAGGCTCCTCGCCCAGCATGGAGTGTGGCAGAACTAGGTGCACAGCACGACTGCCTGACAGAAAAGGCTTTCACCAAAGGTGGTTACCGAGGGCTGGGAGGGTCCAGTCAAATCCTACAGACCCTCTGGTCTCCTTGAACACCCTAATAAAGTGCTGGAAGTTGAATAAAAAGAATGCTGTGGACTTGCGTTTAGCATATTCACCTGGAAATTTCTCATTTTTTTTAAGATTTTATTTTTAAGCAATCTCTAAATCCAGTGTGGGACCTGAACCTGCAACCCCAAGATCAGGAGTTGCATGCTCTACTGACAGGAGAGTCAGCCAGGCACCCCACCTCCCTTTTTAAATGGGAAGATTATGGGATTCAGACTTAGAAGATCTGGCTCCAAATTATGGACCCTTCACTTGACAAGTCTTTCAGCCTTCAGTATTTGATCATGTTCTACATTTGTGCAATGCTCTTTTATTCCAAAACTTGGATGCTTTCTGAACACTTACACTCTACTTTTCCAATTGCAGATGTAATTGTGGGTGATTTGAGTGATTTTAAAGTACTTCAGAAATTGTGAGTGAGATTTATTTACTATATTCTACAACTTCTTCTAGGACAAATACAAAGCAAAGAGAAAAAAGAGTCTACACCCCTGCCCCCAAAGTCTTAGCACACTTTATAACATGTCACACTTTTAGATAGGAAAAAGCCAGTATTGTGTTAAGCCCAAACAAGATCTCCTGGGGCTCCCCTCTCCAGCCCTGTACCCCAAACACACTAACAACCAACATCAGGCGAACTGTTAGCATTTCTCATCAGCTTCACAAAGACTCCCCAGTTAAAGGGATGCAGGTTTTTGTTCCGTGACTATGCTGGTACTTTTGCCACCTGTGTGGATCAGGGTCACAACATGCACACTAGGCCCAGGCAGCAGGCAGACAACAGTAGTGTGGGACCATGCACCCAGGGCTCAAGGTTTTCTGATTTCTCAGACAGAGGAATCTGAATTTTCCTGCAAAATCTCTGACATTTAAATTCCAATAAAGAAAGGACCACTATTGGTCCGGTTGTTCCTGAGAGGGTCTCTGCGTGGGCAATGTTGAGTAGGGAAAGAAAACACATGCACAGCGAGTACGTAGAAACCGCACTCTGCTGAATTTGCTAACTTCTTTTCTGTTTGGGATTGGTTTCTATAATATGCATTTTACCCCACTGCTGGCCCTAGTTTTAAAGGTTTTAGGATATCAGCTTTGAGCCCTGTCACAAAGGACAAATTATTTTAACCCCCAAAGCTGGCTGAAAGGCTGATGTTGGAGACCGAGAAAGCCTAGCTTCAGTGCTGGCTTTTCTCTTAATTTCAGCAAATAGGATGTGAGCATTTACCCCCATGGGTTCGAAGGAGCGGATGGATGGGCATCATATAGAAATGACAGGATATGCTGATTTGGGGGAATAAAAGCTTTAGACATGAGAGGTGTTTCCATTTCACTTGTGTTTTCCCTAAATTTGTTTCTCAGTTAGTTTAAAAATTTTCTCGCACACACTCAACTTTGTATTTAGGACTCAAGAGATGAAGTAGTAGGCTCTTAAGTTTTGACACGCAACTAATCATATTTCATCTGTCCTAAAACCCTCTAGATTACCAACAGAAGTTTCTCTGACTTTACGTAAAGTACATTTCGTAATTGAAAGAGAGTTGGTTTTTGGCACCAACAGACCTGGCTTCACACACCCGGGGTCTGCCATCTCTTAGCTATGTATGTACCTTACACAAGTCACCTGGGCTCTTCAGGTATCAGTGTCCTCATTCATAAAATGGGAATAACAACAATAATACTTAACTTCTGCACTGTTCTGGGGAGTAACTGAAATAATCCATAAATACAAGGATGTGGAGCAACTGGAACTCTCAGACATTGCTGGTGGGAAGGCCGAAGGGCAGAGCAACTTTGGAAAACAGTTTGGTAGTATCCCGTAGAGTTAAAAATATACTTCCAACCTGAACCAGCAGTCCCATTCACAAGTATTTACCCAAGGGAAATAAAAACATATGTCCACACGAACCTGGCATGGGGATGTTCTAAGCAGCAGCATTCCTGTCATTCCAAAAGAAGACAACCCAATGGCCCTCAGTGGCTGAGTGGGCAAACTGTAAGCAGCCACACTGTGGGATACTACTCAGCAATATCAAGGAATGAACTACTGACATACTAAGAACATGAGTGAATCTCATAGCCAGTGGATTAGGTGAAAGAAGTCAAAGAAAAAACTCCAAATGAATGGTTCACCTTAAATGACATCCTAAAGAGGAAAAACTATAGTGACAAAAAGTGGAGCAAGGAAATTAGCTGCAAAGGAGCAGGAGAGAACTTTCTGGGGAAACATTCTCTACCTTGGCTGTAATGATGGTTACACAACTGTATATATTGTCACAACTCATCAAATTGTACACTGAAAGAGGGTAATTTTTACTTCAAACAAATTATACCTCATTAAAGCTGGTGCGGGAGAAGGAAAAGCCAAGCCTGGTGCCTGGCACCAAGTAAATACTCCGAGCAAATTGTTAATCCTCTTCCTGTCAGTTGTCATTGAGAATGATAACCCTGTGCCCATCTGCGTTAATGTTGCCTGTCACCCAAGCCCCGCTGATCCTAGGCTTAAGTGTTGCTTTTCCCCTTCAAGTACTTCTGACACAAAACTGCCTTTCCCCTCTCCCTTCCTTTCCCTTTCTTTCTTTCTTAACCTACCTTAAAAAGAAGAAGATAGTGAGGACACCAACCGTGAGGTTTGCAAAGCACCTTGGGACATCTGGATAAAAAGGGGTATCAGAGTGCCAAGTGTTAGTATTACTCCTGTTTTCAACTATACAGACAGTAAAGTTCTTTGATTGCAAAGTGGTTTTATTAATAAACTAAAAACAAACAACCCCCCCCATACACCTGTTAAACCTTAAAAGGTAATTAAGAGGCCAGTTGGTAATCTATTCCTCATCTCCTCCTATGCTGACAGATCACTGACGCTCATGTTGTCAGACTTATGCTGACAGGCTCCTGAATTCTGAGAGCGGGGAAGGCCTTGTAGGGGCCCACTCGTCTTCACCCACAGCACAATCTCCCTGAGGTGTTGGGCTGGGCAGGAACATAGTAAACATTCAACAGGAAGAACAGAGTAAGGAAGGTGAAAAGGGACCAGAGGGGCACAGAAGTGGAAATTTTAGGCTTGGGTTGAAGGAAAAATTTTGGCTGTTTCACTCAACATTTCTTGGCTTTACTAATTAATAATGTTAGGGTTTTGTTTTGTTTTGTTTTAAGATTTTTAATTTATTTATTCAACAGAGAGAGATCACAGGCAGAGAAGCAGGCAGAGAGGAAGGGAAGCAGGCTCCCTGCTGAGCAGAGAGCCTGATGTGGGGCTCGATCCCAGGACCCTGGGATCAGGACCTGAGCCGAAGGCAGAGGCTTTAACCCACTGAGCCACTCAGGCGCCCCAATAATGTTAGGTTTTTAAAAGCTAACAATTTGTGACAACCTTCTTAATCTCAGCAGTAAGTTCTTAAATATCACATATTGAAGCCTTCTTTTGCCACATTCCCGAATCTTATTTCCCCCTGCCCATTCTGGGTAATCAGCCATAAAGAAGAGGAAAAAGACCCATTCTCTGAGACAAATGTCACTCCACACTGGGGACTTCTGGGCTGGTTCTCTATGACTGTGGGTCTCGTCTGGAGGTGGCAGCTATTAGAATAGGAGCCTGCAACTCTAATTACGAGCCCTTTCCTGGCTGGAGGCACAGGGCTGTAAGGGGAGAGCAGAACCAAAGCAGTTTCTCATACTCTGCACTCTGAAACCCGAGATGACGCGGTTCTTTCCTGCACAACAGTGTAGAGCGTTCAGTTGGTGTTATGACTTGTCTGGTTCCCACAGAAGGAGGAATCCTGCCAAATATTTGTAATCTGTGCTGAAGTATGCAATCAGGGAAACCACACCCAGAAGCAAGTGCATGGCTGCGTAATTAAAATGATTTTGCTTGAAGACCAGATGGAAACATTGGTCAGGGGTGGAAGAAGCTGATGAATGAGCATAAACGACATCTCTAACATGTTGACTATGGTTCGGTGCAAAACATTTTCTCCTTGGGCTCTAGAAGACATGTGTCTTTCTCTACGCCCACTGATTCTTCACAGTATCTTCTCTATACATGTCATCATTTAAGACAATACCTGTTTCTATTTAAAAACTCTACATAGATCCCCTGATTGGTTTGTATTTATGTCATAAGACAAAATGGACTGCACTTATGTGCAAATGATCTTCTCTTTTCCTCCAAGTAAGGCATTTTGTCATATTTCTATGACACCACTGAGTAAAAGTGCATGATATATTAATGTAGGGCAACTTTGGGGACTGAACTATTCCATGTGTTGGGGCCAGCTTCACTATATAAAATGGTCACAACTACTTATTATCATGAGATAAAAGACTAAACAAATGAATGTATCATCCCAGGATACAATAAAATTTTTTTTAAAATAAGATTACTTAAAAGTTGAAATCTATTTTTTTATAGGCTGATAATAGCTATCAGCAGCGCCATCTGTTGAAATGTTATAAGATTTCCTTTCCTCTACCCCCAAATAATACTTTAAGCAAAGGAAGACAAAAATATTTGGAATCACAGGTAGAACTGGAACTTTATGGTTTTAGTCCACCCCCAGTTTTAGGCAAAATCACAACTGTGATACTTTCTACAACAAGAGGGAAAGAGCTATTTGCAAAGCCCTTACCTACCTCAGTAACCTCGCCAGAGCTTACTAAACTCCTTGCAGAATTTCTCCCATAACACAAAGCTAAATAGCTCATGCTCTGACTCCCATGCATTTCCCGAGGCATTCCCAACAGGCAAAATGAGAGGATGGGAACAGTTGGGCAGCATACATTACACAGTCTCTTGGACACGTCACTGGATAACTGGGGCTCAGAGCTGCAAGAGGCCCAGGCTTCCATTTTCCTGGGAAGGAGACCAAGCCCTGTGTTCTAGATCTAGGTCTTATCCAAGGTCTGATAGGTGGTGAGTATCAAGGTCAGGACCTGAATTCAGGCCCCAGGTGTTCTGAATTTCAGCTCAGAACTCTTGCTATTGCATTCCTCTATTGGCGTAGGGGTCAGTATTAACTCATCCATGCAACACGTCGTCATGGAGAAGCCGCAGTGTTCCATGCTGTCCGAGGAACTGGGCAGATGGCCGTGAGCACAAGGAGCAGAGTCTCAGTCTCACAGGGCTTACGTTCTAATGGGAGGAGAGATTCGAGAAGGTAGATGGTGGGCTGTGATGGGGGTAGCTGTTTTACAGAGGCTCCTCTGATAGAGTGACATTTCTACAGAGACAGAAGGAAGGAGGGAGCCAGCTGTGCTCTCCAGCTTTCCTGAGGTAGAGAAGGTCTGTGTACCCTGGGGTGAAGGGTCACTGTGATTAAGAAGTGAGTGGTGCTGAGGGGAGGAGCTAAGCCCAGTGAGGTGGGGGGAGGGGTAGACCAGAGAGAGCCTGCTAGGTTGAGGGAGGAGTTAGGACTTCATTTTGAGTGAAAAGGAAAGCCGTAGAAAGGGTTTTGAGGGAAAAATAACAAAATCGCAATTCACTGTAAAAGTGTCCTGGTGGCTGTTGTCCTGAGAATAAACTGTACGGGGACAAGGTGGAAGTTGTGAGGCTGGTGGCTTAGTTGAAGGAGTTGGTGAGATGTGGTGGGTTTTGGATGTGCATTTCCAAAGGAGAGTTCACAGTTTGCTGAAAGATAAGATGGGGGTGGGGGGGATGTAGGAGAAAGACAGGAGTCACAGGTAACTCAGAGGCTTTGGGAATCAGCAAAAATAACCACTATATTTGTTGAGTACCTACTATGCATATGGCGTATCATCTCCACTAGTCTCAGAACTGAAAGATGGGTATTCTCCCCCTAAACAGATGGGGAAAAAAGGCTTATAGAAATTCAGTAGCTTGCTAAGGTCACACAGGTAGGGCGTGCTGAATGGAATATAGGTCTGACTTTTTCTTTCTCCCACTTAAATCCGCCTACAGCAATCAAGCAATTCCAGTTCCCTCTACCTTCTAAAATTATGTGGTTCCACTTTAAATCCTCTCTGTGACTATTTCCTGAAACTAGTCTCCGATCTCATGCACATCTTTAGTTGCTGAATCACAAATCAACCACAGCTCTTATAAGGTCACCATTGTAAACACTATAGCCAAAATGGGAGAATTCATCTGAGGACTTTATACTCCTGTGTAGTTTAGTTTATTTTTAAGATATGGCTGTAATAGTCTTTATTAGGGACATAGTTATCAAATAAAGCAGCAATTCTATAAAGATAGCCAATTAACTTTTTTGCGGTATAGGCAGTTTTTTGGGGGGTAGTGCTTCTTCCAACTTTTGGCATTTATCAAGGAACATGAGTTTATTGGGGGGGGGGTAGAGTCAGCTTTCCATATACACACATGAGCTTTGCAATGGAAATAAATGATAGGACTCTGCACTGGAGATCATCTAAAACCAATGTTAGAAGATATGTATTTGTATTTGGTCATTATTATAAAATTACTTTCTTATAAAATGGTCTCATTATGAGGATTGTATTGAAAAATGATGCTCTGAAACTGTAACTTCTCTGCCATTATCAGCACTAGCAGCCTATTACATAGGCAGACAAGCATTCCATTTTTACTTATTTATATTTATATCCATCCATCCATCCACCCACCCATCCATCCATCCGTTTAACCACTTAAGGATACAGCAGGAATGACTTGTGTGGGAGCCCATATTTCCAGGTAATCACGGAAGGATTCAACTACCACTTCCCTCTTTCTCTTCATTTGACTGCCCCACACCCAAGACGGCAAACATTAGCCAAGAGAGCCCATAAAATTACCTTAAGTGTAGGCTTTTAAAAGTACTTTGCAATGAGTACTTAAAAGCTTTCACTAGCTATTATAAAGTAACTTTTTATTCTCTGAATGAAATGTCTCATGACTAATGTCATCTAGCAATGTAGCAATCTTGGGACACTCCCCCTGAGTCACAACTAGAGTAGAATTGAATAGAGGTATAATTTAACAAACAACACCCACATTTTTGAATCAGATACATTTGTATCTTCTGATATAGATACTGGATATTAGGAGTAAACATGTTCCTGGCAACCCTGCGCAGGTAAACTTGTAACTCTGGTGTAGATTCCATCATCACTGACACAGAAATCTTCCTTTTCTTTTGTGTTCCCAAACGATTTAACATTCCCAGAGATTTTGTCTAAATTGCCTTTCCATTGACTATAAGTCTAATTTGAGGGCTGTCTCAGATTGTAAGCTACTGGAACATATATTTACATAGTATAGTGTCATGCAAATGAGGACTTCCTGATTGCCTTCTGAAAAATTACAATAAAATTCAAGAAGAGCATGATTTCCTTAAGTCAAGTGGACCCTACCTGGCCTAATCTCAAATAAACATTCAAATTGGCTTTCAAACGTATAGAAAGCAAATGGAAATACATGGAATTATATACAAAACATGACCAAGTAATCAGACTGCTTTGTTAAGCAAACTGAAACTGTTGTGTATTTACTATTACAAATGAACTGAGCATTGTTTCTTCTAAGAAGTCATCTTGGACGTCTAATTACTTACAGACTGTCTTGGTTCAAAATATTTCTGGAGCATCTCTTTGGGACCTGCCTTAAAAGTGAGTCTACAAGTCACATCAGAGAACCAGTTTTATATGGTATAGTTTTTTTTTGTTTTGTTTTGCTTTCAAATTTGTTTTGCTTTCACAGCTTTAAGGTTCATAATTAGCATGCACTGAAGAGCTGCCTTCTTCGTCTTTGTTCCCATATGTCTCCTGTGTCCTCTTTTGGACATTTTCTCTTTGTCACTGATTTTGTGCAATTTGATTCTGAGGCACCTCAGTGTCCATTTCTTCCTGTTCCTTGTGCTTCATGTTGGTTGAGTTTCTTGGATCTCTGTGTTTATAGTTTTCGTGAAATTTGGAAAAAATTTAGTCATTATCTCTTCAGATACCTCTTCTGTTCTCCCCTCTTTCTAGGGATTCCAATGACATGTACATGAGGGCATTTGAAGTTGTCCTCTGAAACTGATAGTCTGTTCGTATTCTGGATTTTTTTTTCTGTGTTTCATTTTGGATAGTTTTTAATTGCTATGTCTTTTCTTTTGCAATGTCTAATACATCATTAACTCCATCCAATATAATTTTCATGTCAGACAGTACAGCTTTCATCTCTACAAGTTCAATTTGGGTGTCTTCTTTCTATCTTCTTTCTGCCTAACTTTTTAAACTATATGAATACTATTCTAAACATTGGCTTAATGTCCCTGCCACTAATTTAAACAACTAGGCTGGTTTTGATTGAGTCTTCTTTCTCTGCATTCTGGGACATATTTTCCCACTTCTTTGCAAACTTGGTAATTTTTGATTAGATGCCATACATTGTGAAATTTACCTTGTGGGTGGTAGATGCTTTTGTATTCTTATAAATAATCTTGAACTCTGTTCTGGGACACAATTAACTTACTTGGAAAGAGGGTGGTCCTTCTGGGTCTTCCTTTTAAAATTTGTTAGGCAGTCTGGAATAGTGCCCAATCTAAGGTAATGAATCCCCATTACGGAGGCAAGACCCTTCTTAAACACTTAAACTAATGTTTCCGGATTTTGAACTTTTCCAGTCTGGCCACTGGGAACATGCATTGTTCCCAGCCCTGTGTGAATGCTTGGTACAGTTCCCTGTAATCCTTCCAGGTGGTTCTTCCCCAGATTTAGTTTCCTCATATGCATGTGCTGATCGATACTTTTCTAAATTCTCCAGGGCCCCCTGCACTCTGGAGTAATCTGCAGTTCTCTCCTCTGTGGTACTCTATCCTATGGACTCTCGCCAGTCTGGCCTCTCTGAACTCTCATCTCTGTCATTTCAACTTAGGGACTGTGCTGGGCTCTGGCTAACTTTTGTCCCCAGGCTAGATCTTGGAAACTCTCTCAAGGGCTCATTTCATTTGTTTCCCATTTCTCAGAGATCACTACCCTCTGCTGCCTGATATCCAGAGAACTGAAAATCATTTCCCCATATATTTTGCCATTTTTGCTTTGTCTTGTTCTGGACAGGAAGGTAAATCTGGTTCCAACCATCTTGGTTGGAAGTGGAAGGCCCCCATGCTTAATTTTTGCTGTCACCTAGCATGGCCCTCAACTTGACAAGGGTTGACTTTGTATGACTTTTGCCTACTTTAGAAAAAAATCAAAACTACAAAGGATAAAGGTCTGTCACTAGCAAGCTTGGTTACTAGTTTGTTTTCCCCTTCATCATTCACTGAGCATGTAGTATATACTCCCAAGTATGCTGTGTTTTATGTACATTATCTCTTTTCAGTGTTTAAAACAACTTTATAAAGTAAATACTATTGTTCCCATTTTAAATATGAGGAAACTGAGACTTGGAGAGTAGACAACTTGTCCAAGGTTATAGAGCTAGTAAGTGACGGGCTGAGAGTTGAAACCAAGTTTGTCTGATTCCAAAGTCTGTGCTCTTATTCATAGCACTTCAGAATATAGTAAAGGGAAGATCCCAGGCCACCACAGTGTGGAACAAGGATAGCATTCTTAACATGTGGAAGTGTACAGTACTTCCCTGGTGACTTGAAAAAGCATAATGATAACAATTACTCTGTTTCATTGGCTCTAACATGCAACTGGCTGTAACAGGGCAACATTATTTTATGTACTCCCAAGAAAGGAAAAAATCTGCCCATTAAACCATGACAGTGTTTTAAATGCCATAAATTTTAGGATTCTGAAATGAAAATTAAAAGTTACATTTAAATACAATTTAGACTCAGATTTAATGTTTTTAAGCATCATTTGCACAGTCATATGCATCTCAAACTTGAGAGCTGTTGAACTGGAAAAAAATATGTATGTTAAAATCCATTCAATAGTAATCATTTGCTGGTATCTCCTTTGAACCATTATTGTATTTGATTCATCAACATTAAAAAGTAGACATTACACTCTGCATTTCATAGAAGTAGAAACTGAGGCTCAGAGAAGTCAGTAATATGTCCAAGGTCACATAGCTAGTAAGTGGTGGTGCTGGGCTTTTGCTATTTCTTATATACTTAGTTTTTTGCTTTTGTTTTTTTAAATCAACCTTAATGTACTACATGTTTTATAATGGTATGTTCATCCCGTCTATCTGTGTATACATGTGTCTGCATGCATGTGTGTTCCTGATAGCACCCTGGGAATCAGATCTGCTGTAGCAGATGGTGAGAGGCGGAAATGGGATTGCTGAATGTTGGCAGAATGAAATTTCTCATCTGCCCATAATCTAGTGATTGAAGAGTCATGCCATAAGTGTACATAAACTTAGGAAAAGCTTAAAGATCATTTATGGTGGCAATAAATCAATTTTTAATTAAAATATACATCTGCTCGAATGAAAAATATCAATGCCTTTATAGATGCCTACTCTACAGTGCTACCTTACAGCCTTGAGACAAATTCTACCTAGTGAGTCTGTGTGACGCTCTTAGGTTAAGGACCGCCACTTTGCCATGCCACACAAGGAAGCTTCCTCTCCAAGTAGAACTTCCATTTGTTTCCTTGTTACTCCTGTCCCTGTCTGGTGTTACAGTCAGAGAACAGATTCATTCATCTAAGAACACATTCAAACAAACAAATCAAGCTTTCCTGGAGGTAAGAGTGACCCCTCAGGTGGGTCATTTACTATGACTGACAATCACAGCCCACAATGAAACACTTGAAGACAGTGAATTTCCATGTCATCACTAATACAATATGCAATGTGGAGAATGCTAAAAAGCTAGGCTGCTGTTTAGAATCCTCATTTCTGATTCTGGTTAAAAACCTCCACAGTGAGTTAATATTAGAAATAAAAGGATGTCAGAGCCTTTAGTAAAAATACTGAACCCAGGGGGGCGCCTGGGTGGCTCAGTCAGTTGAGCATCCAACACTTGGTTTCAGGTCAGGTCATGATCTTGGAGTCATGGAATCAAGCCCTGTGAGAAGGAGACAGCGCTCCTCTCCTGACTCAAATTCCACGCTCAGTGGGGAGTCAGCTTGGGATTCTTTCTCTCCCTCTGCCCCTCCCCCAGCTCACACACTTGTGCTCTCTCTCTCTCAAATAAATAAATAAATCTTTTTTAAAAAAATGCTGAATCAATAAATGGGTTTGAAACAATAGAACAAAATATAACTCCCTTTGAGATTTCACATCAGTAATATTTTCTACAAAATTAAAGGTATGTTAATGCAAAGATGGCCACAGTACTGGCCTAGCAAAGCAATACTTTAAATACGAACGATTTAATGATGTTTCCTATTTCAGAAGAGTAAGGGGTGACAGTGATACACAGGAAACAGATGTTCTAAATGTTAGATACTCATAATCACAAAGGGTTCACTCATGAAGTAGCGGACAATGTCTAATATGTCCGTTCTTCCTCAAAGTCTACATCCACACGTGACAGATGGAATGTGGAAGCAGCTCAGCGGCACTCCCAGGATTATGAGCGGTGTGCTTCCCCCTGAAATGTCCCCTGCCAGGGAACCTGCTCTGTCACTCTGAGATTGCTGTGCCTTGTCTCTGGGTCCCATGTGCTCCTCTCCTGGTTCAAAATCAGTACCTGGCACCCAGTGACCCAAAAGTACTGAGGAGAAGCTGATGACTCAGTAGGCAAGCTGAACCTGACCGAGAAACAATCATGCACAGTTTTTTGTTTTTTGGAAAAAAACACCATCACCACCACCACCAATGATGGAGGAAATAAGAGGACATGAGTTAAGCCAGGTATATCAATTCAGATGATGAAGCTATAGGCAGCCACACCTACGCACAGAGAGAAACAGGAAAGAGAACAGAAAAGTGAAGAGGCAGAAACAGACACATTCACAAAAGGATAATCCTATTCCACGATCTTGGTTCAGTGCTCTGGAGTTCTTTATGTTTTAAGCAAAAAAGAAAATAACCACAGTGAAAAGTAATGAGACCCTTTAACCCTGAAGGAGGGACAGCTCCGGGCCTACTTCTGCACATCTGTAATCTGCATCTTCACAAGAATGTTCCACAAAGAGAGCAGTCTGCCCCCCTCACTGTGCCCCTTCTGGAGTTCCCCTACTGGTCAGGGCATCCCCCGCAATGGCTGCTCTGGAATGGAATGCTAATCCTTGTAAAACCAGCTGAAGAACTGTTCCCCCCTGAGAATTTTCTTCTGTTCTTTGCTAATGATGGCTACTTAAATTGCTTTGTTTCTTCTTCACTTAAGTAAATATTCCTCAAGTTCTTGCACTAAATCTTTCTTTAAGAACAGGAGAAGGTTTAAGAAGTATGCACACATTAGTTCAGCACCTGGTCCGGTTACCAACAGCTTCCCAAACAGAATTTCTGTGGCTTTCCAAGGCAAGCTAAGATGGAAGGGAAGGCAGGCATTATTATCCTCATTTCACAGATAAGGAAAGTTGGGCTTAGAGGGACTAAAAAAGGGACATGGTTCAAGTTATACAGCCAGGAGAAGAAGCAGGACAAAAGTCTGGGCATCTTGACACTAAGTCCAACTATAGTCCAACTCTGCCAATAAAGCAAAAGAATGTGAGTGATTAGAAGGACAGCGGTTACTATAAAAAGACTTGGATTTAATGCTCTTTAAGGTCATAAGGTAAAAGAACCAGGGTTTGACCTGTGGTTTGGCCTCTTACAAGATCTGTGACCCTGGGGTAAAAAATGGCCCCTTTAAGTATCTGCTTTTGGAAGACAGAAATAATGATAGTTACCTGCTAGGGCTGCAGTGAGAACGGAACAAGTGGCATGTAGGAGATGCATAGTAGAGTGTCTGTCACATAGTAGGTGCACAGCCAGATAGGTGTTATTCATGGCCATAATGGTGGTTTTGCTATGTGAGCCTATAAGCCACTTTAAAGTGTCCGTGATTCTTGCATATTCCCCATGAGGTTTAATGAACATCACCAAAGAACACTGCTGTGCTTTGATGACAGGTGTCACTCAAGTTCTGGTGTCATTAACTTCTGCCACCTCGCCCATGAGACCCTGGGGTGACACATCACAGTGCTCTCCGTGGGAGGAGGAATTCATTGGAAATGGACCTTTCTGCATTGAGCCATTGGTTACTGAGATGGCCAACCCCTCCCAGTTTGCCCAGAACGCTCCCAGTTTCAGCATTACTAAGTCCTGTGTGATAAGAACTCCCTTAGTCCTGGGCAAACTGGGATAGCTGTCACCTTATCAGTCATGGAGACTGAACCAGTAATAAAATTAAAAAGAAAAGACAAAAAACCCAAAACCTACTTATTTAAGATATTCCTAGACAGAAAAAAAAAAAAAAAAGACATTCCTAAACAGAGAACAGTACAAAAACCATGCACCTCTGTGACCCCATGTTCCAAACCAGTGGTTCCCAAAGTGTGGACCCCAGACCAACATCAGCATCACCCAAGAACATGTTGGAAGAAAAATTTCTGGGGCACCCTGCCAGAGCTAATGTGTCACGAGTTTTGGGGATGAGGCCCAGGACTCTGAGATTTCACATGCCTTCTGGGTGATTCTGATGGTCGCTCAAGTTTGAAAACAACCACTGGCTTAGACCATAAGCAGGAGTGACACTAGATGCTATGAAAAATGGAAACGATGGAAGCTCACGAGAGAAAACTTTCCTCCTTTGCATGTTATCATTACTTCCACCTTGATTATTCAAATTGAACAGGGAAAATACTGGGAAAGCACCTCCCGCTTCCTTGTTCCACAGTAATCTCATGTTACTTGGAGACGATCAAGTGGAAAGTATCTCCAAAAAGTCACACACTGACAAGAAAGGCATCTTTAGGGACAATCACACCTATGACATCATCTGTGGCCACATGTGAACGCTATTTATGTGTTCTAAAAAGAAAAGGGGAGACAAAGAGATACTCCTCCCAGGCCCTGCACACTAGAATCTAGTTTCCTCTCCTCAGCTGGTGCTCCAGGGCCGGACTCCAGTAATAACAGCCTCCTGGGGAGATTAAAGCCCTGGCAGCCACAGCTTATCTTGGTTAATGTATACTTTCACTCTGTGTATATATGTGCAGATACATACGCTGCAGTATTTATAGACGATATACATGAGAAATATTAACGGAGATGAGGCCGGGGATGGGTGGGCGACACCTATGAAGTTAGAACTGAGACCTTCCCCATACAAACTCAGTTTCCCTGAACCTCCGTCTGCTCCTGGGTGGTAAATACACACATGCGTCTGTATCAGGAAGAACATCCTCCTCCCTGCAAACAAGTTCAGAAGAGTCTTTCTTCTGTTTCCAGAAAGAGTTGAGTATTTTGTGGTGGCCTCTTTTATCTCTGGGGATTTTGCTTATTAGAAAAATACATGGAATCACCGATCTCCCAACTAAGGAAATGAGATGGACAGCAGATGAGCCGACTCAGGACTGCTGCTTTAAGTCAGGTCCACAAAGTGCGGTTGAATTGGAAAAGCAATCAGCACAAGAGCGCCTAGCAGGCCTAGCATGGAGAAGGGCAGAATGCTGGTGCCTTCCAGGCCTCCTCTCTCCCTGTGTGCGCGACCTGGGGACACGGGGAAGTGAGATGGTGGAGGTGTGGCCTCTGGGGCAGCCTGGGGCCCGGTTTCCTTTTTTTGTGGTAGGGATGCATATTTCCTCAGGAAGGAGCAGATAAATTACTCCTTAAGATTGTGAATACTTTTTTGTCACCTGGCCAAATGGAAATTCCAAAAGTATTCTGAGTAGACTGCGCCGCTGGGATTCATGGGCATACATTGATAACAGCCTATAATCCCGGAGTCATACAAATGCTCAGTCTCCATTTTTATGCAAAACTAATTGGGAGCTCAGAGCGGGGACCTTCAACCCCATGTGCTCTATAGGCTCTATCTGTTCTGCCTTTATCTCTGCGTATTACTCAAAAGCTCAGATCCAGAGTGCGTTAAATAAAAGAAGTTGCCCTAAGTGTTGGAGAAGTCTGAAATGCTGTGCGGCTCTTCCATTAAGAAACTGCGGAAGAAACAGAAGAGAGAAAACGAAGATTGCACATCAGGCTGGAACGATAAGCCTGGGGTTTATATTTTGAGAACGGAAGACCAGCGAAGAAAATGGGAGCTGGGAAAAGTAAAAGAAGCCAGCAGTGAGGGACTACGGAGAGATTCACAGGGGACAGGGCCCTAAGCAGTGTGTGTGGGGGGTGTATTCAGAAAGGCCCAACCCTGGGAGGTGTGCTGTGGGGGCCAGAAAGGAAATGCTGCAGCCAGGGAAGTGCTGGGAGCTTCCTAGGGGTGCCTAACATATTCCCACAGAGTAGGGGCTTGAAACCACACATCCTCTTCCAGTTCTGGGCGTGGGCAGGGCTGGTTTCTTCTAGAGGTTTCAGGGTAGAATGGGTTCCCCTGGCTCCTCTGGCTCCTGGAGACACCCCGGCATTCCTTAGGCTGCAATCCCTTCCTCACGTCCCTCTGAGGCCTGCTTCTGTTATCGTAGTTCCTTCCCCACTCTGATCCCCCCACTTCCTTGTGATTAGAGTGAGTGCACCTGGATAATCCAGGACACTCTCCCCCGCTCAAACCTGCAATTTGATCACCTCTGCAGGAGCCATGTAAGACGGTGTGGTCATGGGTTCCAGGATGGGGACAGGGAGCTCTCTGGGAGGCATGATTCTGGGAACCACGCAGATCTCGGCCTATGCGCATTAGCTGTGTCTCCTGTCCTCCCTGGTGCAACTGAGGAGAACATACACCTGCTTTCTGCAGAACCAGGCTGGCCTGAGGCAATGAGGCCCAGGTGGAGCCCAGAACAATACAGATATGGTCCTACACATCTGTAAACAACTTCCAAAAGTTAGTCATTTTTGCATTCTTTTCAACAAAGGAGGACCCCAAACGTAAAAACTCCCACAAAAAATGGATCTGCCCCCATTTGTCTATTTTGTCCATCTATTCGAAGACTCTCAGTAGGAAGCTGTTTAATTTGAAATACGGCTGACCCTTGAACCATGCAGGGGTTAGGGGTGCCAACCCCCCATGCAGTGGAAAATCCAAATTTCACTTTTGACTCTCCCGAACTTAACTATCAATAGCCTACTGTTGACTGGGGGTGTTATCAATTATATAAACAGTCGATTAATGCCTATTTTGTATGTTACATGTATTATAGACTGTATTCTTACAATAAAGCAATCTAGACAAAAGAAAATGTTAAGAGAGCCATAAGGAAGAGAAAGTACATTGATAGTACTGTGCTCTATTTATACAAAAAGATTTGCGTGTAAGTGGACCTGTGCAGTTCAAACCCACATTATTCAAGGGTCAATTGTACTGTGTATTTAATAATGTGGCAGAAATTTTAGAATGTATAGAAGTGCAGGAAAAGAAATATTTCTTTAAGGAAAAATCCTCATGTTCCTACTAATTTATCTGGTATAATTTTTTTTTTTTTGAAGATCCATGAGATTATTTGGTATGATTTTTTTATTATTTAAGGAGACTTGTCACTTTTATTCTCAACTACTCTTGGAAAGTTTTTGTTTTTATTTCTGAATTTAATTATTATGCTTGCTGGAAGAACATCAGCAATTCCTTCGTTTCATTTTCATATAGTCACAAGAGTCATCAGAAGAAAATTGAAAACTGAAAATCTGATATTCAGATCAAATGAAATGGAGCTCCCTAGTACTTCTTAAAGCAGGAATGGAAGGGAGCCTGGAGTAAGTTTCATTAACTCTAATTATTAGTTTTTCCCTGGGGGTAGGGGGAGGAAAAAAAAAGCCTGTCTATAGTTTTTTGGGTCCTAGTACTCTGAACGGAGTTGGAAGCTGTACAGGAAAGATTCTACATCACATTTTAAATTTCTATCAGTGGCTGAAAAAGTATGAATTAGAGATTGGATACCAGGGATGTTGATTTGAGGAGAAAGACAGTAACATCATAGGACAACAGTATCTGTTTTAAGTGTTTTGCTGACTTGAGCTCTTTTGTCTGATGCACCTTCTCTACGGCAGACAGAGGTGCGAGCACGGAACTCACTGAGGCCACTCCTCTCCATCTGTGGGCAGCGTCCTGCAGGAGTCACTGTCTGTCACTGGACCCCAGGTGCATATGTGCCCTAGACACAAGCATCCACCCCAGCCCCGTTCTGGAAATCTGAGACTATTACTGTATTTTTAAAAGATAATTGACACACAGCGGCAGGAGTCAAGGAGAGGGGTCAGCTGTAACTTATCCTCTTCATAAATCAGAATAGTAAAGCACAGGGTCCGGGCAGACTCTGGTGACACTGGCAGGGAAACTGAAGGCGGCCCGTGAAAAGGAGGGCACCTGCTGGAGGGTGGGCAGTGAGTGATGTCTGATCCCAATTCTTCACAGAAATTGTATTTTTTTTTAAAGATTTTATTTATTTATTTGACAGAGAGAAATCACAAGAGAGGCAGGCAGAGAGAGAGAAAGGGAAGCAGGCTCTCCGCTGAGCAGAGAGCCCAATGCGGGACTCGATCCCAGGACCCTGAGATCACGACCCGATTGTATTTATTTTTCAAAAACACAGGGAACCCCTTCTGGAATTGTGAATGTTCTAGGTATTTTCTTCCCATGGAAAATGAAATGAAAATGAGAAAGTCCTGTCTTTCAATCCCGACCTCTCAATAAAGCAATCCTTCCCTACTTGATTAAATACTCCCTGCTGGGGGGGTGGGGTTTCAGGTATAAAACCCACGTCTACTTTGACAGTCTTTCCTTCACTGGCAGACCAACTTCCTCCCTCAACTAAGGCAATTTTTGAATGTAAAGACAAGTCTGTACAATTTAAAGGGTATATATTCAAATTTATGAGAAATTAATTTTACTTTCTCTAATGTTTTTGTGATGTCAAAATTAAAAATAAAATAATTTATTCCATTCCATTTTGTTACATGAGGCCATCAAATTTAAGGTCACTGGGGTAGAAGCCTTACTACTTTTACATTATATGTAAATTTATATAAATACTTACAAATGAGTTTGTACTTTTCCACACCTCTATAAATATTTCTATAAGCTTAAAGCAATTCCTTAAAACGAATTACTTTTACTTACCTATGAATAGGACAAATAATTTTATTTGAGCAAAACCTGATTCAAAGAGAAACGGTTTTTCCAAAGTGGCTAAAAGCAGATTCACAATGTAGGAGTTTGACTTTTAAAGGGAAACACGATGTTACGAAATGTCAGATATCCAGGACTTTTGAGATGGGGGTAGAAGAGATTCTTTTTGAATGACAGGTGGCTCTCTGGGGTATTACTGAACTTGAAATTAGACTCTCCCCTTTAAGACCAGATAAATACTGAAGAAAGGGACCATAATGCGACCTTGTCAGTCAGCAACGCCTGACAAAAATCTCAAGTTTTAACAAGAGTAGTGGACCTGACTTTCTGGAAAGGGTTAGGTTAAGGCAGGCACCACTGGAGGATCCTGCGTGGAATCAAAGCCACGTAGGACAGTAGGAACTCTTGGTCTAGCTCCGTGGTTTGACAGAGGACACTGAGGCAGAGGAAACTAGAAAAACACATGATTCGCTGGTCACAGAGCCAGGACAAAAACATTATCTACCCAAGAGCTTGATTAAAAATACCCTTTGTCCACTCAGGAGGTTCACGCACTCCCCTTTCCTAAAAATACTGACCCTGGTTATGTTTTATAATTCTTTGCGGGGGGGTTGGCCGGTCATAAGGAGAACTAGAAAGGGTAACGCAGCACATACTGAATCTTGCTCCCTAGGGAAGAAGATAAAAGTGCCTCTGAGAGAAGCCACAATGAAAACACACACCTGTGTGCTCACTGTCATTCGCTGTTCCCTCTCCTGGTCCCCAAGCCACGGTGTTACTAACAGCACTGTCAGTCAGTGTGGCGTCAGCAGTGGTGTAGGGGGGTGGTGTGGGGAATGACGGCCTTAAGAGCTTCCAGGGGTAAGTTTCTGCAGGTTTCCAGGCTGATGCCTTTAAGCCATAAGCACTTAGGGTCTTAGAGCTCAAGAACACAGAGCTGTAGATAACCATGCAGCCTCCCTGCCCTGCTGGTGACCTTGGAGAAAATCACTTCTCTATGAAAGATAAGTTGTCTGTGACAACACCAGCCCCATCCACACTGAGAAGAGATCAATTGTGTTGACTTATGACTGCTGGTTTTTGTGTTCGAGATCACTATCCACGGAGGATTTCCTAATGCAGTTGGACAGGAGCCCACATATTCGAAGACAAGTTGAGCTAATGAATAAAACGCATGCCCCAAGTTATAGCTGCCGCAGCGTATTTTGGTTGAGAAAGCTGGAATCTTTCCTAAGCACAACAAGGATGATGCCTGTGTCGTGGTTCCTTCTGTGAGAGCTCCTCTTGGGTGACAGAGCTGGCGCATGCGCAGGGCACGGTCAGGGAAAGTGCGAGCAGGCACAGAGTCCTGTTCACTTCTCTCCATCTCCCTCCCTACCTCTTCCGCTCCTTCCCCCTCCCCTCTCCCATGGTCTGTATCTCTCCCACTCCCCTACTCTCCCTCACTCTGCTCTCTCCCTCCCTCCCTCCATCCCTCTCCCTTCCTTGAGAAGAGCAGATGTTTTAACTGAGAATTAGTAAACAGAATAAAGGCAGGCAGTTGCTACCTGAGTTCACCTTTCTTATCTCCAGTTCCACCCTAAAGTGATACCTCAACATATCCAAACACGTCTGGTCATACCAAAACGGAGTCTGCAGCTCAAGTATTTGGAGCTTTCATTCAAAATTTTCCTACAAGTTGTTTTTGTATGTGACTTTTTCTGTACTGGGGAGAAGTCCATTAAAAGCTGTTCAGTTGGCACAACAACCTCTCCCACAACCAGTAGATCAGTGGGCAGCATGCCAGCCAGGCTCCCTGGCTGTGTCTGTCAGCACCTTGGTGGACACTGAAGCCCCTCCTGAGCATGGCACCGCCACCGAGGTGGCCCAAGACACAGCTGCAGTTTTGAGGATCCCGTAACACTCCCTTGGTTCACACTGAGTGCGTGGACGGCTATTTTTCCCTGTGTGGTGGTGTTCCGTTGTGACCCTTCCATAATTTGATATTTAGATCCAGGTTTCAGAATTGAGGTATCACATTTCTCTTCTTTTAAAAAAAATATTTTATTTATTTGAGAGACAGAATGAGCAAGAAAGAGAGAGAGACAGAGCGAGAGCACGCACAAACAGGGGAAGAGGCAGAGGGAGAGGGAGACGCAGACCCCCTGTTGAGCAGGGAGCCCAACATGGGGCTCCATCCCAGGACCCTGGGATAATGACCTGAGTCGAAGGCAGACACTTAACTGACTGAGCCACCCAGGTGCCCCTCTTCTTTTCTTTTCACCTCTGATATAGGCTTCTTGTAAAAAATGAGTTTAAGAACATGGTTCTCAGGACACCTGGGTGGCTCAGTCAGTTAAGCATCTGCCTTTGGCTCAGGTCATGATCTCAGGGTCCTGGGATTGAGCCCCACATATGGCTCCCTGCTCAGTGGGGAGTCTGCCTCTCTCCCACTGCCTCTGCCCCTGTTTGTGCTCTCTCTCTCTCAAATAAATAAATAAAATCTTTAAAAAAAATGGTTCTCCCACGTGAGAGATGTGTTTCTGGATGTTGGTGCACCCCGACTTTCTAGGGCCCATCCCTCACTGTATTAATCATCATCATTTGTCTGTCACAGGGGCAGGTACTGTGGAAGATACAATAGCAAGACAAGACATTGTTCTTGACTCAAACAAGTTAACATTTTTGCTAAGGGGACAAGATCAACACTATGATATAATCAGCCAACAACACAATGTTTTCTGCAAGGATTAAATTCTGTGCCCCCCCCCCCCCCATTGCAGGGGATAGAATAGGATGAGCCTGAGCAAAGGCACAGAAGATTCCAGGAGGGGGGCACGTGTGGGGAGTGAAGGGACCACCCTGCCTGGTACAGAGGATATGAGTGCTAACAGGGAAATCTGACAGCTGGGCAGAGCAGTGCGGGCTCCGTGAGACAGGCTGCTGGGAACCACTGCAGGTGACAGGTGAGAATGCGCTTGTGAAGAAGGAAGGTTGATGTGGTAGTTCTTCTATCAAGATGATGTGCTGAAGGAAGAGGACAAGGCACTGAGACCGGCTAGAAAGAAACTCAGGAAATCACAGGAATACCCCAGAGAGGAAGAGGGCCTGGACAGATGAATAGGGAGGATAAAAATACATGCCTCATGATGCTCATGATGTTATTGAAAAGAGCTGAAGAGAAAACACACTAGGTGTGCTCGGTAGAGTGCCTACTATGTAATGCATGCCCAGCAAATGCTACACTAGAACTGTTGTTTTGTTATTACTGCCACGTGTGAGAAGAGAAACAGACAGAAAGTGACTAAATAAAACCCAGCCCCACCTATAGGCTTCCTGCACTAGTATCAGGGCTATGTGGCTATGAGAACCATTCTTCTATCGTTTGAGAGAGGCTGATACACACATTTGTGTGCCTAAAATTTACCTTTAAAAATGTGTTATTAAGTGGCTCTGGTACTAAAATATTTAATGATAAAACTTATGGTTAAAATGCTGAACAAAGCCCAGGCAGAAGTTTTCGAGAGCAACAGCTCAATGACTTTTGATAATGAGATGCTAATTCCACAATTATCAAACACGACTGAAAGGCAAATTGATGAATATTTAAGTCCATCCGACCAGTAAGTATTGGTAGCTTCTTATGTGTCTGGGAAGGCACTGGGGATACACATGGAACCAAACACGCCCCCTATACTTACAGAGCTTAAAATACTGTGGCAGAAAGAGATGCAGAAACCGGCAATTAGGACGCAGGTGTGCAATCCCTTCAGTGAAGGCCTTGGGGAGCACTGTGGAATTGAGATTTTTCGGCTTTCAGAAAGATGATGTGACAGACTGTAGCACACACAGGTGAATGTCCGCCCTGGTAAGTCTGGGCCAGCCCCATTTATAGCTGTCCTGGTATTAACGTTGGCCAGTGCCCCTTTTGTACTCTCTGAAATTGGATGGCGAATGTGGTTGCCCCAATGCCACCTTTCTGAACGCCCCCCAGCAATGTTTGGGCAGCACCCCATAATCAAATACATTCATGTTTCTTCAGCAAAATTAAAAATTTATTCAGCAAAAAGGTATGAAATTATGAATATTCGCACTAAATGACATAAAGACAGATTTAAATAGTCTGTGTCCACTCAGGCCAGACTGTGCTGCCAGATGAGTTATGAGAAACATCTGATTTTTCCAGAGCTTTCTGGATTTTAAAATCTTGGGTAAGAGGCTGTGGACTGCATAGGGTGGCAGGCAGCACCTGATATGTGTAGGTGTAACAGGAGAATGGAAGAGGGAACACTTTGCTCAGTCTTGGGACCCTATGGGAGCTTCTCGGAAGAATTTCCAATAGACCCAAGAGCTGAGGAAGGAGGAGGGTTAGCTGAAGGAGAGTTTGGGAATTAAGAATAAGAATAAACAAATACATTGGTATGTGGAAAGAACGAATGTCATGTCAGAGTCCTGGGAGGTGGCAAGGCATCCCCAGTCACCCCACAGCTGGAGCCAGACAACAGAAGCATGGGCAGTGAGGCAGGATGGCCACTGTGAGCAAAGGCTGCATCCGGAGGGTCTGAGGTTGGGAGGAACACAGTCGGATCTGTACTTTCAGAAGAAGTTGACGACTCAGAGGAGGGGGCCAGGGAAAGGATGCAAGCGGGAGGTAAGGCTTGCTGCACCAGACAGGGTGACACCCACAGGGGACATTCAGGAAGCAGAATCAAAGGCTTGGGCACCGACTAGGGGTAGGGGCCCATGAAGAAAAGGGTGAACCCCAGAGAAACATCCAGGTTTTTCTACCCACTTGTTCTAAGCCGAGGCCTATGAAAAATACCTGTCTCTTTCCTCATGCTTTTCTTTACATTAAATGACAAGAACAAATCTGAGATCTGTGACTAACATATTTTTTTCCTGTCCATTGTAAGGTAATATATGTTCATCAGCAAATATTTGGAGAATACAGAATATTAGGGGGAAAGCCCCCTTATAGGTCCATCGTCAAAACAAAATTTGTGTTAACACTTGTGCTGGAATGAGGCCTGAACATGAGAGCTGTCTAAAGACTGTGGCTGAATGATCATTTCTTTCTAACTTTTTCTTATGTGTATGCAGGTTTTCTTATATGGCTGTGATCATACTGTTTGTACATGTTTTAATACAGCTTTTCTCACTCAGTGTTTTTTTTTTTTAAATTTTACTTATTTATTTGACAGACAGATCATAAGTAGGCAGAGAGGCAGTTAGAGAGAGGAGGAAGCTGGCTCCCTGCTGAGCAGAGAGCCCGATGCGGGGCTCGATCCCAGGACCCTGGGATCATGACCTGAGCCGAAGGCAGAGGCATTAAGCCACTGAGCCACCCAGGCGCCCCTCTCACTCAATGTCTTATGTCAAACATTTTCCTGAGTTACTCCACAGTCTGAATGAATGCAACTTTTAAAGGCTTTGGTGCGTTCTGTCAATGTGAAGTATCCTGTACAATCATCTTTTATGATCGAACATTATGCTGTCCAACAGATCTCTAAGCTCTAAGGAAATTATTTTAAAGGCAAACTCTCACGACAATATTTTAGGGAAGGCGAGGAAGTGTTTGGCATCTCTTACTAGGTCCTAGCTTCTAACTTTCCAAATTCTCTTGCTGTCAGCTGAACCGGGCATGGAAACATTTATAACTGGTGGTTTGTGGATGACAGAGTAGTATTTTAGCAGTTAAGTGAATCTCAAGTTTCCGTACCTCTCAAATGTTGTTTACCCAAAATTTCAATATTATTATTGGTTGGGAATAGAAAGAATTAAAATTACATCTCCATTGTGCCCACCAGAACCACGTCTCTGCTAACCATACTTTTTATGTGACTTTAAGAAAGCAAAACCAACTCATAAGGTTTCGAGGTCAAAACATGGGCCAAAAGATTGTGATTTTTAAAAATATCTGTCTTTCCATCCATCTCTCTATCTACTGCTAAAAAATATTCTAGGTCTCCTACAAGGGGGAGAAAAGGCTTTAATGATAGACTGAACAGCCATTTAGTTGAGAGAAGTAAGGAGAGGACAACTTTGTCAAAGGCTCGGGTTCCAGAGCACTCTTACCTCTCCAGGAGGGAGGCAATGGATAGAAGTGGCCTCTGTGTCCCCCAGAGCAGCCCTCAAACAGAGTGACAGCACCAAACTCTGGCTAGAGAACCTTTGCTGGGCACCATCCCTCCCCACCTACTGCAGTCTTCCTGAAAGACTTCTGTCATTAGCACCCAGGTTTGGAATTCAGAATCTCTGTCCCCATAGAAGAAACAAGGTTGTATGCGGTAACGAGGCATGATTCAAATATTGTTTTCAGTATTTTAGATACATTATTGGGAAAATAGGTTCCTGTTGGACAGGGGTGGGGCCCTAAGATCATTTAAAATAAACCTTATGGGAGGAAAATGTTTTTGAGGATGAACTCTGTTATTATACTGAAGCTTTCATAAAATAGGCTAAATAGGCTATGCCCTGTGCTCACACGAGTAATTATATTTTCCTAAACATTTTCTGGAATAAGATAAGGTATAAATGAGTGAAATAAGAATAAACAAATATATCATTCATCCCATTCTAATGGCAGAGAGAGGAAACAACAAGGAGCACGAAGTGGGAAAGGTGCCCATCCACACCTTCCTAAGGCTTAAAGGGCCATAAAGAGGGAGCCATTTGATCACCATTCACAGAAAGTGTGTGAAACACAACATGGCATCTTTAGATATCTCACAGGTAGGAAGGAAACAACTAGAAGGCCATAACTCTGTAGATGCTGGAAATGTCACTTTTTTGCATTCCTAGCGAGCTATGAGGCATGTTCAGAGGAGCAGAAAGGTGGAGGAAGGGGGAGGGGGCCTGAAGAGGGGGCTTATGGTTGGAACCCCTCTGGGGGCACTGTCAGTACAGAGACAGTCACAGGACAAACATGCCACATGTGGTGGGTCCAAATCTGGACTGTTTAGGAATAAATCAGTAGTTGTGTAATGAAGTATGATATTCACAATACAGTTCAGATATGAAGAGTGTGTTGGGGAGAGAGTCCCATTGCATCAGATAAATGGTCCATAACATGGTTTGGATAGGGGCGCCTAGGTGGTTCAGTCGGTTAAGGGTCAGCCTTCGGCTCAGGTCATGACCGCAGGATCCTGGGATGTCGTGCATGGGGCTCCCTGCTCAGCAGGAAGCCTGCTTCTGTCTCTACTCCTCCCTCTTGCTCTGCATTCTCTCACACACACACTCTCTCTCTTAAATAAATAAATAAAATCCTTTAAAAAATGGTTTGGATATTGGTGAAAGCAGGTTTGGTTTCCCCCTAACTATGCCTATCATAAATGCTTTGGTAGAATTTTCCTTGTCAGTTAAAATCCGGTAGTCTACTCTAAGAATTCCAAGGATACATGAAAGAAAGAACAGTGACTGCCAGGTAGGCCTTTGGGCCTTACCAGCATTCCCCAGAGCCCCGGGGGAAGAGCACTTGTTACCTGAAAGAACAAAAAGCCACTAGGGTCACATCTTATTATGCTGTACCTCCCTGGCTTTGATTTTTCTTTTAAATGTAAGCCAGAAGCACTCCTCAAAAAGACTTTTCCGTCCTAAGTAAAATGCCAGCCGGTCACACACTAAAAGGACAAAGAGCCATTGTCAGGTGATGCGGTGATGCACTCCAGCTGGGACACAGCCCCTCCCACTTGTCCATGATTCTTCAGGACCACTGGGGGAGAGCAGCCGTGAATCATGTCCTCTGATGGCCCATGAGCCGTTCACAGCGCCTCAACTCTGCAGGGAGACAGGACAGGTTTATGTGCTCTGAACACATCACCAGACTCTGCCTGCTGGGTTTATAGTTTCAGACCATTAAGTAGGTGCAAACACACTCACTGCAACAAAGAAAAGCTGTGCTGAGAAAAGGCCAGGGAAGACCTTCACAGAGTCATGGTGCCAGCCAGCCCTCCTGGTGCCACAGCTGACGGCACCCAGGCTGGAACGGATCGAGAGCAGGTGTCCCTGAAGGCCAAGGGGCAGAAGGCAAAGGTTTTGGGTGACCTGGAACACATGACCCTGGAGGAAAGGGAGGGAGGCTTAATGGAGAACCACAGCTTGGAAACCGGCTGGGGCAATACCACATGGCATGACCTTAGGCAAGTCACTCAGCCTCCTGGTGCCCCAGTTTCCCCATCTGAAATGATGATGAGAAAGATAACGCTTCCCCGGGCACCTGGAGGAAATAACAATGAGGTTCTGTGCTGGAGAAATCACAGAGACGCAAGGCAGCAGAGATCTGTCACACTTTCAAAATGCAGTAAAGGCTAACACCAAGGCAAGGTGATTTGCTGCCTGCGTCCCTGACCGCCACCCGCTTCTCCCCACCCCAGGACCCGGGAGAAGCACCTGAAGTTTTTAGCTGATTTTCACAAGAGCAGACAGAAGTGAATGAGTGATGGACTCCTCTTTGTTTCCTAAGGCGAGAACTTTATTCTCTGAGCTGCCCTTACACGGCTCTGAGAAGAATGGGAAAGAGAGGAATTTATCAGGAATTTATGCTCTAAGTAGGATTTAAATTTGGGACAGAGAGTTATGTTTCAAAACCAGAACTTGAAGTTTTGGGGGAAGGAAAATATCTCTTCTATCAATGAAAAATCGTCTTTTGGTTTGACTGGATCAGAGCACCCAAGAAAGAAGAGTTTGCATCCCAAGCAACAGCTTGCGGCTTAACTGCAGAATTATTTCTGGAAATAGTCAATAAAAATTACATGTATATAAAATGATAAAACCCCAACCCATATAAGCTTACTTAATGTAAATGATTTCAGATCTTAAAAAGTTGTTTTTATATTGCCTAAATCCTTGAAGTCTGAGCCCATGATGTAGCTGGAAGCTTCCCAAGAATCACAGCTTGTCAACACCATTCCTGCAGAAGTCAGGCTGTTTACCCCCACCATGCCTGTCAAACTGACTTTGTTTCTAAATACTCCACCATCCAGGGAGAAGCATCAGTGTATGTGCATACTCCTGAGAAGCTTATCCACATTACGGCAGAGAATACAGTGGATATATTCATCAACTTGGTAAAGAAAATCCATTAAAAAGCCAGTCAGATTCTGTCAGTACAGACCCCTGTGGGCCACATGGGTTGAGCTGGGTAGAGGGACTATTAATCTGGCATGATAAATGCCACCAGGAGCACTCAGGCCTGACGTGATGTGGTAGCCAGCAAGCATCTGACGGGTGGCTAGGCTGGATGGTCACCCTCGGAAGGTGCCTTGCAAACCTCGTCCAGTCCTTCACCTGAGTGTTTACTAATACCTGACACATTTCCTCTGTTTACAGTTCTGTGACCATGACCTATTCTCTAATGCTCTCTTGCACTTAGAAACAGGCTCCAGGATCAAGAGAGAAAACTCCAAGAGATCAGAGGTTTGGGACTTCACAGCAGATACAAAGAATGTTGATTAATTCAGCCAAACTAATCTGGACTCCTTGTTTGAGGAGTGTTCTTTGATAAGAACTGCATCATTTTATCCTAAGATGGTATCTTTGGTCATAAAATCTCAACATGTTTCACAAACATTAATGTAGCCTCCCACTACCTCTGTGCAGGTTAGCACAATCACGCTTCATTTAAGAGACAGGGCAAATGAGACGATGTGTCAAGTAGATGTTGATAGCTAAATGAAAAACCTTCTAATGCCTCATTCTATCTTAACTCCTAATGACCTAACCGAAGTGTTTTTCCTTGTTCTTTCCTTCAGATGAACAAACTAATATCGTTGCCAATGGTCTCCACAAACAATAGTCACTGCAAAAAACACATTCTAACCTATTGTTTATAGTGAAAGTGGAGGCACAGAATGTCACCCACACAGAGAAGATGCAGAAGAAATAATGACTTATCACCTTATGTTTAAAAACAAATACATGCTTTCCTTTAAATCTGTGATACAGATCATAAAGTATAAGGGAATCAGAAATGAAGTTCCACTGCCTGGAAAAGTCATAAAGATGAAGGAGGGAAAAAAGAAAAGAGGATGAATTATTTTAACATCATGAAAATGTAGAAAAGGGGAGGAGAGTATTTCTAGGAAGTGATGGGTTATTTAGTTTGGATTTCAATATTGGTTGGTAGCAGAACAATATAAACATTTACATGGGGGAGAGTAGAGGACAGAATGAATTGAATCTAACAGACTGACAGACATACATCCACATATGGGGACAACAGGGCAGATGTGTAAAGTTCTTTCTGTTGTAGAAAGCTAGAAAGCAATGGCCATGTTGTATCTGTGTTTATCTCCAAAGCAAGGAAACAGTAAATACAAGACTATGTAGAACCAAGTCACAAGTGTAACACTGATAAATAAGCAGACATATGCCCATAGTGAATGCTGTAAATGGATAAGCAGCTAAATTTTGTTTTATATTTTGCCAGAAAACCCCAAATGACAGGAGGTTAAGTGCCAGCCTTTTCATAAATACACTAAAGAAAACCATGATTAAAACCATTCCCTTACCCACCACTATCCTTATGGGATAAGAAATCTCCTGGTTTTCCTAATGGACTCCAGCATTTTATCTTTTCACTTCCTTTCTGGATCAGTTGGTGGTTGCTCAGCACCACATGTGATGATTGGGTACAAGTCCTTGCCGCTCCTGGGCACCCACTACCCGCCCACACGAGGATCAGATGCGTGGGCATTATTTGTTCAGTGTCTCCTCCCTTTGCTGCACTGCCTCCCACTGCCCTCCGTCACCAGCTCAAAGAGGAGACAATGCATTGGTATCAACAGCCATCCCACCTTTAGGACAAGTGGGAGGTGCTGATTCATGAAGAGAGTATTTCATATCACCAATAGAAAAACAGGCTTTAGATCCACGGACTTCCCTTCCCCCCACCCTCACACTACATTTTACAGATGTGCCAAACTGTGTACAAATGACTTCTCTCTCAACTCACTTTGGCAGCACACAAAACAAAGTCCTTTAAAAAAATTAGCAACTGTTTTTTTTAAAATATTTTATTTATTTGACAGAGAGAAATCACAACTAGGCAGAGAGGCAGGCAGAGAGAGAGGAGGAAGCAGGCTCCCTGCGGAGCAGAGAGCCCGATGTGGGGCTCGATCCCAGGACCCTGGGATCATGATCTGAGCCGAAGGCAGAGGCTTTAACCCACTGAGCCACCCAGGCGCCCCTTAGCAACTGTTTTGATCCACATTCTCCCTCTTTTCTTTTTCCTATTCATCTGATCCATGGATCCATTAGAATTATTTCTTCACATCCTCAGTATAAAATAGTATTTTTAGCAAGAGAGCCATATTCCATACTCAATCAGGCACTTCTCTTCATTTGGGAAACATGATATTAAGAAAATTATATGGTGTGTCTGTGTGTGTGTGTTACTTAGCCACCAAAAAGAATGAAATCTTGCCATATGCAGTGGCATGGATGGAGATATAGTGTGTTATGCTAAGCGAAGTAAGTCAGTAAGAGAAAAACAAATACCATATGATTTCACTCATATGTGGAATTGAAGAAACAAAATAGATGAACATATGGGAAGGGGGTCAAAAAGAGAGAAAGAAACAAACTATAAGAGACTCTTAGCAATAGAGAATGAACTGACGGTTGATGGAGGGAGGTGGGTGGGTGATGGGCGTTAAAGAGGGCATTTGTTATGTTGAGCATTGGGTGTTGCATGTAAGTGATGAATCACTGAATTCTACTCCTGAAACCAATATAAGACTTACATTAACTAACTAGTATTTAAATAAAAATTACAAAAAGAAAACTATATTTTATTTTCTTTTCGGTGGGGAGGGGCAGAGGGACAGGGAGAGAGAGAATCTTAAGCAGGTTGCACCCCCAGCATGCAGCCTGACCTGGGGCTGCACCTCACAATCCTGAAATCATGACCTGAGCTGAAATCAAGAGTCGGACACTTAACCAACTGAATCACCCTGGCACCCCCAAAACTGTGTTTTTGAAAGTAGGTCTGAAGCTTATTTCAGTGCTTTTGACTGTATTTTTCACCAAAATGTCTGCACAAAGAGGAAGACATTGCAAATCTTACTGGAAAATCTTCTCTGCAAGTCTAACGCTTATTTCAGAAATTAAAAAAAAATACTGTGCTAGATGACTATTACTTTTATTACATAATTATACATTTACATTTTAGTCTGTACTTAGAAAAAAAAAAAAGAAGAAAAACACTGAAGATTCTAAGTGAGAAAAGGAAGTGATAACATGCCATTGGGCTACTGGTAGACTTTGGCTCCATAGTAAAAAAAGCCAGCCATTGTAGCTATTTTCAGATCTATACTCCTCCCTTTTTTATAGCAGAACATGTGCAATGGACAAAGCCAAAGAAGAATTAAGTGTCTCTTACATTGCATGATACTTCGCTCTACAAATACAGTCTTAGGGCAGGTAAAACAAAGATGGTAGCTGTCGCTGGGGCATTTCTTATCAGCAGCTCAAAGCTGAAAATGCCTCCATTTGGAAGGTGTACTCTTCTTAGATTTTGCATATGTGATGCTAATAGTGCACTCCTTCCAAGACTTCAATGGCAACAGAACGATTCTCACATGGGCTGAGCACAGCAGTGTACCCACAAAATACCATCTGGATGCCAAAGGCACCTTGCTCTAGAGTCGGGCTCTTCCTGTAAGGAGGCACCAGTAAACAACTCTGGTGTGTTGGAATTGATGAAAAGGCTAATTTGAGATGGTCAGACTTGCTTGAGAAAGAAGTTGCATGGAGGGGAATGCAGAAACAAACAGAACCTAGGGAAAAAAGAGTTTCAGAAAAGACAGAGAAAATCAACAAAAACATAAGAAGACAAGAAAGTGACAGAAAATAAAAAAAAAATCACGAAAGGGGGATATACAGAGACAGAGGGATACAAATGGAATACTAATTTTGTTTAAAGGTTGGATGTACAGATGTAAGCTATGAATAAATTCAATACTCATCTTGCAATAGAATTTCAAAAAGAAAGAAAAAGAGAAAAAAATATATATTTTTACTTCTTTGCTATTTGGAAATTAATTACGGTTTATTAGAGTGGATTGAGTAATTTTGCTTATGCCAGAGCTCGCTGGAAAGCACAAGAATGATTCCTTGATGTGGCCTATATGCATTCATTAATTGATCCCCTACTGTATACCAGTACTCTCCAAGGCCATCAAATGTCATTCCTGCCCCCAAGGTCCCAGGTGGAAATGACACATCACAAAACAATGGGACAAGTGCTTCAAAAGAGGTAAGTGCTAACTTTGCCCGAGGGAATAAAGGAAGGCTTCACCAATGAGCTGACAGTTGTTCAGGGCCGTGAAACTAATAATTCATCAGTTTTTCAATATGCCCTTTGAGACTGTGGGAAAATAGTCATTGTTATGTTACAGTGGAAAAAAACAGAAGGAGAAGTTAGAAGCTTTAAGGTTTATAAAAGTCAGAGTTGGGAATAAAAACTTATACTTTTTACATTTATAAAGTTAGTCAGTAGAACATATTCAAATTACCACTACACTTTCTTTTAAATTTTAGAGTATAAATGAGGTAATATAGCACTCTCTGATCTTCCAAAGCTAAAACTAATTCATAAACATGATTTCCCTTCAATATCTTCACCTGGAGAACAGATAACATGTTTCCAAAATTTCACAGGTGATTTTACATGATCATTTAGGTGCATTTTCCCTGCTGACCTTTTTTCCAAAACTAATAAAACAACTTGAATCTAAAATGTAGTGTCTAATACCACTTGCACGTAGAATTAATTTCATTCTTGGGGTGCCTGGGGGGCACAGCTGATTAAGCATCTGTCTTTGGCTCAGGTCATGGTCCAGGGATCCTGGGATCCAGCCCCACATTGGGCTCCCTGCTCAGCAGGGAGTCTCCTTCTCCCTCTTCCTTTGCCCCTCCCCCTGCTTGTGCTCTCTGTGTGTCAGATAAATAAATAAATAAATAAATAAAATCTTAAAAAAAGACATGATAGCAAGGAAAGAGAAAGTGAAGTACAGGAAGAAAAATGCAGTAAGGTAAAAACATAGGAAGAAAAAGACAGTCTGGAGGCCCAGCAGCAGGGAATAGGGGAGCACTGCAGGCCAAGTGGAAGTTGGGAAGGAAAGTCATTATTGCTTTGCTGGACAGGTTCTCTTCATGTGATGGGCTCCTTGCCCTTTGTTTCTGTGGGCCCCACTGGTTCATTCCCAGGACACCTCCTGCCCCAACCTGGAATGCATCCTCTCTCTCTCTCTCTCAAACCACAGAACTTTCCAAAACTATAGTCTAAAGCTCCCATTCCTTTCTTGTTCCTTTGCCTGGTGTTCTCTCAGATTTAAGGATGGTGTATATTCATTTACAGCTGTTCAAGTACATGTTAGTGGGTTTTTTTGAGTATGTACATTTATGAAACTTTAAACTGACAATGAACTATTGTCCTCCATTTCTATTTAAAATTTTTTTTTTATTTTTAAAGATTTTATTTATTCATTTGAGAGAGAGACAGAGAGAGCACAAGCAGGGGGATAGGCAGGGGAAAGGCAGAGGGAGAAGCAGACTCCCCACTAAGCTGGGAGCCCAATGTGGGGCTTGACCTCAGGACCTGAAGATCATGACCTGAGCTGAAGTCAGACACTTAACCAACTGAGCCATCCAGGTGCCCTGAGTCCTTCATTTCTTCTTTCTCCTCAACATGATTAATAATGTGCTTTCTAAACAAGAGAAAGCACTGTGATCCAGCAATGGTTCGGTGTGATTAAATGTTCTCTGCCCATAGAATGCCTCACAGCCTGAGAACACTTGAGCCTCCAGAAGGGACACAGCTCTGTCAAAACCTCGATTTTAACCCAGTGAAACTCAATTGAGACTTCTGATATTGAGAAATATAAGATAATAAATATGTGTAGTTTTAAGCTGCTAAGTTTGTGATAACTTGTTATAGCAGTAATAGGAAACCAACAGAGAGTCTACACAGTAAAAGTAGTATCTAATTTGTTCTAAGAAGCAAGTACAAAGATAGGTTTTTGCAGGAAGATTTCCGAGGGAGGAGTGAAGGGTCTGATTGGCAGGGAAATATGAACATGAATCATGGCTCACTTGTGTTCTCTTTGGTGGCTGCTTTCTAGCCTGTTAGGGACCTCAGGGACTGTCACAGCTTCTAGCAATACACAATTTAGGCAGAGTCGGGAGCAACGGTCGCTAACTCTACTCCCTTACTCTCACCATGATCATCGTTTCTGCCATTGGATCAAGAAGTACAGAGCTGGCAAGTAGCAACAACCTTCTCTGCTTGAAGTTATAGATACAAAACAAAATAAATATTTAAATAAAAGAGAATCTTGGGCGTCAAAGACCTCAAAATGTCCTTTCAGATGTCTCTTGATAACTAATGACTTCACAGCAGTGGAAGATGACCATAATTGATGATGATGACAGTAATAAAACTGGTAATACGCAGCACAAAGGACCTTATACTTACACAAGCTCTTTCATCTTTAAGAATTCTAAAATGCTTTGCAACCTGACTTCTAGAACATATCAATTTGAAATTATATCTGAATTACATCTGCTTACACCTGAAATTCAGTTTTGCCTGAATCGAGATGTAATCATCTGCCAGTTAATATAAACTCATAGGGAGTCTCGAAGGCAGGGGATACTTGTCTAGGGTGGGAGACACATCAGTCTGGCTCTGAGGTTCTTGGATCCACTTGCTTGATTTGTGAATTCTCAACTCATTTTTTCAAAATACGCTTCTGAGGCTTATCTCCTAGAATTCAAACTTGCCTGGCTTTGTGACCAGCTCCCTGTTCATGCTCTTCTCTCCTGCCACCTGCCATGCTCTCTTTCAGGGAGCTCATCTCAGGGATTTAACTCCGACTTTCGCACAGTTTTCTCTAAACCTGACCTCTTTGCTTTACACCAGGCCTTCAGCTCCAGCACCTGCTTGATGCTGCCACAGGGGTATCCCCAAGGCAGCATGAACGTAAGGGAACTGCTCAACTCTTCCCCCTGCACACCGAGTCCTCTGGCTATGTCTCTGATGTGGGTTCTGGCAGCATGATCTCGCACCTGCCTTCACTGTTCAGCCTCCATGCCAGGGAGCCACTGTCAGTTGTTGTCTGTCGTCCACATGTCACCATCCAATCCATACCTAACCCTGTGGTCACCATCTCTGCAATGTCCTGGCATCTGTCACTGTTTGTATCACCTCTGCTGCCCTGGTTCAGTTTGCTCCTTGTTATACCTGCCCTAGGAAGTAGCTTCCTAGCTGCTCCCCTTCATTGGTCTGAGAGTTACCACTGGACAGAAGCCTTATCTCATCCATCTTTTCTCATCCATATTTCTCACAGTGCTGCTAGGACTTATCTCCATGGTAGAAATTCAATAATCATTGCTCTTGAATGGAATCTCTAAGACCTCAGTCCTGTAAGGATATTTTATTTTGTATATAGTGATTTATTTCAGAAATGCTAAAGGTAAATAAGAGTTGTTTTTAAATATACACGATGAGCATACTATTTTTAAAGGATTCCTATAATAAATCCTAAAATTAGGAATCACTTAATACCTAGAAACCTATCTATTTCTAAGTTTAGAGATTCTTACACCAGGTTTTCAGGAAGCAGTGCATCTCTGACTTATCCAGGGAACTAGCAAATTTTTCACGGCAGTACAAAAGGTACAAACTGGATTTTGCTACTAAAGACAGTGCCTATACTGAACAGCAGCCGAATGAATGAGATATCCACCAACAGGCCATCTATATTAAGTATAATTGTCTTGGAGGTAGATCAGAGCTACTGAGTTAGACCATCAGCTGAGGATATCAGCTTGGAGGTTTCTGACCAGAGGAGTCAAATGAGCTCTCAACTTTGCTAACAGATGTGACAGTGAGTGAAGAAACCAGTCTGCCAGGAGCCAAGGGCCTGGGGAATGAGGCAACAGGAGGCCTCTAAGGTAACATAAAGATAGATAGGAGCCCGAAGTAGATGTACATGGACTAAATTTTGGTAGACCTGGAATATTTGGTGTCCTCCAGCAAACAAAGTACTGGTGGGGGGGGGGGATCAAACTTGGTGAAGAATAATTAATTTTAATGGAAGGAAAAAGCAGACTAGGATGGAGGACTGAAGCCATGGCTAGTGTTATCTATGAAATCTCCACGAATAAAGATTTTGAATTATAGTTATTTTAGAAGATAAATAGGAAGAACAGTGTCAATTTGTTTAACAAACAAACAAATGGGGATTTCTAAAATTCCTGAATATAGATCTCACTGGCCAGATGAAAATGAGGAGGGAACAGCTGATCGCATCAGTGATGGATGGGCCTCGCAAAAGTAACTCAATACTCGGAGTGAGCTGCACCAGAGCTACTTGAGGTAGAAGTGGAACGTTAAGTACTAACTGTTCTTCCGAAGAAAAGGAACTGCAGAGGCTAAACCAAATTTCTGAGATTTTGGAATTTCTGTTGTAGATGCCAGGAGATCAACAATGTAGTTATAAGTGGGGGGTAGTCATTACCTGGACAGCTTTTTTGGGAAAAAAAAATACAGATTTTATAGGAATTCCTTATTGGTGCAGAGAATAAAATCAATCTATATAAGGATACGAGAGAGTTTTCGGGACAAATACAAAAAACATACACATGCTTTTAAAGATTTTATTTACTTATCTGACAGAGAGAGAGAGAGAGAGAGAGATCACAAGCAGGGGGAGATGCAGAGGGAGAGCGAGAAGAGAGAGAAGCAGGCTCCCAGCTGAGCAGGGAGCCTGATGTGAGGCTCAATCCCAGGACCCTGGGATTATGACCTGAGCTGAAAGCAGACGCTTAACTGACTGAGTCACCCAGGTGACCCACAAAAAATATTTTTAAACAAGAGAAAGTATATGGTTATGTACATTCATATAGATTTTATGTATCTTTAATTACACTGCTCTAATCAGGATCTAAGCATGAGAAAATGTTTCAAGGAAAAATAGGACGTTGGGGGCATTATAAGTAAGTGCACAATTACTGTTCCATTAGATATGAAATGCTCTTGAAGGGGGTAGCAGCCAAGGAAAGAACACAGGCTTTAGGAGGAATGTTATACACCCCTGGGGGTTCTGTATGGGATCCTATGAAGTATGGAAAACATACAGTGGAATATTTGAAAATCAACTGAGGAGACTGAAACTTAAATCTCCTTTGGTTAAGTCCAAGGAAGGAAAAGGGCAGGAAAGGCCAATGTGATTAAGGAAGGATATAAAGATTAGTATGAGGAACATAAGAGGGAGGCTTAAAATACATAAACAGTGATTTAGAGATATAAACTATTTATAAAATACAAGCAGTAAGAAGTCCAGAGGAAGCATTATGATGGGACATTAGTGCTAGCATCCCACTCCACTGTAATAGCTGTAAAAGCAGAGAATGCTAGGATATGAATATTGGAAGGGATCTTACAGAACAGTCTTTCCTTTTACAGGTCCAGGAATGCAGATAGAAAGGGACTCGCCCTTAATTTGCTCTCACTGCATCTTCTTACCCTGGCTCCCACCAGTCAAAACAAGGAACAAAGAAAAGGAGGGGCAGAGGGGTAGGATTAGAGCTTTGGAGGTCAGGGGATCAGGACAGGGGAAGATCAGCTGGCTCTACCAGCGCTGGAGAAGATGAAGGGTTCGAGTCCGGAGGATCTAATTTCCTGCTCTGGGAGGGGAAGTGTGAGAAGGTGGTGAGAACAGCGATGCGAGAGAAAGGGGACAGTTTCAAGAATCCCAGTACCCAGAGATGGAGCTGAGGGAAGCTCTAACTGGTATTTATATACATCCTCTGGTGACAGATCAGATTCCTGAGGTCTGGAAAGTGTTACATAGCATTATTCTAAACAGGGCTATGAGATAGAGCAAGCAATTATGGGCCATTTAACTTAACATCATTTACAGAAAAATATTAGGGAAAGTTTGCAGAGGGGACAACTCGACAAGCATATGGTAATTTGATTAGAAACAGGCCACATGTTTTTACTGAAGGAGGGTGTTATTTTAACTAGCTTGTTGGACTTCTTTGAAGTTATTGCTTTCTCAAATCTGGATTTTAACTCATGATTTTTCTACTATCTATAAAGAATTGGAATAAACATAAAGTATCTAAGCAAATAGAACAAAAAACAATCACAATTGAGGATACTTGAAATACAATGGTAAGCAAAATGAACGTTAAGACGAATAATATAGCAAGGAAAAACTTTAATTTACATCATCTAGTAGTGTTAAAGTCAAGATATTTTTCATGAAAGATATGTGATTGGAATTTTGGCCTGTGAATGTGTCCCTTAGGCCATTACTGCAGAAAAAAAGGTTTTTGTTAGTTTCACTAAACCAAAAAAACAAAAAACTTAGCTTTTATTTAATCCCCTTAAGTGGATTGACCTTTTGGTGTGGTTAAAAATTTGGCACATTAGCTATGACCCTGCAATTGCACTGCTGGGTATTTACCCCAAAGATACAGATGCAGTGAAAAGAAGGGCCATCTGTACCCCAATGTTTATTGCAGCAATGGCTACGGTCGCCAAACTGTGGAAAGAATCAAGATGCCCTTCAACAGATGAATGGATAAGGAAGATGTGGTCCATATACACAATGGAGTATTATGCCTCCATCAGAAAGGACGAATACCCAACTTTTGTAGCAACATGGACGGGACTGGAAGAAATTATGCTGAGCGAAATAAGTCAAGCAGAGAGAGTCAAATATCATATGGTCTCACTTATTTGTGGAGCATAACAAAGAACATGGAGGACATGGGGAGATGGAGAGGAGAGGGAGTTGAGGGAAACTGGAAGGGGAGATGAACCATGAGAGACTATGGACTCTGAAAAACAACCAGAGGGTTTTGAAGGGGCGGGGGGTGGGGGGAGATGGATGGGAGGTTGAGGAACCAGGTGGTGGGTAATAGGGAGGGCACGTACTGCTTGGAGCACTGGGTGTGATGCCAAAACAATGAACACTGTTATGCTGTAAATAAACAAATAAATGGAAAAAAAAAATTTGGCACATTAGGATGAATTTCTCATTAATCCAACCTTTGCAAATTTTCCAAGTGAAAAATTCTCAAACAAAATGAAGACATCTTCATGGTTAGTTTAAATTAAGTAATAAATCAATATAAATTTTCTCAAATTTGTAAATTTTCATACCAGTGAATAGCTACTGAATCTTCAGAAAGACAATCAGAAAGGACAAAAATTAAGATAAAGCAAGATTAAAAATATCAAAGTACCTATTTATATTTGCCTGAAGTCTTTATAATACATTATCTACTTTTTAGTGGTTAATCTGTAAAATTCACCATGTATCATTCTACTTTTCAAAAGGTACTAGATTTAAGTAACTAATGCATACCTCTATATGTACACTCTCCACGAGGTGGGCAGGGGGACTGCATCTGTTTTGTTCATACTGTATTCCCAGGGCCTCACACAGTGTGTGGTAAATATTTGGTGAATGAATGAATAAATAAATAATAATAACAGCATTGATACTGGGTATTTTACTATGTGCCAGATACTGTTTTAATAAGCATTTTGTATGATTATTAATTCTTCAACCCTTCTATGAGCTTCTTGCTCTTCTATTAATTAAATTAAAGACAAGGAAACAGACGCACTGAGAAGTTGAGTAACCTGCCTAAGGTCACACAGCTAGCTACTCATTGACATTTTTTGGACTCAGGCAGTCTGACCCTTAGGGCCCCAACGTAAGCACAATGCTACTTCTTCTCTGCAAATGAATGCACGTCACAATGAGTCTGTGTATAAATGGTTGCACACATAGGAAATTAGATACAGGACAGGAGTTTTAAGAGGCACAGAACTCAAATATTAATATTGCCATCACCAAATACTGGAATTCAGGGGGCAATGGGAGACTTAAGGTCTAATTTCCAGGATCAAGATCTTCACAGAAGCAAAACTCCCAAACATTTAAAGGAGACACAGAGATTTATAGGTAAAGAACCAAAAGAATGTGACTTCATTCAGCTCTAATGGGATGCTAGAGCCCTTAGCTCAGAACAAAAAGACTTTCCATGTTGGAAACAGAAGCAAGATTTAAGGTTTTGTGGTGGCTAAATCAATGAGGACAGAAATTACTGGTACATGCAAATATGTTCTGTATGGAATCATTGGTGGCCTCTTTTGGGTTAGTGCTGCCCTATGCTGGGTAAAGGGCCTTTTTAAAAACTAGCCTTAATCTTATTAGAAAAAAAAAACCCCATAAAATTCTATGTTCCTTTAAGTGCGTTAGGATATTGATGTTCTGAGACCTGATATGTTCTTATTACATTTTTTTTTCAAATTTTCTTGATAGTATTTTTTCCCCTATCAATCATTCTGGAACCATTTCACTCTAAGAAGATTTAGTTTATGTTTTTGGCTTTGAGTGCCTTGTGTGCTGAAAATCTTGGAGGGTACATGATTCAAGCTGATCAGAGATCAAACTTTTAAAAGAATTCAAGGAAGAAAGAAAAAAAGCCTCTGTCACTTGCAAAATAGATTTAAGACACTGAAATGGGGAGGACCCAATTAAGACATGGGAGAATTCCATGTCCATCCTACACTGAGTGCTGACAGAGCTCAGAGAAGCTCGGCACTTTTCAGGACTCACACTGAATGACTCTACATGTGTTGGCTGCTAGGGCCCCACACCTAAGTGAAAGCTCATTTACAAGTCAGTCTCTAGTTCTGGTCCCCTTTCAACTGGGGGAATACTATCACCCCTAAGGCAATTCAACATGAGTTTGTCAAGCTGGTCCAAGTTTTGGGAAAACTCTGGTTCTGAGGAATGAGGTTAAAAGTTTAGTCTCACTATACAATAAAAGCTTGTCTAACAGAATACTAAGTTGAAGTGGAATGAACCAAATTAACGCAGCCTAAAGGCTTAGAAAGATGAAATGCAGCTAGAAATCCCAAATCAAGTGGGGAATCCCAAATCAAGCGGGATCTGGGGTGAGAGCTCCAGCCGTAAAATTAAAGCAAGTGTACGAAATAAGATGCCACGCTTATGTTCAAACAACATCAGTGTAACCAGAATTGCAGAACAGGTATGATGACGACATTTGAATGAACAAAAGAAAGGACAGGAGGGATGCAGTGTCGGGACAGGAAAGAGGGGTCGATACAGACTCCAAGAATCGTCTTGTTAGTCCGAGGGTCCTTTTCCTGTTCTGCAAATTCTTTTGTTCTCTGTCCTTATCAATCCCACACCTTGCCTGAGTAAGAATGACAGACAAGCCATTCTTAATGACTTCCTAGCTTTTGAAACTATTTTGGTGTCAGAGAGAGAAAGAACTGTGTTTAAACTGTTACAAGGATTGAGGTTTCTGTTGGCTCAGTACATTTTCCACTCTGAGATGACAATGTTTGTCAGTGAGGAGAGAAACAAATTTATCCATTTACGTGATCTGTGCCATGTTCCAGAAAAATGGCACTCCTGTAGCACCTCTTTGGGGTAGGGGAGCAAAAGCAATGTGGCTAGGGGGCTCCACAGACAGGCACTCCTTGCTGTGTCAGCAGGAGTGTGCTGGTATCTTCCTCCCCCAGAGACCGAGCACATCCTCTTCTTGGCACACCCACTTGCCATTAGCACAGGGAACCATTGTTCACTGTGTGTCAAAGACCCAGCCACGCCCTGTGCCAGGACAATGCACTGACTCTATAGCCCTAGTCTCTGAGCACTGCTTATTTCCTTTCCTTTTTATTTCTCCCTGTGTCTAAGAGTCCATGAAATGAAGTTTTTTCTTTTGTTTAAAACAAGACATTTTAAAGGGTGGTTACTGATGACTTACTCACTTTCAGCCTCTCTTCACTGGGTTTTTCCTGATCTCTGAAATGTTGTTCAACAGATAGGAATTTGGTTCAAAGCACATATAAAATGGGTTCTATTTTCACAGCTAATGTATATTTCATTAGATAACATCTGAACATTTCTCTCTGAAGATGCTGCTTTCTATTATCTTTAGATATACTTAACATGTTGGGTTTTGTCAACATGGTGTGAAGGTAGACCACATTGAAGTGATAACACCAAGCTAGAAATTATTATAAATTTGGGAAAGCAGGATGTTACATTCTAACAATTTATAGGTTATTTCTTAATACAGAAGACTTTTGTATTCATCCACTGATCAGTCATTGTTTACGAAGCACCTACTTTTTATAGCCTAAGATATTAAAAGAAAAGTCCTTATTATCAAAGCATTCGCAGTTTGGTAAAGAGAAGGTCATGTAAACAAATGAGTACAATAAATTATAATAGGTGTTGTAGCATAATTATGTACAATGTATAATGTACATACAAATGAAGGAGGAAAATTTTAGTGGTAGCAGTACATTGACCAGAAAAGGATTCATAGACAGGACAGTACGTGAGCAAAATCTTAAAAATTGTACAGGGGGATCCTTTATGGCTTAGTTTGTGTGGGTGTGTGTGGGTGCATGTGAATTGTGTACATGTGTGACTGTGTGTGCCTGTGAGTGTGTGTACATGTGTGAGTGCATATGTGTACGGAAAGACAAGCAGCCCTCCTGATCTCAAGATCCTGCAGGTCATGGAGGGCCTTGTAAGTCTGACATCCCGTGGGTATCAGGGATCAACCATCAAAGTTAATAATGTAAGGAAATCTGCCTTTGATAGAAGTCTCCATTTCTCAAATCAACTATTTCTTTGGCTTAGGAAAGAAGGACATTATGTTCTAATGATCTATATGTCATTTCTTAACACAGAAAACTTTTGTACTCATCCATTCATCAGTCAATATTTGTCTCCCTTTATAAAGCAATGGATTATGTGTTGGGAATAACATCTCAAATTCAATTCACTGTATTCTGGTTTGGGAACTGTTCACTGATGGACGTCAGGGAACCCAGTGGAAAGCTCTGAAGACCAGCTATGGATATTCAGTGAGAATATCTTCCCAGCTAGCCAGCCAGCCAGCCAAATGTGGCCCCGCCCTGGGTGGCCAGGGAGTCCTTACCACTTCGGTTGGTCGGTAGTATTTGAGATCCACAGTCACGTGAACTTTGCCGGTCTCTTTACATCTGCCCACTTCATTTTCATTCTTTCCTTCCCACCTGAAAAGGAGATAAACACTTAATGAGCCTTTAATTGCTTAGGAGCCTTTGCCATGCTGTCGTCCCCCGTCCCCCGGGATGGCTCAGCCTTCTCTCTGCAGGAGTGTATAAGCTCATTAACTACAGGAATACAAGTTGATGTGTAAAGGGTGTTATCAGGGCAACAGTGACTTTCAAAGACATTCCAGATCTGCTTCTAAAGGGCAGGTTTTCTTTTCTTTCTTTTTAAGAAAATCATGATGGTTTCAGAAGGGAGACTTTAGTTAAAAAAAAAAAAAAAAAAAAAAAAGACTTTAGACATGAACAGAGTAGCCAGAATAAGGAATTGGGCAACTTTCAGGGATTTCAAAGATCTTTACTTCTTCAGACTATTCTTGATAACATCCATTACTATGAATTAGTTAATGTCTTCTGTGTGCTCCTTATTTTTTTAAAGATTTTATTTATTTATTTGACAGAGAGAGAGAGATTACAGGTAGGCAGAGAGGAAGGTAAAGAGAGAGGAGGTAGAAGCAGGCTCCCTGCTGAGCAAAGAGCCTGATGTGGGGCTTGATCCCAGGACCCTGAGATTATGACCTGAGCCAAAGGCAGAGGCTTTAACCCACTGAGCCACCCAGGCACCCTGTCCCCCTTATTTAAAAAAAAAAAAACGGTAGTGATATTTTTAGGATATTTATTGTAACTTCAATGCATTCCAGTTTGGAGTAAGTTTCATACACTAAATTAGCCATTAGTCTCATCTTTGTATTATACATAAGTTCCCTTGCTCTACCCAGTCAGCAGTAGGCATCATTAATAAATCTCAGATGATTAAACCTCCAATAAGTACACGAGTGGTTTACTGCCTGCTGAGAGAGTATGCATTAGCATCTCCAATTCAGCTACAACGTTCTTTGGACTTAAGATTTCTTAATTAAACATCCACAGTTGGTAACAGTACCCTGCTCAGGTCTATACGGTGCATTGCACAATATATGCTCATAAGCTTAAGGACCAGCTTGTCAGGATTCCATTGTATGTTTTCATTTTGAAAGAAATGAAGGTACTGGTTTAATGCTAATCTCTGCATTTCTACAATCTAATATCCAAACATCAGATGGCACTATACAATTAAATTATTTTTGCAAATGAAATTTTTCACGAAAAAAAGAAAAGAAATTACAAAGTAATGTTTCACTTCAATTCTTATTTTCAGAACTGGTTTGCTTTATCAGTTGGAGATGAATCCTATGACAACAGGGCAATTTTGTGTGCTTCCTAGATCAGAGCATAGTGGGGATCAAAGGAAAGAACAGAACATTAAATCAGTTACTTGACTATGTCATTCACATGTGTTATTGAGGATGAACATAACTGTTGATCACGGCTTTATTTGGACATAGGTTGGGTATTAGAGATATAAACTACCCTTACAAGATTTATTCCCCAACAGTCATCTGAATGTTCTATCCTCAATTTACTTTTTTACAGCAGAGGGATAATATTTCATTGTTGAAAAAAATCAGTTTAGAAGTACACTGAATTTGCCAATGCACTCAAGGCAAATATGAAGAACACACACATAATTAAAATGTACAACTGGCATTTTCCTATGACTTTTATATTAATTAGTTGCCTCAAAAAGGGACTTGGTTTACTTGGTTTAATTTGTTACTATGAATTGGACTAATTTGTCAGGATCAGAGCTATGTTTTTGGTAAATTGACCTGGAAATGGCATGTGGATGCTTTAGAACATGCAGACTAAAAATAATGTGAAATGAGAAAACCTAAAGTGGTGATAAACCCTGTACATCTCTCTCTCTCTCTTTTTAAAAATATTTTATTTATTTATTTGACAGAGAGAGAGAGAGATCACACGTAGGCAGAGAGGCAGACAGAGAGAGGGGGAAGCAGGTTCTCTGCTGAGCAGAGAGCCCCATGTGGGGCTTGATCCCAGGACCCCGGGATCATGACACGAGTCGAATGCAGAGGCTTTAACCCACTGAGCCACGCAGGTGCCCCTGTACATCTTTTTTTAAAAAAAGATTTAGTTATTCATTTTTAGAGAGAGATAGCAAGAGGCCCATGCACGCAAGAGGAGGGGGAGGGGCAGAGGGAGAGAGAATCTCCAGTCCAGTGGACTCCCAGTTCCACAGCAAGCTCAATCTCATGACCCTGAGATTGTGACCTGAGCAAAAACTAAGAGTCAGGTGCTGAACTGACTAAGCCATCCAGGTGCCCCATCCCTGTACATCTCTTAAGGAAAAGACAAATATCTACAGCAAGGGAAAATAACTAGTAAAATCATTATTTTTTTTAAAAATTCCCTAATTCCGAAGTTAATGTTTAAGTGAAGCCTTCTCTTTGGGTAGGCTTTCAGTAAGTGAAAGGATATTTGTACCTCATAAGCATGTTTTTATTCTGGTTCCCATTTAGTACTCACAAAGAGAAACCAGTTCAGCATGTCTTCCTGACGGTATCTCCCACTAAGCCAAAAGGGTTAACAAAATTCCTGCTCATAGTTTTGCTGTTCGTCCCCAAAGCAGCTAGGTATGTAATCTACCATCTACCACGGGTCATGCTGATCCACGTGCACACATACATATTGGGAACACTGTCCTTCTTATTGATAAATCTGCTCAGATGTCACAAATGTGAGAACTGGACGTTCAAACCTAATTTTATTTATTTCTTTGAAACCACACATGAACACACAAGACCTGGAGAGCATTCTCTGACTGGGGAGGGAACATGTGGGGCAGGAAAGAGATGAGGCAGAGCCAGTTGTGTCCCTAGAGCAGGGGCTGACAGCTTCTGTGAAGAACCAGAAAGTAAAGATTTTAGGTGTTACAGATCACATACAGTCTCTGTTACATATTCCTCCCTTTCCTCCTCCCACTTCTGTTCTCTTCCTCCTCCTTTTCCTCTTCATCATCATCATCATCATTTTTTTTTAAAATTACCCTTTAAAACTATAAAAACATCCGTAGAGGACAGCAGAAAACAGGTGAGGTGTGGCCTGTAGGCCATAGGTTGCTCACCCTGTTTTAGGGGATGAGTTAATGGTATATCCTCATGCTTAACTAAAAGAAAGCATTTAATTCCCATTCATACCAACAGGTTGTATTGCTGGACGAGCTTGAATTTTCCCATTTACTACTGATTCCCTCTGACTACTCTGCAGCCATATGCTAACATCTGAGATTGGTAAAGAGTAGTTGAAATGGAAAAAGACTGATGGAAGGAATCTGCAAGTTAGATTTAAGTTTGGTGTCACTTGGGCACCTGTGGATATGAACTGCAGGCACACAAGCCTTCTTGGCCTCTGTGTGAACACTGTCTTCTGGGCATCTTACAAACGCTGTCTACAGTTCAAACCATCTCTAGGGGCATGGCACTGCCCCTACAATTAATCTAGTTGCACTGAATAATCAGCTGTAACCAGGAAATGGCTCAAAGCAGAACAGAGTTGGCAAAAACCACTTTGCAATTTGCAGTAGGTCTGTATGCGTGCAGTAAGTAAAAGTTTCGGCCAAGGGCCAAAAAACATTCAGTTACAGCAATACACAAAACACTTGTATTAACAAGCAAAAGGTAACAGCTAACTTGTCCTAACAAGCAATGTTGTGACTCAAAGCAGAGCTGGGATGTTAAGAAAAGAAGATGGCTTGACAGGGAATCAAGGATTCAGCTAACTAACAGGAATTGTTACCCACAAATTTAGATCAGCAGCTCTCTGGGCAGAGGCCCTGCATAATTCAATTTTTAAAATACACTGTTGGCTCCTAATAAGCATTAAATCGCAATAGAAAGCATTCAAGAATAACAGAATCAAGCACAATAAGGCAAGATGAGGTGCTATCAAAATCTACTCAACTAGGAATCCTTTAATGAACAACAAAAGCAAAGTCAGCTGTGTTAAGTTTAGGAGACACAGCTAAAGTAAGGGAGGGGATGAGGCACTCCTTTTAGCAACCTGAATATCAACAAAGTGCTCAGGAATTATTTTTAAAACCACTATTTTATTAGGACACATGTATAGAAATAGGAAGTTGCCAGAGGCTATGATTTAGAAAATGACATAAAGTCATCCTAGAACTTTTACTAGGTTCTGGATAAAGGTGGTGGTTTGTACACTTTTGCTCCTTCCCCAGGCCCCTTTCAAAAAAGGAATAAACTCACAAGGGCTAAAAGAACAAGAAAGAGACAAGAGAAACCAAATTCTGGAAGCTGGAAAGCCAGATGGATGAGTGTTAAAGGACTTAGCAGAAGCCCTAGAAAACAGACTCCTAAGCCAGCAGTGGGGAAGCTGAGAATGAACCCAATTTACACTTGCAGAAGCCCTCAGATGTCAGGAAGTGAGGGCGGATTATGACTTTCCCTGAGAAGCAGTGTGCTGCCCAGTCCCCTCCCAAATTCCACATCACTTGGCAACTGCTTCACCCTCCCTGGAGAACAAGGTCCCAGGACTGAAGGTCACTGGGCTTGCGAAGGGTGGGGTCACCATGCTGAAAAGAAGGAAAAATTCGGAGAGGTATGTGTGCTGAATGCTGAGACTCCCCAGGGCTCTGGCAGTCAGGCGTATCTCCTTCCAGGCAGGAAACTAAGACTCTTCTCTGGGCATCAGAGATGCTCCAACTAAATGGTCCTGTCAGGTCTCCCTACAGTGACACAGTCAACAAGCTCTAACCATGTTCTCAAAAACTCCCAATTAGCCTCTTAGGTTCCCATTTAAAAAAAAAAAAAAAAAAGAAATTTTTTTTACTTTTTTAATCTGAAGAGCTAACAAAAATTACTTATTTATCTATTTATTTATTTTAGTTTCAGGAGTAGAATTTAGTGGTTTATTAGTTGCAAATAACACCAGTGCTCATTACATCAAGGGTCCTCCTTAATGCTTATCACCCAATTATCCCAATCTCCGGCCACCTCCCCTCCAGCAACGCTCAGTTTGTTTTCTAGTTAAGAGTCTCTTATGATTTGCTTCCCTCTGTTTTCATCTTGTTTTCTTTTTCCTTCCCTTCCCCTATGTTCATCTGTTTTGTTTCTTAGATTCCACATGAATGAAATCACATGGTATTTGTTTTTCTTGGACTGACTTCTTTTGTGCAGCATAATACCTTCTAGTTCTATCCACATTGTTGCAAATAGTAAGATTTCATTCTTTTTGATGGCTGAGTAGTATTCCATATTGTGTGTGTGTGTGTGTGTGTGTGTGTGTATGACCTCTTCTTTATCCATTCATCAATTGATGGACATCTGGGCTCTTTCCATAGTTTGGCTATTGTGGACATCGTTGCTATAAACATTGGGATGCATGTGTCCCTCTGAATCACTGTTTGTATCCTCTGAATAAATACCTAGCAGTGTAATTGCTGGGTTGTAGGGTAGCTCTATTTCTAACTTTCTGAGAAAGCTTCATACTGTTTGGAGTGACTGCACTCATTTGCATTCCCATCAACAATGTAAAGAGGGTTCCCCTTTCTCTGCATCCTCGCCAACATCTGTTGTTTCCTGTGTTGTCAATTTTAGCCATTCTGACCTGTGTGAGGTGGTATCTCATTGTGGTTTTGATTTATATATCCCTGATGCCAAGTGATGTGGAGCATTTTTTCATGTGTCTGTGGCCATTTGTATGTTGTCTTTGGAGAAATGTCTGTTCATGTTTTCTGTCCGTATTTTGACTGGATTATTCTTCAGGTGTTGAGTTTGATAAGTTCTTTATAGATTTTGGAGACCTGCCCTTTATCTGATAAGACATTTGCATATTTCTTCTCCCATTCCGTAGGCTACCTTTTAGTTTTGTTGGCAGTTTCCTTTGCCATGTGAAAACTTTTTATCTTGATGAAATACCAATAGTTCATTTTTGCTTTTGTTTTTCTTGTCTCTGAAAATGTGTCTAGCAAGAAGTTGCTGTGGCAGAGGAGGTCACAGAGGTTGCTGCCTGTGTTCTCCTCTAGGATTCTGATGGATTCCTATCTCACATTGGGTCTTTCATTGATTCTGTTTATTTTTGTGTATAGTGTAAGAAAGTGGTCCAGCTTCCTTCTGCCTGTGGCTGTCCAATTTTCCCAGCACCATTTGTTGAAGAGTATGTCTTTTTTCCATTGGACATTCTTTCCTACTTTGTTGAAGATTAGATGACTACAGAGTTGAGGGTCCATTTCTGGGCTCTCTATTCTGTTCCATAGGTCTATGTGTATGTTTTTGTGCCAGGACCACACATGATGATTACAGCTTTGTAATAGAGCTTGAAGTCCAGAATTGTGATGTCTCTGGCTTTAGTTTTCTTTTTCATTATTATTTCATTATTTTGGCTATTTGGTGTCTTTTTTGGTTCCATACAAATTTTGGAATTGTTTGCTCTAGCTCTGTGAAAAATGTTGATGGTATTTTGGTAGGGATTGTGCTGACTGTGTAGATTGTTTTGGGTAGCATAGACATTTTTACAGTATTTGTTCTTCCAATCCATGAGCATGGAATGTTTTTCCATTTCTTTGTGTCATCCTGAATTTGTTTCATTAATGCTCTATAATTTTCAGTGTATAGATCTTACACCTCTTTGGATAGGTTTATTCCTAGGTATCTTATGTCTGGATTGATCCCTTGATTTCTTTTTCTTCTGCTTCATTGTTAATATATAGAAATTCAACTGACTTCTATGCATTGATTTTATATCCTGCAACTTTGCTGAATTTCTGTATCAGTTCTAGAAATTTTTCAGTGAAGTCTTTTGGGTTTTCTCCAGAGAGTATCATGTCATCTGCAAAGACTGAAAGTTTGACTTCTTTGGGTGCCTTCTATTTCTTTATATTGTCTGATTGCTGTGGCTGGGACTTCCAGTACCATGTTGAACAACAGTGGTGAGAGTGTAGGCCCCCACTTTTATTTTATTATTTATTTATTTTTAAACTTTATTTTATTTTTTCAGTGTTCCAAGATTCATTATTTATGCATCACACCCAGTGCCCCATGCAATATGTGCCCTCCTTAATACCCACCACCAGGCTCACCCATATCCCCAATCCTCTCCTCTCCAAAACCCTCAGTTTGTTTCTCAGAGTCCACAGTCTCTCATGGTTTGTCTCCTCCTCTGATTTCCCCCAACTCCCTTCTCCTCTTCTTCTCCCAATATCCTCCATGTTATTCCTTATGCTCCACAAGTGAAACCATATGATAACTGACTCTCTCTGCTTGATTTATTTCACTCAGCATAATCTCTTCCAGTCTCATCCATGTTGATACAATAGCTGGGTATTCATCCTTTCTGATGGAGGCATAATACTCCATAGTGTATATGGACCACATCTTCTTTATATATTCATCTGTTGAAGGGCGTCTTGGCTCTTTCCATAGTTTCACTACTGTGGCCATTGCTGCTATGAACACTGGGGTACAGGTGGCCCTTCCTTTCACTACATCTGTGTCTTGGGGGTAAATACCCAGTAGTGTAAATCAGGGTCATAGGGCAGCTCTATTTTTAATTTCTTAAGGAATCTCCACACTGTTTTCCAAAGTGGCTACACCAACTTGCATTCTCACCAACAGTGGAAGAGGGTTCCCCTTTCTCCACATCCTAACACTTGTTGTTTACTGTCTTGTCAATTTTGGTAGGCCCTCACTTTTTTTTTTTAAGATTTTTATTTATTTATTTGACAGACAGAGAGAGAGAGAGAGAGTACAAGTAGGCCGAGTGACAGGCAGAGGGAGAGGGAGAAGCAGGCTTTCTCTGAGTAGGAAGCCCAATGCGGGGCTCGATTCCAGGACCTCAGGATCATGACCTGAGCCAAAGGCAGTCGCTTAACTGACTGAACCATCCAGGTGTCCCAGGCCCCCACTTTTAAACATGAACAGGAAACCAACTACTACCAGACAGATGTATAAGGAAAACCACATTTTTGAAAGAAAAATCACAAATGAATTGAAAAACTGCAACTTGGGGGAAATAGAACAAAGCAGAAAGGTAATTAAAAAATAAAACAAAACAGAGAAAAACTCTCCTATTCCATCTTAATATCTTCAGAGACAAGAAAAGGTACCAAAGAAACAAAAATATGATACTATATAACAAAGGACAATCTGGAAAAAAAAAAAAAAGAAAAGAGATTTGAGAAATTGAAAAGTTAAAATTCAAGAGAAGATTTTAGAGATAAATTGAGGAAATTTCCCAGAAAGGAGAGCAAAAAGATGGGGATATGAAAAACTAGAAAGAAGATAAGAAAATCAGAAGATGGCCTCAAGAGGTCAGTATAATAGGATTTCCGGAAAAAGTACAGAAAAAATGAAGCAGAGCAGTGCAGATAATCAAGTTAAATCAAGATAATTGATCAGAGCAGAAGAGCATGCATTTCCAGACTGAAAGGACCCAATGGAGTTCCCTAAATAATGGACAGGACTCAGGTCACATGAAATTTCAGAAGAACAGGAGAAAGAGAAAGACTGACAGAGAGAGAACACACAGGGACAGGGAGTCAGAATGGCTCTCAGCCTCCCACAGTAACACTATAAATTAAAAGGCAACAGAGCAAGGCCTTCACAATTCTGAGGGGAAAGTATTTCCAACCAACAAATATAGATCAGCTACCTTTTAAATTCTGAGGACAGAATAAAGGTATTTTCAGATATACTTGGTCAAAAATGTTTGCTTTCCATACACTATTCTTAGGAAACTAATTAAGGTTTTGCTCCATCAAACCAAAGAGTCTCTAAAAAGATGCCAGGAAATAGAGAACCCAGGAGAGTGGCTGAGAGAACCCTCCCAGATGAGAATGAAGACAGATCACAGAATGACAACTTTCCACCAGTCTAGATGGGATTAGATGGGAAGGTTCCAGAGGCCCTGCTACAGGCAGACATAACTGAGGGTAATAACCCACAGGCCTGAACGCCTTCAAAGGTGATTTAGACAGCTGGGGCAAGGTCTGGGGTAAATTTAGTTGTAAATACATAGGAAATAATGCAAATGAAGATAAATGAAAATTACTAGCTTTATGGTAAACAAATGACAATTGTATAGAAAAGAAAAAGTAATTGTGGTTTACTGGAAAGAATATCATGGATCAGTCATGAAAATGTAACACTGAATATTAAGCTAGCCTCCAATTAAAATATAATAATAGGATATTCAGAGAATGGAGGGATAGGGCAAGGGGAGGAAAAGAAAACAAAAAGAAAACTAAACACTCATTTCGAAGATAAGGAGGCCAATAGCAACACCTAGAAGAGGATAAAAATCAAGAACCAGAAATAAAAACATTTTACTTTGAAAATTGAAGGTAAATGCCAAAGTAATCAGCTAAAAGAGTATAATAGAGTGCAATAGGATTTCCAGAAAGAGAACAGAAAAACATAGAGCAGGGCAAATATTTTCTTGGGGTAAATCAAGACAATTTACTAGAGCAGAAGAGCATACATTTCCAGACAGAACGCACCCAAAGAATGGCCCAAACAGTGGGTAGCAATAGCTGTGAAAATGGGGAAGCAGGGGTAGAGGGTGGGAGACTACTCAGATTTGTGACAATTCCCATGCAATGACTAAAATTTAAATTATGTGCCTGGGTAACTGGAAAAAAGAAACCCCAACAAGGAAGGAAAAAAAAATCATCCTAAACAAAGTTTAGGTTTACAAACAGCGGACTCTGACAGACCAAGGCCATTCCCATCTACTCCCTCTAAGTGGAGGGAGCTCTAAGTAGAGGCTGAGCTCAGCCCCACCTCCCCCCTGCTGAAGACCCAGTGCTTCCTCCACCTCTCCTCCCTTCTGTCTTCTCAACAACCGGAGGAGCTGATGTTATGACTCCATCGACTCCCCAGCTCCCAACACATCCACAGAGGAAAACACTCATGCGGCAGGTAGATCAAATCTGCAAAGACTGAGGAGGAACCATCGGGAACAAGCCGGCAAACTGTAGAGCGAACTGTAGGCAAACTGTAGAACTGAGGAAAAAGGGGGCACTTGCCAAGGAAAGGAGAGCACATCAACAATGCCAGACAATGGGGAGATGTCCAGAATTGGAGAACTGAAACAGGTCCGTTGGATTTAGTGCAGTGCTAGTCCTTGGGGAGGGTAGAAAGAGCTGCTTTGACCGTATGATGGGGCAAAAGGTAGACTGAGGTGTAGGTGTAGAAGGGAATGGAGGGAAAGAGGTGGCGAGAAGAGGCAACTCTTTGGTACCTTTTGATAGAACAAAGGAAGAGCAGTGTCTGAAGGGAATGCATATTTGCAGGGATGCATTTTTTTAACAATATAAGGCATCAACAATGTCAAGATGTTGATGGGAAGGAGTCATGAAAGACACCTGAAGGGAGAGAAAACTGATAGTTTTTTGAGGAGGCAAGAGGGCTGAAGCCTAAGGCCAGGGGGAGGGACTGTTCCCAGAAAGGAGTAAGGGGCAACCGGTTAGTGGAACAGGAGAGGAAGACAGAGTACAATTTTTATGTTCAGGGGACCTTTGTTATAATCACAAAATATACTCTAATTTCCTTTTTTTTTCCTACTCTAATTTCTAAAAAACAACACTAGTGTAAAGGTTGTAGCATGTGTGTATGAGAACTTAAGTTGTGCACAGAAAGACAACATTGCTATTGAAATGTAGACTCCATTCATGCTCAGTCTTAATCCATTTAATTTACATTAATAATGATAATTGTTACTAAGTAAGGAGGTTTCAGCTATTACATGCCATTAATGAATAACCAACTACACCAAAAAGTGTAAAATTTCAATCCATTACACAGCTCTTCCTGTTACTTGTTAGAGTAACGAATACATTTATTTTGTGCTTTCCATATCATGGGCCTCTTGTTAATGCCAACAGATGAATCTCTACACCAGGAGTCAGGCAGGCAGTATAAGCTGCAACTTAAATGTGGAGAGAAAGGAGTTTAGGGGGCTGAACAATTTCAGGAAGGCCATGAGATGACACCTCTATTTCACACAGTTGGAATAAGCAGAACGGGTGTGGTGTCCTCTTAAAAGGTCACTGTCATTTTCCTGGGGTGCCCCTCCCAGACATTATTACCAGTAAGAGTTCTTGATTGGTCAATGTTTTCCTTGCTTTCTTCTTTTTATCAGTATTACTGTGAAACTTAAATTGTACTTTCAAAGTGTCTTTCCTTATGCTTTATCTTTGAGAAATCACGTTGGTATGATTAACTCAATGAAAAAAAAGTTTTGTGTGGTCATGATGTCTAAGGAGGATAGCTCAAAAGATCAAAAAGGAAAAAGCCCAGAGATGGTTCCTTTCAGATGTAAAAATGGCAGTGAAGGGAAGTTCAAATGGGCCACTAGTTTTTAAGTGAGCCTTGGTGTTTCTATGTTATCCTTGCTTGGATTGCTAACCAGGCTCTAAACTACCTGCTTTATTTTTATTTCTTTTAACTCAGCTGGGGTGTCCTGTCTACCCGCAAAGAATACAGGTGGAGTTTCTTCTGTTTTATAGGAGTAAGAAAAAGGAACGGAGGTCTTACCAAGGGGCTGTGGTGGGAAAGTGCAATTTAAGGACTGTGGCTTGACATCTGTATGAATCCAAGTCATAGCTTAGGGCTTCCGTCATCTGTACCTCCCCTATTCGCCCACCCTTATCTATCCATCTCCTCTCCTCCTACCTCCTATCAATCTTCGCTGAACACCTATTAAGTGCCTATTAAGAGCACCTAGTAAGCTAAGCCAGGTGCAAGACACAGGTATGAATAAGCTAGATGGTCTTTGTCATGAAGTGGCTTAAAGTCTCATGGCCACTACAATAGTGTATGAATGATGAAAGAAGGTGGAGAGTGCTATTAGAGGACTGGGAGAGCACCTAGCAAGACTTGGTTGAGTGTAGGATGCTGGGCTAGGGAGGATGTCTAAGCTAAGACCTAGAAAATGAGTGGGAAGTACAGTGAAGCGGACGGAATAGTAGGTGTGAGTATCTCTCAATATGCCCAATGTGGTCAGGCTGGTCCAACCCAGCTTATCAGCTTCCCCATCGCCCACATACAATTTACTAACTCCTGCCTTCATGCCTTTTCTCATGCCTTTCCACCCACTTGGAATGCTTTCCCTCTTCTTAACTACTGTCCATATCTCCCACTTTGGCCAAGAGCCTGCTTAAATCCATCTTTCTGCAGACATTGCTCCAAATGTGATCATGGTGATACTAGTTCAGTACAGATACTCTAAATTTGCACAATATCTACATCCATTTGTGTATATTTGTAAATAACGTGTTCTTATTGTCAGGCAATTAGAGCCTGTACTACTCAAAGGAAAGGAAATGTCTTCTGATTCTCTGAGATGAGTTTCACTTTGAGAGAAAAAGAAAGTAGAAGAAATGAGTATCTACTTCTTGAGTATCTACTATGTCTTAGGAACTATGCTGGCCACTTAACTAGGTAACTTACTGAGGAAGCAGTGATTTTGAGGAGTGCCTTATGGCAGACGCACCAGTCACAGGGGTACAAGATTCACATCCTAATCTCTGTCCACTGGCCTTCCACTTTTTACAAGCCTCCTCACCCTCATCCTCAAGGCCCAAGAGCCAGAAATCACAACCACCAGGGAGCAATTCCCAGTTAAGGGAAGTATATGCATGAGAACAAAAAGCTTGTTATCTCAGCCAGGACGATTTTGGAAATGGGTTTCTTTTTAAATGTATAGTAATTTTTGCCCCTTGTTGTTCTTACCTAAAATGTAGACAGAGTGCCACAAAGTATGATAAATATTTCCATTGGCCAAAACATCTTTTTTTTCCCCCAGCACAGATGGTGGTGGCTCACAAGTATGCGTGCTATTCTTACGACCCTCTTCTTAAAATTTAATAAGATTAATGACAGAAAATTAGTCAAGACAAGGATTTGCCAGTTTATCTTATGCTCCCGTCACTTTAATTGTAGGAGAAAAGTGCTTCCTTTTCACATTATTTAGTAATAAGTTGATGGGAAAGTATAAGGCAAAACATCACACTAAAAACAAACCCAACAATGCACCCTCTTCCAAATAAACAAAAACCCTTGGAAGAACACATTTGTTGTCATAAGGGTGCCTTGTCAATACAAGTGACCAAATGGGAACTTAATTGTCCAGCATATCACCTTACATGGTATCAGGATCGCACTTGGTACTGATGTGCTCCCAAGTGTCTTCTACTCACCTACACTGAAATGGATGTACTATTTTCTAATAAATTCAAAGCAAAACTCACCCAAATGATATCAAAAACACAAGAGTAAATACTGGTACCGAGTCTAAACATACAGATGGCAACACATTTTCCAAGCTTTTCCAGGGAAAATTACAAGATAATTTCAAAAACAGTAACAGAATTGAAGAGTGATTAACAGATCTTAAAAGAGCTAAAGTGAGAATCCTCCAGATGCTGATCGGTGTGTCTGATATGACACTCATGTAATAATGAGGTTGAAGAAAAAGTTCGGTTTAGAGAAAATATACGTAACTCTCCTTTAAGCACATAAAGCCCGGCAGGCAAACTGCGGGAGGGCAGAAAGTTTTCTGTCTTAATGACGGCACCACTAATCAAGCTCTCCCTAACCTTCTAGAGCCAATTGTTCACCAAATCTGACTGATTCTAAGTTTTTCTCAGGTGAGCCCGTATGCTCCATCGCCACACCCTTGTGTGCAGTAAGGTCCTTATCATCCCTCCTTAGTAGCTCCCAGGGGTAAGAAGCAGAGTGGCTTCTCTGTAGCTGTCACCACCAGGAAAGACTGACCCATGATGAACCTAACTTGGGCAAGTTAGGGCGATAAGGAGCATTCTTGGAAGGCTTTTTTGGACAAGTGGCTTTTGGATATGCGTTTGGGCTCAAGTAAGAAGGTATCATAGGCCAGCTGTTGTAAGCACTGAGGACAACGGCGACTGAGACAGACACCCAGTCTGTCTCATTTGCTTACAATTGCAGATCTCAAAGGACAGGAGGTGCTCAAGGAACCAGAGTGATGCTACAGGTTTAGGGGGGATTTGCTTCTAGTGGAAGAGCTTAGAAACAAAACTGCAGAGAGTGAAGATTATCCTTGGAAGAGCCTTCAAATCTTGCTTTTTCCATCAGAACTTGGGCTTGGGAGGGCTCACAAGCCAAGATTTAACTTCTTTTGCTCTCCTGGCATTCTGGTTGGGGCTTCTCTTTCATAGAGGCATGTAGGCCTGGATCTGGTTTTTCAAGTTGTTTGCCTATGATGTGACTCCACTGTTGGCATGCAACCATCACATTCAGAGTATTTTTTTTTTTTTAAAGATTTTATTTATTTATTTGACAGAGAGACCACAAGTAGGCAGAGAGGCAGGCAGAGAGAGAGGAGGAAGCAGGCTCCCTGCGGAGCAGAGAGCCCGATGCGGGGCTCGATCCCAGGACCCTGAGATCATGACCTGAGCCGAAGGCAGCGGCTTAATCCACTGAGCCACCCAGGCGCCCCACATTCAGAGTATTTTTTTTAAAGGATGGAAACAAGTAGGAGGAAAAGTGCAATATAAAGAAAGGGACTCTTGAGTCAGAAAATGCTCAGTTTACACGCTGGCTCTACCCCTCACTTAGCTGAGTAACCTTCGGAGGATATTTAACTTCATTGTGCCTCAGTTTCCTTCTCAGTGAGAACAGTGCTCCCGGCCCTGGAACTAAACAGAGTCAGTGGTCAGCTCATAGCACGTTTTTGGGCTCATACTAAATGATCATTAAATGCTATGTGAACATTTGTTTTTGTCTGCTGAACACCAGTTTCTGCCTCTCTTCTAGAAATAACAACCCCTGTTGGGGGAAGGACACTGATCCTTTCCCGGGTTAGACCTGTACAGAATTCTCTATCCCTAACAACAGGACGGGAACTAGGAACTGGCCCCAAACTCTGGATTCTGTTAATGGTCTAGAGGTTACCATGGGCCCAATGGGCCCAGTCAGAATCCTTCCTCAGGAGGTTTCCACATGGAACTATCAAAAGGTTCTTTTCTTCGTTCACCATGTTAGTCTATGTCCCCAGAAATGCTATCAGTGATGTCCTCTGCCCTAGGGACATGCTGAGGGAATGAAGACAGCATTCCAAGAAGAAAAGAGAGCCCTGACAGACTACCAAGTCCTGGATCTGACTATCTTCAAGGCTATTTTGAGTTCGGTTTCACTTCCTTAAAAACAAAAAAAAATTCTGACTCCTAAAAATGCTCAATCACTTGTCTCTCCTTCCTACTATAAATACTTTCATTATATTTAAGATTTCATTAGGATGGATATTTCACGCACTAAAAAAAAAAAAAAAGGAATTTATTTTATATCATCCTTCATAACTTTTGGAGCTCAACAGAACACCCCTAAAAATAAAATGTCATGTTTGATTCCTTGAGAAAACATGAACACAGAGCGCACATATTTTTACAGACTAAGATGTTAAGTTGCTTCTGCTGCAGAGTGGAGGATATCGATTTCTTCTAATGTATATATTTTAATAAAGCCTTCAGAGGGTCATTTAAAAGCAACATGAAGGGACACCTGGGTGGCTCAGTTGGTTAAGTGTTTGCCTTTGGCTCAGGTCATGATCTCAGGGTCCTGGGATCAAGCTCTGCATCAGGCTCCTCGCTCAGCAGGGAGCCTGCTTTTCCCTCTGCTTTTGTCCCCTCTCTGACAGTTAAATAAATTAAATCTTAAAAATATTAAAAAAAGAAAAGCAACATGAATTCTATATTTAAAAGGTATAAAAAAACCCCTCAATCCCAATATAAGTAATCCACAATACATTTTTAAATCTGCAAAAGAATATGGAAAATCTTCTTGAAACATGACATATCTTCTGTAAAGTAGGAAATTGAGGGCATAAAGATAATCTAGATGACTAAATTACATTACAAAGGTACACTTTTAATTTTTGTTTAAATTTTCAGACTGCAGCATTATATTTAAAACAAAAAGGACCATACTTTGCCTATACCTTCTTTGATTTCTTTAATTAATGTTAAATTCTCGCAAAATGTTTTTTATGGAACATAAATTTATTAAGTCAGCTAGCTTAAATAAGAAAAAAACATAAATGAATGAAAAATGATTTATACAAAGTAATTAAAATTAAATTTTTTTGCTCTACATATTACAATTCAGAAGCAAAACTACCTTAAGAATACTACAAATAAGGACATTGGTCATGGGTTTATGGACTTTCACAGTTTTAGGATTAAGAATTGTCAAATGTTTCAAAATGTGCAATGTTATAGGAAAGCATGTTACATTTTCCAAAAAGATAAGATCCTGGACATTCTCCAATTTTCAGGTTATTTTTGACAGATTGTTATTACAATGTTTTTGAGGTAAGCAAACTACTTTATAAAGTAAATGATTAGTTCATTTGTAAGAACTTGATTCATCAAGAACTGGTAGGATTGGGTACCTAATGATTAATAAATAAACCAAAGTTCCTTAGGTTCTGACATGACTTGTATTACAAAAGCATAGCATCTCATCTCGTATTAGGGATTGCTTTAGTCAGTAGGACCAGAAGCAATTTGCAGGAACTTTGGCTTTATTCTTTAGAGGTTCCAATCATCTATTGGTCTACCTTTTCCAAGCCATATGAAAGACTTGTATGGTGTATGTATGACTCGTATACTTGTAAGGTGTATGACTTTGGGGTTTTAGATTTCTTCATCTCATCTTAGTGCATTCCTGAATTTATTAATGGTAGAAATGTAAAGTCCAGAGCACTCTTTTTACCTCAATTTATCAGATGATAAATTCAATCCAGTTGCAATTAAATTCAACTGGCACTTAGGCGATATTATGAATACTGGAGATGGAAGGGATAGGATGGAAAAAGAAGAAAAGGAACAAACCAGTTGCAGGTGCTCACTGAACTGTTCTCATGGAAAGCCCTGGAATTTTTAAGTCTTTTCATTTTTAAGCAAGTACTCCTTCGCCCCCTCAAGACAACCCTAAAATCAAATCCCCCAATTTCCAAAAATTATTTTTCCATAAATTAAAATGTTGATTTTTATTTTATTTTACTAAATGTCTGACACTATACTGGGCAGAATGAAAGGAATGGAAGGGAACTAGAATTAAATAATGTTCTGAAGGAGACCACTATCTAGTCTACCAGGGAAGGCAGAATCAGAGATGACTAAAAACAAGGTAGAAAGTTTGGCCTCAATGATTGTCAAGGTTCATGTCAAACCTGAGATTCTATAATTCTCTCAGGCTTTGCTACTCAAAGTGTGTTCTGTGGACTAGCAGCACAGGCATCACTTAGGATCTTGTTAGAGATTCTGAATCTCAGGCCCTGCCCGGACCTACTGATTCCAAATCTGCATTTTAGAAGTTCTTTATAGATCTCAGATATCAGCCCTCTTTCTGTAGTGTCACTTGCAAATATCTTCTCCCATTCCATGAGTTGCTTCTTTGTTTTGTTGACTGTTTCCTTTGCGGTGCAGAGTTTTAATCTTGTTGAAGTCCCAAAAGTTCATTTTTGCTTTTGTTTCCCTTGCCTTTGGAAACAGATCTTGAAAGAAGTGGCTGTGGCCAATGTTGAAGAGGTTACTGCCTGTGTTCTCCTCTAGGATTTTGATGGATTCCTGTCTCACACTGAGGTCTTTCATCCATTTTGAGTTTAACTTTGTGTATGGTGTAAGAGAATGGTCGAGTTTCATTCTTCTGTATATAGCTGTCCAGTTTTCCCAGCACCATTTACTGAAAAGACTGTCCTTTTTCCCTGTGGAAATTTTTTCCTGCTTTGTCAAGATTAGTTGACTATAGAGTTGAGAATCCATTTCTGGGCTCTCTATTATGTTCCATTGGTCTATGTGCCTGTTTTTGTGCCAGTACCATGCTGTCTTGGCGATCATGGCTTTGTAATCTAGCTTGAAATCAGGCAATGTGATGCCTCCAGCTTTGTTTTTCTTTTCCAACATTTCCTTGGCAATTCAGGGTCTTTTCTGGTTCCATACAAATTTTAGAATTGTTTGTTCCAGCACTTTGAAAAATGCCATTGGTATTTTGATCAGGATGGCGTTGAAAGTATAGATTGCTCTAGGCAGTATAGACATTTTAACAATGTTTTTTCTTCCAATCCATGAGCATGGAATGTTTTTCCATCTTTTTGTGCCTTCTTCAATTTCTTTCCTGAGTGTTCTGTAGTTCCTAGAGTATACATCCTTCACCTCTTTGGTTAGGTTTATTCCACGGTATCTTATGATTTTTGGTGTTATTGTAAAAGACATGAACAGAGACTTCCTTCCGAAGAAGACATACAAATGGCCAACAGACACATGAAAAAATGTTCATCATCATTAGTTATCAGGGAAATTCAAATCAAAACCACATTGAGATACCACCTTACACTAGTTAGAATGGCCAAAATTAACAAGACGAGAAACAACAAATGCTGGAGAGGATATGGAGAAAGGGAACCCTCTTACACTGTTGGTGAGAATGCAAGCCACTTTGGAAAATAGTGTGGAGATTCCTCAAAAAATTAAAAATAGAACTACCCTATGACCCAGCAATTGCACTACTGGGTATTTACCCCAAAGATACAGATGTAGTGAAAAGAAGGTCCATATGTACCCCAATGTTCATAGAAGCAATGTCCACAATACCCAAACTGTGGAAAGAGCCAAGATGCCCTTCAATAGATGAATGCATAAAGACGATGTGCCCAATGGACTATTACTCAGCCGTCAGAAAGGATGAATACTCAACTTTTGCATCAACATGGTTGGAACTGGAGGAGATTATGCTGAGTGAAATAAGTCAAGCAGAGAAAGTCAATCATCATATAGTTTCACTTATTTGCAGAACATAAGGATAGCTTAGAGGACATTAGGAGAAGGAAGGGAAAAATGAAGGAGGTAAAATCAGAGAGGGAGGCGAACCATGAGAGATTATGGACTTCAGGAAACAAACTGAGCATTTAGAGGGGTGGGGGATGGGTGAGCCTGATGGTGGGTATTAAGGAAGGCATGGATTACATGGAAAACTGGGTGTTATAGGCAAACAATGAATCATGGAACACGACATCAAAAACTAATGATGTACTGTATGGTGACTAACATAATATAATAAAAAAATCTTCATTTTGAGAGAACTCTAAGCAATTCACAGAATTTCAAAGGAAAGAATTTCAGTAAAAAGGTGTCCTAATTCTGATAAATAGCCCATTACTTCTCAGGAGGGGTCAGGAGTTAGAGACGAAGAGACATCTCATTATGTCCACAACCTCTATCCACCTACAGGTGCACAAGTGTGTTCTTTCCCCCACAGTGGCCTTTCTCTGATGAGTGTCTGCACTCAGTTCTGTGTGGTCACATCAACATAAAACATTTCTCGTCTCCACACATAAAACCAGTTGTCTAATGTTACTGTTCTCACATTTTATTTATCCCTTATTTTAATCAATTACCCATTTATTAATTGCAAACAATTATACAGAGCTTTGAAGCATCAGGCATTGTTTCAGGGGCTTCACATGTATTTAGTCCATTTACTCTTTACCCCATCCCTGTGAAGTCGGTACTCTATTATCCCCATTTTGCAGTTGGGAAAGTGGAGACACAGTGATCATAAATGACTCTCTTTGGTAGCTATGGGGCCGGGATTCAAGCTCAGGGGATGCGGCACGAGGATGGTGCTTTGTAGACAGAAGGATGAATGTCTTCGGAATGAAAGCTAGCAATTCCGAAATAAAGAAATGAATACAGCATCCTTGGGAGAAAGAGGTCTGCCCTCCTGAAGAGTTTAGAAAAGCATATTTCCGCAAATTATAATCTATGAGTTACTGAGGTACAATACTATCCCTGGCCTTCCCAGCTTTGTTTAGATCTCAGTGTGTTTTCTTTGCTCCTTTCTGCCTGCTTTCTGACTGTGTGTGTGGACACTGTTCCCAAGAAGGACTCGCTGGCCTGTCAGAGCTCACAGCTGCTGCAGGGACTCTGAAGCCCAAGGAGCAGGCTTGGCCTTAGCACATGAAATTGCCTGTGGCTTCCCTGCTCTTCTTCCAGCTGAGATCGGTATGCTGATGCATGGGGCCCAAAGAAGATCCAGAGGAAGGAAATTGAAAAAAAACAAACAATAGAACAGAACTTGCAGACAGCATTCACAAAACCATCATGATTTTATTATCTAGCCCTGAGAAGGAATTTGATATTTTCAGACAAACTATGAAGAATATGCACTGTAAGCATTCTGTTCCCACAACTCCAACGGTATGACACAGAAAGACCTGGAGCAGGTCCTGGGCACTGGGCAGGTGAGTGCTGCCAGGGTGATGCTGGGCCACCCAGATGACTCTTATGAAAGTGACAAAGTGATTAGCACCTAATATCAATCTCTCTTTTCTGGAAGTATTTGGAAAAAAACTTTGTATTTTACCAAAATGTTATATACCACTCAGAGACAATTTTAAAAATACCACTAAAAGCTTGATTTGTGGTTAGTGTGCTTTTTGAAACAAAATGAAGTCCGCTGCCTGAAATTTGAAATAGATTTTAGTAAAACCGACTCAACTGCTTTACCGGACCTTCTCGGAGAAACTGCCAACGGCAAGCACTACTTTTGAAGACAGGGAAGGAGTCAGACTTAATAGGTATCTGGTATTCAGGTTTGAACGACAGAAGAACATTTCCCAGTGGGTGATCCACAGAACTCTTGTTTGTGTAAGCTTTTAATATAAACTTAAAAATTAAGCTTGGAAAATGCTGGATTAAACAAAGTTAAACAGTTTCTTTACTGGCAATTCTCCAAGGGGGGTTATAATATTCAGTATTTTCTAAATGAATGAGACATGGAATGCTTTCATCAACATCTCCTGGAATAGCATCCTACTTTGTAGACTGTGCTAGGTCAGAAAATAGGCATTCGGCTCATGGGAGTACAGGTCAGAGAATGGCCTGGTGACTGAAAACATTATCTCCAAGATGGGAGAAAGGCCAAGTCTCATCCACTTTTCCAAAAGAGAGTCTTCTTGGGGTGCCTGGGTGGCTCAGTGGGTTAAGGCCTCAGCCTTCGGCTCAGGTCATGATCTCGGGCTCCTGGGATAGAGCCCTGCTTCGGGCTCTCTGCTCGGTGGGGAGCCTGCTTGTGATCTCTGTCAAATAAATAAATAAAATCTTTAAAAAAAATTTTTTTTTTAAAGATTTTATTCATTTACTTGATAGACAGAGATCACAAGTAGACAGAGAGGCAGGCAGAGAGAGAGAGGGAAGATGGCCCCCTGCTGAGCAGAGAGCCCAATGCGGGACTCGATCCCAGGACCCTGAGATCATGACCCGAGCCAAAGGCAGCGGCTTAACCCACTGAGCCACACAGGCGCCCAAAAAAATTTTTTTTAAAAAAAGAGAGTCTTCTTTGGGGGTTCATTTATAATACCACCTGATATAAAAAAATATGTAACATGAGTTCTCACTAAAAAAGGATACAAGTTCCTCACAGACAGTTTGGATACAGGCAATATATACAGTAGATATAAACATTCACTACAAACACACACACACACACACACACACACACACACTTTCTACATCCCACAATGTACAATGTAGAAAGTGTCATTGTTAAATTTTTGGCATGTTTTCCTCTAATCTTTTGTAGGCATAGTCTTAGAGAGTTTAGATCATACAACAGACCTAAACTTGTATCTTTTTTTTTTTTAGTTTAAGATTGTCATAATCATACTTTATGTTATTCAAAGTCCTCTTAAGCATTATTTTTAATAGTGTGATAACATTTTATTAAATTCACTTAAATATTCCTTGATGATAGGCTCTTAAAGTTCCTTGTTTTCTATTCTTTTTATTAAAAATCAACTATATTGAGGTATAATTTACAAATAATAAAATATCTAACAAGGGTATGGTTTGATGAGTTTTGAAAAATGCATGCATTCATGCAATCACCACTATAGTCAAGATATGAGACATTTCTACCACCTCAAAAGATTTCCCTGTTCTTTTTCCCAGTCACCACCCCAAACTCAGCCCATCTCACTCAAGAAATCACTGATTGGCTTTCGATCAGTCCAAATTATTCTTTCCTAGAATATCATATTGATAAACTTATACAGTATGTACTGTTTTGTGGCTGATCTTCTTTCACTAAGTAATTATGCTTGATTTTAAAATCATTAGATTTTAAGATTCATCCTAGTCCATTCCTTTCTGTAACTAAATAGTATTCCACTGTACAGATACATAACATTTGTTTATTCATTTACTCATTGATTGAATGTTAGGGAAGGCAATGCTTTATTAGGAATAAAGCCATTAAACATATTCATGTGTAAGTCTCTATGTGGATATACGTTTTCATTTTTCTTTGGTAAATGTCTGGGAAAATTGCTGGTCATGTGATATAGATTTGATTTTTTAAGAAAGCCAAACTATTTTTCAAAGTGGTTGTACCATTTATATTTGATCACTAATGTATGAGAACTCTAGCTGTTTCAGCATCCTCAACAATACTTGGGCATGGTGGTCATTCTGATGGGGGTCTATTGGTGTTACATTGAGCTTTTCATGAGCATTTCCCAGTTGACTAGTCTTGTTGAGCATCTTTTCATGTGCTAAATAGCTATTTGTATATTTTCTTGTGTGAGGTTATCTGTTCAGATATTGGACCCATTTTTAAATTGAGTAATTTGTCTTTTTATTTTTGAGTTATAGGTGATCTTTGCATGTCCAGATAGAAGTTTTTTTTCTGATATAAAATTACACTTATTTTCTCCCAGATCATGATTGCCTTTTCATTTTCCTAATGGTCACTTTCAAAAAGCAGAGGCTTTTAGAGGTTTTTAATTGTGATATTCAGTTTGTCATTTTTTTTCCTTTCATGGCTCTTGATTTTGGTGTCCTAAGAAATCCTTGGTTTCACCCCAAATTGATATAAACATTCACTGCAAACACACACAGAAACGAAAAAGCCATAAAGAATAATAATTGCATTACACGAATATGTAAAATTTTTGCTACGTGAAAGGCACTGTTGAGAAACTGAAAAGGCAGTCGTGGACTGAGAGAACATAAAACATAAAAACTCTTATAATTCAACCTAGTATAGAAACAAGGTATCTTTGCCTACTTTAAAGTTGCAAAACCTTTCCTCTATGTTTTCATCTAATGGTTTTTTAGTTTTAACTCTTACGTTTCTATTTATAATCCTTTTTCAATTAATTACTGTATGGTATGATTTATGGATTGAGTTTCACTCCCTACCCCCATATGGTATGGCTATTCATGATTCCAGCACCATATATTAAAAAGACTATCCTTCCCCAATTAATCACCCTGATATCTTTGTAAAAATTTAATTGGTGGTACAAGTAAGAGTCTATTTCTGGACTTTATATTCTGTTCCATTGATCTGTAAATCTATCCTTACGTCAATATCATGCAGATTAAGTGTTAAAGGAAGTTTGATCTTCTTTTTCAAAATGATTCTAGATCCTTTGCAGTTCCATATACAGTTTTTTAAAAGATTTTATTTATTTACTTGACAGGCAGAGATCACAAGTAGGCAGAGAGGCAGGCAGAAAGAGAGAGAGGAGGAAGCAGGCTCCCCGCTGAGCAGAGAGCCCGATGCGGGGCTCGATCCCAGGACCCTGGGATCATGAGCTGAGCCGAAGGCAGAGGCTTTAACCCACTGAGCCACCCAGGTGCCCCTTCATATAAATTTTAGAATCAGCCTGTCAGTTTTTACCAAAAAAGTCTGTGATTTTGATTGGGACTGCACTCAATCTATAGATTGATTTTAAGATTCTAAGAGAATCTACATCTTATCAACATTCAGTCCTCTAATCCAAGAACACAATATATCCCTCTATTTATTTAGGGCTATTTTGGTTTCTCTGATCAGTGTTTTTATATACATATAAGTAAAATTGATTTTATGTACAGATTTTGTATCTTGTGACATTGCTAAATACACCTGTTAGTTTTAGTAGTTACTTCAGTGGTAGAATACTTAAAGTTTTATATGTATTCCATCATGCTATCAGTGGGTAAAGACAGATCTAGTTCTCCCTTTCATTTCTTTTTCTTGTTTTATTTTTGGCTTGGCTCTTCAAGACAGTTTTGAAAAGGAATAATAAAAGGAGACATCCTTGCCTCGATCCTGATTTTTAGGAGAAAAGCCTTCAGTCTGTCAACATTGAGTATGATGTTAATTATGGGATTTTCTCAGAGGCTATTTATCAACTTGAGGAAATTTCCTTCATTTCCTACCTAGTGTGTTGAAAGTTTTTTTCTTTAATGATAAATAGTCATTGAATTTTTTCAAATGCTTTTTCTATAACTATTGAAAACATCACATGGTTTCTCTCTTCTGTTTTTAAAAATATAGTGAATTATGTTGATATTTAAATATTAAACTTATTTTGGATTCCTAGGACAAATCTACTTGGTCATGATATATCAACTTTTTATATACTGATAGATTCAATTTGCTAATATTTTTGTAATGATTTTTTGTTTCTATGTTTATGTGGAATACTAGTCTGCGCACTTCTTTTAAACAGTTTTTGTGTTTAGTATCAGGATAATGTTGACCTCATAAAATGAGTTAGGAAGTATTCTCTTTTCTAAGTGTTTATAGGAAAGGTATTATTTTCTTTCTTAAATACTCAAAATTGAGTTTTCTTTTTTTTTTTCCATTTTATTTATCAAAATTGAGTTTTCTAACAGAGATACAACCAAGACTTCTATTTTTCTCTTCAGTCAGTTTTGGCAATGTTGTATCTTTTACAGAATTTGTCCATTTACTCTAGTTTGAAAAAGTCACTGGAGAAGTTTTTCATAATATATCCTTTTTATCCTGTTAATGTCTGCAGGATCTGTAGTGATGTTCCTTCTTTTATTTCTAATATATATAATATGTCTTCTCTTTTTCCCCTGATCAGTCTGGATGAAAGTTTATCCAGGTTGGGGTTGCACTGATTTTTCTCCACTGTTTTTCTGCTTTCTATTTCATCAATCTCTGTTCTTACATTTATCATTTCTTCTTTCTGTTTGCTTTGGGCTTAGTTTGCTCTTCTTCTGGCTTCTTACAAGGGAAGCTACTTCTTAACTTCTTATAATGGATAACTGGTTCAGGATCTTTTTTTTTTTTTTCCGATATTAGTGCTCAAAGCCACAAACTTCTCTTGAAGCATTGTTTTAGCTAGATTCCACAAATTTTGGCATGCTGTTCCCAGTTCATTTAGTTTAAAACATATTCTAATTTCCTTTGTGGTTTCTTTGTTAGCCTGTGAATTACTTAGAAGTGTGTTGTTTAGTTTCTAAGTGTTTGGGGATCTTAAACATTTTTTTGGTTGTTAATTTCTAATTGAATTTCATTTTGGTCAGAAAACATCTTGTAATTTTAATACTTTAAAATTTATAAACTTCTCTTATGGCACTGAATATGGTCTATATTGGTGAATGTTACAGGTACATTTGCATATATATGTATTCTGCTGCTCTGGGCTAGGTGGGTGGTATGTTCTACGAATGTCAATTTGGTCAAGCAGACTTATTATGTTGTTCCAGTTTTTTCTATCCTCAAAGATTTTCTGTTTACTTGTTCTGTCAATTATGGACAGAAGAGTGTTGAAGTACTCAAATATAAGGTTTGTCTATTTTTCCTCAGTTCTGTTAGTATTTTGAACTAACAGTAATGGTGTATATCCCTTTTAAATTATGAAATGACTCATTCCTTCTAATTAAATGAAGTCTAATTTTTCACATATAAATATAGCCACTCCAGGTCCCTTATGATCAGTGTTTGCATTTTTTCTCTTTTTACTTCTCACCTATATGTTTATATTTAATCTGTGTCTCTTGTAGATGGCATATAGCTTTTTTATCAAGTGCAACAAATTATTTCTTTGTTTTTAGAGAATTTAATGGACCTAATCATCAATATAGTTATTTGTTTTATATTTGTCCCATCTGTTATTTGTTCCCATTGTCTCCTCTTCTTTCTTTTAGATGCAACACTTTTTAGGATTCCATTTTAACTCTACTATTGCCTTATTGCTACTTTTTATTTTGTTTTTAGTAGTTTCCCTGGAGTTTGTAGTATGCACTTCAACTTACTTCAGATTATCTCTGTATAATTTTATATCAATTTGCATCTAGTTTAAGAATCTTACAAACAATAAAATAATGAAATGCTTCTATCCTGCCCCAACTTTAAGCCACTGTTGTCATATACTTTATTTATGCATACTAGAAACTTCATAATATATTATTATGATTTTTACTTCTAACCAATTTCTTTTTAAAGAAATTTTAAAATGAGGGGAAGGAAAAACCTTTTATGTCTTCCAACATATTTATTGTTTCTTTTGATCTTCAGTCCTCCCTAGAAATCCACACCTAGAACTAGTATCATTTTCCGTTTCTCTAAATGTCTGCTATCAATGTTTTATTTCAGCCTTTGTTTGTCTGAAAATAGTCTTTAATTCATCTCCATTTTTGAAACAGTTTCTCTGGGTATAGAATTCTAGGTTGTAGGGTTCTTTCAGCAGTTTAACATTGTTACTCCATTGTCGTTTGTCTTACATAGTTTCTGATAACCAAACTTTCTTTTATCTGTTCCTCTGTAAACAGTTCTCTTTTTTCTCTGGTTGCCTTTAAGAGTTTCTCTTCAGCATTTATTTTTAGTAATTTGACTATGATGGGCCCTGGTGAAATTTTCTTTGTGTTAATCCTATTTGGGATATAGTGTCTCTTAAGGATCTGTGATTTTATTGTTTTCACCAAATTTGGTGAAATTTTGGCCAATATTTAATTCTTCCTCTGTGCTCTACCCCCTTTCCCCCAGGGACTCCAGTTACACATGTTACGTAGCTTGATATTGTTCCACAGGTCACTGAGACTCTGTTTTGTTTTTTTGTTTTGTTTTGTTTTTTTCTTTTTCCAGCCTTTTTTTTTTTCCTTCCATGTTTCATCTTGGATAATTTCTATTATTATACTTATATACTTAGAGTTCAACAATCCTTTCTTCTGCATTATTTAATCTGTTCTTCATGCCTACAGTGAATTTCATTTCAGGTATTTAATTTTCCATCTCTAGAAGCTCCATCTAGCTATGTTTAAATATATATTTTCTTGCTCTTCTCACTAAACCCATGTTTTTCTTAAAATATTTGACTGTAGTTATAATAGCTTTTTAACATCTCTGAGTGCTTATAACATCATCTCTATTATTCCCCAGACTGTTTTTACTGATTGATTTTTCTCTTGGTTATAGGTCATATTTTCCTGCTTCTTGACAGTCCTACTAATTTTTTTTATTGAATGCTGAATGTTAAGAAATTTATGTTGTTGAGTCTAGATTTTACTCTCTTCTTTTGAAGAATGCTGGGCTTTGTTATGGTAGAGGTTTGTTCCTTGTGTCCTTTTGAAGTTTGTATTTAAACTTTGTTAGTCTAAGTCTGGAGTAGCCTTTACTCTCAGGATTAGCCACATTACTGAGACATAGCCCTTTAGAATTGGTATCACTTCTCTGAGTGATGAGAAAGTTCTCTGCACTGAGACTGGCTGAAATACAAATGCTTCCTAGACTTGAGTAAGCTCTGAAGAATGCTCAGTTCCCAGCTCCCAGGTAGTTCTTCATCTAAGTTTACGGAATTTCTTCTAGGACATCTACATCTTATTATTCAATACAAACTGAATGGGGTCCTTATACAGATTTCTGGAGGTTGTTTTTCTTTGTAGAGCCCACTTTTCTACAACTCTGCCCCCTAATGTTAGGTGACTCAGACTCTAAATTCTGACCTCTACCTCCTCAACTCAGCAAAACAGTTTTCTCTGTTGGAGTGCCTCTTTCATGTTCCATGGTTGAGATTGTGCCTCCAGGAAGAGGCCCAGAGTGATTGCAGGGGTCATCTCATTTGTTTCTTTTCTATCAAAGATCACAGACCTGCACTACCTATTGTCCAATGTCTAAAACAACTATTTCGTATATTTTATGTAGTTTCCTTTTTTTTTTTAAGATAGCAGATTTAATCTGATTTCTGTCATTCTATCATAGCTCAAAGTAGAAGTCTTTTCTTATATTTCAAAAATGGATCTTGGAAAACAGTTTGGCAACTTCTCAAAAAGTTAAACATAATCATATGACCCAGGAATTCTACTCCTAACTATATATTCAAAAGAACTGAAAGAAGGAACTCAAATAAATATTTGTATATCCACGTTCACAGCAGCATGATTTGCAATAGCCAAAATCTGGAAGGGACCCAGTGTTCAACAAAAGATGAATGGACGAACAAAATGTAGCATATACATATAATGGAATATTATTCAACCTTAAAAAGGAATTAAATGATGATATAGGCTACAACATGGATCAATCTTGAATATATTGAGTTTTATGAAATAAGCCAAACACTAAGGACTGATACTATATAACTTGATTTATATGAGGTACTAAGAGTAGGCAAATTCTTTGAGATATAAAGTAGAATGGTGGTTGCCAGGAGCTGGGGGGAGGGATGGATGGCAAGTTACTGTTTAATGCGTCCCGAGTTTTAGTTGGGGAAGATTAAAAAGTTCTGGAGATGGATGGTGGTGATGGTTGCATAACATTGTGGATATATTTATTGTCACTGAAATGTATATTTAAAAATGGTTAAAATAACAAATTTTGTGTGTATGTATACATGTTTTAATGCAATAAAAAATTACCAGAAAAAAAATTTTCCATATAGTAAAGGACTTCAGAAAAATCTTGCAAACATTCCAATAAAAATTTGACTCCAAAATCTGTGTAACACAACACATAAATGCAACACATGATTATAAACTAGATCATTTTGGTATAAAGCATATCATTGGCCCAGCTGGCAAAACTCAAATGAGATCTAAGGATTAGAGAATAGTAACTTATCATTGTGAATTTCCTGATTTTGATGATTGTACTGTGTTTATGTAGGAGAATACCACTGTTTACAGGAAGTACACATAAAAGTCCAGGGTGATGGGGCATTAGGTTGGCAACCTACTCTCAATGGTTCAAAGAAAAGAAGACTGCTTGTAATGGATTTGAAATTTCTCTCTCAGTTTTTTTGTAGTTTCAAAATTTTAAAACATAGATGAAAATATTAAAAACAATTGTATAATATCATCACATTGATCTGGTAAGAGGAGAATTACCTACAGTAAAATCACAGTAAACCATGTGTCAGCCATAGTAAAAAGTTTAAAATTAAAAAAATTAAAAACTTTCAAAAATAAAAAAAAAGATAAAATATAACTGGGATTGGAGGTAGTGCAGAACAAAGTCCCTGTTTCATACTGAAACTCCATGTATTGCTCTACAAGAAGACTAAAAGGGGAAAAAGACAAAACCAAGGTGAAAGAGCAAGCTCACATGCAAACCTGCCAGCAAGTGTCTGATAAATGCCCAGAAATCAATTCATACTTACACAATAGTTTTTCCAATGTGCAAAAACGATTTCTCTACAAATTCCCGAACACTATGGACTTCCCCAGTCGCTATGACAAAATCCTCTGGCTCATCATTCTGCAACATCAGCCACATAGCCTAAAAAGAGAGAGAGGCACATCCAAGTAAAAGTTGCATCCAGCTGTCGCTTGAGAAATATAATGGTATCAAAAACATGTAACTAGAGGGGTGTGGCATGGTGGGTTAAGCCATCAACTCTTAGTTTCACCACAGGTCATGATCTTGGGGTCTTGAGATAAAGTCCCACATTGGGCTATGTTCTCAGCATGCAGTCAGCTTAGAATTCTCTCTACCTCTCCCTCTGCGCCCCGCCCCCACCACAAGTGCACTCTCACTCACTCTCGCAAATGAATAAAAAGATCTGTAAAAAAAAATTAGATATGGACATTGCTAAAAGGTAAACTAAGGCACATTATTTTTTTTCCCCCAAGAGTTTATGGGAACATACATCAATTTGAATAAGGCAGCACTAAATCAAAGGTGGTTAAGAGTGCTATACCAACAGGAACTAGGACCAGGGTTTTCATACAGTAGACACTGAAGCAAAATAAAGGAATTAATGATTGACTATAGTTTACATGTTGCCTTATTTGAAAAGCAGAGGTAACTGTTTGTGATTGGTTGTTCCTTAGGTTCCTTTTGTTGGATTTGAGTGCACTCACTCTGGCTTAGGTTTTGGTTCACTTACATAGGCTGTTAAGGAATTAAAAGTCACCTCAGTCTAATGGCCCCCTTGTTTGAATACTTTGACACGCACAACTAGAAAATAACCATGAATTTAAAACAATATTCTCAACATCACAATAGTGGTTCTTCAACTTTAATGTGCATCAGAAGCATCAGGGGAACATTTCAGCATAGATGCCTGGGACACAGAAGTTCCCACCAATAGGCTGGAAGACATGTTTTAGGCACCTCGATTCTCACACAGCAGGTCTTTGGGCTATAATTTAGAGGAACAAGATGTTCAAGAGCATCTCTGGCAATAAACTTTCTATAGTATATTTAAGAAAAGAAGAGCTTACAAAGAATTGCTCAATTTTCCTTTACGGCATGGACAGAAGGTAAGGAAAAGTCATTTGAAGACAGATGATCTTCCTCAAAAGGAGAACCAAATTTCCTAACAATAAAGTTAGAAATTTTCCAGGGTGTTGACATCAAAAAGCAAAGTAAATCAAGAATCATTAAAGGGAAAACAATTATGTAATGAACAGTACTGCCACTTTTAAAAAAGTTATTTGAGTGGTAATAAGAATGCACCAGAGTTCAGGATTCATCAGGCAGCATTTCAAGGTCAAGTGCTCAGTGTGTGCTTCACAGTGGTGCACTTTTTCAACAGGAACAAGAAGTCTAGCTGGGCAATAGTGTGGTTGCGTGTCTCAGACGCAAACTGGTGGCAATGGTCACAACCCTGCTCCACTCGGTTATAACAGCTTTTACCAGCAGCACACAGGCCTATCATTTCCATAGTTTGGAACTGTGCATTAATTTTAGTGATTTTGTTATACAGATTGAAGATGTAGATTAAAACCCACAAAAGTATAGCTTGTATGTGATTGCAGCATGCCTCTTTAAGAAAAACCCAAGCCTCCAACGACAACTGTTTTTTTCATCATTCTCATCCCCTTTTCAAAATAAAATAGGTGAAAATAATAGGCACCTCACTAGAACACAGTCCACAACATTATGTGTATTACACTCTGGTTCTAACATCTAAAGAAAACTGTTCGGATTGGCGTCTCCCTCATTGGTATGGAATCAGATGAAAAACAAGCTGCTGAAGCCAGTGGAGCACCTTCTTTCTCAGAGGATGTAATCCAAAAAGGTTTAATTCCTCTTTACTCACTTGCATTTGTGGCACCCTTCTAAAAAAATTTAAAAAGTAGATATTTATCTTTTACTTGAAGTTATTTCTTGTGAAAATTTTGTATTCTTGGTCTATTATAAGACTTTTCAATATTATCTTTGTTTTATGGAGGATGAGACTTTTGGCAGTTTTATGTGGCTTCGAAGTCCGCACACTGGGTGGGACAATGGCAATAGATTGGGGTCAGCGACATACTGAGAAGTAATTAATGAAAGTGCCTTGGCTAGGAGGGAGTTTTGCTGGCATTCATGAAAATATCTACAGGTGTCATTTTGCATTAAGAGATCACAGCTGATGAACTGAGTCACAACACTTTAAAAATTCACACTAGTGGGGCGCCTGGGTGGCTCAGTGGGTTAAAGCCTCTGCCTTCAGCTCAGGTCATGATCTCAGGGTCCTGGGATCAAGCCCTGCCTGCATCAGGCTCTCTGTTCAGCAGGGACCCTGCTTCCCTTCCTCTCTCTCTGGCTTCCTCTCTGCCTACCTGTGATCTCTGTCTGTCAAATAAATAAATAAAATTTTAAAAAAAAATTCACACTAGTAAGGTTAGTATTAATAATAATACTTGATCCATTTTAAAAGGCAGGAAACACAAGAAGTTCTCTTTATTGGGATAGTCCATGCAGCACAGAGTCTCCAAGATATTTGTACCTCCCTGAACTCAGGGCTTTTGCCCACTATTAAAAATGCTCTGGGCTGAGAGGAGTGGGGTCTGAAATGCAGCTCAGGTTTGCTGGCCAAGCCCTGTGACAGCACCCTCTGTTGTTAAGGTCCTCACAGAGGTGTCTTTCATTGCGGCCCCGAGGCACATGTGCATTAGTAGAAACCTGGTGGGGGGCTAGCTCCTTGTGTCTCCATGTCTTGCATGTGCATTTCCTGCGGCCTAGAATGCCCTCTTCTCTCCTCTGTCTGGAAACTCTGACCACTCCTTCCAGATCCCACACAAGAGCCCCAGGTCTAGTCCTTGGAATGAATTCATATTATCTCACTGAGTTTTCGTGTGACCAATGGCACACAGTATTGTTGGCTTCACTGGGACTGAGCCTGCCCTTTGGCCACCCTTCCCCAGCTAAGCTGACCCTCCCATCTCCCTCGAGTGTACGCACATGCGCATACACCCACACCCACCCACACCCACACATGGATGAATACACACACACACACACATACACACCCACACACACCCACACACACACACACACACTTGTTTTGGCTTTCTTCAAAAAAATACTTTCAAAGTTTTTAGGAAAAACTAAATTATGCTTCTGGCTAGAATTTCTATTTGAACATTTTTCTGAGGGATTAGTGTATACACTTACATATGTTTTACTCAAATTTCCATTCTAAAAATAACATTTAAAATAGGTCTTTCAGGACTGCTCAGCTTATTTTATTTCTTTTGAAACACTATGTTGTGCTAGAATGGTTTTGAAAAAATTATATTTTTAGTCATGTGAAAGAAAGCAAGGGCTTGCTAAAAATAAAAGGAGAAAATATGATTACTGGTTAATGGTAGATTACTTTAAACACTGGGCACAAGTTCCCTGGTACTTGTTTTGTTCCCCAACAGGAATTTGGGGATCCGTAGGAGACTCTCACTTTCACTAAAGTGAGTGCCAAGAATCTGCTCTTTTCTTTTCCATCAGACTATCTGTGGCCTTTGACCTATCAATTTCTAGGCATTTCCTCTAGAGTTCATATTGTACCAGACTCCAGTCTGGGAATGGGAAGGGAAAGGATATACAATTCCAGATTTATTTGTTATTACTGAATAGTTTACTGGTTTTAACAGAGGGAAAGGGCTTTGTTTAAATTTCCACTGAGCATAATTAATGGTTATTGACTGGTAAATGAAGAACAGGTGACATTCTGGATTAGAAGATAAATGATCTTGTGTTCTGGTGTGATAATGGGTTAGTAATTTGCCACAAAGCCGAGGCCCAGTGCATCCCATCATAATGCTAGATCATGTCCAGGACACAAAGGCCCCAGTGTGAGAAGTACTCAGCCATTCACCTCCTTATACAGCTGCACACGTTGATTTGGTCCATTTATTCTCTGATGGATGGCACAACTGAGGCAAAAGCTCACCACTTCTCACCTTCCTGTTCACATGCTGAACATATGACCCATGACACAGCCAGGCCACAATCTGTGATCAAATCGCCACTTGGCTTTGGCTTCTGACTATAGAAACAATTTTGAGGTTACATGTTTTAGATGTCAGTCCTCTCTCTTTGTCTCTCAAGGAATGAAGGAGAAAAAAGAGAGTCTTCCCACATTCTTTCAGTGTCCTTTAAGGATATGACTGACTTATCCACTTCCTCTGATACTTATTTACTTTCTGCCGTGACCTGATCACCAGTGCAAACAAAAAAATCTCCTGCTTTTTAATCCATCCCACAGGGAGGAAAGACAATCAGTTAAGGAATGTACCAAGGCGCCAGATTCTTCAACATAAAAATGTCCCTTAATGGCAAATGAAAAGTGCAGTTTTCAAATCATGTCTCACATTCATTTTGCCTTTTTTTTTTTTTTTTAAAGATTTTATCTATTTATTTGACAGAGAGAAATCACGAGAGAGGCAGGCAGAGAGAGAGGAAGGGCTCTTCATTGAGCAGAGAGCCCGATGCGGGACTCGATCCCAGGACCCTGAGATCATGACCTGAGCCAAAGACAGCAGCTTAACCCACTGTTTTACCCAGGCGCCCTCATTTTGCTTTTAAGGTACATGAAGTAGAGAAGAAATCTGAGGCCATATCATTGACCTCTGAAGGCCGAGTATAGATGGTTGTGTATTAGTTAAATTTGGACATGTGTTCTTTTCTAACTATATAATTATAGATAGAAGCTATCTGTTTTCTAAATCTAATTAAGAGATGTCAAAATAAAACTGTAGAAAATTCGAGTGAAAACACTGCCCCCCCCCCCCAATCTACTCTTTGGCCATTCAAGTCATGAACGCGGAAGTGGGCAGTGAAGGATCATTCCTCTCTCCTTGATTTGATAGCTCTGGAGGCTGTTCACAGCTGGACCAGTGAAGGAGAACACCCAAAGTACATCACCACAGCCGACTAACTACACCTGATTCCATGCATGCCTTTTGGGGTGTGATGTGTGTTTGTCTTAAAAATCTGGATTCTACAATTGCTTCTACCTCGCCATTAACCTCCAGTTCAGTATCCAAGCCACAAACACTTATTAACTGAGCTGTCATCCATGAATAACAAGATTTGTTAATCAAGGTTATGTTTAACTATGTTTATTTGACTGCTGCTTTTTCAGCCCTGTGCTTTGTGCTTTATGTGCTACTGTCATAAAAATCTTAAAATAGATTTTTCATTGTTTTTATTAATTTATTATCTAATGATTCTTTATATAGATTAATTACATGTTAATTAATTACATTAATTAATTAATTACATGTTAACTAATCTATATATTAGGGGAGAAAGTCTATGAAATAGTTCTAATAAAAATCATAGGAATTTGAAAAAATGGATATTAAAATTCCTGATTAAAAAATGCCAACTGGGGTTCCAATCACACACATTTTGTCTTTAAACTTTGTTCAGTAGCTGTTTTCATGATAACAGCCTGGTATGCACAGTTTAGTTCAGGACTTCAAGTAGTCTTGCACTAGGTCAGGTCTTATGCTTTGCAGTACCAACATACGTAGTTCTGAGGGTTAGCAGGGGAGACTCCCCCTTACTATGACATAGTTGGGAAACAGGTACCACATGATTATATAAATAAAACAATATCAAGAAAACCATCTAGCATAAAACCAGGGGCTGGCCTTAAGATTAAGCCTTTAATCTATTAATTTTCTTCATGGCCAAAAATACTGTGGTTTGTGGGTTCATTTGATAAAGAGTCCTTCATCTTCATTTTAAAGATCCTGAGTTACTAAAGAGGAAAAGAATAATTATATAAAAAATTAATAAGAACAACAGAACACAATTTAGAAAGTGACAGAGCTTTTACTTCTTACTTTTGGTGTTAACATATTATTCTAGGTTGATATGCACCAAAAGAAAGAGGCTGTGTCAAAATCTGCCCTGCTCTTTGTGCTTTCCTTCTAGCCACGTACATCAATCTATAAATTCCAAGGCTGAGGTTAGTTTTCCTCATTCTTGGATGAGAACTGAAAACCTAAAAGCTCCTAGTCTTGTGTGAATCATTTGGAAATCAACTTTTCTGGCACACCATATGCAGATTCAAGGTATGTATTTATTTCTTCTATGAATATTTTAGTATATTTCACTCTTTTATTGTTCCATTTCTTTCTGGGTGCACCAATTATGCTCATGTTGTATCTCTTTTCTTCTGCCTTCTATGCCTGTTATACTCCATCTAATCATTTTTACGCTTGGTCTTTTCCATATTATTTTATGTGGTTTCTTCCTGCTTGTTCACCTGATTGTTTTCAGTAACATTTTTTTAAATTTTGTTGCTAAGGTGGCTTCAGTTTCTGGACTGATTTCCTTTTTCTCTTCTATATCTTTCCTGATTACTTCCAGCTTAACTCTTTTATTGATTTTCTTTAAGCCAGAGGTCAGCAAACTTTTTCTTAAAAGGGCAAAGTAGTAAATATTTTAGGCTCCTGAGCCATATGGTACCTAACACAAGTACTCAATTCTGCTATTGTGGCACAAGATGAGCCACAGACAGAACAGAAACAAATGGGCATGGCTTGTTCCAATAAAACATTATTTACAAACACACTCACTGGCCCATGGACTGTAATTTGCCCACCTTTGTGTTTAGCAAACTGAACACAAACATGTTGCCTATAATTTTCTGAAATCTATGGAGGACAATGAACTGAGCTCCAGCCATGTATTTTTCTTTGAATAATACTCCTTAGGATATGGGTTATTCATCTGTTTTGCTCCTTTTCTTCTCCTTGCAATCCTTTCTTCACTTTCACCTCTGGTATAGATCCTGGGGGTAGTACCTTTTCAATTATTAATACTGTTCAAACAAAGTGGGATAATTTGCTGAAGAATCGTATGAGAAGACACAGGAAAGCATACTGAGGGCGGCTAGCTGCTGCATTTCAAACTTCTCTAAACCCTCTCCTCGAACTCATAATATTCTCTGTTCCAGGATGTGGCTGTCCTCCTTTTTCAGCCCTTGGGTGGTTCACGTGGCTCACAGAACAGTCCATCAATTACCATGCTACTATGGTGCTGTCTGGCAGTATTGCCTCCTCTCTGCCCCTCCCCGGATCACAGCCTGCATCGTCTCTCAGCTCGAGGGCTATGGCACCGACAGTAAAACTGGTTCCTCCTTCAGCAGCATCTCCATGCCAATCGGCAGTATTGACACGGGTATCTATAGTCTCCCTTCCTATGTAATATCATTTTGTGGCCGCTTAGAACCGAAAATTAATTTGAGCAAAATCTACAGCTTGTATGTATGTTTAGCATAGCATATTCTGAGTGTGTAAGGAATTATTTAAGTTAATTATATATATATCCCAAAATTATGTGACCATATAAATAATATATGAAAAGTCTTTAATGAAAAATCCACATATAAATAAATCCACTTATCTAGTGCTGCTTAATAAGCCATCCTAAAACTTAGTGGCTTAAACCTTTTTCATGCTCAGGATTCTGTGAGCTAGGAATTTTGGAGGGCTCAGTGCAGATGGCTCATCTCTGCTCCCTGTGGCCGTGGTGATCTGACTGGCCTCCCTCACAGGTCTGGGTCCTTGATGCTAAATGCACGTCAGTTCTCCTTCACATGTCCCCCAACCATGTGGTCCCTCACCATCTAGCTCAAGCTTTTTTACAAAACAGAAGCTGCAAGGCCTCATGAGGCCTTGGCCTAGACCCAGAGTCACTTCCTCTATGTACTCCTGTTTATAGGGTCAGCCCAAATTCCAACAAAAGGGAAACAGATCTCCCGCTTTATCAGAAGAGTAGTAGAGTCACAGAGCAAATGGGCTTGCTGAATGGGAGGGATTATTGCAGCCCTCTCTAGAAAAATCAATTGCAAAGGGCTATCTTGTGATGACTAACATAAGCTGATTGCTTCAATGTAATATCGAAATGACTATGTTTGTCTTTGACATAAGCATTACTGTGTCGGCCTGTAGTTTCTATGTAGAGAGCTCCGTCTATCTTTAACTTCATGCAGTGTTAGGCTTATAAGAGGGCAACAGTAATTCACAGACTAACACCTGGAATATGGAAACTCACGTTCAGGTCTCTGTAATTTAACAAATGCTCTAACTTGGCCCTAACACCATTACTGTCACAACATACTTCCCAGAAGTGGTTGTTTCCTGGAGCGTGCCCAGCCACCTACCTCAACCAGGTGTTTCCAATTACCTGTTCCCACTCGCATACCCAGGTAAGCCATTCTAGAATTAGTTCCTGGCTCAGCAGGAACAATATAAAAGCTGTGGGCATGCAGCAGGAAGTTACTCTATCCTCATGACCACCTGATCGTCCATCTCCCTGCTCGTGATTCCTGGCCTAAACATGTTCTCAGGAAGCCAGCTCTGACTTTTCCGTGACCTTATCCTTCAAACCCATCCTGACCACCTGGTTCTACCTCTCAGTCTGACTCTGACCTTTGGAATCCAACTTCTGGGCTGGTTCTGGGCTCCCTGAATAACAGGTCCTAGCATTGCAATAGCTTTCTCAGTTCCAGGTTTGATGATCGTTGTTACCAATAAATAAAAACTATAGATACACCATATTATGTACATTACAAGAGATATAGATAGGACTTTACAAGCTTAGTCTGAAACAATGCTGCCTAAGAGAAATATAATGCAAGCCACATATTGCATTTAAAAATTTGTTAGTCACATTAAAAAAGTAAATGGGTGAAACTAATTTTTATGTTTTATTTAACCCAATATATACAGTATGGTATCATTTCAAGATAAAATATTATCAGGACATTCTACTTTATTTTTCTGTGTACTAAGTCTTTGAAGTCCAGTGTGTATTTTGCATTCATACCCCATCTCAGTTCAGACTGGGCACCTTGCTCAGTAAGCACAGGCAGCTAGTGAGCCCTGCATGGGCTGGGTCAGAACTGAAGAGTTGGTTGCCCTCTTGTAGGGAAGGAGAGTCCACATACTGTGTGACGTGCTGCCATAATTCTGTTTGCTCAACTTGTCAGATTCAGCTAGGGCTTCTTGGAGGAGACCTCTTCATCTCTGCAGCAGAGCTGGAGGAATAATCCTCTCCTTCCTCCTCTGTGATTGTCTCCACCTCTGGACTCTTCCTGTACTGATTTCATCAGTGATGGCAACTAGGAGACAGAGAGCTTGAAAAGCAGTCTAACTAGCTCCTAACTTATGATCACCTATATTTGAAAATTTGCCTTGTCCATGTACAAATGGGCAACAATATCACATCTCTAGGTATTTACGCCCCAATTAGCATACCTGGGGAGTAAATACCTACAGAACCACTTACGGATATGCTGAAAGCCAGTGTTGAAGAGAAGACACAGGAGCTCTCAAATTTTAGTGTGCATTAGAATCATCTGTAAGATTAAAACAGATTGCTGGCTTCCTCCAGCCCAAGAGTTTCTCATTCAATAGCCCTGGGGTGGGGCCTGAAGATTTATATTTCTAAGAAGATCTAGGGCTAAGCTGAGTTTGCTTGTCTGGGGACCACACCGAGAACTACTGCTTGTTGTGGCTGGAGCTCAAACTTGGATGGACCACCTGTTTAAACTCCAGCTCCAGGACTTACCTGGTAATTTCTGGCAAGTTCCTGAATCTTCCAGTCCCTCAGACAAATGAGAACAATAACAGTACTTACCTCATAGGGTTGTTTTTAGGATTAAATAGGTTAATATAGGTGAAGTGGCTGGAACAGTGCCTGGGATATAGTGAGTGTTTAAAGACTATTATTTATCATGATGATGATGATGACAACGATAATTATGTAGCCTGTGAGGGTTATTGGTACCTGGGAGGATATAGTTTCTCTCCATGATCAAATTCTTGCACCCATATACGGCATGGGGAAGACTGAAAGGGTGGAGTGAATTTAATCCTGATTCTGTTAGTCAGAGCCACAGAATTTTATAGCTGGAAGGGACCGCAGAGATGTTCTCATCCAGTTCAATTCATCTGAGAGGTGAGGCAACTGAAACCAGGGAGAGTATGTGACTTGCTTAAAGCCACATACCTAGTTAGTGCCAGAGCTGTAATAGACCCTCAGTTCCCCCTTTTAGTGTTCTTTTTACTGCATTAGGTGAACATGCATTTTCATGTAAAAATTCTGTTAGAAATGGTTGTTAGAAACAGTTACATGGACTTCCATGGGCTAACCTAGTACTGTTAGTCAATCAATATTCATGAAAAATTTAGGTGCCAGGTGCCAGGCACTCTGTGAGAGTCTGACAGTATATCAGGGAGGGATACACAAGGGAGCTGCGGTGCCTGGCTTATGGACCACCACCATTTATATACGAAAAGTGTTTTGAAAGTTCGACATTTGATTTGAGAAAGAACTTCTGAACCATAAACTCCAGGTCGTAGCCAGAAGACATTAGGCATGGAAGCTTCCTAAAACCTTTTCCCTAAGCAAGACTATCCACACCCACAGCTCTTGCTGAGGGAGTGAAACAGGCAGCCATATTTAAGCCAGGTGACCTGTCTCTATATCTCCTCTTCTTCCCAACTCCCTCATCATGGATGGAGACCTGACATATTCTGGGTCAATCAGTCTCAGAAGTGTCTGTATAAGATACGCAGAGGCTGAATGAGTAGGACAGCACTGAACACTGGGGCTGGATGACTGCCACACAGAGTCAGTAAGCCCTGCTGAAGCCAAGGGGAGGCCGGCAGAAGAAGCAGAGCTGAGCACCGAGACATATTTGGGCAGAGGAGTGGGAAAAGTCAGACTACAAGGCTTGGGGGACAGGGAGAGGAGAGATGCACAAACAGGAAAGCAGATTTCACTTCCCAGTTCCTATAAAGTATCCCAACACTCTTCATGATAAATCCCATTTTACTTGAATTTCTCTGAGTTGGTTTCTACTCCTCATGCCAATAAACTCAGATGATGACAGCTGCAGAAGGAACAAGACTTTCAGAACTTTGCTGAGTCTGAGTGCGTGGGACCAGTCATGTATCAGGCTCTGTACTCAGTGCGGGAAGGCAGTTCCAAAGGCGATAAGGCACCATTAGAGATCTTAGAATCCACACAGAAGACTGCCAAGTGCCCAACAGCAACAAAAATAACATAAGGCCAATGAGATAAATGCTAGCAGGAAAGGAGGTATGGAATAGAAAGGAGGAGACAATTACTGCATAAGAGAGGAGCAGGAGAGTTCCAGAGAATTCTTAGTCTGTTTTTCAATCCCAGTGAGTACTACTGTTCACTGCTCATTTTTGAGCTCCTCTAAAGACTGCAGGCTAGGACACATGTACCATCTTTCTAATTGGGAATCAGTGTCCCACTTAATTTGTTCACTTAAACTCATTTCAAATGTGTTTCTCCACAATGTCCTCATTCACAAAAATCAGGATTTCAAATTAAAAGTCACTCTCCCACTCAATTCTCTTAAAATTATACTTGAATAGATTTAGACTTAATCGTTATGCCTTTAATTTTTGGTTGCTAAATATAAAAATATCCCAACATAAACAGTGTTATTCTTCTGGGAGGTCAAATCGCCCTTATGGACTTGGTCTTATCCATGAGTATAACGTTTCTGTAATCATAATTATTTCCTAGATGCTGACTCTGTAAATGTCCTTGATTGAGAGAGATGAAAAGGGAAGCAGTATATTTAAGACAACATTTACTGTAGCAGCAATATTGGAGCCTAGTGATACAGGAGGAAAGAAATTCTACTATATATAAAAAGCAATAATTTAGGGACAATTTCCCCTTCAATAAGGTCCCCTCCACACTACTGAAAATTGAACAAAAAGCCCCTTTGTGTTCTCCAAATTAAAAAAAAAAAAAATCAAGAGAGCTCCTAAAAGTTCAATTATTTTGAAAGCACATAGATGGTGACAGGAGATTTTTTGGGGAGTATTTATAAATCTAGGTGAAATCTAGAAAAACAAGCCTTTAATATGTTGAATTAACATTTTCAAAATATTTAACTTATCAAGTATTTGGAAATTCCAAACTGTCCAAAAAATATTTTTAAAAATCTTTAGCAAAGCTTACCTCAAACTACCAGACTCTGGAGAATAAACATTTATTTTTGGTGACTAGAATTTCCAGTAGTCTGACCAGTATCAGTGACTGCTTGAGATCCGTTATTGACAATAAAAAATTGTCTATTACTACACAACATCATAAGTCATGTCATTTAGCAAACAGTAAAGGTCAAGAGCTGAGGAGCAATCTTTTCTGTTAATATAACACAACATTTTTCACATTCATTTCATATGAATGAACAATGTCTTCATTGTTTTCCTGAACACTAATTTAGTGTTGTATTTTTTTGCTTGTGTCAATGAGTGTCAAAATATTGTTCTTTAAATACATGAAAGTATTTGCATAGAGCTTTATTACTGATCTTTAGATGTTAGCCAGGGGCAAAATAGAACAGAGAAGCTCCAGTTGAGAAATCTCACTAGCAATGAAAAGCAAGAGTCTTTAACATATTCTGCTTTTCTGCCAATTTTTTTTTTACCAAGTACACAATGGTTTATTTACCCCACAACTGGTGAAATTAAAAGTAATGTTGAACACAATAAAACTATACTTCAACTACAAGACGCGAGGATTCCAGTTCCCTAAAACTGAAACAGAAAGTTTGCAAGAAAGAATACAAAAACCTTAAGAGGAAGTTCTAAGATCCTGACATGAAGTAAAATACAATACCATATAAACCAATTACAGAAAAGCCGAGAGACACAGTGTATTTCAGCAAGGAACTGAGAAATAGATGGATAAGTTTTATTAAGTTATGCCTTTCCGCATCATCTCATCATTAAATGCTCAATTACCTGTAGTGGTTTGCATTTATCTCAGTTATTAAGAAAAATAAAGCCACCGCATTTTCTGTCTCTCCAAAGGTGAAGAATCCACAACCAGGTATCTGATGGGTTTTCGATTCTGTTTTTTTCCCTCCCTAACTAATTACCTTGCCATCATGGTACTGTGCTAAAAGACAAAATGCCCTTTCTCAGAAGTGCAGGCTCCAGCTGATGGGTTACTCACTACGAAACTGAAGGGCTGTACCCTGGTTGCGGTCAGGGAAGAGCAGTCCCAGAACTCGGTGCCAGGACAGGCTAGTAAAGGCCACGCTCGCACGGCGAGAAACCAGACCAGCCTTTCAAGTCAAGTGTTGGCTTGTAGACATATAAGTTAATCAGCTATGAAATAACCACCACAATGTTCTTATTGATCACGAAGGGCTAATGACGCAACTCTTGGCCTGGAGAGGATCTGTACTTCATTCTTTTAGTCTCCAACTTTCAGAGAAAGACAGAGCACTTTGGGAGTGGTGTTTACAAAAGACAGACGCTAACTTCACGATTTGAACCCTCCTAGGAAGATGTGCAACGTACCAGGTCTTCAAAATGGAATGTACCAAGCCCCTCACATCCACATTCCTATGACGCTTTTCCAAAGAACATGATAGTGTTTCCATTTCGTTGCACTTAGGAAGAGTCAAATGGTATTTAGAAAACCTCAAACTGATAACGTTTCAAAACAAAAATTTAAATGTGTTCCCAGAAGTCTTTTTTCTTCACTGTGAGACACTAGGTAATATTGGGAATTTTGTTTTAAAAGCGATGTTACTAATTTAAAGAACAGCTGTTGAGCATTAAGAATCTGGTAATTTTTAAGGACTGAAATGTGTGCAAGCAGAATATTCTACAGTATACTTTGCTCTTGAAAATGAGCAAATCTTCAGTTCCCATTTCTACTAAATTCTTTATAAAATCATAGAGGGAAAAAACTAAAGTGGGTGAGGGTGATTTGTGCCATTAGAGCTTTAGAACATGTTCTAGGATGTTGCAAACTGGGCCATTGGGTCATCCACAGATGTGACAATAAATAAGGAGTCCTTTCCCATTAGGCCAGCTCCATCATTCAGGGGGTATCTTCTGGAATAAATCCCCTTGAAGAAAACTAAAAAAGAACAAACTCAGCACTAAATCTAGTGAGAAGACTATGTAATAAGTGGGCGGAAGAATCAGTGAATTAAGTCTTTAAGAGAGACATTCAGTAAAGCAATTCTCCAAGGGCATGGAGATAAATTCCCAATGTCTCCCCACAAGTAAACCGGCTGCCAAGTGATAAATCCTCTAGTCCCAGTGCACTACCCTCATTATCTGGTTAGACCTCCAGAAGCATGTGTCCATAGACATTAAAGAGCTTGGTCAGTGAGAGAATGAACATGCTTGGCTGTAATGACAGTTACACAATTGTTCCTGCTTTTCTTTTTTCTTTCAAATAGATTGCCTATGTGTGACTGACTCCAGAACAAACAGGAATGGAAAAAAAAAAAAAAAAAATCAACCATTGTATTTCCAACAGTGAAATGGACTGCAGGTTTACCCTAGAGGGAACATCCCAGCCATCCTGCTGGTATGATGACCTACAAAGCAATGAGAACCAGTCTGTCAGTTTGCATGACTCACTGTTGTCTCCAACTCAAAATCACATTGGTTTAAAACTTTGCTAGGACCATTGAGAAAAAAGGAGAAGTACTGGATGTTTGCTAGTAATGGTGAACAGTGCCCCCCATCTGGGGGACACAGATGTCCTGCTCGCTCGGAGGAAACGGCGCCCCCTGCTGAAATTCCAATCTACTTTAGTTGAGACATCCGCTCTTCCCCAGCACCCCACCTGCCAGTCTGGCGGGTCCATAGGAGAAGGGAACCAGGCATCACAGGCCTGCCGGCTTCTCATCTGACTTACCTCTCATAGTGCTACTAGAGGCAGAAGTTAAGACTGAAGGATGAAGAAAAAAAAAAGTCTTTTTTTTTTTTTAAATGATTTTATTCACAGCAGTAAACAGTGCTGCAATCTTAGGCACTTTTTCTATGAGCACCTGTGTACTTTCATACAAGATAGGAGACAATTATTGAAAGCTGGGCCTGTGGTGTGAGACTGAATACAAAAACACACACTCTGAATGCAGCTCTGTAGCTGGATGTGAGAGCTGAGAGAACTGCAGGGGCAAGGGATGAAGGCCTTATATTTACTCATCTTTGCAAATGAAGTGTTTTTTTGTGGTTTTTTTTTTTTTTTTTACAGGAAAATAGGCAGTCATAAAGGACAGTCTTAAATGTTATGTAGTGAAAAGAACTCGGACAGAAGTCCTAAGACTCTGGGCTTGTCACTTTAGGTAAGCCTCTTATTTCACTCTTGATGTTCTTACATAGGTTCCGAGGTTTTAGGTATCCCATTAGATAATCTATTGAAAGCACTTTGTGATCTACTCAATGTTATTGCCATTACAAACGATAATATTATTGGAGAAAATTCCTGGGTTAATGCCTAAGAGATCAGTGTTCCAGAACGATCACTGAGATATGATGTGATAATTCCACAGACTGTTATTATACTTAAAACACGGCATTTTTCAGTGCACTGATTCTTTTAAAAAATGTGTTTTAGAATGGAATCTGGGGTTTCAACATTTCCATTCTTAAGAATTTCTGATTCCTTGCCCAAAATAGGTCAGTTATATTCAAGTTTTGAAAGAGTACAAAAATCCTGGTCACTTACGTATTTGTCTCGTATGTGGGTTTCTGCTATTTCACGAAGTGGATTTGTGTTACACAGGTAGACGTTTCAGAGGGGCTTTAAGTCTTTTTTTTTTTCTCTGAATAGTTAACTTCATTAATTGTTGTTAGATAGTGTTCCTTTGTTTAAGTGTTCCTAAACAGTAAATAGTTCCTAAATAGTAAGAACTTGTTGATTGAAGTTTCTTCAATGAAGAAAGACCAATTAGTAGAGCCTAAACTGAGGAGTGATCAGATTTAAACAAATGAAATCTTTAAAGAAACAAAATAAGACCTTTTGAAAGGGATCAGTTAACTGGAGATTATGCTTTCTGGAACTGGATTCTAACTTAAGCATAATAATAGGTCTAATGCCATCCTCTATTCAACATCATTTCCCTAATTATCTTGGTCTAAGTGTTTCCAAACTTTATTGTTTATTTTGGCATCAAGAGCTCTACCTCCACTGGCTCTCTTCCTACAGTGGGGGATGGTGTCAACATGAAGGTTAGGTGGGAACACAACACATTAATATGCAACAAGAAGGCTGTGGTCTGAAAAATTCCTCCTATTGGATAAAAGGGCACTAGAGAAAAGTGAATTTAAGGATGGATGAAGGCAGAGCCTCCATGAAAAGCTCCCTTTGCCCCTAGTTTCAACAAAAATCATCAGAAGAGCTTCCTAACCTTTCTGACAAAGAACGTTCATGTCATCGTCTTATTTTACAGATGGAGAAACTGAGACATGCTGGGGGGAATGACCTGCAAAGGGGTCACGCAGCGGCAGAATGAGGAACAGAAGGCAGATTTCCTGATCTCTGTGCCAGTTTTCCACCCAATCCACCCCATCTAAATGAAACGGCAGAAGCTTAGTTTTGATAAGCAGTTCCATGAAAACATGTCCTGTGCCAGATCCTCTCCAGTGCCCAAGACACTCCCCGATGGTAGGTTAAGGCTTGAGGTCCTTTAACTCTTTCAGCACACCCTGGCTTAGGAATGGCAAGACTATGACAGGGGTGGGGGAGGCGGTAGGCATTTCCAAAGACCCAACACGGGACCCTCCTCCCTTCCCCACTTTTCAGCCTTAACACCAAGGGATTTTGAGCCTTCAGCTTGGGTTCTTTAAACATCCCCAAATTCCCTTATTAATAACTCTACTTCAGATAACAAGGGCAAGTGTCCTCAGATTGGCCCCACAGACTGACGGACCACACTTTCAGAAAACTAGAGAGGTAAAATGGGAGGGGGATTATTGGAATGATTCTTATCTTTACAAAGGGACTCTCTGCATGGTCTGCTGTACACAATACTCCCTCAGTGCCTCAACATGTTTGAGTCGATGATAAATTATTATTATGATTTTTTTTGACAGAGAAAGTAAGGAAATTAGGAAACCTATGCTAATGTGTGTTGAATCACTGGAAACCAAACAGTGGCAAAGATCACAGAGCCTTGGAGACTTGGCAGGTTCGTTTGGGTATTAGAGATACGAAAACGGGTTAAACAAGGTACTGCAGATGGCTAGAGACAGGCTTAGTTCTGGAGCTGACACCTTCCAGGACAACCCTCTTTTTAGGTCACCATTGTAGAAGATAAAAGCATTTAGAATCATATTGTGAACCAGTGAGGAAATGACTATTTTTCCATATCAGCATTTATCTAAAAATTAGGAATAACTTTCTAAAAATTAGGAATAACTTTCTGGTGAACAAAATATTTTACTTTGAAAATCATTTCTCTTTTTTGACAGGGCACTGGAAAAGGGGTCTAAGACAGGGCCCCCAACTCCAATGCTTTTAAGGCCCCCTAGTTGGGTTCATCCCTGGTATTCTAGACAATATTGCCTTCCTTCCAGAAGAGACAAAACCTCACTCCAGCAGACAGTTCCCATAAAGGGATGTAGAACCAATGTTGCCAGATCTTCTGGTTACATAAAAGAAGTTGCTAATCTGAAATGCTAAAAACTGAGAGTTATGCTAAAAAAAAATAATAAAACCCCTCAAATTCTGTTAGCTTAAAAAATTTAATACATTACCTGGACTAAGCAAGGCATACCAATGAAGCCAGATATGAGGTCTGCCTGTTTAGTAATCTGGCCTAAAGGAGTATCCCAATAAGGTTGTTGAGTTTTTTTTCTTTCTCCCTTTCTCTCTCTCTCTTTCTTGGAATCTGACTTGAGTGTAAAATTGAGCAAAGATCTCCAATCCTTCTTCTAACACCATTACTGCAGGGCACACTGAGCTTTATTAAATTTATTAGAAAATAAAACTATACCAGAAAATAAGCTATAAGATGTAGCTTCTTAGTTTGTTTTTAATATAGATACCACATTTAAGAATACTCTTGTTTTCCTACTTTTCTGAAATACTTCATATAGGAAATATAAACCACAAAGAGAATATAATTTAAAACCGGAAATAAATTTTCCAATCCTCCTTCACCCCAAATGTCATTAAATGCACAAGAGAAAACATCCTTTGTAAAATAGTTAATATAATTACAAAATAATCAGATGCAGAGGTCCTATAAAACAAAAACAACAACAACGCTTAAATTAAACTGCATTCATCAAAAATCAGGGAACTCAGTATTTAAGAAATAAATATACCAGCTTATCTAAAGTAAATTTGGGGTTAAGGAAAAAGAAAAAAAAAAGAGCCAAGCAAAATTCAGCTCTAGTTCCATCCCCTGCTCTGTCCACCTTTTTGAATGTACTTCAGATAACAGCAAATGACAAAGACAGAGAGTACTATTGCTAGACCTCCCTTGAATTCTTCTTGGAGCTGCCACCTCTCCCGGTCCCCAGACTGACCTCTGAGTCAAGCCAGATGGGATTGAGAGAGATGTCAAGTAAGTGCTGAAAAGGTGACTTGAGTATCTGGCAGCTGAGTCTGGAGTGAGTTTCTCTGCAAATTCTCTGGGGGTTGCTGCTTTCCAATTTCTCAGGAATGTTTAATTCTCCTTGTCCTTTCACTGAATCTCTCTCTGGAGAGGTCAGGGAAGCCTGTGACATCCCCGGAGGGCACTGCCTGACTAAATTAGCATGAGATAACTTTGGACTCTCTTCCAAACATGAAAATACAAGGGAGAGAATTTCATTAAAAGCAGAAGACTAGGTGATCCAAGTTAATCCCAGCTCTAAGCTGCTGTAGAAATGCTCAGTGTTTATGTTTGACTCTCTGCTCTGTGACAGAGTTCACCAACTATAATGCCAGCGATGCTAAGTGTCCAACTTGACCTCGGCTGACCAAGGTCTTAGTTTCATAATGAAGGTAAAATGTGGGTTTGCTGGTGTTAAAATGAATATTTAGCCTGTTTACAGGTTACTATATGAAGCAGTAAGATCCCAAGGTCAAAAATAAACATTTCAGTACTTTGGTCTTTAAATATCTTTTGAATTAGGAAACAGGAAACTTTAATAGGTAACATGAGTCATTAACCATATGTAGGTGTGTAAACATGGGAATATCTAATGTCAATTCAGTAAGGCATATAATGTCATGGGACATGTTTTCTATTATATCTACAAATATTTGAAAGATCACATTGTAAATATTTAGAATGATAGTATAATTAATAATATCTGTCCAAAAAGTGCAAGGATAATCATTTTATCATTTGTTTCTAAAAAATTTAATTAAGAGAGTAGCTCTAAAAAGAGGTATCAGTGCAGCTGCCTATGAAATAGGACCAACACACTATTAAAGAATTCAGACTTGGATACATATCTTGGAACTCTTCTGCTTCAACCAAGGAAGTACTAACTTTACTAATTCTTTGATGAATAAACATTTCTTGTTAGCTACTACACCATCATGTTGTTTCACTTTGGTTTAAAAAATCGTGTCTTTTGAATATTCATAATTTATTCATCTATTGACACTTTGCAGGCTAAAAGTGAGGCTGTACGCTTTTCAACCTTTTCTACAAGCACTTTTAGAGATTTTTAACTTTGGATTCCTTTTATTATTCCTTGATCATTATAAGAAATAAAAGGTCTAGAATAATATTGCCCTGGATGAGGGCTTACTCTGCCTGATTATACTCCTTTCTACTACAGACAGGAAAGTACTCAGTGATAAAAAGTATATTGTACTTTACATTAGGTTATCTACTGCTGTAGTTTGTTCCTAGGAAAGTCCTTGTTTTGACCTAGTGATTCTGTGCAACATGCTCCCAATTGTTTCACTAAAGCCTCACAACAAGACTGATGCTAACTGAATACACAGCATATGATGGCCAGGGCATCTTGTATTTATGGAGATAAAGAGGAAATGGACTCTACCCTTAAGAAATACCCATAGTAACAGAAGGTATGTAATGTCTTATGAGTAAATAATGTTTTTGAGTGTCAAAAGTTGGCTTAGGAAACTCTCTCAAAGCAGGAGGGTTTTTTTTTTTTTTCCCCCCAGCTTGTGTTTAGTCACTTCTTAGCTGAAGTACCAAGTTGTATGAATACAGGAAACAGGGATGGAATTGACTGGCATACTCCCTGCCCTGTTTTTAATCCACCATGGGGATTTTCAAGATGGCTGGTGTGACTCAGTAAAATCCGCGGCCATATTAGGAAATAGGAAGACTGAAGCCCAAGCTTAAACCTCACTTGTTTCAGGCTGTAACAAACCAAACTCAATTAGCTCAGACATAAAATGTTGACAGCCTTTAAGTCATACTGAGATTAAATCTAACTTTCTGGTGATTTTGATCTTTTGTTACAAATGCTAAATAAAATCTTAAGATATCTTGTGGCTATCTGTTTAATTTTTTAAAGCAGTAATTATTAACATGACTCATTATTTGGGTCATGAAATCCTTTGAGAATTGAAAAACAAGATGGATTCTTTCTTCACTGAAAAACATGCGGATGTGTGAGCCTATACATGACCATATTTTGCCTAAGCTTTTAAGAGATTCACAGATTTCCCCTAAAGACCATCTCTGGATCCTAAGTTAGAAAACACTACAATTTTCACGTATTGTTCCCTCATTCATGCATCCACCTAGTACACGTTTACTGAAGGTCAGGTTTAAGGCACTGCACTGAAAGCTATGTGGGACACAAAGAAATTTAGCACAAAATTCTTGCAGTGGAAAATAGGACCATGAACAAGATATGGAATGAAACTGTAGACATTGTCAATACAACTGCTCAAAAGCATTCCTAGGATGGCAGTTTCCTCATTTGTGATTTGGAGTCCTATGACAGTGACCCCCAGCACTGGGCGTGAGACAAGAGGAGTGAACAGTGCTTTCTTTGTAAGTGGTAAACCACTGTGCAAATGTTAGTTGTTGGTTTATGAAGTCAAACTTGCCTTCCTGTTCTGAGAGCCAACCACTGAGTAGTAAAGCAAAAACTTATACCAGGAAGTAGAAGTGAAGAGGAGGACAATTCATCAGAAGCATCCATAATGGTCTTCTTAATGAGGGCAGATCATTTAACCAAAAGCATCCAGTCAACCATTTTGAAAGGATTTTTAAAATGACAATTCTTTACAAAATAAAGTTGCCAACATAATCACAAAGCATCTGTTAGAGAGTGTCCAGAAGCAGAGGGCTCAGCCTTACTTCGTGCAGTCTTCATTTGGTTTATAAGATACACAGATTAGATAAGTTAAACCAAAATTAAACAAATATAATAAGTTAAAGGTGCATAAGACATAGTCACTTTTGAAATTCACTGATTTCTCATACTTTATATGCCTAAACACCCTCATCTCCTCTGGCATCCAAATGTATTCTTTTGGAGCTAAGATACCTAAGCTTGAAAATATGATTAACCTGGAGCATGTCAGCTGCAAGACAGTCAAACAAATCAAAATCAGTTTCAACTGTATCCTGCTGAGGATAGCTTTGATGGTGGCTTCTTTTTTCTCGCCTTCCTCCTAACTTAGGGTGCAGAGAGAAATCGTGAGGAAAGCCTGGGCACTGGGCAGGCCCTAGTTAGAACCCCAGCTCTGTTAGTTAATGTCTAGGAGGCTGGGAAATTCACTGCAACTGTAAAATAAGGGTCACAATACCTCTAATGCAGGCTTTAAAAAAGATAAGTCAGAAAATGAGTGTAAGTGCTTATAACAATGGCCGGTACATAGTAGTAGATCAATAAAACGGCCACTATCACTAATTAGCACAGTTATAATCCTATAGTTATACAGCACTACGTGCTGTAGTTTGTAAAACTATAGTTTTAGTTTGTAAAATACCCTCATAATATGCCATTTGATCCTTACCACAAACTTGGAATTAAATAAGGAGGCATTACTGTTTCTCTTTTACCCATGAGAAAACCATGGATAAGAGCTGTTAATTGATTTGCAAAGTCCAATAGTGTAGAAGTAAGAAGTGGCCCAATTGAAAACTGACAGTTTTATAACATCTGATATGTCCAGCCAGGAGAACATTGTAGGTCACCAGCATCTATTGGTATAGTATGATATTTGAGCCGAACTCTATTACTATTATAAATATTCAACAGACAGTAAAAGAGAGGAGCTATCTGGGAAGTGTGAACAAATAATATGGAGACAATCAGTCTCAAGAGAAACTTAAGAGTGAAGGAAAGAAAAGGGAGATCAGCAAAGAGGTTTTTGCTGGCTTCCAAGAGCAACAGAAAGAACAGCCTTGCAAGCAGAAACCTGCACTTACTGAGGTTTACATTTTGATGGACTAGAAGAATGATATTTATGAAAACAGGACAACTATGTGTCGAATACACACTGCCCTTTTGTAATCTCCAGAATCTCATGCTATTTTCAGTTACTGCTACAAGGAAAATAAAGGAGAAGGAGACAATGAATTGAAGACCCAAATCAAAAACCAATGTGCTCTCTCTCTCTCTCTTAAATTCCTGAGGATGGGTCAAGGAAGGAATAGTGTAAGGAAAAAGGGAGACATGTTCCTTATAATTGGGAAGCACCTGTATGGTTCATCCTTGAACAATGCAGGGGTTAGGGGTGCTGACCAACCATGCAGGTGAAAATCTGCATGTTACTTTTGACTCCCCAAAAAGTTAATTATGAATAGCCTATTGTCCAGAAGCCTTACTGATAACATAAACAATTAACATACATTCTCTATGTTATATATATTTACACTGTATTCTTATAATAAAGTAGGCGAAAGAAAATGTTAAGAAAAGCACAAGGAAAATACATTTACAGTATGGTATTGCATTGGAAAAAAGTCCGTGTGTTAGTGGACACACACAGTTCAAATCTGTGTTGCTTTGGGTCAAGTGTACTTATGTGCACTAAGTCATTTCACGAAAGGGTTCTAGGTGTCCCAGGACCACAATAATTAGAGCTGTAGGAATGAGAAAAGAGGGCAGCCACTTGCACAGGCATGTGTGGCATCAGAAGAAAATCTGAATGTCCATGGTATGGTCACTTCACAGCATGGGCAACAGAAGAGAGCAATTCACTTTGAATGAGGTCAGCTAATGGCTAAGAACTCACAGGAAGCAGTTCCAACGGCTGCTGGATGGACTGGCTCAGTTCTCCATTAGTAATGTCTAGCTAACATAGGCGTTCTACAAGGTCAATTCCTCTTGAGAGACTGTGTAGAAGAAACTCTATTGAAGGAGTCATATCTTATTCCAAGAATGAATTAATCAAGACTTAAGTCTCCTTGGAAAGGATGGAAGAGATTTTAACATAAAAGGGTGCAGCTTGTTTTTAAAAAAATATCAAATCCATTAACAGTTTATGAGTATCTTTGAGTTCAAATATTTATTATTGGGGTCAAAAGTTCAAACCACTATACATGATACATTTTTGAAAGATAGATTAGATTGAATTTTTGAATAGTAGCTTAAGCTCAAAGCACAGAAATGACTACAACTATTTAAAATCAACAACAGAATAACATATAAAAGTTAAAGAAAGTCGTGAAAGAGGAAGGCCATGACCATTGTTTTTTCTTGCAAAATTCCCAAAGAGCACTGAATATGCTGGTAAAAAGGCCTTATAAATAAATGAATTAAAAGCATAAGAATTCTATTTCCCTCATCTCTCCTCTTAGCTACATCGTTAATATAAATATAGCTGCAGAATAAAGGACAGTATATTATCTGGTGTGGAGAGATATACTGTCTTCTTAATTCACTTGTGCCTCATCACTCCTGTGTCACAGGGTTTAGCCTCCCCCTCTTGTGGAAATAACATCCTTGTACAGCATCTATCATGTGGCCTTTCTGCATACATGGAGGATATACAGAGTAATGAGTTGATATGAGATATGGAGTAGATCCCACAAGTAAGAGAGGCAGGCTCTCCGATGAATTATGAGGGTTATTCCTTCACAGCTGCAGATAGTTTTCATATTTTCTAAAACAAAACATGATGCAATCTCTCACTAGGCTATTAAAGTGGATTAGGGCCCATCAGCATCCCCAAATGATGACTGTGTGTAAATGTGCAGACACAGACAAACACAGGCATAAACACACACTTTCTGTCCCACCAAAAAATCGAGGAAAGATGTTTTAAGCTATGGCTCACATTGAAAACATATGTGTGCAAGTTATAGTTCAGAAAAGCATGGTGACTCATGTCAAGGTAGAAATTATTCGGTCCAGACAAAAAAAGGAATGGCTTCCAAAGTTTTCTTTTGTGTTTATAAACAAATTTTCATATTTAATTATTGCAGTAATCCTTACCAGCCACTCTGATTGAATCATAGACATATATAACTTAGAGTATCACAAGACCTCTGATGACCTTAGATTAAGAAAAAGAAACTGAGCTTCAGAGTGTTGAAGGTGGAGCCAGGACGGACTAAGGAGAAATTTCTTTTGGACCCTGCATATAATTGCCTATTCCAGGGGCGAGGGTAGGGGAGGTTACTGGGGATTTCCAAGATGAGGCCACTTGATGGCCCCTTGTCTTTGGCTTCCTCCAAAGGAACATCTCTGTTAGAGAAAACCACTTAATCGAAATCCTTAACACCTAATGTGATTATTAAAAATAAATAAATAAAATTCAGGGATCCAGAAATGAGGAGAAATACCAAGTCTTTGAGAGAAGAGCTGAATTCTGCTAGCAAGCTAACGTCCTTGATGAAATTAAGGAGTTTGACAGGCAATCGCACTAAGACCCACTGAGACCCCATGGCTCATCTCTGTGTTTCCATTTTCTTCAGTCACAACAATGGGCTTGTGTCCATTTGTAGAGACTATGGAGCTATCTGAAGGGGAGAGACTACATAGATGTTAATTATGACAATCACTACCACTTCATAGTGTGGCTGCTAGCTCAGAGGACACTTTTGTGTGCATTAGAAAAAGGTGCTTGGTCCTTTTATTCAGTAGACAAATTTTATTAATATGTTGATCATTATAATGCGAGGCTCTACTGCAACCTGCTAGAAAATTATCTTAATGAGTGTGCAGATCAAAGCTGTCTATCAGAATGGCTCTCATACTACACATGATGGACCTGAACCCACTATACTTTGAAGCTTCTCTGATCTTATGTTTAGCAGGGCCAAAACACATCCATCTTTGAAGCCTGCATATGGAGAGAAATTCACTGACCAGACTGATGCTCTGCTCCAGAAATCCAGGGATGGGAGGAGGCAGACTCTTGTCAAATATTCTCTCAATTGCCATGAAGTGAGATGAAGGTGACTGGCCAATTTTTTTTTCCCCTGGAAATCTGCATTGCTTACAACTCAAAAAGTTATTCTCCAGAATACAGAGAAATTATCTTATAATTAAAAAAAAATGAGTGATAGGTGATTGCTTCTAATGTTGGGTGTTTTTTTCCTTAATTTTTCTAAAATGGATGTTTCTTCTTCTTTGTCTTTATAATGAAAAGAAGAGTTTGTTTTTAAGAAATAAAAAATGGGCCCCAGGAGGTGTGTGGGGGGTTATGGCTAGTATTCTACTGAGCAGTCTACTGCACATTTTGTCACCCCCCTTTACTAAGTGTGGATAGGCATTTGCATTGCCACAATCCTGAAATCATATGGGCAGCCAGAGAAGTAAATCGGCTAGGTTCAGAGATTCAGTACCTCCATCAGCCTCTGCACTGAAAACCATGCGTAATCTGGAATTGACAACAATGTGATTAAGAAGACACTCTCTTTTCTGAACCAGTCATGGGAGGACAGTGAATAAATACCATTTCTCTATTTCCTTTGAGTTTGGAGTCATGGGAGAGATATTGTCTTTCTTTTGAACTGATTATGTTATACTACATAGATTTCCATTTAAAATCTAAGATATTTCTGTTGTTACAAAGCGTTACATCCACAGAGCATTGTAGGAATCTTAGATCTTTGATACAGAAAGAATAATTTGTGGCTTAGCAGCAACTGGCCTCACCTGAGAGTCAAATATACGGAACCTCAGTTTCTACCCTGGACTTACTGGATTGAAACCCACATTTAACCAAATTTCCAAAGCATGCTTTAGCTCTTTTCTATCTGAGCACTTAACGTCCTATCCCAGAGAGCCCGTTAACACAGGAACTCATCAAATATAAGGGTGAAGACTGACACTCTTCTCCATCAACATCGGCAAAGTCATGGGGGACGTGGCCCGAGGCTCATCAACCAAGGAAGCAACAACATGGAACATCTGTAGGTGGCCATCGGACAAAGGGTCACAGATGATAGGTGTCAGACAGTCACTCATGTGAAAACAAATGGTGTAGACACAAATTCTAGTCACCTCACTCTGGATAATCAGGCATAATAGTAATAACGCCCACGACTGCCTTCCATGTACCAGGCACCGTATAGGCACTTCATGTATGCCCCAATCCCCGCAGTGCCTTCTAATTAGGGTGTGTTGCCCCTCCTTGGTGGCAGAAGAAATGGAGGTCAGATGTATCATTGTGCTCACCTCACACAACTCCTAATTAGCCTGGGACTTTGTCTACGTCTGCCTGCTTCAAAGGTGATGTTCTTTTTCACTACTCTAAACTGCTTCCTTAAAGTTCAGAGGAAATGTGTGAAACTTAAAAAAAATTTTTTTTGATGTGGCAAGTCTAGTAAGAAAAAGAAGCCTGTTTGCATTTTTATATTTTGATGTAGCTCAAAACAATGTAGTTCAAATGTACTGCTGAAGGCTGAGTCATCTTGTTTTGAGAAATTTAAAAATAGATATAGACACTCATACACATACATACGTGTATGAACTCACACACACCTATGCACACATACATGTTGTGTACCCAAACATGTACACACATATATCTACCTATGAATATACACCTGCACACACACATGTCTGCACCATCTGGGCGAACTGGCTCTGACAGTGGGTGTTACCCCATCAGTCTTATAAGAGTTTGCTAAAATCATAATAACATTGATATTTCTAGGAAAAAGGGGAATGTTGAGCAAGTCTCTGCTCCTGAAATGCAATCGCACGCAGTCTGCAGCCATGTGTAGGGGACAGAACTGGAGTTTAATTAGATGTTTTTTTGGATGAAATTCACATTTGTAGAACACATTTTCTTTGGTGGGTGAGGAAGGGACAACACGAAGGTATAAAATGCCTTCCTCATTTTAAAACACAAACTGTTCTCTTCAGACTACTCACCGTGAATAATGAACCAGGGAATTAAAAGCTTTAAACCTGTTAAAGAAGCAATATTAAGTTTGGTATAAATATAGCTGAAATAATCCAGGCAGTTTTATGACCTTACACCCCAAATAAAGGTGAAATGCTGAATTCTTTCCCTAGAAATAGTGGTAAACACAGCTAACAGATGGAAGAGCTGAATGGAAATTTCAATAAAGAAGGCCACAAAGAAGCATTTGTAAGCTCAGGGGTGCACGCTTTAAAAAAAGAAGCTGAAAAATGGAACTTTGTTTTATTTTGATAGAGTGCCAAAACAGTACTGCATTCCTTAAAGAGCTGAATAAAGGATCGAGTTAGACTGGCCTTCTCAACACCTCTCGAAAAGCCCCCTTGGGTCTCATTTTGCTGGGATGACTATTTATATGACAGGTAAGGGAATAATTTTGCTGGATTCAGTTACACTTGGGCCCCTGTGACCCCTAGGTCAAAAGAGCAAAGGCAAAAGTGACAATGTAGATAATTGCCTGTTTAGGATAATGGAATACTGATTGAAGTCAATGATTATAACACCTGAAAGATAAATGAGCTGATGTGAAAGGTTCAGTGGAGATAGCAGACAAGTGGAACAGCAGGCCCTGCACCAGGACTGGCGGAGGAGCTGTGGAATTCAAGGGGAGGGGCAAGTTTCCTGACCTGGAACTCACTCCAGCCTGCAGTGTTCCAACATCTAAAATGGGTTAGTTTGTAAAATATGCCATAAAACAGAAATTTAGCCCAATGCCCCAAACTGCAGGATTAGAGCAACATTAGTTAACGTGGCCCTCCATTAATTTTCACTGTAACCTCCGAAGGCCTCGATTTGCCCCAAATCCATTATTTTTGTCTGTCACTGGAGGGAACTTTCCCTTCCTGCCAGCCAGGAAAAAGCCTGCTGACGTTTGCAGTTCAGACCTCAAAGTGCGTCGACAGCAGCGGCGGGACCAGTGCGGGCCAGCCCTGTACCAGCTCCACCGTCAGAACTTGGCCCCTTGGAGTTTCTTTCTTTCTTCTTTTTTTTTTTCCTTTAAGGCAGAAGTATGCCTGAAAATGGTTTTCCAACTTCAACACCTCCGCTGCCCTCCCGGTTCAGGTTTCTTGTTGCTGTGGCTGCTCCTTCCAAGGGCTTGTACTGTCACCTTGCAGGAGCTGGCATGCCCTCCCAGGCGGCTCGCTAGATCAGTCTTGGCTAGGGTCTCAGGCAAAAAAAAGAAAAACAACAACAACAACAAAAACCTCCACTCTGTTGACAAGTTAGGCCGGAGGTGGGTTACCATACTCCACAGGCCTCCACTGGGTGTGGGGTGGCCCTTCTCTGGCAGGTCACTCTTGCACTCAATGCTGGGCACTTTTCTGTCCCTGATCCAAGATGCCTCTTGCTGGGAAACTTCAAAGACAGGCCTCTCTCATTCCTCTCAGTGCTGCCCTCAGAACTCTAGGCCCAGGTCTGTCCCTTCTGACACAGGCCCGATGACAGTCTCTTAACCAATGCTTTTGGAGCTGAATATATTCCCTTTGCTTCCAGAGGAATTCACTGAGGCCCAAAGCCATATATCTGGTGAGTTAACAGCCTGGAATTCTACCCAGGCTTTCTTCCTCCAAATCCTCTTCAAAAGCAACCAAAGAACCATGAGTGACTTGAGAAGCTTCTAGAGATTATGACTGTGGAAGGAAACTTTTGACCCAGCCTCTGATTTTCCAGGGAAAGACCGTGCATCTGACCCCTGTGGAGACATCCGTCTTCTTCTTGATGAGTACATGTCTGTGTAAATAGGAATGTCCTTTGACAGGAAATGTCCTGAAAATGCTCTTTTGTTGCTCTCCCCTGCTGCCCTGAAGAACAGTACGTAAGCAGCTGGAAAGCAGAATTCAATATTGTGTACTAATCAGTCCCTCTAATCGATAGAGGTCAAAGAAAAATGCCACTGATCAGTCCAATTTCTTCATTCATTTGTTGAGGGTCACGGATGAATGGAACAAAGCGTCTGTCTCTACTTGCTCGGGACTCTGAGAGGGAACCCGCTCCATAGCTGCAGGATCAGGTACACGATAGTGAACAACAGGCACAAGCAGGCAATTATGGAACCGGTGGCCAGAATCACCAATTCCTCAGTTCTGCCTCCATTGGTGAGTCCAATTCTGAGTTTACTCTTTTGAGGACACTCCCTTCCACAGAGCTTCCTCAGGCCACACACAACTAACCATGCTATCTGAAGAGCTGGTGAGGGACTCCAAGTATAAAAAAAGAAACATATTTAATACAGGCTGTCTACCTGCAACCTATTGCTCACAGATATGAAAAACAAATACATTTTGGTAACTGCATTTGAGGATATAGGCTTACAAGTTTTATTTCTAAATAAAATTTTTCTAAATAAAATATTTTCTAAATAAAATATTTCTCATCTTTTGGGCAAATCACTTACTTCTCTAAGCCCTCTCTGCACAATGATGAAGATAATATTACGCAGTAGCACAGAGGTTTTTATGAGGACTAAATCATAGTACTTAGCATGGTGGGAGACCCATGGAATATATTCCATAAAAGGAAACAATGACTATTGTTTGAATAGCTTGTACTGTGGCTGAGGTGGCCCTGAGGCTTCCTGAGGGTTGTCCCCATTGGCCCGTGAGAGGGGAGGGACAGAAAGGTCTGCACACCTGTGTGTCAAAGCTCTCTGAGTAGTTCCTCCGTGGCACGGGGAGCCTGTGGCCATCTGGCAAATACTACCTTCTTTTCCTCCCTGTTCCCCAGCCTGTGGGACTGGATGTCCTGGTTAGGGGCGGCCTCCCCACTGGCCTGCCGGGCAAGAGCTGGGGATGCCAGGCTGCCAGGCACATGGAGTCAGGAACTTCTCTGCTCTGCCCATTTGCTCTTCCATGAGGAGCAATACTGTCCAGTTCTCTGTCACTTCTCAAGCCACACATCTCACTCCTGTCACAACAGTAGCTCAAGTGTCTTTTGGGATGTGACTTAGAGAAAGATCCTGCTGTCCTGTTTTCCATTATTATACTTGAAGGTGATTTTTCTTTTTAACCAGAGAGACTGAATTGTAACCAGAGATTTACAAGTGCAAAGTCCATGGAGAGCTGTGACCTGCAGTAGGCCTGTGATGCAGCATCATCTCACCACATCCTTTTTTTCACGTATAAATTTAAAACCATCGTGTCAAAGAACCCAACTCTAAATTTTAAAAACTAGAGCCAGATTTTTCTTTTTCCGTCATATCCCATGACACACACATTTTGAGTTTGAAGAATGACCTGCAGGAAGTAAATTTCTTTCTGCAACTGCTGCAACTGTTGAAGTCGGATGAAAACCCATCTGTGCTATATATGATCACCCAGGTCATAGGCACTAACTTACATGGGAAGTCCCTGATCTGTGAAGATGCAGAAATCACTGGAGGCCCACGACAAAAAGCCAGTGAGAGAAAGCTCTTTGCTCACTAAGTAACAGTGAGAAAATGGCATTTGTTTAAGAGATCTGCAGCAAGACCTCCCCAAAGGAAGCCCCTGCCTTCCTGGTCCTCCAGGTGTCCCTGCTGCTGACTTGGGTCCCTGGTGAGGGACAGAAGCCGTGAGGGAGCTCTATTCCTGCTACTGTCTTATTGCTCGTTCTCTCCGGTGTGGGTTTCTGATACTTTTCTCTGAGCTGTGGCATGGGCTCCTAGCCCTTTGCTGCTTGAGCTGACTCTGGAGCCTTCTGACTGCTTCCTTGATGGCCTCACTCCGAATCAGCCTCAGGTGGGCTTTAGTTCCCAAGTGTGGAGGTCAGGCTCTTTGGCCTGGTTCCCTCTGCTGTCCTCTGCCATCTTTATTCCCAGGCTGGGCCACCTCGCATGAAGGACAGTGGCAGCTCTACCATGTGGACTTGAACCTTACTGCACTGTCAGTTTGGAGAATAATGTCCCACTGTGAATATCCTCTGGAATGAACCCTGCTGATCATAACTTCCTTTCCTTTCAACTTGGTACTGAAAGATGAGTCACCAGGTTCCAATATTCTTAATGGTTGTGGAGCCTTTTATAATTTTATAGTATTGTAGGAATAATAAATTAGAAGTAGCACAATCCTCTCAAACCAACCCCCTCCCCCTTTTTGGCAAAAGCTGATATTCAGAGAATCCCAGCTGTACTGAAATATTGAAGAGCAGGGGTAACATGGGCTAACTTCAAACACAAACCGCTGTCCCACCCTCACGGCCAAGTTCAATAGACGGCACAGCAACAGGCTGTTGTGCTTGGATCAAAAGGATCTGAGAGTCTGGAGGCAGGCTTGAAATACAACTGATTTTATTACGAGTAAAATTAATTCAATGGAATTCTATTGAAACTGCATGGGGGGAAGAGAATTTGGCCTGGTTTAGTCCAGACTCACAGAATTTGGTCCAATTCTTTCATTTATTTCTTTACTCCAGCTTAGCCCCAAAGAAATTCCTAGCAAAAGACCTAGTTACATGTACTTAAAAAGCAAGAGGGAAAAACAAAACATCCAAACCAACCCACCCAAATCTAGGTGTGTTCTGAGAGTCACTGTTTCTAGATACACTTAACCAAACACAATAATCTTCAATTCAAACTTTGTGAGCTTTCATTTTTCTTAGTTACCTCGAGTAAGGACAATGAGATAACTTAAAAAAATCTCACCAGAGGCCACAAAATGCTCCAAAACTTATCTTCTAATAATATCTTTATAGTCCAAGCCTTAAGATAACTTTGTTAGGACCAATAAAAACCTGAACTTAGAAAAAAACAAAAACCTGAATTTAGAGCAACTGGGACTATCATCAAATGCACAGAAGGATCAATGCTCTATACTAAGGGCTTTGGATAAAAATGCCTCATAGCTAAATATCTCATTTAAAAAAAAAGATTTTATTTATTTATTTTTTAGAGAGAGAGAGAGAGCACAAGCAAGCAAAGTGGCAGGCAGAGCAGAGAGAGAAGCAGGCTCCCCGCTGAGCAAGGAGCCCAATGCGGGACTCGATCTCAGGACCCCGGGATCATGACCTGAGCCGAAGGCAGCCACTTAACCAACCAACTGAGCCACCCAGGTGTCCCTAAATATCTCATTCTTAAAACTTACTGATTTTAACTCAGTCTTGGCAAAGAGAAATATCAGGAATTGTTAGGAAGGCATGAGTAAGGGCTAAATGGTAATATACCTAAGTGCCTACAATATACCAGGCACCACGTACAGCCATGTTTTAACTTGGCGAATTCTCAGAACAACACTGAGAAGGATGCACAACTATTTCCCAGTCCAGAACCAAGGATCAGAGAGATTCAGAGAGTGGCTTGACTAGAGAAAAACTGGGAACTTGATAACACAACTCAAAGCATGTTATTAGCTCAAACACTCCTGACATCTCTTCTTTTGGAAAGTCCTATTGGATGGGGTGCTGGCACATGGGTATAGTCTTCTTGGACTTTGATATTTTAACTGTGTGCTTGTGTGTTCCCTACAAAATGATACACGTCCCAAGGGTGCTTCTGTCACCACTGTATCCCTGGGACCTGACTTAATAAGTGTCAGACGAATCTTAAATATTGCTCAGAATCCACACATCCAAAGAATCCAATGGAGGGGCATAATTCTCAGTCTTTGGAATATAAATTCTCAATAAACTTGTGAACTGAAATAATGAAATGCATATTACATAAAGTTAACTTTTTTTTTTTTCTCCTTAAGAAAAACTGTGATGTTTTACACAGGTAATGATAATGCTATTGCAGTAAATACAGCTTTGCTATCTTAAGAAGTGGCAATTGAATTGCTATTGCATATACACAAAAGGGAGAAATGTGAAAACATCAGTACCAGCTCTCTGTACTGCAGCTCATTCATTCATATTAATGAACTTTAAATATATACATGACAAAGACAGGAGGCATTCTGGTACTTAGCGACAGAAAAGATGTTAACATGTTAAGGTTAGTGTGGGTGACTAATAAAGCCCCGCCCCTTCACCCTGGGTCTATGGCCAGCTGAGGATGTGTGATAATTGCATAGGTGGTCGGGCTAGATGGGCTGGTCTTAAAAAATAAAAACATAAAAGCTTTTCAATTCTAATTGACACAAGTAAATAATAGGAAATTAAATCTTCTGTAAGGAAAGTTACATTTTGTATGTTACAGGTAGGGTATTTTTGATTGCCAATTAAAAAAAAATTCTAAGAGTCTAATAATATTTAATTCTAAGAGTCTAAGAGTCACAGAAAAGTTCATTTTCAAGTTTTTACAAACCTTTTCCCCCTATTTCCTGCCTGAGGATGTTCAGTGTTTGATCCTAGGACTATCTGGTGCTGGGAGGAATACTGGCAAAAGAGGAAAATAAAGAGGCCAGAGACAGAAGGGAAGAGAAGAGTCAGATTACATGGAATTTTTAGAGAAGAGAGTTTGGTTCAGAGATAGGTTAGAAACGGGGCACATTGGGTGGATGGGTGAAGAGAAACTTCCAATTCACTGCTTTGCAGAAAAGAATAAGATAACTTTTTAATGCTTCTACAAAGTTGGATTTTTGCTTCTTTTGGATGGGACTGACCATACAGAAGCCTATTTTTTTTTGCATTGGATTTATCAGAGATGTGCCTTTGCAGATCTGAATAATCAATCACTGCAACAAGCCAATGCAAATTAAAACTGTCCAAATATTTCAAACATTATAATTCAGAAAGCATGCAGAAAGAAAAAGAGTTTCCCAGAGTAGTTTTGATAGAGAAGTCATCTATGTTATAGCATAAATTTTTCTCTAAAAAAGCACACAAGATGACTTAGTCTGATAGACAAGGATTAAAATAAAAATGTGCCAGATAAAGCTATAGTAATACCTCAAAGTCCTAGGAAGTTGACCCATTATTTTCTAGCGAAACTTGTATTAGCTAAACAGGATTAGGAGTATAATTCATAAAGGTCTTTGGACATAACAAATCCAGATGGCTTATAATTGAAAAACAGGATTAAAAACATGTTTTTATGTGTACTCTTAATAAATTTTGGAATGAAGCATAAAAAAATAAAAACAGAGCTATATTGATGGTGGGTTAAGAAAAAAAATCTAACAATTAGAAAGAAAAAATAGTTTTATCAACTGAAAGTCATAATGTTATATACAATTATAATAGGCTGTATTATTAGGCATCATTTCCCTAAAGATTGCAATTTAACCAGGACTATGGCAACTGAATACCATGACGATATTTTGTAGAACTCTCTTATTTCTAAATGACATAATAGAAAAACTAGATTCTCGGGGCACCTGGGTGGCTCAGTGGGTTAAGCCTCTGCCTTCAGCCCAGGTCATGATCCCAGGGTCCTGGGATCAAGCCCCACATCAGGCTCTCAGCTCAGCAGGGAGCCTGCTTTCTCCTCTCTCTCTGCCTGCCTCTCTGTCTACTTCTGCCTACTTGTGATTTCTATCCATCAAATAAATAAAAAATCTTAAAAAAAGAAAAACTAGATTCTCAAAGTCTTAAGAAGTTAAAAAATGCTTAGTTTTAAGTTTAAAGAATGTGGATAACTTCTCACTCTGGAGAAATCAATTTCTTTCTTTTTTTTTTTTTAAAGATTTATTTATTTACTTGCAAGAGAGAGAGAGAGATAGCACACAGAGGGAGAATGAGAGGGAGCCCACTCCCTGCTGAGCAGAGAGCCCGATATGGGGCTCGATTCCAGGACCTTAATGACCTGAGCTCAAGGTAGATGCTTAACCAACTGAGCCACCCAGGTGCCCCAGAAATCAATTTCTAAGAAAACTGCGTAGTATTATTGTAGGGGACAGGGCTTGCAATTGGTCTGGGAACAGGCAACACTACACTTTTGAATGTCACCATTGTGTTTGCTCAGGTAATTTGTGCTGCTGTAACAGATAAATCCTAGAATCTCAGTGTCTCAATATAGCCTCGTCTACCAGAAATGACACCCACAAAGTCACCCACAAAGGTATCTTAAAATTTTCTAGTGCCCACAATAAGAAAAGGATTTTAATAATAAAATGAATTTTAATATGTTCCTTACTGTAATATACCCAAAATATTGTAATTTCAAATTGTAATTCATATAAAAATTGAGATATTTCACTTTTTTTTTCTACTTTGGAAATCTAGTATCTACTTTACATGTACAACAATCTTAGTTCAGACTAGCCTTGTTTCAAGGGCTTAACAGACACATGTACTAGAAGCTATGGTACTAGATGGCAAAGTTTTAACATAAGAGAATCCCCTCTCCATCCTTGTTGCCTTTGATTCATTTGGGTATTTGATGATAGTCTTCTGTATATTGATTCAGGGGCCAATGTTCTTCCATCTTGTGGATCTTTCCATCTCCTAGGGACTCAGAGAACTTCACTTTTAGTTGGTATCAGGAAAAGAGAAAGCCCATTCGTGACATGTCATTCTGCTCTGAGGGGCCTTAGGAGATGCCATATTGGGCTGAGTGGCTGCTTTCCAGCAATAGCTCAGGAGAGGGAACATGGGTCTACAGAAAACTGGCAGAGTCTAAACTTCCATTTTTATTTTTTATTTATTTATTTTTCTCTCCAGCAGAGCAAACTGCATGCTCATTTTGAAGTTTCTTTATGTTCCTAACACTGAGACTGGCTGGCTTTATCAGAAAGGTGGTGATAAGCACACTCTGGCTCAGTGTTCACATGGCGCAGGGTCAGCAGTCTGCGTGTGGAAGACCTGAGCACTTCTGCTATTGGTGAGGAGCCACGGGGCCATGATGGGATGACTGCGGAGGTGTGCTGAGGTATGAATCTGAACTGTACTCTCGGAGGCTGGTCTGTCTGAACTAGTCCTCTAGTGAAGGCTATGGTCACTATGTCTGAGTAACAAATTTTCCCAAAACGCAGTGTCCTAAAACAATGATTTACTATGTTTATAATTTCTTTGGGTCAGCAATTTGGACAGAGTTATTGTCTGGGGTCTGGGTGGAAGACACCCAGGTTTGAACAATGGTTCACTCCTATGTCTGGAGGTCAGTGCTGACTGTTGGCTGTGAGCCCCAGTTCCTTTCCATGCAGGCTTCTCCATGTGGACTGACTTGGACTTTCTCATAGGGTGATGAATGGATCCCAAGAGCAAGCAGCCCCATAACAGATGTCAGGTAGGACCTGTGCTTCTATTCTATTCACTGAGGCAATCACAAAGGCCCACCCAATTTCCAGGGGAGAAAAAAGAGGTTCCACCTCTTGATAGGGGAGTGGCAAGGTTCTGAAAGAACATGTGAGGCTGCAGATATTGCTATGGCAATTTCTAGACTTATAATTGGCCACAGTGAAAGACCATGCTGAGCAGCTCTGTGAGTTTCAGAAGGCTCTGGCCTCTGCTTACCATGCAATACTGAGTTACTCCCATGAAGAGGTGAAAACTTCCCCTGTGAGATATGTTCTTAGAAATAAAACTAAATGATGGTGCCGGTGAAAGAAATGAAGAGGTCTAGCAGAGATGTTCTCAGCCAGAAAGTTGAAATATTAGATAAAAGAATGAGATGTTAAATACAACAGTGGTTAAGGAAAAAAAAAAAGTCCACCTAAAACATGTGTACTACTATTTCAGAATGAAGTTATATGTTGTCTGAGGATTTGGAGACTGTGAAGGTCTCCAAAAGTCTGTCTAGTGATGTTCAAGGTCAAACTATTTATCCCATACAGAATGATGTTATTTCAATAACTCAACGGAAATGGTAAAACCATGAAGCAATAGTACAGTTAGAGTCTGTTCACCAGATTTCATTAAATCAGCCATCAGTGAGGTTGATAACCAAATTCGGAAAGATGTAAATGACAAATAGCATGCAGTCAGTATAGAACCTCAGCTAAGGGTGAGGAGTATAGGGAGAGGAGTCCACTGGGGGCAGGCACCAATATGAACCCTAGGCCACCAGGCTAAAGAGCAGGGCATTCTACTCATAAAGTAGAATTCTTTACTCATACTCTTTATGAGTAGAATGCCAAGACTCAAGACAGAGGCCTCATCTCACAGCCTGGGCAAGCCCAGCAGAGTTTAGAGGAAGACTGTGAGTTCAAGGGTATGGGGGGAGACCTTAGCATCCTAGACTCATGGTCCATGCACTGGGCTTCAGCAAACCGAGTCCTAGCCTTTGCCTGCTCTTGAGCATGCAAATTGCTTAGGTATTGCTTGGAGTGTGGCTAGGCAGTCCTGTGCCTATGCACTGAGCATACTGAGGCTGAAAGGCACTCAGATCAGTATTACTCACCCTCATGGGAGATGAATTTTTGCTGGGAGCTCAGGAGGTCTGGCATGTCCCAAATAAAACAGTTACATATTTCAACTATTACAATTAAGGAAATGTATCAATAATTTGTGGTATGTTTATCATTCCGAAAATTGTAATTATTTTGGAAAGAATGAAAAACCACTATTGATCACTAAAAAAAAAAAGGTAATAAATTAGGTCAATTGAGTGTCTTATTATGATGTATCAGTTACAGACACATTAAGATGTCTTAAATTATCTCATCTGGTCAAGGACCCACAGTAATATGCCCCCCCCCCCAAATAACAATCCTGCAGTTATTCATGACTCTCCAAATTTATTTGTGTCAAAACAAAACTAAAGTTTCCCACTTAAAGGGCGCCTGGGTGGCTCAGTGGGTTAAGCCTCTGCCTTTGGCTCAGGTCATGATCCCAGGGTCCTGGGATCGAGCCCCGCATCGGGCTCTCTGCTTGGTGGGGAGCCTGCTTCCTCCTCTCTCTCTGCCTGCCTCTCTGCCTACTTGTGATCTCTCTCTCTCTGTCGAATAAATAAATAAAATCTTTAAAAAAAATAAAGTTTCCCACTTAATAAAAATGAAAGGCTAATAGACTTGAACATTTACTGCATGTTTTTTGGGTATGCCTTAATCTCCCCCTTGGCTAAGTTGCCATCATATAAATCAGGCCCTTAAGTTATCATTGTTATAGTAGCAATAAAAATAATAATAAAAGTACTGTGAGGTCAGAAAATGTCAAGAACAGTCAGAAAAATGAGAGTGACATAAAACAAAGTATAAAAGACCAGCTAGGATTGGAAAAATTCAGGTACTGTACCTCCAAGTGTACTCCAGCAGGAGGTAGCTGCCACTGCTGTTTTATTTAATGAGTCTCCACATAAATCCCAGCTGCTAACCATGTGATAAGTCCATCTCTGCAAACAAGAGACCCCATTCTCTATCGGTGTTCAGTCCTGGCTGCCACTAATGGGAATTTCACTTAATAAGGGAAAAAACAGATCTTGAAATGCTCCTTTGGATTTGTGTGGGTGTTTTTTAAAAAAAAAACAAAACCAAAACGTTTAAACATTAATTGGTTTGACACCATTTTTTTTCAACAAAATTAATATGTAAAGTCTCTAGATCCAAACACATGAAAAAAGCAAGAGAGCAGGCTCTGGATATTTTGAAATATTTTTAATGTGAAGAAGGTATAAAGACATTTTCCTGAATTACCAAACAGAGAACTTAGACTGTAAAGTAGAAATAAAGCCTAACTAAATTTCATAAGCTTCCAATAATGACTGGATAGAGAATTTTTGGAATTTTTTGGTAGGACATGCATACTTTTGTCACTTTCTTTAACCCACTGAGCCACCCAGGCGCCCCCTTTTGTCACTTTCTTGACTCTAAGGTTTTGGGGGCTGACCCACCGTTTTCAAAGTGGAGCGCCTGCAAGACTGACATGAAGACATGCACCTAGTAAGGGAGGCTCGGCTGGTGGGGACCAGCATGGAAGAATGGAGAATACAGCCCTCAGGCAGACAGGCTGGGAGCCCAGCCCTGCCACGTGCTCACCGTGCAGCCTTGGCAGGTGACCTACCCTCTCTGTCTCAGTCTCCCAGATGTCAAATTGGAATATTAATACCCAGAGGTTAGACCAGGCAATGAGGAAAGGCTTGGCAAACCAGCCAGAAGCAGGCATGGAAAGGAAACCATGAGTCATGGGGCAGGGACCAGGAGACTACTACCAAGGCACCACAGTTAGGAGGGCGAGCCAGAGTTCAGACCAGGGGGTGAAGGAATGGACAGGGAGAGAAGCAGACTCACAGGATCCAGGGAGAAATCATATAGGAAAAGAATGCCTTTTCACAGTGTACTCCATTGGATGCCTTCATGTCCTCAAAATTAAAAAAAAGAGAGGGGGTGGGGAGGCTAGAGCACACAAATGGATTTCTTTGGGGACTTTTGTGTTGGATGCTAAGAGGCATGGATCAGTTATGTCATGGGCATGGAGTGACTTTGTTGGGGTCTCTAGGCAGAAGTACCTGAGGAGGTTTGATGCAAACAGTAGAGGGAAGAAAGGGGCCATCTGTGATACTTAACCAGCAGCAATGGAGAGGGAATGATAAGGGCTGCAGGTGATGACATCATGACTTAGGGAAGAGAATAAGAGCTTCTGTCAGAATTCCACAGACCTCTCATTTTAGGCCAAACTTCACTTTAGCTAGTTAAGAAATATCAAAGCTCCATTTGGCTCAAATGCTGCTGATGTAACTTAGCACTCTATATTTTAGGTCAAATAATTCTAACTTTTTCAAAAACCATATGTTTGATCTAATTAACTGTCTTGGATTTCTGGATTTTCTTTCATTCTCCCTGTTAGTGCAATATTGCTACACAATGCTGACACCAACCACCCAGAGTCAGACTCCACAGATCAAAGGGCACAGCCCCAACAAGAACGCCCTCACTTCTGAAGACAGCCACAGTTCTGGGGCCCCCAAGCCACTGTACATCTCACCAACTGGCTATAAATTCAAGATGTTTCCATAACTCCCTTTAGGTTCCATACTTTGTTAGAATGACTCAGAGAACTCAGGAAAGTGCTACTCTGATACACTTACGTAAAGGATACAAATCAAAACCAGCCAAATGAAGGGATGCAGAGGATGGTCCCGGAGGGTCCCAAACTTGAAGCTTCTGTATCTTCAGGACATGAAACCCTCCCAGCACACCATCAATCAGGAAACTCCACTGAGCCTTGAGTCCAGAATTTTTATTGGGTGTTCATTATGTACACATGCGTGATCAAGTTACTGTCTATGTGATTGAACTTAATCTCTAGCCCCCTTCTTTCCAGAGGCCAGGAGGCTGGGCTGACCCATCACGTGGTCCAAAGCTTCTACTCTCCAACGATGTGTTTGGCCTTGGTCAGGCCCTGTGCTCAAACTATCTGGGGGCCCACCAGTCATCTTATTAGCATAATCTCAGGATGGTTCAAGGGGCCCATCATGAATAACAAAGAAAGATCTATCACTCCAGAAAGTCCAAGGATTTAGTCTTTCTTCCAGGAATGATGGAGAAAAGGCCAGTCAAATTCTTACATTTATAAGTTAGAACTGAACAACACATCTGATTTTATCTTACTGTTGGCTAAATATTATACTAGCATTCAAAAGAGTGGCATCTAATCTCACTCCTGTTTTAGTAATATAATACTTATATTTAGTAGCTTCTATAATAAAAATCTTTTGTGATCCACTCTGATATGTTTTATTTTTTCCCTTCTTGTATCCACCAAGATACATTTTTTCGTTCTTAAATATATGGTGTTACATTTATTGCTATTGAAGTTCTTATTATTTTCATGAAATGTTTGTCTCATTTTCAAGGTCACCCTGCAAATCTCACACTTTCTGCTAACAAATTTATTAATCCTATTCACTCGTTGTTCAATCCAGACACAAACAGGGTCACTCTAGTATGACAGCTCAGGAATATACTTCCAGGGCTTAATGTTTATTAGTTAGACAAGCCCCTTTTGTGAAGAAGATAAATTAAATTAATAATGAGACTAAACAAGAGCTCACATTTTTTGAAATTAAATGTCTTTAATGTGTTAGGCACAGGACTTTGTCAAAACTCATACAGAAAGTGACAGAGTTGAGTTTAAATTCAGTTATTTGACTCAAGCATCTGACATGTGTCTTGTTTTAGTGGACACAATTGATAATTCCACAAGGCAAATTCCCAAATTTGTCAAAATAGCAAGGTTTTCAATCATTGCAGTTATAACTGAAATTAAATTTGAATTTTCATCTAAACCTTGAATATAAAAAGGAACGTGGCTCTTAACAAATTTCAATTCATTCACAACAATCGTGATTCTTGGGGATTAAGTGTAAAGAAGTTCTGTTTGTTAATACCTGCTGACTCCCTTTACCTCCTGTGTTAGGTTGAATACTAGTTCCCCAAAGATGTCCATATCCAAGTTGCCTAACTTGTGAGTAGGTTACTTGACATGGCAAAAGTGATTTGAATATGTGATTAAGGATCTTGAGTATGGAAGATTATTCTGGTTATCTGGGTGAGCCCAGTAATCACAAGGTCCTTAAAAAGGTAGACAAGAGGATGGGAAAGGCAGAGAGGGTGTTGTGAGCATTAAGCAGAGGATGACATGCTATGAAGACAGAGGAAGGGGCCACAAGCCAAGGAATACAGGCAGCCTGCAGAAGCTCCACGAGGCAAGGAACAGATTCTCCCCAGAGCCTCCAGAAAGCACATAGCTCTGCTGATACCATGATTTTAGTCCATTAGACCCACCCAGACTTCTGACCTTCAGAACAGTGAGATAATAAATGTGTGTTTGTCTTAGTCAGCTCAGGCTGCCCTGACAAAATACCATAGGTTCAGTGGTTTAAATGATAGGCAGTTATTTTTGCCCAAGTCTAGAACTGAGAAGTCTGAGATCAGCTGGAATGTTCAGTTCCTGGTGCAGTTCTCTTCCTGGCTTGTAGCTGGTAGCCTTCTCACTGTGCCTTCACTTGGAGAGAGTGCAAGAACCCTTGTGTCTCTTCCTCTTCTTAATTAACAGGATACTAATCCCATCATGAGGGGCCCACCCTCAGGACCTTATCTAAGTCCAATTATCTCCCAAAGCCCCATCTCCAAATGCCATTACAATGGGGTTAGCTCCTTAGCACATGAATTTTTGGAGGACACATATCAGTCCATAGTAGAGTTGCTCTAAGCTACTAAGTGTGGTAATGTGTAACAATAGCAATAAGACATTAATATATTCCTTTCCCTTCTTCTTTTTTGAGATAAATGAAATGAACATTTTACACTATTAATTATAATTAACTACAGTTAATGGTATATTTGAAAACTGCTTAAAAGTCCTTATTACAAGAAAAAAATTTGTGAGTAATGTGGTGGATATAAATTAGACATACTGTGATCATTTCACAATATATACAAATACTGAATGACTATACCCCTAAAACTAATGTAATGGTATATATCCATTTTATCTCAATTCTTGTTCTTAGAATAGTGTGTATATTTTGGTATATTTAGTAGAGATGGAACATATTCTTTAATTTGAATGTTGTGTATAACATAGGGCCAAACTGTATTTTTTAAATAAATTTTTAAATGAATGAAAATATTATACGTAAACAATATAAAAAATTAAGTAGTGCTAAAAGACTTACATTAAAAGACAGAATTCCCTTATTTCCTGCTCCTCCCAACTTGTCAGACCCTCCACAGTCACTTTCAACACTCATAATAGTTTGCCAATAATGTGGCTGTTCTGTTATTTCCTGATTAATCCATTTAAGGCATTAACTTTTGAATTCCTATTATAGCTGTAGGAAATTTTTTTTTAATATATTTTTACTTTTATTTATTTGACAGACAGAGATCACAAGTAGGCAGACAGGCAGGCAGAGAGAGGGGAGGGGGAGAAGCAGGCTCCCTGCTGAGCAGAGAGCCAGATGCGGGGCTCGATCCCAGTATCCTGGGATCATGGCCTGAGCGGAAGGCAGAGGCTTTAACCCACTGAGCCACCCAGGCGCCCCTAGCTGTAGGAAATTTTTAATATATTCACACACTTTTCCACCCTACTTTCCATCTCTAATTAATTGTCAACTTTTTGTTAAGTCTGTATCCACATAGCCATTATTGATTTCTAAATTAATGTTACTTCTGAATCAACCAGTGAATTATAATTTCAACACCTTTCTTAAAAATCCCCTCCTTCTCTATACCATACTTATAGCTGTTTTTTTTCCTCCCACTTGGTTGGTTTACTTTGATTGCTGAGTTTTCTTTCTTTTTTTTTTTTTTTTTTTTTATCCATTTTATTTATTTTTTCAGCGTAACAGTATTCATTCTTTTTGCACAACACCCAGTGCTCCATGCAAAACGTGCCCTCCCCATTACCCACCACCTGTTCCCCCAACCTCCCACCCCTGATCCTTCAAAACCCTCAGGTTGTTTTTCAGAGTCCATAGTCTCTTATGGTTCGCCTCCCCTCCCCAATGTCCATAGCCCGCTCCCCCTCTCCCAATCCCACCTCCCCCCAGCAACCCCCAGTTTGTTTTGTGAGATTAAGAGTCATTTATGATTGCTGAGTTTTCTCATACCCTTCAACTTTCTATAAAATACATCTCAGTTTAATTTTCCATGTCCTCAAAACCATCAGAGTACTTCTTAATTTTTTTCCTAGAGACATACTTCCTTGAGCCCCCCACCTTCAATTACTAATTGTTTGCTCTAGACCTACTGCTGTTGTCTTCCTCAGACTTCCTTTGTTTTCACCTTGAGAATTCCCTACTCCCTCTTTCTGTTAGATCCCCTACCCTACCTCCTGAATCCTATGCCCTTCTCTCGCTTGGTTTACTTCCTTATTCCAGTGGAGTATCCTCCAGTACTTTTCTCAAAAAAGTATACATAGGATAATTTCTTTAAAAATGCTGCATATTTGAAAACATCTATAATATTTTGACCAGATTTAGAATTTCAGATTAAAAATAATTTCCAAAATTTAAAAGGCTTTGCTTCATTGACTTCTCATTTCAATGTTGGAACATAAATTTGGCACCAGTTTTACTCTTGATTTTACCCTTGATCATTTGTATGTAACCTGTCTGTATTGCTGGAAGCTTTATAGGATCTTCTCTTTGATACCAATGTTGAATGTTCACAGTAATGGTCTTTGGTGTGGGGTCTTTTTTCATTCATTAAGCCAGACATTCCCACAGCTTTTGCAATCTCAAGATTCATTATTCTTCAGTTCTGGGAAATTTTCTTCAAACAGTCATTTGATAATTTCATTCTATTTTTCAACTTTTCTCAGCTTGAATTTTTTTTTTTTTTAAGATTTTATTTGAGAGAAACAGTATAAGCAGGGTAGGGAGAAGGGCAAAGGGAGAGTGAGAAGCAGATTCCCTGCAGGGAGCCTAAACAGGGCTCAATCCAGGACCCTGAGATCATGACCTAAGCTGAAGGCAGGTGCTTAACTCACTGAACCACCCAGGTACCCCTGTCAGCTTAAAATTCTTATTAGATGCTTTCACTTTCAATACATCCTTTAGTTTTCATATGTTTAATCTTCATGTGGGTATGTTCCAGGGCTTGGTTCTTTGTCCCTCTCTCTATATTCACTCTAAATGTGATCTCTTCCAGTCTCAACAAATGACTTTTTAAGGTTTTCTTGGGGCACTATGGGGTATTTTCTTGGGCTATTATGCATTTCTAGATGCCCCATCTTCTTTGGTAGTCTCAGAACCCACGATAAAATGACTATAAATTTGTGATGCACTTCTCAACTCTAGAACAAGTTTAGGAAATCTATGGGGTTGTTGTAAGGATAAACATATGGATTAAGGTAAGCAAGCCCAAGAGCCTCAGCTGCTTTCAGAACAGTTATAAGAAATTCCTATGAATTTTCTCCCACCCTTCAACTCTCTATACAAGAGATCTCAATTTAATGATAAATTCCTATGTTCTTTTAAAGTAGGTCTGCAGTCAGCATGGGAAATCATAAATGACCTCTTTTCAGGAGTTCAAGAAATGAAAGCCTCATTAAGATGTCCATTTACTTAATGAGTCTGTCCTTGTATTAAGTGAATGTAGTCAGCGTCAAGAAACCTGGATGCTTCTAAACCAGCCCAGGTGAAGGCTGAGGGCACTTCACATGCAGAGGTGATAGATATAGTATATTGTGAAGGCCACCAATCTTCCTCTTTTAAAATGCCAAAGGAAGTTAAAAGCCCTTTGGGAATAATTACTATCCTTTCCCTTCTTGCACTGCAATTTTATGGTCACCTGGAATTGTGGGTACTCATTTTGCTTAGTATTCCTAAATGTATGCAAATTCTCTGCCTCAAGGCTGAGAGCTTTTCCCAAATGTTCAAGACTTAACAGAAAGTTTGACAGTTCAGGGTCAAAAATGAAGAGATGTTTGTACTCCGCTTAAAGTACAGTATGCCTGGGTCTTGCAGGATAAGGAATCCACCAGGATGGCAGAAAGAGAAGTGATGAAAAGGGCTTTTTAACATGCTTATGTGGGAATGACTTAAGTTTTAAATGGACAGATGGAGAAAAATACTGCTAAACTAAGAAAGGAAGGGAATATGAACGATGTCCCAGGAAGGCATGTTTTAATGGGAAAGAAAATGAAACAAAACCAACAAAGATGGTGTTAGATCTATGAGAAGTTTCTTCTAATCTTCTGAAGTGAATTTCTAAGCTACTTTCCCAATGTCATAACAAACACCTAGTGGGTTCTTTCTTCTTTTATGATAAATCCATGGAGATTCTCATAGTTAAATAACTACACTCCAAATCCTATTTCTCTGTATCTATTCTACACTATGGGTTTCTCAGTCTAAGCTATTTCTTAAGAAACCAGTTCATTGAGGAAAAAAACCTTGGAAAACTGTAGCTCACTCAGGTAGCACAAACATGTGGATAAACACAGATACATGCATATCAGCAAAAGTCATAGGGCAAGGAAATTGTGACATTTTATGGAGAGCTCTGTGTTTGGTGGTTGAAACCATGGAATCACCAGTTAAGATGGTTTTATACCTTAGGTCAGGGTTAGAGTTAAGTTACTGTTAATATACAAGCCTTGGGAGAGCTTGTCCTCAGCTTGGCTTCATGAAAAAGTAGAGCTATTATTGTCCCAGGATAAAGGAAAGATTATACATCATTTCCAACACTTCCTATCAACTCTGAATATTAACAATAGTTCCCAAATAATTTTGCAGATTGATTATAAGCTATGTGTATTTAGTGAAAGGACTTTCATATGTATATTATATAGGACATACTTGTCATTCTTACCCCTAGGGATATGAAGTCCATTTGGAACCTTTGAAAAGAAGACAGAAATGTCCCATTCCAGACCAAATGTATTTAGATATTAGTAATATCCTAAATGTTCTAAGTGAATGTATTTTTATATAAAGATCTCTGTATGCTGTCAAAGACTCTAAAGTATTGACTTTCTTTTTTAAAAGATTTATTCACTCACTTTAGAGAGAGAGAGAGTGCATACATGGAGGGGAAGAGGGAGAGGGAGAAGGAGAGAAGCATATTCCCCTCTGAGTGTGGCACATTATGCGGAGCTTGATCTCATGATTCATGAGATCATGACCTAAGCAAAAATCAAGAGTTGAACGCCTAACTGACTGAGCCACCCAGATGCCCGATTTTTTTTTTTTTAAGGAACTATCAGTTATACCTAAAACCCACGAGGTATCAAGCTTACACAAATGCATACAATGTCAAACTGCTTAAATGATCATGTGGAATTGAACGACTGATTTTCCTTCCAAATATTCCAATCTCTTTTTCCATATGTATATCTTTTAAATCAGCTATTAGAAAGACAATCTAGGTAATATAGTTCCTCAGAGAGAACAATTAAAAGCTGGAAGAAACTTTCAGATTTAAAACTAATAATCACACAGTGACAAATGAACGAATTAGTAGAAATTATATCCTGAATTCAAATAAAATTTGGAGGTCAGTTACTTCTAAACTTGAAGTCCACATGAAATGCATCAATAGTAGAATGGGCTTTGCAATATAAAAAAATGTGTAAATAGATGTTCTTTTCTGAAAACAGTTCATTCAGGTTAAAACAGTCATTCACATTTTATGATACTCAAGTTAAACAGCTTTGATTTAAAAATATGCAAGAAACATTTGCAACAGGACCCTAAAAAAACACTTGAATGGGTTTTAATCATTTATCACAAGTATGCATAATCTGTATTTACAGTGACCCTCTTTCCAATAGCCAGTGGAGCCAAGGGGTGGGAAGAAGGTAGGGCCTGGCTGGTTCCCTTCTTTCTATGCCACATCAGTAGGATGTCTATCGCTCTAGTAACCAGAGCTGTGACCTCAAGATGAGTTTCCTCTGAGTATATGCACAGGGTTGTGTGTATACCTTTCCATTAATCACCTCAGGTCCCAAGAGGGCTCTCCAGCTATGACCATGGACAAGGCCCTGGGGAGACATCACTGCAATGCTAGGTCCAGACGTCCACCCACCTTCAAATTTTCTCCTTGAGGCTTACAGTGAACTGGGGTCCTTCTATATTAGTTTAGGAAGATATATAGAAAAATATATAAAAATTATTGTTTTCCACTAACAAAAACAAAAACTAAGATGAATGAAAAAACATAGCTGGTTTAAGGGCTCTTACCATGTGTATTTTGAATCAGTTTGGGTGCTTTAAAAAAATTCAAATTCTCAGGCTTCACTCTTGCAGACTGCAATTAGGTAAGCTGGTGAGGGGCCTGGGAATTCTAATCTTATAAAGCTCCCCAAGTGCTCTTAATGATTAAGCCCTGTTTGGAATCTCAGATTTGATGCTGTTTTGGAATTTTTCCTTGGGATATTAACTTCTCAAATCATAACCCTCAAATTTTATGTAGATTTCGAATACTGAACTACTATATATATTTGCTCCCTTAGCAACACAAAAATTCACTGATTTATGTCTCCATTTCAATTGAAAATAACAAAAACAAAATATTAATTTGCTGTATTTTCCATTGTTTTGGTAGCAAGAAACTTGAGGAAGCAGAGAATAAGACTTTCTTTTCCTCAGTATTTACTAAACAGCTCATCCCTCAAACTCTAGTGATTTTTACTCATTTAATATGTTGATAAGGGTTCTTGTCCCATTCACTACTAATCACTCAGAGAAAAGTTATTTTGATTCTGACAAGACATGTTTATTCAAATGGATCAAGAAAGTAAACAGAATTGTGTTATTATACCCACATCACATGACCACTAGATGACAACTTTGCTGTGCTGAGGATAATTTAAATTTTATAGCTGGCATGATAAAGCACAGGTGTACCTGGTAAAAAGAATTCTCTCAATTTTCCTCTTTAGGTAATAAATATATAATAGACTTATTTCTATCTTTTAAAGATGTATTTATTTATTTATTTGAGAGACAGAAAGAGAGAGAGTCTCAAGCAGACTCCCTGCTGAGCATGGAGCCCAACATGGGGCTCAATCTCACAACCCGAGACCACGACCTGAAATGAAATCAAGGGTTGGACACCTAACCGACTGAGCCACCCAGGCACCCCTAGACTTGTTTCTATCTATGCCCACTTTCTATGAGATGGGAAGTTCCTCCTGAAGAAACATTTTGTGATGTTTTGATTTGTGTGATGCAAAACACAGTGGCAAGTGCATGTCACTACCATCATCACTATTAGTATCATAGTTATTAACATTTTAAAAATATTCAGGTTCATGGACTTTACATTGCATTTACTCTCCCACTGAAGTCCTATGAAGGAAGGATTATTATCATGTTCCTTTCACAAATGGAGAAACTGAAGCACAAAGAACTTAAGAGTCCACCCAACATTTCATAGCTAGGCAGTGACAAACCTGGTTCCCAAACCCAGGAGGTCTGGCTCTGAACCGATACCATGGAATTAGGCTCCATGGGACATTGTTCACATAGAATACAAGATAAGTTGTGCACTTGGAGCTCCCAGTGAGTGCTGCCTCCAGGACCAGTCTATAACTATCAGACCCCAGGACTTTGGGGATCTACCAGGACAGGCTTGGGAACATGTCAAAATACATGCTCTTTGATGACAGGCAGGGCACTGCAGTTTTCTGTTTCAGCTTTATCTCTCACTCATTTTGGGGTATTGATGCCAGGAATGTCACATAGTTATTTCCTGGTTTTATACACTCAAAGTACTCCTGGAAAACGCCGTCCTGCAATTCTTTCAAAAAGAAGTCAAAGGACACAAAGTTTTCACATTTTTCTAGTTTTGGTTTCGATCTCAATTTATGCCACATCAGAAAAGCATGTGTTCCATTCCATAGTTCTAGAAATTTCTTCAACTACAATGGCATACTGAAGGAGGCCAATTTTGCCCAAATTCTGATTTAAGAGATATAGCAACGAGACAAACATACATACACATACACATACACACCTTAAGGGAAAATTTTTAAGGATTTTAAAAGCTATTATTGAAAATGCAACTCCATATGACCATTTACAATTTTCAAATAAGTGGCTGTAGTAGATCATTTTGAAAGAAACTGGATTTTAAAGGATGTGTTCACAGTAAGCCTTCCTGTCTTCAGTTCTTTTCAGGTAAGAGCAGAACCTGTAGAACCACGGAGTCTTGTGCAAACCCTTTGTGTGGGAGGCTCTGGAATAGCATCAGGCTTTCTGGAAGCTGGTATGTGAGTGAGGAGCATGTGGCGGGTAGTAGTGAGAGTCTCTTTTTGATCAGAAGGGCTTTATAATTCTCCCTGCAGCCAGCAACCCACTGAATCTTCAAGAGAAAGCATTCCTCCTCTTGGCATATTACGTGTTTGGGAGTCCTCCAAGTGAATGTCCCTTAAATGTCAAACAGAACCAGGCACTATAAAGTTCTGTTTTGCCAGCGCCTTCCTTGCAACCGGATCCCACTTTTTGGTTTTGGCACCGTGTACCTTGGAGAGTAAGAGACAGCTTTGTTGACACCTACACTGGGGGGTGTGAACTGCAGGCTATGACACATCAATGGCAGCACAAACCTGCATTTTGCTTGCTTCAAAACATGCTTCTTACTTATGGGAAGTAGCCAGATAAATTTAGTAAGGCAGGAAACTGGACACAAATAACACAGAAACCCCCAATTTTACTTCTGTCTCATGTATGGTGTTCTAGGCTCAGTCCTCATGAGCCAGTAAGAGGCATTTCAATCACCACTACTTATTTTTAAATACAAACTTTCTAAACCTTTACTCCTAACAATCCCCCGGATATCACTTAGCTCAAAGATGAGTGAGGGAAGGGCCTCAGAGCCAGGGAGCTGGAGCTAAGGAGGAGAATGAATGAGCGCATGGAAACGAGGGAGAGTGGGCTCCTTACATTCAGCGCCGGTCCAGAACTTCCCACTGGCAGAAGAGTCAGCCATCCCCTCCTTCTTGCCCTCAAATTCATATAATAAAAAACAGGTTCTCTTTCAAATGTCAAACTGCTCAGGATTTAATTTCCAGTGGTACAAGTGAGTGACCTTGATGTGTTGGATCAGATGGCATATACTGATATACCACAGCTTTAGCAAGGTGGTGTCTTTTAACAAAGCATGAGGTGCCACACAGTCCAGATGCACTTAATCTAAGTATCTTTGGTCTTGTTTCCATTTTCAAATTGTGATCTCTCTGATGGGTATACATGAGAACTACGATCATGATAACTTTCATTTTAAGTCTGAAGGTCTTCATTATTGTCAAAGGAGGCTGAGGAGAGCAAGAAAACAGAGCTCTGGTTCTCTTTCCATACTTGCTCACATTTTAGAATAACGAGATGTCACATGACCCTAACATGGAAAGGAAAAGGATCACGAAGGAGGAAAGTAAGAGAAATTGGCTTAAGGAGCTGGGAAATGAGGGAGAATTAAAATCAGAGAGAGACTCTGGAGAAGACAATTCATTTATCCAAGCATATGCTCTTCATTACAACTGACTTGAGAGTTACATCCTACCAAACAAGCCCCATGGACTTCATTCCTAGATACAATAGTTGGGGGACTCCCTCTTTGAATAGAGAAGAAAATCCACCCACTCCTTCAAATACCTCCCACACATCGATATCATTTAGAGATTTATTTGAATTAACAAACTCTGCCAGGGTTAAGCTAATAGACCATTCACATGAGTGTCGATTTTTCTTCAATAATTAAAATCACAGTGAGGTAAGATAGTCTCAGTGCTTCAGAGCTTTACTGTGCGGAAGGAGCAGGAGGAGGTCAGAGGAATGCAGCAGAAACGGTCACATATTCACCTGCTCAGAGCTGGCCTTCACCTCCTTCCCCTGGCTGTGTGGCCCTCCCTCCCTTCCATCTTAACGAGGGCTGCTTGATGACACCCATATGGTGGCTGACTTCTGGAAACCATTCCTTCTGAACAACACAGTCTCCTAACTAGGTTTTCAAAGTAAATAAGGTCTAGTTTAAGTAGTATGATATATGGAAATAAAGAGCCTTCTGATTCTGAAAACTCTGGGAGTGAATCTTAGCAACCCCACATACCATTTGTACTGATAATGGTAAAGTTTTGGTTTACTTGTTTGTAAAAAGCGGATAATCTGCCCGGTCTGTCTCAGAGGGGCCACTGTGAGGCAAAATGGCTAAAGTATCTGTAAAGGGTTAGCGCAGCATGCTAATGGCTCCTACTGAAGTTCACTGCTTTCTAGTACTGCACAATAATCATTGACTCCTGGGGACCTGGGTAAAGCACACACAGCCTAGCCACAGAGCTGTCCTAGATGGATGTTACTCTGCATCCGAATGCAGAGACTTGGGCTTGGGCCTCCAAGATCAGAGTCACACCAGAAGATGTTGAAGTCTGGGAGCAAACTTTTGGGGAGAACCTCTGCAGGAGGGAGCTCTGGAGATTGGTCATTCTTGAAAGGATATGTCCTGGTTTACGGCTGTGGATATGACAGATCTGGGCAGCAGGCAGCCATCAACTGATCCCTGATCCTGAAAAGGTATGCTCCGAGGACACAGTCTACATCCAGGCACTCTTGAGAACATAGCCCCGACCACGGGAGCCCACAGTCAGTACAGCCTACCCTAAGTTTATAAACCAAAGTTCTCTGTAAAAGTTTCCCCATTCCTCAAGACCCAGGTTAAAATTACCTGTCAGAAGGAAGAAATATGCTTTCTTTGAAGAAGCTAAGCATGGTGGCCTTTATGGAGGGCACAAGTCTCCCATTTCTCGTTTGTTCTTTTGAGTTTTAAAAATGCAAGCCATGCTATTTATATGAAAGAGAATGTTCCCTTGTTGGGAAAATCCTAAGTACGTAGATTATTGTTGTTGTTCAAGTTGCCAATCCCAGTAGCTATTGAGTAGATAAGTAATTAGTAACAGTTTTGTTGGACCATGAATATCAGAGATTCATACCCTTTGAATAGAACCTTAATACAGCAGTAAAGGTTTATAGCTATATAAAGCTGTCCAGCTGGAGTGGAAGCAACCCACAACATTTTCCATGCAAAACCAACTCACATGATGCATTCCCCACCTCATCTCGCGTCTGCAGGGCAGACGAAGCAGATGTTTGCACAGGAATTTTCCCAGGGCTTAATTCAAGAAGCTAAAACGGTGAACACACCTGAGCAAATGAGGCCTGGATCTGGCAGGTAGCCCTGGGATGTAGCCCCACATTTCTCTAAGACTAAGGTTTTCAAACACAGAGAGCCACAGAGTAGAAGAAAACAAAGGCATTTTCAATGTGTAAGGTTGGAATTCTAGCCGCTTGCTGTAATAATGTTTAATCTTATCAGCCTTCCAGAGGGGATGGTAGAGGGCTATAGCATTTTAGCTTGTTGAATTCTTCAGTGTGTTTAATATGTTTCAGAGAAAACACCTCATCTAATGCTATACCTTGTCCCCATATATAAATGACACTGGATGCTCAGATGCTGAAATAGGCAGTAAGTGACCTTAAAGCGCTGCTGGTAACAAACTTTAGGTATGGACATTTACCCAGTTGTATTAAACAAAAGCCCATATTTGCTTAAATAGAAAACTGAGATGTGAGGAAAGTGAAGAAAAAAAAAAACCCGCAACAATTTTACTTGATCATTCCAAAGCAAAGTAAAATCTACTTCCCAAAATATTGTAACAAAAGTACAAGTTTTCATTTGAGAATCTGAATGGTACATGCATTAATGTCACCTTAATGAATGTGTATCGGAGACACCAGTTAGCTCAGGGCCTCGTATACAGTTGGTACTCAAGAAATGTTACTTAACTTGAACCGAAGGACACGACAGAATTCTGTGCGATTAAAAAGAAAAAAGAAAGTTTCTACAAAGCCAGCATTTTCTATAATAAGCATATCTCAAACTAATAGGCAGGAAGTATATTTAAGAAAATGTTTTTGCTTTAGGTCTAAAAGATTTTCCTTTCCAACTATAAAACAGCTGAAATCATGTATCCTCAGCCCAACGTAATTTCACGCCTAATTTATGGAAACAGAATACCAAAGGGCTCTGAAAGGGAGAGGGCAGGCAGGAGGGAAAGGATAGTGTGACATTGACACAGGGACCTGCTACTCTGTTGTTTGGCAGGGAGAGGCCTGGGCCATTCTACCCTACCGGGCAGCACAGTAAGATTCCAGCAAAAACATGTGTTATGAGGGAAGGAGGGGGGTACTCAGCTGAATGAACTTACTGTTACCTTTTTCCCCCCTAACATAAGTCTTCTTTTTCCTGATACTGTCTGAATTTGAAACATCTAATTTAATCCGTTGGAGGGCCAGTCTTCCTTTTATTTCCTGTCTGTACTGAAGCAGTCGCCTGTTTCAATTACGACTTTCTCCAGCTCCTACATTTCTTGTGCTCCAGCTGGCTCAAAGTGCACTTCCTTGGAAGGTAAAATGCACTAACTGTGCTGATCGGAGACTGATAGCTGGAGAGCCACAATATTTAATAGCGGCACTGATAAGGAGGTTTAAAAAAATCCATTTTTGAGCCTAAACAAAAGGATATTATGTAGCTATATGTTCAATTAAGATCTAGTTAAATTCTTTTTTCCCATTATGTGGAACTTCATGCAGGCAGCCGACATAATTCATAGTGTTATGGCAAATTTCATCGGCACTGTATGTTTGAGAAATGTTTCCCTCCTGCTTTTCAGTTAGTTACTGCTGATTTGGGACCAGCTTGGTGCAATTATTTCAAAGAACAGAACTGTGGGATTGATATGGCATTCTTGCAAAACCTTGGCTGGCTAAAAATAAGACTGTTTTGTAGTCGCAAAGGCAAAACGTCTCTGGGCTGTAAACACCAGTCAATGTATTTCTTTTTTGCTTTATGAAAACCACAGGGTTTTTTTTTTTTTTCTTTTTTCCATGCCTCCTTACTCATAGTACAGTTTAATTATAGTTTAATCTCTTTCAATGAGGCGCTCTGGAGACCCTGTTGTTCTACCACAATATCATCAAGGCTACAGCTACAATTTATGGCAAAAAGTAGAGGCCCCCTTAGAAAATCCAAAATTTACCCCCCCGCCCCCGCCGTAAGTAAGTAAGTAAATAAATAAATAAAATAGTTACTTTATTACTAACTCACACTGCAAATTTTTATGAGGCCCTAGAGATGTCAGCCCAATAATTAAAGAAATACCTGAGAGGTGTTGATCAACACTTACCCTGTTTAACTCTGCTGGGTCAATAAATCTGAAGGAAAACTTTCAAGTTAACAAGATTGTTTGGGCCTCCAGTTGCTGAAAGTATTCAGTTACACTGAGGGGAAATGAGGTGGGAGAGAGTGGAGGAGAGGTTCAGAAGTAAAAAAAAGATGAACTCTCCACACTCAAGGTACAGGAAGTATACAGTAGAGCTTGCTGCAATTGGAGGGGTGAATAAGGTCACTAAATTATTTGTACTCCTTTAAGCTCACAGGTGTAATTTAGTGTCTCATTTTTAGTACGCATTTTTAAAGAGTTGCTACAATCCTAGCGGTTTCAATAAAGAAAAAGGTGTACCTTGGTCTTTCACAGGAACAAAACAGATGACCAGGATAATGCCTCAAGCTCGAGATGAAACCCAAACCACTGTCAGTTGCTTCCTTTACTGTCTTCATGCTTTAAAAGGTCAGTTTGATTAAAAAATTCATTTTCTCTAAAGAAACAGGAACAATAAGAACCTTTTATTCAGTTTACCAGTGTAAGCTTGCTACTCGGAGGCTGACTTTCACACACCAACTTGGTTCTAATAGAAGCCGTTCAAACCACACGGCCTTCCCTTCAGTGGGGCCATGATGTCCACAAGACTTAAGTCAGCTGCACCCAGGGAGGTCCCCGGCTTGGCGCACCTGGGAACACCTTAGCCACCACCAGTAATTGTGGACTGCCACGGCCACTCTGATTTTTTCTGTTACTTTTGGGATTTTGTGCCCAAAGTGATGCTTTTGCTAACTGCCAGTGAGTCAGAACGTCCGAGCTTGCTAGTCCTTTCCATTGATCCATTGATTCCTTTCCCTTGATGCTGACTAGTTCCCTACAACCAGATAACACACATGCCTCCTATTTATGATGAATTGTGCATAATTTCATTTGAAATGATAGAAATTCAGAATATGCTACACTTTGACCCCCAAAAGAAGCCAATAAACTGAAAGTTCTGAAAACCTAACTCTAATCCTTATAAATAGACACTTTCATGTGGCAGAAATGTTTTATTCTATTTTGTGTTTTTCTAAAACACTTCCACATCATATGTTCATTTTCATTGGCAGCTGAAATATATTGCTATTAATATTTTCTAGGCAAAAGTCATCTCTGCCAAACTTTAAGGTATAGAATCTAGGGTATCACTAGAATATTATTCTAAGTGTGCAACAAAATTAAAGCTTTTGTTTCAGAAAAAAAAACTGGCCTCCAGGTATCCTGTATCTGTCCTTCTAAAGAAGTGGTGTGGCTTTCTGTTTCAAAGAGAAATTAAGACAGAATCTGTCTATAAAAGTGTCAGCTTTACTCCCTGTTTTATCTCATTGTTGGAACTGATGGATCTCTTTTCCATCACACAGAACTTGTAGTTCTAGCTTTCTATCCTTCGATTTCTGTAAGGTAAGTTATTTGTATAGTCTTGAATAACAAAGGTCTGAACTATGCAGGTCCACTTATATATGGATTTTTTTTCAATAAATACCATAGTACTGTAAATACATTTTCTCTCTATGATTTTCTTAACAACATTTTCTTTTCTCTGGCTTATTTCATTATAAGAATACTGTATATAATACATATAACATATAAAATAGGTGTTAATTGACTATGTATGTTATTGGTAAGGTTTTCAGTCATCAGTAGTCTATATTAGTTAAGGTTCTGTGTGTTAGGGGTTGGGCCCCTAACCTCTGTGTTGTTCAGGGATCAAATGTGCTGATCCAAGAAGTGGATCACAGATAAAACTGTGATATATTTATATTTATATTTTTATTTTTATCTTTATTTTTCCTGTTGTGTTCTATCTGCATTTAAATATTATAAAATGTATTTTGTTTTTTAAGTGGGGGAGCACATAGTATTAAAATGTATCATTAAAAGCAGATTTAAAGCACTCACATGTATGCCATTTTATAAGGCTGTATGGTAGCCTGTTGTACGTCTCTACTATAGCTGCTTAAACATTCCAATTGCACAGGCCCCGGAGTTCTCAAAGAACGATCTAGGGACCCCTCCAGGTCCCTGGGACCCTTTCATTTGGTCTTAAGGGCAAAATTATTTTTCCAATAATACAAAGACATTTTAATTTTTTATTTCTATTATTTATATTACCATGTTATTCTTTAAGAGAATTAATAAATATCTCTTAACTATCATAATTTTATTTTCTAATATGGTAAATGTTGGTAGATATAACCCACATAAGCAAACATAGCTTGAGGCTGTCAATAATTTTTAAGACTGTAAAGAAGACGGGTGAGTTTCCGAGACAACAAAAGTTTGAGAAACTCTGATGTAAGGTATTTAGATTGTTACCAATTTGGGGCTACTCCATTTTGGAACTTTAATTTATGTGGAAATATGGATATATACATATAATTGTTGGTCTGTAGGTAAAAAATGTGTCTAGATAACCAATCTTACTCCAAGTCCAAATTAGTCCCTTCTTTTGAAAATGTATTTAACTATTCAAAAATCAACTTCAGAAGCTGGAAGAGAGTTATTTCCACTTAGAAAATAGGTCCGGAATTTGTTTATTATGGCTCATGTTGAATACGACTAAAAGTTCATAGAAATTTAGAACCATGTTCTTATAAATTGAGAATTTAGGCTTGGATTTGAGAGGCAGATTCCTTCAGATTAGAGTGTATGTTGTCAATGGAATCCAAGTCAGAAGAAGGCTTTGAATTTGGGCATGGGTGCTCCCTCCATTATTAAAAGAAACTACGCGTGCATATACTATCTTATCGCGATCTGAATCTGGTAGGCCCATCTGTAACAACATATTAAGCCTTTAGAAACACTATTTCTAACCCTATTGATTTTGTTTTTAGGTACTAAAACCTTCTTCTATTATAGCCATTAATTTGTTAGTGATATAGAACAGATTTGAATTTGCCGTGGTGAAAGCATTTTAAAACAGGAAGAGGCTCTGTTGATATTTTCATATACTGATATCTATAATTGAAGCATAGGGTTTTATTTAAGCAATAGTGATCTTTCAAAAATAGAACCATAAATACCACCGAGATTCACAAATCAGCTAATGATTCTCCCTTGGAGTTGACAGCCAATGTTCAGTCTCTACCTATCTGTCATGCTCAGGAAAAAAGATAGCTCAATGTTCAGCCCCTTGAGTTCTGTCAATTACTGATATATTCAGTCATGATGTTTTAACTATAATCTGCATATTTGGTCTTCATTTAAACCAGTCAATTTCAATATTGGGTGAGGGTATTGGAGAGCAGAGGCAATTTGTGTGCTATGGAAAAGTATTTTTGGCATTGTAATTGTTTTGTTTTAGTCACAACGTTTTTAAAATTCAAAGAGCAGATTAGAGGAAATGGAATTTATTGATAAGAATCTTGTACTTACAATGACAGATTTTTAATCTCCTATACAATCCTTTCCTTCTGCAATGTAAATCAAAGGGAAGAACAGTGGACTGCGAACCCTGTGAGAGTAGGAACCATGTCCGTTTTTCACTCCTGTCTCGAAATGACCATAACATGAGTTCATTTAAATTCACTGAAAGAATCTATGGATGAAAGATTTTTTTAAAACTCATTCTAATTTTTAACAAAGATACCATAGCAAATTTTTAGCGAAGGCACCAAAGCAATTCAACGGGAGAAGGGAAGATGTTTTCAATAGAGTTCTAGAGCAACTGGATATCCATTTCTGAAAGGATGTATCTGTACGCCAACCTCACACCATACACAAAATCAGTGGAACATAACCTAAATATAAAAGCTAAAATAGCAAAGCTTCTTGAGGAATCAAAAAAAAAAAAAAAGAATATCTTAATGACCATGGAGAGAAGCAAAGATTTCTGAAGAAAGACACAAAAGCACTATCTATAAAAGGAAAAAAAATGATAAACTGAACTTGATTCAAAAGAAATCACTAAGAAAGTGAAAAGGCAACCCAGAGTGTGAAAAAATATTCATATTGTACATAACTGACAGAGGACTTTATTTCTAGACTATATAAGGAACTCCCACAAATTAATAAAGAAAAGCCAAGAGCCCAATCATTTTCTAAGCAGGATCAAAACAACCAGTAGAGAGGTAACTTGTGTATTCATTCAGGCATGTTGCTGCTACTTGATCCTGTGCTAGAAACTGTGCACATGCACAGTTGATAAAATAAATGGCAAGCTTTCAGTTTAATCAGGGAGGCAGAAAAGTGAATGGGAAATTATAACAGTGTGAAATGGCAGTGAAAACCTAGATGGTGCGTGGTTAAATTCAAGAGCAGCCCTGAAGGTCACACGACTGGTTTCATTTCCTTGTATTCCCATTTTCATTAGTGCCACTTCTACCATACATACTTAAGGCTCTCTCTATTTTATACCAAGATATGAGGCCATGACCATGGTGAGGTTTAATTAATTACTCATAGAATGGAGAGACAGATGCAAAATTTCAAATGGAGGGACATTCTTGGAATTTTCTTGTTGATCACTGTGGGTGTGTGGCTTTAGACCCAACTTCTTGAGAGTGTTTTATGCTGTTAAGTATATAATTGAATCTCTCTAATCCTAGATGTGGTTGGATATACGTGTATAACAATTACACTAAAGGAGTACATTTCCAGCTTAAAAAAAAAAAACCAATAAAAACTAAGTACTGCTGAATGTCACTATTTAGAAAAAGATCAACTTGCTTTGTTGAAGCTTTCAAGGTTATCCTTTACTCAAACATATTTAAAGACAAGGGTGGCAGGAATTAAACTGAAGCCAACATTACAAAATAACTACCAATATGACTGAATAGTTTCAAAAAGCAAATCCTAGCTGTGCTCACAGACACTTGTTTGTACTAGGGCATGTTCTCTCCCTGTCTATGTGTCTCTGCATCTATACACATACATATACATGTTTACCTATCTGTATCTGCGTCTATGTCTCTCCTCCAGGCATAATTAGTTAAGTTTAGGTCCTTGCCTTTTTTTCTTTTTCCAAGATGATTTTGCATCAATAATTTCTATGAACACATCTGGTGTTTCTTTAGAGCCTAAATTTACTAAATGTTATATCTTATGAAGGAAGGATTTATGCTTTTTAAACATAAATTCATTTTATTTTCTCTAGATTCCTCCCTCTCTACTCAAAGCTGATGACTTCTTAAACCAAAATGGTTGGTTAGAATCCAATCACAAATATAACAGCAACTGAGTAAATAAAACCATGAAGTAAGTGTAAAATATTAGTGTCCAGACATCTGAGATGTATGTGGCTACTATGAACCTTACACAGCTGTACCGACCTGGAGCTCACATGGTTCCCCAGATTTAACAGGACCCATTACCAGTAAGAGTTTTATTTGCTTAATAAATTACATTCTAAAGCACAATAGCCTAGGTTCATAGCTGTAAAATTCCCAAATATTGTCAATGACCACTCTCTGGTCATAAATAACAGAATAATCTATGACTCATTGGATTTTTGATTCCCAGGGCAATTCTTTCTCGCCATTACTCAAAAATGTAAAAAAGTGCCTCTGCGTGGCATTTTATGGAGGTTATAAATTACTCAAAGGAGATGACATAGGACAGATTTGTAGGCCGAGTAACAGGAACCAGCCAACCAAATGTGTAAATTAAAGAACTAGTGACAAAGAAGAGGGCTAGTGAAAGAATTCTGAAATCCTAAGAATAGATCAGGATTAACTATGAAAAGAGAAGAAGAGAATGGAAGGAAAGTGATGCAAAACCACTCGTGGAACATTTGTGCTAACAGTCCAGGGCAATGCATTAAAGTAATTGAACTGTCACCTGGTGACTTCACTTGGAATATATTTTATATTTGCAGTCTTATCTGAATATATCAAGGGTAGATACTGATATCGAACAGGTGCCATACAGATCAATCTTGGAAGATTATTTTTAATAACTAATATCAATTTTCAAATGTGGTTAATAGTTCCTTCATTTAGGCATCTACCACGTACTGAAGAGTTGCTGTGTCCTCTCCCCGTGAGGCCAGTAACTCAGGTATTGAAATTAACAAGGCCCAGCCCTGCCGCCCCCTGGAAAACCTTGTGGTCATGGGAAGAGGGAGATGGTTAAATCAGCAACCACACACACACACAAGCCCTCAGCTATCACAGGGGAGGCCCCCGCACCAGATGGTGTAGACTAAAGGCACCTAACCTAACTGGGCTGGAGATGGGGAATGCAGGCTTGGGAGAAGGTTGTTGGACAGTACAGTGTGAGGAAGTTGGGAAGATTAGGACGGAGAAATGGCTTTCTCGGCAGATGGAACAGAGTGAGTTAAAAAGGCATGAAGAGCCTGTTCAGGGAACAGACAGGGAGAAGTGAGGGTGGGGAAGGTAAGGGGGCAATCATGATAGGGTTTCCTCTGCCAAAGAGGAGGGCGGAATTACTCTGCAGGCAAGCAGGACAATGACAAGATCAGATTGGCATCTAGAAAGATTATTCTTTCAGCACCATGGCTAATTTCATTATAACACCATTTCATCAGTCAAGCATTTTTAGCTTTTAAACAGAACAATCTAGGAAACTAAAAATTTATCTTTATGAAAATTAATTATGAAAACCAGAACAAAACAGACTTGTTTATATTCTTCTTATCTGTATAGAACATGTAGGAGGAATCCAATGACTTTCTGTGGAAAAGGAAGGTGTCTCTTTCACAATGATAGCTTGGGCACATGCAGAGATGTGTTGCTTTTTACGTCTTGATTGCTCCCTCTCCTTTCATTATGTTTTTTACTTTTTTTTCCCCTCAGTAAAATTTTAGCTGAGGCCCTGGTAGAATGAAGAAGAGCTCATGAGCCAGAGAGGCTGTGTTGCCCAGCATGGTAAAGGTTACAGCAAAGGTACAAGGGACTGAAAGTGCAGATAAGGGAATGCTCCTTGTGATTCATGTAAAGAGCACATGAAGAGAAAGATTTGAGTCAATAACTTGGGACCAGATGATTATTTACTGAGGACTTTAAACTTTCCAAAGCTAATGGTGAATTGAGAAAAGTAGGGAAAACCAGAGATTCCCAGTGTGAGAAGCTGTAGAATCTTCTAGGAAATTCAGGAGGGGGATATGAGGAAGAAAAAGAGAGGACAGGAAAAGGAAAGGGAAGGGGGCTTGAGGAAGATATGCAGTGAGAGGAGGAACAAAAGGGCAAGCCAGGGGAGGGTAGAAAGGAGAGGAGAAGGGAAGGGAGGGGAGGGAAAGAGAGAGGAGGAGAAGGAAGGAGAGGAGAGGAGAGGAGAGAGGAGAGAGAAGAGAAGAGAAAAGAAGAGGAGAAGAGAAGAGAAGAGTAGAGAAGAGAAGAGAAGAGAAGGAAAGATAGGTCAGAGGGGAGCACAACTAGATTTTCAGTCCCTAAATCCAGGTGGGCTGATCCAGAAGCTTCAAGTGTGGGGCCTGGCCCTGTAGCTCTAATGTGGGTGAGCAGGCAGGTTTGGGATCCTGATGTGAATTCTCAGACTCACTGAGAGGGAGACAGGCTCTATTTTTTGTCTGTTTTTGAAACAAATAAAGTTCCAGTTGGATATAAACTTCTTAGACTCCAGGGCAAAAAGAATGTACCCTGGCAAGGGACTGTTTTTTTTTTTTTTTTTTTTTTTTTTTTTTGCTTAAGTTTTCCTTGCTTTATCTCTTTGATAATTCTCTGTAACTTTGTACTTCTGAAATGAGGTATCAAGTATCACTTTGTTTTCAAGAATCTCAGGAAAGACAGGGCGCCTGGGTGGCTCAGTGGGTTAAAGAATCTCAGGAAAGAATAAAAACAAATAGATACCTAATAAATAATCATTTTATTTTATTTTATTTTATTTTATTTTTTTAAAGATTTTATTTATGTATTTGACAGAGAGAGATCACAAGTAGGCAGAGAGGCAGGCAGAGAGAGTGAGAGGGAAGCAGGCTCCCTGCCGAGCAGAGAGCCCGATGCGGGACTCGATCCCAGGACCCTGAGATCATGACCTGAGCCGAAGGCAGCGGCTTAAACCACTGAGCCACCCAGGCGCCCCTAAATAATCATTTTAAAGGGTTCTTTACATGAAGGTTCATAAGAGAAACCCAGAACTCAACAGCCAAAGTGAAGTTATTTTAGGAACCACTATTCCTAAGTAATTCCTATCATCATCATCTGACTTGAGAAAAAGAAAGAACTCTTATGGGCTTCCTTTTTCATTTGAAAACTTTACATGATGTCCCAGGAGACAGACAGAATCATAAAATCCCTAAAGAGGTGCCTTGGGGGTAATTAGTTCTAGATAGCTAATAATGTATGCTTGAGAAAACAGAGAGAGCTCCAGAGGTTTTAATAAGAGCATCTTTCCAAGGATTACAACATTCCCACAGGACACTTAAGATCCTTAAGTAAGAGAGAAGAAGCAATTCACTGACTTTTCCTTCAGTCATGAAGCTTTACTAACTCATGCTCTTCCTGTATGATTTAAAACAAAGAGTCCTTTTAAAATTTTTCTTAGCGCAGTTCAACTAAATACAGAATTGTTCATCCTATTGTTTGATAATTGGAAACTGAAATATCGGGGGGAAAACATACAATAAATTTCATGCATTGTTCAATACAGATAGTATTAAACTATCTTCAGTAGTTTAAGCTATACTCCAAAAAAGGAATGTAGAGATTGAATAATAAAACACAACTGTTTCATGTGAGCAAATACTGAAAATCTGGCATTAAGTATGCTGTGCTGCACTCCTAAGGGAGCTGGGTGCTCAACTTCAACCTGAAAGCCATTCATTCTTTTTGTGCTTCCATTTTCATTTCAATAGGGTCCCATGTATTGATGAGAAAAACTAATACTGACAACATACTTTTATACCAAATCAGAGTATCAGTCTAGCCTTAGAGTCTGAGTAATTCTACGCTGGCCCAGGAAGATTTTTAGCTAGCATCATGTTTGGGGAAGTTTTCATTATCCTCATTCATAGGACAGTCTGTAGCAGAGACAGGAATTTATTTATTTATTTATTTAAACCAAGAAAAAGCAACCCACTTTCAAAGCACTGAGGCTAGAGTGGCCTTTTCTTTTTTTCCTTTCTAGAAGTGTACATTTTGGGACCAGAAGACTATTGGAGCATTATGCAAAGTATTACAATGTTTTCAACATTAATATCCAAGATAAGGGTACCCAGAGAAAAAAAGTACAGCTGCCTTTGGAACATTCAGGACCACCCAAGCTGTATTCTCGAGGTTTGTTGATGTGCTATATGAGGCGAAAGAGGAATTTAAACATGAGCGATATTATGAAGACTTAAATAATGTAAGATTTAATAATATAAAGCAGCCACTTAATGTCTATTGTTTTAAAGAACTCTCACGTGGAAGAAGAGCAAATTTAAATTGAAGGCATTTTATGTTTTTATAAAAAAAAACACATAAGTGTGTGGTGTGTACGTATATATACACATTCGAAGTTCACTTATATGAAACAACTCTGCTTTCCAATTCAGTCTCTAAACTTGTTTATACAAAACCAATTAAACTACTGGCATTTATTTTATGATTCTGTAAAACTTCCTGATGTTTCAGTTTCCAATTTAAAAATGATAGAGTGAAGAGTTCTATACTTAGTTGAATTTTACTAAGAAAAGATAAGTATTTTAAATCCAACAGGAGAAGGACACAACACATTTGGGGACAAAAGAAGGCATGCAATAAAATATCCTAAGTTCTAAGACAAAACATACATGACTATGTTATGAAACAGCCCTCTGCTGCGGGTCAAATCCCCCATGTACACAGTACATCTCTCACACAGAAAGGCGGAACTTTTCTGTATGTTGAAATACTTTAATTTTTTTTTAAGATTTTATTTATTTATTTGACAGACAGAGATCACAAGTTGGCAGAGAGGCAGGCAGAGAGAGAGGGGGGAAGCAGGCTCCCTGCTGAGCAGAGAACCTGATGCGGGGCTCGATCCCAGGACTCTGGGATCATGACCTGAGCCGAAGGCAGAGGCTTAACCCACTGAACCACCCAGGCACCCTGGAATAATTTAGATAATTTAAGACAAATTTTTTTCCAGTGCATGAGTTGCCTGCAATAAAAAGGCAAGTCGTTTAATAACAAAAAAAATTTTACCAATTTATGTTAGGTTTGAGGCAAGTTTAAAGTGTTAGTCAGTCAGCCCTATAAATACATTTCAACCCAACAAGTTATACATGCAGACAAGCACAGAATAAGTAATATTTTCACAAAGTCAACATTAGATAACTTAATTACTTTTGGTAGAAAATTTCAGTGTCTTGTTTTTCCTATTAAATTCTCAATGCAGGCTACTTGTGGTCTGGGCCTTATTGATCACACATCAGAAGGTGCCTGGATGTTCATTGGGGAGGGTATGTGCTATCGTGAGTGCTGTGAAGTGTGTAAACCTGGTGATTCACAGACCTGTACCCCTGGGGATAAAAAGACATTATATGTTTATATAAAAAAAAAATTGGAGGGGCACCTGGGTGGCTCAGTGGGTTGAGCTCCTGCCTTCGGCTCGGGTCGTGGTCCTGGGGTCCTGAGATGGAGTCCCGCGTCGGCCTCTCTGCTCAGCGGGGAGCCTGCTTCTACCCTGCTCCCTCTCTCTCTCTGCCTGCCTCTCTGCCTGCTTGTGATCTCTGTCTGTCAAATAAATAAATAAAATCTTTAAAAAAAAAAATTGGAAGGGGAGGCGAACCATAAGAGACTATGGACTCTGAAAAACAACCTGAGGGTTTTGAAGGGGCGGGGGTGGGAGGTTGGGGGAACCAGGTGGTGGGTAATAGGGAGGGCACGTATTGCATGGAGCACTGGGAGTTGTGCAAAAACAATGAATACTGTTACGCTGAAAAAAATAAATAAAGTAAAAAAAAAAAAAGGTGCCTGGACATAAGCAACAGCCATATATAGATAGATAGATAGATATAGATACACGTATATGTATGTGTATATATATACATACACTTACATGTATCGGCTTGAAAGGAAACATTAATTCACCTTGGTGAATAAAGCCATGGAATAATCTATTTCCTGGAAAATAGAGAAAATTAGTCTGACCTTTTGTTTTTCTTTTTTTTGATGGCCTACATGCTTTCAAACATCTTTTATTAAAAAGGATCAACAACCTGAGGGTTTTGAAGGGTCAGGGGTGGGAGGTTGGGGCAACCTGAGGGTTTTGAAGGGTCAGGGGTGGGAGGTTGGGGGAACAGGTGGTGGGTAATGGAGAGGGCACGTTTTGCATGGAGCACTGGGTGTTGTGCAAAAAGAATGAATACTGTTACGCTGAAAAAAATAAAATGAGAAAAAAAAAAAAAGGATCAATAAAGACCATTCAAGTGAGATTTAAAAATAAACCCATTCCCATTCATACAAGGCAAGGAATAAGACTTTCAATTCCTCAATCCCTCTCTTATTTTCTTTCCTGCCTTCTTTTTTTTTTTTTTAAATAAGAAGTACATGAGTATTAAAAAGGCCAAGGTAAGTTCTATAGATAACTTACTATTTAGTGAGCGCTACTGTTTTTGATGGCCCTCTGCCTGTTTACACCTTACACTGATGTTCAGCTTTGTTTTTACTCTTCCAGATTTCTTTCACAAAAAAAAAAAACAACAAAAACAAAAACAAAATCAGTCTGACAGAATATTGCATAATAAAGAAGAAATGAAAACTTCAGCTAGGCAGAAAGTCTTTGCTCACAACACCAAATTCATCTCCCATCTCTAATATAGTATACTTGCTAATAATGCCAGCTACTTGCTACTTGAGAAGTAAATGAGAAAGAGTGCTTACTGTCCCACAAATGGGGACACAGACCTAAGAGGGAGGCTTGCACTTCTGGCTTTGATCTGACATTGACTTTGCGGGCAAGAGGAGAGAGAGTGGGTCAAAAAGTAATCATTATTCATTTATCCATTTGTTCAATATTTGTGAGAGCCTGCCATGTGCTTGGTAATGCCCTACATGGCATTAACGGAAGATGTGCTATGGGCTAGCAGTTTTATCTGCATTCATCTGTGTACCATCTTAATAGAAATAATATTTTTAGATTTTACGACTTACTTTAGATGGGGAAACCGAGGCTCAAAGAGCCTATTTAGCTTTCTTAAATCACATCAGCCAAGGACTGAGCTATGACTGTGTCCCAATTTTGTCTCATTGCAAAGCCCAGGAGCTCTTGACCACATTGTGGCAATTCCACAAAACACTATTAGATGTGTTCATGTGCAATAACATCACCCTCTTCTGAAATATGGTATCACCCGGAGAGGTAAACATGCCCACTGCTAGCGACGATTCACAGTAGATTGTAAAATACATTGCCGTGTCTTCCTCTTTTCTATAACTTTAATACAAAAGTAATACATTCTCATTGTAATAAATCAAAGGACACAGAAGTGTCCAAAGAGTTAACAGGCTTTCTCCTCATCTTTCAAACTTCTTTTAACCAGTATTCAAAGTCTGGTATTTTTCTGTTCATACCTTTTTCTCTGCTCATGCTAACTGCAACAAATAAACACAGACATGGTTTTTTATAAAGCAGTAAAAATTTTTCTTTTTCTCATAGATGCTGCTTTAATGGGAATTTCAGTGGAGGGGGGTGATAGAGTTTTGGAAAACCAGGGAAACTGCCAGAGGAAAGTAGGTCTGGGTGGAGTTATCAGAGTTTAACATTTCATCAAGAAAACATATTTTTCCTTTCTTCTCAGGCACTATCTAGAAAATTAGTCATCAGTAAATTAGCAGTGACTATACATAATAGCAGCGTGACTATACATAAGCTGGTGTCTACACACGTATATTTAATAAATTGCTCTCCCTCATATATAAATACACATGATGCTACTGATAGATTGCAATCTAGAACATGCCTTCCTGTTCCAATACAAATGGGTCTGCATTTTCTTTTAACTTGGCAGGGTTAAAAAACAGACTCGTCATAAGTGTGTAATGTCTTGAACTAAAATAGACTTCCTTAATGATTTGTTTTCTCCAATTTCACCACAAAATGTAATGCAGCCAACAAAAGAACTATTCTTCCCCCACGTATAATAACATGTTATTCAACAATCATGTAAGAAAGCCTATACATAAGACTGCCAAGGATCTGAAATTGAGTTTCTAACTGAAATGTTTGGGAAGAAAAAAGTTTTTTTGAAGTTTCACTCCAAGGCTTTGAGTGAAGTGATGTAAATATATAGGAATATACAGTTTGCTTTACTACTGTAACATGCTTACAGAAGTAGTTATGGTTTACTTTATAACATGGGTCACTGAAAACATTAACCATAAAAACATATAAAAATACAAACAAGTTCTCAGTAGCCCATTTACTTTGTAGCAGAACAAACAATTTAATTGCTTCTGTCCCTGTAGGGGCAAACAGCTCCTGATGAAGTTGGGTCAGGAGCACCCTTCGGCTCTTGCGGAGCTCATAACCCGCATGCCATTCACCCCAACTCTCTCAATACATCAAAGGAGCCACACCTCAGCAAGTAGGTAAGAGCCTGGTAAGAGAAGAAAAGGCAACCCTGGCCCAGTGTACCCTAAAGGAAATGGTAATGAATTAAGTATCTTTTTTTAAGGAGAACTGCAAAAGAAAGAAGGATTACAATGCTATAAAAGCTAACAAAAGAGAGAAAACGTGAATCTTCAAGTCTTCTAAAAGACAGACTTAGTCTTATAATTTACCTCATAATCACGAGCCCAATAGAAAATCATAGAACTACAGAATATTGAAGTATATAAACATATCATCTAAATGCATATTAATGCATGTTTATGGTATAACTATGACAATGGATATCAATATTACCAAAAATGTATGTATCTCCTGAATCTGTTATATATCTGGGAAACATAACTAGGTAACATAAAATGTTAAAATGTAACAGTCGAGAACACAGCTAATGAATTTTTTTTTTTAAAGATTTTATGTATTTATTTGACAGAGAGAGATCATAAGTAGGCAGAGAGGCAGGCAGAGAGAGTGAGAGGGAAGCAGGCTCCCTGCCGAGCAGAGAGCCCGATGTGGGACTCAATCCCAGGACCCTGAGATCATGACCTGAGCCGAAGGCAGCGGCTTAAACCACTGAGCCACCCAGGCACCCCACAGCTAATGAATTTTAAACACTGGAGTATCAAAGACAGATTGTTGTAAAGACTGAAAGTCAGTTTTCTCTAAATAAAAGTTTTCTCCCAAGTGGGGGGAAAAATGCTACCTGGTGTGGTAGTGGGGGCAGGGAGACTAGTACAACACACACACACACACACATTTATACATACATATAACATACATATAATGGAGGTAGCACACACATACACACACGCTGGTCTAAAAAATAAGTGAATTTTTGCATTTTGGAGTTAGGTGGGGAGCCTGGGTTTAAATCTCACCCATTATTTGCCACTTACGTGATTTTAGGTAAGTCATTTCACCCTTTGTCTTGTGGAAGATGTCTGCTCCTTGAAAGATATTTCCTTATATTCATTTTAGAGTCTATACTTTGGGTTATATTTCTCATGGAGAGAAGAACATGACAGGTAGAAGCTTTGGGGGTCATGTTAAAGACAATAAAAAAGTATGGTACAAATTAGGAATCCTCATGCTAAGGAAAAACTACTGCTGCAATTTTGAGTATTTATTTTGGCAATGTGCACAATAGTAAATACATCTGTCATACAAAAACTTCTGTCTGGTACTAATATAAAAGCCCTCTGGTAATATAACCATTATTTGGTGAAATTTCCTATTTCTTAATCTGTTATTATAGTTTATTAGCTATGTATATTTGACTCAGCATTAATGAGATGAAATTTAAAAGACTGAAAACATTTAGCATAAATTGTAAATGGGCAAAAAGAACTTGGGGCAGTTATCTACTATCCATGTGTTACTGAAAGAAGAGGCATGAACTTTATTAGGAAAAAAATAAAATGCGGGTAAAGAATCTTTTGTAATAAAAACATACACAACGAAAGTATTGGATTTCACAATCAAAATCCAATGAGAATTCTCCCCCTTTGGCACTCAAACAAAAATTCCAGGAAAATAGTTTAAATTCCCTTCACAAAGTTCAAATGTAGCTATTGGTTATAAAATTGCAAATATAAGAATACTTAGGTATAGATATCTGACCAATTCTCGCTTATGTGCCATATAAAACTCAGAATGCTTTTTGCATTTAATATAGTTAACATGCAATTATGGTTACAGCATCCAACGCCTATTTACTTAATGTAATTTCATACAGATGTATTAAAATCTCCTAGAATTCTATTTAAACTTTAATATAAACAATTCACCTAGAGGGATAAGTGGTATTTGTGATTATTTTTGAGAGAAGAATGTTTGAAAGAAGGGGGATAACTTGATAATGAATTAAGAATAAGTCCATTGAATTTCTAAAATTCTGATAAGCATAACTTACATAATGCTCTGTACTATAAAGGGCGTAGCTTTAAAAAAAATCATGCATACTGTGCTCGCTTCGGCAGCACATATACTAAAAAAAAATCATGCATTCCCTTAAATTCATATTTTAAAAATACAAATGATCAGTTAGGATTTGTCTGCTTGTAAGCCTGAAGAACACTCCGTGGCCGGTCAATAGGTCATTCGGCACATGTAGGTCAGGGCCTCAGCTGGGAACCTGACCCTGGGGTTCTAGCTCAGACCCCCCTGTCATTAACCCGTTTTGTGACTTCACTGGAGTTGCAGAGCCAATATGTTAATATGTCCCACAAGTAAATTTACAAAAACAGTCACACAAAGTACTGAAGAATGTTACTTCATTGCATCTTATATACATGGATTCTATATATGGATGCATATATTACAGCCAATTATAGCCAGCCCAAAGTGGAAGGATCTTTTGAGAGAGGCAATTATTATAGCAAACGAAACAGGAAACATTCTTTTTCATTGCTCAGGGAAACACAGACATTTGTTTCTTGTCTCCTGGTAAAAGCAGAAAAAACTCTCCAGTATTTCAGAAGTTAGTGGGTCTCCCCAGAGGTTCCGAGAAGAGCCTATGCTAAATACTCCTAAGCTGAGGCAACCTTCCTGGTTCCTTCCTGGAGGCTCCATTCACCAGCAGCGACTGCTGGCAGCACACTCGGCTCAAGCTGGACAGTCGATGGTGGACAGCCAGGCGGGTGCGCGCTACGGGGAGTGTGCCTGGCAAGGATGGCTGGGGATGAGGAGGGGGAGGCTGATACTTCTTTGGTAATAAAAATGCAATTTATATAAACTATAGGAGACTTGGTGAGAAAGTAAAAGAGGTAATTGTTCACATTCCAAACGTTTTAATATATAAACTGTGTAACCATCACTCATGAATAGTGCAGCTGCTAACAATTTCTGGTTTTTTTCCCCAGGATAAAAATCATGCTGAAGCCAAGAGATGTTTCTCTAGTGAATGATATTTTGAAACTCTGGTCAAAACATAACTGTGACATAATAAATTTTTAAGAAGTCGGGAAAGCTTGTAGACTGAAATTTGAAAGAAGACCCAGTTTTTACCCCAATTAGGAAGGACCACATTTCAGCTTTCACTACAGTGGCAGACTCAGTCTTTGGAGAGGAAAAAAAGGCCAGTTCTGCATGCACATCTGTTTCCAGTGTGATGCTGGTATGCAAACTATTGTCTATTGGAAGTGTGTTGTGGTAACGTTTGCCAGGGTTAAAGGCTGGGTCAATTTGATCAAGAAGCTAAAATTAGCTTCTGTGTGTTTTCCTGAAAAGAAAAAAAAAATACTGTAAAGCTCTTTGTTTTCCTTCAAGTGCCATTCTCAGATTTCAGTTTCTGGTGTGTAAACTACCAGGAAACAGACGGCTATGACAAGTGACTTCTTGTTCATTGCATTCTGCATAATGAAATGGTGCAACACGTTACCTGAGCTGAAGGACACATGGAAAAAGCAAGCATTCGGACCCAATTCAAATTTTCCCATTTAAAAATATTAACATTATAAAATTATTTAAAGTGAATGCATTTGGAAATTCAAAACCATAGCTATATTTTAAAGTATGTGATGGTTTGGCAAAGCCCAAACACATTAAGAAACTCATCATTCTGAGAAGTATTGGGGTAAGTTTTAGGTCACATATTCCTGGTAGTCTTGACAGTGCTCTGATTATTTTCATAGGAAGTGAGTTTCTTAAGACCAAAAAGAGGGGAAAATTTTCATATAAAAATGCCAAACCAGTAACAATTTGACAAATTCAAAGAGCAAAAAAAGAATCACAGAAAAAAAAATGCAGTCATGAGATGATTTGAGAAAAATATTAATGTACTTCTAGATAAGCAAAATTACTTAGACAATTACTTAATAGTAAATATTCAGATATATGGGACAGAAGAAAAGGAGAAATAAAATGATCTGTTATGGCTGAAGACTGTGTGATGAGTACACAAATAAGCCAACAACAGATGCATGTTTAGGACATTTATACTCTTAGAGTATAAACTTTTTCTTATATTAGATGCTAAGTTAGATTACAGTGATCTACTTTTACTTCAGTAAAATGCCTCTTTAATATTTTAACCACTTAAACATTGTTAATTTTCAAAATGACCTATAACATAATGACAGATAATTAAAAAAATGATCTTTAATATAACAAGTATTTTTAATTTTTCTGTTTTATTATAAATAGTGCTTAATAAAAAGAAGTCTAAGAGAAGAAATAAAAAGCTTTTCCTCAAAATAAAAAAATGTAATAGCAAAGTACTTCAACCTAGTTCCACCAACATGAAAAAATTGTGTATTTGGATCATTTATACTACAGGATTTCCTTTTTTCTAAATATCGTTTCAATTTCAGTGACTTTTTGTACTTTTTAAATTCAGACCTTTAAAATCTTTAAAAAGATTTTGTATGCATACTCGAAATATGTGAAGTATTTGGCAAAATTAATTTACATATAACATCTACTCATTTGTAAGCAATCCATAAAATAACCTAATTTTTACATTTAAATGCCTTCTTGAGCCTAACTCAGAAATGTTAGGTAGTGACTAAGTCTTTGATCATTTTTCTTGGATCAGAAATTACTGAAAATAATACCCATTATATATTTTGACATCAAATTAATAAAATGTTATATTATCTCTCATTTCTCACCACCCACTCTTCAGTTGAAAATGCACCCTCATCTCACAAAGTTGTTGCAAAAAATGGGAATAATACAATAACTGTCTATTCATTAAATCTAAAGTTTTTCAGATATTATTTTCCTATTGTATCTTCAACACAGCTACCATTTTCTCTGAAGAGATTCCCTGGAGTTTTTTTTTTTTTTTTTAAGATTTTATTTATTTATTTGACAGACAGAGATCACAAGTAGGCAGAGAGGCAGGCAGAGAGAGAGAGGAGGAAGCAGGCTGTCCGCAGAGCAGAGAGCCCAATGCGGGGCTCGATCCCAGAACCCTGGGATCATGACCTGAGCCGAAGGCAGAGGCTTTAACCCACTGAGCCACCCAGGCGCCCCTCCCTGGAGTTTTTAAGACACTGTCCTAGCCAAGTGCTCTTCTCTCCCTCTTCTGCACATGGCCTGATGATTCCCTCCCTCCTCCTCCTCTTCCTGACACCCGAATTTAGGCACTTCCTAAAGCTGTGACCTTCTCTTCCTTCCTTTCCTTTAACATACTGTTTTCCAGTAAATTTGCTCACCAATATGGCTTCAAATATCTGTATTGAGCATAAGAATCTTTAACCTAGGTTCAGAAGGTCCATGAATGGACTTCAGGGGGTCTGTTAGACTACTGAAATTATGATAGACTGGATGAGAAAGTATGTGTTTTTTGCTAAAAAATTTCATTGAAAGTTTTTCCTGATTTAAAAACAAGGCAAAACAATGACAAAAAATCCCATTTTACAGACCAGTGTGGCCATTTTTAATAATCCAGCATCACGAATACTTCACATCCAAGTCCGTCTCACCATCTGCCAACTCCTGAGAAAGTTGCTTCTCCGTGTCCCTTATTTGGCTATGGTACTGCTAACCCTCAGACTTCTTTTCTTTCTCCTGAGCCCAACAACATCGATCAGCTACATGTCCACGAGCAGATGCAATGCCCCCATCTGTTTGCATCACCACCCCATCAGTCTGTGACTCTTAAACTATGTGATGATTTTGCCTCCTGTCTCCTGGTCTAGGATGGACAATGTTGCACAAATCCAGGGGCTGCAACTCATGTTATAACCCATGTAAATGCAATACATGCCCATGCAACTTGAAGGGAGCCTCCTGGAGCAGGGCACACAGCCCAAAAAATCCAAGCACGCATTTCTGTGCTCTTTGCGCCATCTTTCTCACATCCCTCTGCAGTCTGATAGTCTACTATATCTGCTCTTCCGTCCACAATTAACTATTCACAGCCTCTGAATATGTCCACATTTTTTTAAAGCCTTTGTGCCACAACCTCTACTAATCCCTCTGTTCTAGAAAAAGAACATAAAATCCTTGCCTCTCAAAATGCCTGGCAACCTTGCTTCTGTGGGTCTGTCCTAGGAGGCTCTCAGGAAAGCATAGTGTTCACAGTAATAAGGGTGTGGGCATCACATCAGCTCCTAAACCCAGCTCCAGCAGGAGCTGTTCAAGTAGCCTTCTATCAACTACCTACACTCTCCACACTCAGAGTCTCATTCTAAAGTGAAGATATTACTTAACACACAGGACGTTGGAATGCAATAATGCATACTATGTGTCTGGTACCTTTTAAGTGCTCAATATTTTGTAGCTATTATTTTAATAGCCTCACTCCCAAGTAGTGATTTTGCTCTCTTTTTGTCTTCTTCCCTGGATTCTAGCACTGCACATTTATTGTTTTCTTATGTCCTAAATATTATTTTAGATGTCGAGTGCATGAATTATCACATTTAAATCACCTTGAGCACCTAGCAAATTGCTTTATGCATCGTAGGTGCTTACTAAATATTTGATCATTTTTCTAAACTTTTTCTTATCCAGAAATTAGAGAAGTGGAGAAGGGAGGGAAAGGAACCACACAAAGTTTTTTTAAAAAACTTTCTTTTTTAACATCTATGTCTTTACTTGCAAATAAATATGGAGTCAATCACCATTTCATAGTTGCATGTGGTGGGGGCACCTGGGCCACTCAGGCAGTTAAGCACCTGACTCCGGATTTTGGCTCAAGTTATGATCTCAGGGTTGTGAGATTGAAGCCAGGGTTGGGCTCCTTGCTGGGCATGGAGCCTGGGGCGCCTGGGTGGCTCAGTGGGTTGGGCCGCTGCCTTCGGCTCGGGTCGTGATCTCGGGGTCCTGGGATCGGGTCCCGCATCGGGCTCTCTGCTCGGCGGGGGCCTGCTTCCCTCTCTCTCTCTCTGCCTGCCTCTCTGTCTACTTGTGATCTCTCTCTGTCAAATAAATAAAATAAAATCTTTAAAAAAAAAAAAGATTTTCTCTCTACCTCTCCTTCCTCCCCTTCCCCATCGCTCTCAAAAAAAAAAAAAGTAGTTGCATATGGGACACAATGCCTGTCATTGACATGTACCAAGCATTAGGTGAGACTATTCCTGATAAAGTTTAACTTGTATACTGTCCTTTAAAATATCTTATTGTTGTGAGAACATAGGACATACAGAAAACTTAACATTTTCATAAAACATACGTTTTTGTAACTTTAAAAAATGTTCTAGACAAAATATATTACATAATTTCAGACTTGCAAAATAACAGAAAAAAAGAAGTTTGATTAATTAAGCTATGTCAAATAAATGAAGCCAGTCTAATTTGAAAAGTTAGTTTGAATAATTGTAATAAGAGGATCATAGAATATTTCTAAGTAGAGAACCTATGAAATCTACATTTATATATAGAGAGAAGATTTATATTAGCAAATTGCTTCCATGCAAATAGAGGCTCCTAAAATTATGTTAAATGCTTGAAACTCTTTTGTTGGTAGGCACCATTTTCACTCTGCTTAAGCTAAGCAAATTCTTTCTACAGATATCATAAAGATATAGTTATAAACTCCATATTAAAAGATTACAAGCCAATTTCTCATCTAAAATCTTGGAGGCCAAAAGGGTCACTGGTTGGTATATTCTAAGTGCTGAGAGAAAAACCTTGCCAACTGAGAATTCTATACCCAGCAAAATTGGCCTTGAACCCTTCAACGTCTTGAACCCTTCAATGTCATCCATGAGGGCTGGAATCAACTTTTTTCAAAGCCCTGTTCATTCCACCACATCCCACCACAGCCTAGGCCCAGTGGAGTAAACACTGTTCGATATTTTGGCCTCTTTCCACAAATGTTCTTAATGGCATCTAGAATGGTGAATCCCTTCCAGAAGGTTTTCAATTTAGTTTTCTTAAATCTCATGAACAAACCTCTGCTAGCTACATACTTTTCTTCTACAGTTTCTTTACCTCTCTCACTCTTCATTGAATTGAAGAGAGTTAGGGTCTTTCTCTGGACTAGGCATTGTCTTAAGGAAATATTGTGGTTTGATCTTCTAGTTGGACCACTAAAACTTTCTAAATATTAATAATCGGGCTGTTTTGCTTTTGTACCATTCACACGTTCACTGGAGTAGCACTTTTAATTTCTTTCAGGAACTTTTTCTTTGGATCACAACCTGACTGTGTGGTACTTTTGGCCTGCTTGGCTTTCAACATGCCTTCCTCACTCAATCATTTCTAGCCCATTTATAGTGAGAGATGTGCGACTCTTTCTTTCACTTTAATACTCAGAAACCTCTGCAGGGTGATTATTTGGCCTGATTTCAATAATGTTGTGTCTCAGGGAACAGGCAGGCCTGAGGAGAGGAGAGAAAGGTGAACAGACAATCAGCGGTGCAGTCAAGTAGATACAATACTAATCAGTTAAGTCTGCTGTCTTATATGGGTGCAGTTTGTGGTGTTTGAGACAATCACAATAGCAACATCAAATATTATTGATCACAGATCACTCTAACAAATATAATAACAATGAAAAATTTGAAATATTATTAGAATTACCAACATATGACCCAGAGTCAGGAAGTGAACAAATGCTATTGAAAAAATGGCACCAGTGGGGCGCCAGGGTGGCTCAGTGGGTTAAAGCCTCTGCCTTTGGCTCAGGTCATGATCCCAGGGTCCTGGGATCGAGCCCCGCATCGGGCTCTCTTCTTCTCGGGGAGCCTGCTTCCTCCTCTCTCTCTGCCTGCCTCTCTGCCTAGTTGTGATTTCTCTCTTGTCAAATAAATAAAATATTTAAAAAAAAATGGCACCAGTAGATTTGCTCAACACAGCGTTGCCACAAACCTCCAATTTGTGGGAGAGAAAGCTGTATCTACAAAGCACAACTAAGTGAAGTGCAATAAGATGATGTCACCCTGTACAGACCCTTAGTGAATCCGCCTGATTTCAGACCCATGAGTGACTTCTGCTCTCTGTGATATGTGTCAACTCCTAATGTAAAGTTTTCTGGGTTTGCTGGGCAGATAGGATCCCTCCCTAAGTCTTGTGGCTCTGGATCCTCCATGTGTAGTCCTCACAATAGCAGCATGTGCGTCACCTGGGAACCTTGTCCGAAATAGAGAATCTCAGCCCCGTCTGAGACCCACTAAAGACAGGCTCAGAGCAATTCACACGCATGTTAAAGTTTGAGAAGTCCTATTCGGAAGAAGCTAATTTCTTCTATTCTGCTTAGCTCATTAATATTCTTCGATCTGCTTTGTGTTCAGAAATTAGATGAGATCCCAACTCTGCTCCTTTTTTGATGCTGTGAGTTCATCATCTTTCATCCTTTTACTATTTTTCTAAGGGGGCCTTTGGCAGTAGAAGAAACAAATGCTTGTGTCAATTTCACTTTCTTGAACTGGGGTCCTACCTCTCACATTATGGGGCTTTCTCTTAATCACTTTATTTGGAGCACCAAGATATTCTTTCAAGAAGATTCAATAGCTTGAAAAGGGCTCACTCCCTGTCACTTCTGAACGCCACTATAGAGGCTGACTGATAGAAACAATAACACAGGAGGCATATTTGATGATGATGGAGTGTGTATTCCTGAAGATACAGCCTCATTATTGCAATGCTGCAAGTTCAAAACAAGCCTTTTAACGATTGGTTTAAAAAGAATTACAGAAGGTAACCTTGGGGATTTCAAGAATATACACATAAAGGATAAAATAATAATTAAAAAAAACAAAACTAACCCAATGTTATGCAAGCAGGTACCTGTAAGAGGAAATAAATTGTCCCAGGGCAGATTTTCAAAGTGCTATACACACAGATTTTATTTATTTGGGGTGTGGGGAGCAAGCAAGTACAAGCAGGAAGGACGTGCAGGGAGAGGGAAAAAGCAGACTCTCTGCTGAGCAGGAAGCCCAATGCGGGGTTTGATTCCAGAATCATGGCCTGAGCTGAAGGCAGACACTTAACCGACTGAGCCACCCAGGTGCCCCTGTACACAGAGATTTTAAAAGTGCTGTATCACAAACAACTTGGATGAAAGTGAGACAGTGTGTTCTGGGACAGTGGGTAGATAATACAGGGGCTCTAGTGATCAGTAGCAACTCTACACCAGAGATGAAACTGAAGAGCTCGAAAAAATATTACTTCAGAAACTGTGAACCAGAAAAAAAAAAATAAACAAAGCATATATACTTTGCAACATACATACATACATATGTATGTATGTATGTATATATATGCAGATATGTATACATATATCTGATTCTAAATATACATATAATGAAATTGAAAAACATTAGATTTTACAAGTAGACATTTTCCCCTAAAAAGTTACTTGTGTCATCTCCCTAACCTGTTTTTTAAGTGAATCTTCTCATTAGGTAAATGGGAATATTACCTTATATTTAGGTCACTTTATATGTGGGCATGTTTTGTACTTTTCAATTCTTCAATATTCAGTTTAAGAGAAAGTGACTCTCGCCCAGGTCTAACTCAGATTTCTTTCTTCTGTGTTCCCATGACACCTCTCAGGAGCCTGGTTTTAAGAGTCATCTCACATGGAGCTGTCATCACTGGTTAACACATTAATCTCTTCTTCTAGACTTTCGCTGTCCAATATAGTAGCCACTGGCCACAAGTAGTTTTTGAATCTAAATTTAAATTAACAAAAATTAAATAAAATTTAAAAACCAGTTCCTCAATCACAGTGGTCACATTTCAAGGGCTCAGAGTCCACATGTGGCTAGTGGCAACCGCACAGGACAGCACAGCTATAGAATAATTTCATTATCAGAGAAAGTTCTGCTGAAGAGCTGCTCTATCTAGTTCAGGGTTTCTGAACCTCAGCACCACTGACATTTTCTGTCAATGCTGCTTTGTCACGGGGGTCTGTCCTACGCATTACAGGGTGTTTAGCAGCTTCTACCCACTAGGTGTCAACAGTATCACCTCAATTGTGACAGTCAAAAAGGTCCCCATACATGGCCCCTGATTTAGAACCAGTATTCTAGACTGTGAACATCTCTACAAGAAGAAATTTGTTTGTTTAGCTTTGTGTTCCATATAACCGAGCACAATGCCTGGTGCACCAGAGGGCCTCAATGTATGTTTAGGCAGAAGAAAGGAAGGGAAACAGAAAAGACCTAAGACATGGGTGTTTTCCACTCTAACAATGGTAAAACTCTTCTCTAGTTTAAAAGAAAAAAAGCCAAAAACAAATACATTTCAATATAGTTATCTTTCTCTCGAAGATAAATGAATGATAAAGTATGCCTGGCATCTGTTCAGAAATCTACACTTCATAATTATTATCGAAAAGATAGTAACGATGCCTGACACTGAAATAAAATTAAATCCCCTACACAACAGCAAGACATCTCAAAGATAAAAAATGGAGATAATTATTAGGGCCTCTTTGAGAATATGCCCCATTTTACACTGGCATGTGAAAATGTATGCAAGCATTACAGAAAATCTAACTCCTTTACTCATATCTAGAAAATTATTTGCCAGAAGTGTACAATTTTTGCATTATTCCTCAACAGCAATTCTACAAACATGAAGGTAGTGATCTTCTTGGCTTTATTTTGCTCATATAGATATGGGTTTCATGTTTCCAAATCAGAAGGAACCAGCAGAATTATTGTGGTAAGAGCTTTTGTAAATTGTTTCCTGACCGACTACAAAGGTACCATCACCACCACAGGAGTAGAGGAAGTCAGATGGCTTTCTCCCCCTGGCCACACTGGCCTCCTCACCATTATGTCAAATCCCTCCCACTCTGAAACCAAAGGAGAAATCAGTGGCCATGTCCTTGCTGCCATTTGTGACAAGCAGTCTGAGCAAAAAGGCCTTCCCTCTAGTCCTTCCACTTAGCTGATGGTGCTTACCAGTTTCTTTAATAAAATGATGAATCACAGTGATCCTGCTTTATGCGGTTGGGGGAAAGGAACTTCTATTAACTGCAAGGCACCAAACAGATGCCAGGTCCACTTTTTTTTAGGTATTTTCGTAAAGGTGATCAAGTTTTTAGCAGAGGGACTAGGGACCTGAAGAGCACTGTGAATCCCAGAAGCAGGTTTTAGGGGAAGCATGATTTAATAAAGTAAAAACAAACACCGTGGAATGCCATGTCACTCAGGGGAAATTCAATCTTTTATTCTACCTTTTGGAGGAATCAGCTGAACAAAGGTGTTCTTACTCTTCTTAAGGTTTTGATGAAATCCTGAAAGCTCTTTGAGCACCTGTAGGGATTATTTGAGGAGTTGAAACTCACTTCTAGAGGTATTCAGCGTACTGAAAAATGAGATGTATTGTAAGTGAAAACCTAGTTCAGGTTCATACCAACTACTGATCACTGGGTCTCTGTGAGGCCAGGGAGCAAGTGCCAGTTAAGATCTGGGGACTTACTCTCACCACGTCTACCTCTATGCATGACAATTTTTATAAATTAATAATTCTAAGGATGAGCTTCTTTATGGTCACAGGTGATCTGTCCTAGAACACATAACCAGAAGATGCTTTTGAAAATAACCTCAGAAATTTCATAAATTTGATTAAAGGTTTCATGATTTGGTTGGAGCTGGACGAAGACTGGGGTACAGAATGGAAAAACTCCTTAGAGGTTCATTTTTACTTGTAGTATTCTGACCCTCGAGTTGAAATGTTGACTTTTTGTTTTGGTCCGGAAGGACATAAAAATGCCAGCACTGCTCACCACGCAGATAACACAAGCAACAAGCTGGCTGCCATGACTGCCTGGACGTTCTGGAAGAAAAAGCGGCAAGTGGGAAAGGCAAGGCAAGGGAAGAGAGAGCCAGACACTTGGGTCTTAAAAATACTCTGCCACATGAATCTTTAGCTTGACTGTAAACATTCAGTAAGAAAGGGAACTAACAGAGCGAGCATTCGCATTTTAGAAAGCACATCTGCAAAAACCCTTTAGCACAAGAGTTAACTTTTCATTTCTCTCTTTTAAGTTAAGCTTCATCTAATGCAGATCCCAAGAGCTCCAGGGAACATGTGATGCCTATAATGAACTTTATCGGGTTCTGTCTCTGTGGCCACTTTCCAAATCACACATTCACCCAGCAAAACGCTCAGGTCATACAAGGAAGGAAGTCTTCGGCTACTGAAGATCATTACTAGCACTGAGCGAAACCACTGTCAATTTCTTGGGGTTGGCCTCTGATCACTCATACAAAGGACGGAAAATTGTTGGCGCCACTGGACCTCTGCCCAGCTCAGCCGTCAGCGGAGCATATGAAAGGCTCCTTCTTTAAAACCAACACGCTGGAAGGGGGCAAAGGGTGGCAGGGACCCTCAGGCACATTAATCAGCAGGGGAATCGGCCCGAAGTCACCTCCTGCTGGGCTTCACTGCCCAAACTACATGTGTCAGTGACTCCCAGAAAAGGGGAGGCCCCAGAATAACACTGGAAGCATCAGATGTCCTCCCTTCTCTTCATATGGAAAGCTCATCTCAGAGGTGTCAGGATAAAACATGAGAACGGCATTTGTCCTCAGAGATAAACACGAGTGATTCACTGTTTCACGACACAATGAGAGGAGGAGGACACTGTAATAAAAACTTTATAAGGTGAAATCTAAATCCTGAATGCAGTACACATTTAAAAAACTTTCTTTTTTTTTTTTTAAAGTTTTCTTCCTTTCCTTTCTCCTCCCCTTCCTGAGGGAACACAACACAATGTAATTAAACGGTAAATTACTTGAGAGAGAAATGTTTAGACTCATGACAAATCTTTGTGCAGAAAACAAAACTTCATACCCCACACATATTTTGGATGACCAGTTCTCCTAGCAAAATAGAAAATGATAGCCAAGCTTGTAGTTTTCAATTTTCAGATGGAAGGGCAGTGAGTTGAAAAATCTTCATTACTTGAAAGTAAGGTACTTTATGGAGGCAGAAATTAACATGAACTCAAGTTGCTCATTAAATAAATAAAGTAAATTAAGAGGTGGCTGGTTAGCTTTTCTCTAATTCTAGTGAAGGTCTAAACGGGAAAATATGCTCTCCTTAAAATCGCAATGTGCAAATGTCCTTCAAATCCTCAGAACAATTCCAGTATTCCTGTTCATTAGAAAATGAACACTTGTTTATACAGACATAACTGAATCATAAAGGCAGAACTTGGGTTTTAGCTAAATTTATTTTAAAAAATTAAAGAAATTATTAAGGGTTAATATTTTAAAATCAAGTAGTTAAAATTGAAAAGGGAAAAGTTACTGATTTGCAGGTTAACATGTTTGGCATGCTTTGAAATTAAACTGGCTGACATTAATTTTATCAAGTATCAAGAAAATGAAAGACACTTTACAAGGTTTCATTAAGGGTCCACCGAAGGTTAAAAAACATTTAAATCTAAGAGAGATTCCATTTAAAATGCTCTCAGTGGTGGGAAAAAAAAAAGTTGGTCTATTTTAAGATACTAATTTCCATCTGGCAGAACAGATCCAGACCTACAATGCTGCATTTCCCTGAGCAATTGCGCTGAGGTCCTGGGGCTCCTGGGGGTTACTGAGTGTCAGAGGCACCATGATACATCTTCCCTCCGTTGTCCCCAGTTGGGATCCATCTTTCTTAGCACATGACATCTGTGTGGAGAGTCAGCAACTCCTTCTTTCATTAAATAATAAAACACAGCAAAACCCTTTATTTACAATGTTTTTGCGAGGTTTGATTTAAGCACCAGCATTTGGTTTTTAATATAGTTTTAATTTGAATACAAGATTATTCTTCTCATATAAAAGGACTGAAAAAGTTTTCTTATTAAGCTATATCATATGTGAGAATTCTAGAAAATCTAAATTTTAAAAAACAGAAATTACATTCATATGGTTAAAATCTCAAAAATTAACAAGGGATATATTGAATTGTCTCCACCCATTCCCTGACCACTACCATGCCCAGTGGCCCTTCCTCTCCTGCCTCCTTCAACCAGGCAACCACAGTAACATTCGGATCTCCCTACCCAACTTTTTAATACTACACTATATACACTATTCTCACCTTACTTTATCATCTTATCCTATCTTAGAGGTGTTCCTGTTTCATGAAGGGTGTTCTTGTTCTTTGCTATGGCTGCAAGCAAATAATATAAAATTATCATAATTTATTTAACTGTTTTAATTTAGGCATTAATTAGTTCTCTATTAATGAACACAGACTCCCCCTCACCCTCACTTAAAAAAAGGGAAAAAGAAAAATTGAGAAAACTATTTTGGACTCTTAAACCTTATCTTGCTTCTATTCTGTGATGCTAAGAAAGAACATCTGATCACTCAGGTTTAATTTTCTGGTCCTTGAGTCTGATCCAAAATTGAAGTCTGTCATCTGTCTGTTGTAAATAATACAGTAATCTACCTTTAATTTTTATATTTTCAAGAAGTATTTACTAAACATCTACTATCATATATCTAGCTCTTGATACCTCAGGTATCAAGCAGAGGTAGAGGTGGCGGTGAGGGCGAGATGATTTTAAAAAGTAACCAGCAGGGCGCCTGGGTGGCTCAGTGGGTTAAAGCCTCTGCCTTCGGCTCAGGTCATGATCTCAGGGTACTGGGATCGAGCCCCACATCGGGCTCTCCGCTCTGCGGGGAGCCTGCTTCCTCCTCTCTCTCTGCCTGCCTCTCTGCCTAGTTGTGATTTCTCTCTGTCAAATAAATAAAATATTAAAAAAAAAAAAAGTAACCAGCATCCACTAGGGGTTTGTAATGTTATTAATGAGACAAGTCATACAGACAACTCAAAAAGCGTCCAAAGCACTACGTGACCAGGTGTCAAAGTAACAGCTGCATGAGTTTAGATGTTCCTAGGTAAGTTACTAAAAAATAATTTTTAGAAATTGTTTCGGATAGCAGGTGTTTTAGTCAGATACCTTTTAATTCAAATGTAGACTCTGCCATTTACATGATCTTGGGCAAGTTCTTTTCAACTTCTCTAAGCCCCAGTTTCTCTGAGTCTGTGAAGGGGATTTTCTTCCTATTTCACAGGTTTCCTAAAGGGAATGAATGAGATCACACATATCAACCCCCCAAAAGATGATGGGCCCCCAATATGTCACAGAGCCTTCCTGATCTCTGACAGATAGATGACCTCTTACACACCAAGGACGACAGTTCGTTTTGGCATGTATCTTTCACTGATTCAGAGAGAAAGAGAGAATTAACAAGTGTTAAGTGCCAAAATGAGATGATATATGACATAGGTGAGAGCAGGAGGGACATGGACCCTCGTTCTCCTCCCTAGGGGGAGACTGTCAGAGAAGCTTTCCTTGAGGACTGGTGTCTAAACCCGCTGAAGGAGACAAGGAGTCAGCCTAGTACCGAGCACACAGGGACACACAGCTGGGGACAGGGTGAAAGTGGCGGATGCTGGATTGGGTTCTGGGTCTGTGCAATATTCTACCGTCTCTGCTCTTACAGAAGTGGAAGTGAAATTTCTAACTGAGAGTACAGTTGCATTCTTTGGGGGAACCTGTTATGTCCAGTTCTGGGCATTTTTATCCTGCTTCTATAGAAAATAATGTGAAACAAAGGTGGAAAAAAAGGGAGCTAGGTCATGATAAAATGATAATAATCACCTCAGTAATATTCACATTTAAATCACTAAATTAAGTTTATGTCTATTTAGGTTTGATGAATCAACTATTTTATAAGTTCTTAGACTTTTTTGTATTTGTAACTCACATGGTAAGTGCAGGTAGGTGCGCAAAAATACCAACTGAATATTTACTGTGCTTTTTGATTATATGTTTTTATCTTATCAATTTATTTTTTTAATTTATTTTTTTATTCCCTAGTGTCTTATCATCTTTAGGAGATACAAGTCTCTGTTCCCAGTGGTTCTGTTGTATCATTAAAGAAAACCACCTAAACATAAACTCAGATTTTGACATATGAAAGCCAGTAGAGACCAAAATAAATGCTCACAAATTGGTGTTTGTATGTTACCACATCACCACCAACTTAATAACTGTTACACCATTTCACTAAACTCAGAAAGGCATCAGCTTGCTTGCTCTAATTTGTGTTTATGGTTAGATGTCTGTCAGTATTTTCTATTACATTGCTAAGTAAAGACATTTTAATGTTTCACTGAATCTGAAAGCATTTGAAGAACACTGCTGTGTATTTTAAGATGAAGTAGCTAATGATCTTGCATTAGTAGAATAAAATCTAGCTATTCCAGTTCGCAGAAAAATATTCTTATTATGCAAATAGCCTATAAAAGAGAGAGTGGGTAAAGTGGTTGATGAACTGGTTATGTTAACATGTGTTTCCTCCCTGAATTCTGTCAGCGTCTCCCTTTCTTTTTATAAAATTCTATGGAGTTTTGCAAATCCCTTTCTTCTGCAGCCAAGCTCTCACTCAGAATAGAGGACACCTGAATTACATAAATCTCTATCACAAAGTTACATTTTCTGTGCAGAGCAAGAGCTTGTCAGGAAAAAGGTAATGAAGAAGAATAGCTTAGACAGAGGGATTTAATGATATCCAGCTGCTACTCTATGTTACTTGCTGATAAGACTTTGTTTTAAGTTTACAATAGAGAAAGTTTGGGAAAAGGCTAAAAATTCATATACAGGAAGTGGAAGTCTTTATATTTCATTTGTTCAATTTCCGCTAACTCTTGCAATTATGTTCATACAAGGTTTAATCTTCAGAATGTTCAAATGTGTGATTATGAGGCTTTAAAAATAAAATTTAAATTGCATCCAAAAGTGTAGAAATATTGCACCTTAGGGAAAAGACACTTAACCTATTCGGGTTCACCACATGTTTAGATGATAAGATAAACCTGAGAAAGCACAGATTGTTCAATGTTTACCATAATTGTATGTCATTATTGTGGTGATGTTTCTGCACTTACAAAACGGCAAGGGGTGGGCGGAGGGCTCAGAAAGAGAGAGAGAGAGAGAGAGAGAGAGAGAGTTTTTCTCTACTGCAGGGGATACAGTCATTGCTTTAAAACTATAGTAAGTTACCATAAAATTAGACAAATGCAACCTCTGAAGAATGGGAAAATCCTAAACAAATTACACTTTACTGAAGATTCAAACCCTAATACAATCAGAATTTTAGATTCCCAATCTGTTACTTGCATACACACCGCTAAAAGGGCCTTGCTCCCAGCGATGACCAGTGTGACAGACCCCACTACCAAAGCCTGAACTTTTCTATGGGCAGGAATGCATTATGATTAACTCCTGTCTGGTAAAGGAAATAACCAGAAAAAAATCTCTGTGGGAGCAAAGCAATTATAATTCTCTCAAGAAAGAACTTCAACATCTACAATGTGAACACTGCCCTCAACAGATTTACTGCCTTAGAACCCAAAGAGTTAAAACGAAGGAGCGATGTTCTTTCAGGCTAATGAAACCTTCCTGTCTGGAGTCCCTTTCCCAGTGAGTGGGAAAGGAACAGTTTGAATAGCTGGTGTTCTGTGCACTTTCCCACAGGTCTGGACAGGATCTCCAGCTCAGCATCTACGGCTCGGAGAGGAAGAGGCTCATGGAGGGCAGCCGCTGGAGACCCAGGCCTCCCAGGGAGGAGGAGACAGGAGGACTGCACAGACACAACTCAGGCGCTCCCATATGGCTCAGCTGCCCACGGTGGCTCTGAGAGGCTTGACAAAGAAAAGCACTGCTTCTTTTTTCTTAAAGGGCAAAAGGTACACATGAAGGTCAGTGACAGGTACCTGTCTGGAGGCATTTTATGCTATTGGTGCAAACCTCCCACAAGCTGAACTTAAAGGAATGTTCCATCCTTGCAGGAAGTCTCCAGATACAGGAAAAGCTAATAAAATGAAAAGGGAGGAGGCTCTGCCTTCCTTCCCAAACTCAGCTCCTACAACATCTCACATTACAAATTTGCAAACTAATTACTTAGAGCCAGACATATTAAAAAATTTCCCCTTACAACTAAGTGAATATAGAGAGATTCAAAATAGAGGACTTGGCTCCAGACTTAGACAGGGCTCTGAATTTAAAAGTCTAATTAAGGCGAATCGTGTTTGCTATGTAGTTCTCGCAAACACTAGCATTATTGAAATTACACCTAACGACTTAATTGATTTAACCAATACCTCAAGTTAAAGATTAGGGAATAATTAGTTCAGCCTGCAGAAGCTGCAATATGAGGAATGACAAGGTTTTCTGTAATGGCTTTGGCTATTTTTTTCTAAAACATCAGCTTATTTCTGTGAAATTTTGCATTAGATAATTCCACTTTAAACAGACATATCAATGGACGTCAATATGTTAAATAGCTGAAATACTAACTTAAATGGGATAATTTCTTGATTGGCTTTAAGCCTAGTATGGGGAGTGGAGGAATTCTTTCTCTTTCTCTTTCCCTGGGAGCTCTCTTTTAAAAGGAGAAAGGGGAAATGGCGGTATTTTGTGACTCATCCTTTGGAGCAGCATTCCAAGTGTGATTTACTTAATATAGCCCTATAAATCACCTAATGCAGAAATAATCTCAAGATCTGCATGTAAACATAGCTATTAAAATATTACAATTACTCTGTTTGCTTAGTGCTCATAAGGTATAGCTCATCTTAAGGTAAACAGCTTTTTCCCGAGGTGGGGCATCTAAAGTAGCGTCCAAATTATATGCCCATCTAAGAATGCTGAATTTAAGTAACATATCTTATCATCTAAGTATAACAACAAGTGTGTTACCAGGAAAGGGACGATTATACCTTTGGTCGACATTTCTTGGCTTTCAATTTGCTATACTGGTTTGGAAATCAAATTTGCTAATTTCATAGATGGCTATTATACTGGCTGGCAATTACTAATCACAGAAAAAAAATTTCAGCTCAGAAAAAGAAAAAAAAAAAAAGTGAGCATGTCTTTTGACTGCATTTGTTTTAGGGATTTGCTCTGAAGCCGCCACAGGGCATTTAGTTTTAAACAAAAAATAAGCCAGGGGACCGAGATCTATCAGTCTTTTGGTAATACTTATTTTTGACTCATAAGACTTAACTTTGTTTAGTGTGATAATCTGTAACTGTAAGCAATCATCCTCCAGATTACTATTGGGTTAAAAACTGTAAACTATCTACAATTACTAGCATGATCCCTAACCTCTATAAGGTGGTAATCCAGTATTGGTTGTTAGCTGTCAAATTTATTTCCCTTTGGTGAAATATACCCTGGATTTAATTAGCAGTCATTCTTAATACTTTATGGAGCTGAGCCCAAGCTCTGTGGCTTTGACATTTAACCTTTGACCCTTAAATATTTACCAGCTTTTAAACTGGTTGTGTACAATTATCCCTTCAAGTATATCTCAGATCCATCATTTTGACCACTCTAGTCAATTCCAAGTCAGATGTACTATTCCAACTGATGTTGTAATTCTCTCCCAGAAACTGGAAATAAAACCTTGTTGTTCCACAATGAGCTCTGTCAGGCAGAGCCAAAAGCACTTGTCACTAGAAGCTACCTGTGGAAAGTGTGGGGTGGGCTACCAGTCATGCTGACAATGCGATGAGGCAGCCACAGGGCTGAGTGGCCATGGGCCCAAGTTTTGGCTCTCGTGAACCGTGAGCCTTTGTAGGGATGTTTTGGAATCAATCGCATCTTTAACTCACAGTCATGAGAGGAATACTTTGGGAACCATTTTCGTTCATTTGTTTGTTTGAAATCAACTTTACTTTGATTTGAAATCAACTTTATTTTGATTTACTTTATGCTTTGGGAACTATTATTTTTTAAACTCCTCCCAAGTTTGCAAGGCAGCAGACACCTAGAGGGAAGCACCCATGAGGAGGGACTGCATTTTTCCTCCCCTCATTTAAAGCCCCCACAGCATCTAATATACAAAACAAGTGCTCTTCAGATGTTCAAATTTTAGGAACATATTTTAATTCAAAAGACTGGAAAACAAAAAGCCCTCATTAGGCAATAGCAAATGTTCAAAGATAAAATGGATGTTGCTCCATGCAGACATTTCAAGACCTCACACCTGGAAGAAGCAGCTAGGCCATCACCTCAGGAATGACAACACGGCTCACATGTTCCACTTGCCTTAGACACACTTCCAGAACACATGCGTCGTGCCTGGCGGGTTCTCAATAGCAGGTTTTCAATAATTGGTTTGGAATGGGTATTAAATAAAGATGGCAGTCACAACAACAGCTTTGCCAAGGCAAAGGTGACAACCAGAAATGCCAAATAGATTTGCACAAGTAGAAAGAAGAAGGTTCCTGGAAGTGAGAGTTCAGGGAGAAAAATAGAAGCACGTATTACTGATCTCCTCTCCCCAACCTGGTGCCCTGTCCAAGCGAGAGAGGAAAGAGAGTGAGAGAAGTATTTGCTGTTGCTGCTAGTGGGGAGCCCATAAGCTGAGTCTAAATTAGGGCCAGATGCTAGTTTTTGGCTACTTTAAGAAACCAAAGTCTGGGTCAGCTGCACTTCCAAGTAGAACACTGAGTAGAGTCTGGGCTCTGGTGTCCAGCTGATCCAGAAGCCTGTTTTCTGTAGGGAGCCAAAACAGGCCAAGTGAACAGGCTAGACTTTTAAAAGGTGTAGAACAGCCGTAATGTGTGGTCTCCATTGTCGTCTCCTAAACAGCATTTGGGTTGGGTAAAATGCCTCAGTGGCAGTTTGGTGCTTACCGGATCTGGCAGCCATTTACTTTGTGTGGGTGGACTGCTGCATAATCAAGGTCCACTGTATGCATAATACAAATTAAAAATAAATAGCACAGACTGAAATTTATGAGTCAAGCTTTCTTCACATTTCCCCGACGTTGACACATGGACCAAGAGTATACAGAATTTAGGTATCAAGAGACAGAGCAAGCTGTACATTTTAAATTCTCTAGAATTTGTTTTCCAGTTTTGTTAACTAATGCTTTAGCAAGGTAAAAAGATCTTAAGCAGTGAAAGAGTACGGCCGATAAGTCTTGGGCATTTATCTTTAGGGAGTGCCAAAGGGCTGGAAGTGCTAAAAATAAAATGGACGCCCTCTCTATAATCCCTTGCTTTCAGAACATCCCCAAATATTTCAAGGCATTCCTTGTTTCCAGTTTGGTCTTTAGTTCAAAGGTGAACTTTATTCAGGGAGGAGGTTGACTAAGCATATTTCAGTCATCTGTAAGAAACACGATACTGTAAAATAGTATGTTTCCTCCCAAGCTCTAACTACAAAATGAAATTTACATGTAACCCAGCAAATTCACAAGTTGATGATAGCCAAATACTGAGGGTTGAAATGACCAATTTTCTCTAAAAATCAGCTAATCAGAAATCACCAAATCTTTCTTAAAGAGTTTTTTTGTTTGTTTGTTTGTTTTGTTTTTTTTTTGGTATCCTCAAACTAGTGAAATCATTCTGTTACAAGTTTTCTAAAAACTGGGAAGGGGAAAGCCATTAATATTACAAAGGGGAAGAGAACAAATAAAAATTAATATTTTGAATGCATGTCCCTACTTCCGCAATGTCACTGGGGTAGAAATTTCTGTGTCTGTGTATGTGTGTGTGTGTGCGTGTGCATGTGGGCAAAGAGACACTACCAGAAATGATGCTAACACAGGTGACTGCAGAGGCTGAAGGAACTGGGACTTGTCAGGTCCACCACTTGGCTCCTTTCTCTTCATTCCTTTATAGCCACTGGCCAGGAAGTCCTGCAACCCTACCTCTGAAGTATTTCTCTAAAGATCACTTCCTCTCTGTTTTCCCAATCTTAGTCTTAATGCAGAATCTTCCCCATATCTAGTCTGCATATTCTATAATTTGGAGTGGCACTGAAGCTTGGCTGTGACATAAAAAGTCCTCTTCCTCAGGCTCATATCTCATTATTGTCATTCTCTATAGTCATGTACTTATGGTTCCCTCCAAAAGGCCATGTTACTTCAGGCATCTGAACTTTCTGTACGTGTTCTTTCCATCTACTTAAAATTTCTTCCTTACCTTCTAACTTAACTTATTTTTCAAAACTCAGCACAAACATTCCCTCCTCCAGGAAGTATTCTGTGGTGGCTTTGTTGTAATGGCTTGAGTGATTTCCTACCTTCTCCCTTCCTAAGAGAACCCCAGTAGTTTGGGTATCTTTGTACCTCAGCGAAGCAGACCACAGCTCTAGAGTAAGATTATCAGAGCAATTCCACTCATTTGAGTAGCAGAGGGCCAGAAATGGTATATGACTCAACATAAGCCAATGAGATAGGAGAGGTCTGCCAGGGAATTCTGGGAAAGCCACGGGACATCATCTCTATTTCTCTAGGTGGGAAGGAATGTGGCCCTCACTGCTATTGGCAGCTGACCTATAGTCATCTTCAGGGGCCAGCCTGGGGATGAAGCTTTTACTACGGACAGCAGAGAGGACACAGCCTGGGTCCTGGGCAACTATGGATCAGCCAACAGTAAAGCCTAGTGTTTTAGGTCATGTGTGACAATATGTAACAGTTAAGACCAATTTAATTTGAGTTTTTCTGCTACTTGTAAAGCTAAAAGTATCCTAATTTGAGAGAAAGGGCTGGGAGAAAGTAGACAAACTGCTTTCAAAGGTTGCAAAGAGATACAGAGGCTTAAATTATTTATTTTTAGTAAAAGAATATCTAACTCTGCGTTATGGTTGGGTTCTGCCTAGGTGGTAGGTAATGGAAGGTATGGATGACGAGTCTCATGCTGATGTGCCAGCGTCACTGCCCACACCCAAGTGGGTGGCCTTCAGAGTGGCAGGCGGTGCCGCCTTGAACAGCAGGCAGATCCACTGATGCACCAAGCAGGCCAAAACCATGTGGATCAAAAGGAGTCATCTGTCAATCCTTTTGGGTCTCCTGACCCCTATTTTAGAAAAGAACCTACATCAATGTACAGTTAAGGTAGAAAAACAACAAAACCACAATGACTGGGGCCCTATTGTGGCTCTCTCCAATGCAAGGCCCATGTTGTTAAAACCTACCCTGGCTGAGCATGGGGCAGCCACTGACACCACCATGCCCTATACTGCTGGGTCCTTCAGAAGAAGAATGGGTGGCAGGATGGGTGCCACCACACCCACACAGCTGTCTGAAATGCTGGTGAGTGATGATGCTGGCCTTCTATTCAGATTTTCACTCTAGAACCTTTTTCCTTACCTTGTTTGCAGGTTTTATTTTCAACATAAATATACAGGTGATCACAACAGCAACAAATACATTTATTGAATATCTACCAAGTGCTGGGCACCATATTAGCAGCTTTAAATATGCCACCAGATGTAATTTTCACAGTGACCCCAATCACATGTCTTATTGCCCCTGTGTTCACAACTGGTTAAGTGGCAGACTTGGGGTTTAAACACAAGATTGCCTCTAAACCTTATATTTTTCAAGTGTAGTATACTGCCTAAATAAAAACATCCTAAAAAAAAAAAAGACTCCAAGTAGAATGAACTTTTTTCTGTTCAAAAGACTAGAGTGAGTCCTTGCTGAATCCCTGCTGAATGGATTATGTGTACTTGAACCATATGATATATGGTCTACTTTGGTCTCTAAAATAGTTAATATCACAGCAAACCTACTTCGAACAGTTTTTACCTATTTCAGGATTAAACTTAAAATTCTTGGCATACCACCCTTTTTGCATTTAACTTGCATCTTGAAACTTAAATGCCTGGCATATTTTTTACATTTAGTTTGAATTTTTCTGAAATCACTAGTCTTCCTTATCATAGAATATTCTTCAAAACTTTATATCAAGAAATATAACAATCTACACCTTTTCTCTGGAGGGATCTAAAAAAAATCGGATATTAGCAATGTCTTTTTTGTTGTTTATAATATTTTGGTTGGAAATTATGGCAAAGATAATGAGTGTACATGCTGCCTGTATTAGCAACTTGTATTACTACATGAAAATACATTTCAAAAGAACTTTTGGCCTAAGTCCAAATTCATCCTTTTTATAAATCGGTTGACTTCTCTCTTAGATAACTTCATTTAAGTAGAAATTAAAAACAGAGAATTGCATCTGTAATCTTAAGATAACATTTCTTAATATGAATGGATAATGACTAAATTAAGTGGCTCTCTCCAAATGAAATGAAAATTTGGCCTTAGAAGAAATCTTTAGGTTTTATTGCACTGCTTCAGTAAATGCTGCTATAGCTCAATGCCTTTAAATCATGTCTTCTTAATATTTTGCTCATGTTCAGACTGATTATGAAATTGACTCTGGTTATTGAGGAAAATGGGACATTTGAAATAATGCAAAGACAAATTGTTTTCACGTTGCTTGGCATTTTACATCTAAGATTGAGATAATTTGTCAATATCATCATGTGACTCCTAATAATTTCTATATTACACATTAAAAGTAAAATAAGTGGCTTACATAAAGTCATAAATGGATTTAATGGCAGAAAGCAGGATGGATCTCATATCCACAGTTTATTATATCATGCTCAAGATTTTGTTTATGCTTTTTGTGGAAGAAAAATATGCCTAAATTCTCTTTACAACATTTATCAATGAACACAGACGTACACACATGTACACATACCACAAAGACATATACAAACAGCTCTCATATAAAATGCACATAGATTATATCAGAATAATATGCTGGCTCATAATTTTGTTTATTAGCTAGCTACTTCATTGCTTACAAATATTAAGTGGGTATCTACCATAATTGAGACCCTCTCAGAGTGCTCTTTATTATTTTGGTCTGTTCGTGGAGTGTCCTTCTAAGTTCTCACAGCAATATTCATGCATGATAACATAGTGGGGCAGATTTGAACCCCAGGCCTACAGTGTGGGTCCCTGGGAAAACCATTCACCCTGAAGCTTCCTTGGCAATGTAAAGTGGGGAACTGAAGGAGGAGGCCAGACAAGATGACTTCTAATGTCTTTTTATCTCTAAAATTATCAAAACCAATAAAAAGAAACAAAAGTACTTCAACACTGGGTTAAAGTGAACCACGGTTTATTAAAAAAAAAAAAAAAAGACTGGATTTCTCTTTAGAGAGAGCAGGAAAGATGGGAAAACTAAGAGTCTGGTTGGAATGGAGAAACCGGGTTTGGAAGGCATAGGGAACACAGAGAGAAGACACTCTCTACATCTTTTGAAATCCTGCATTACAAACTTCTACCTCCTCTACTAGAGACTAACAAATTGCAACCTGTATTCTGGAAAATTAAGGTTGGGCCAGAAGAGCAGGTGATGAGAGTAAGTGAAAGGTAGAGATGTGGCCAGAAGCAGGGTCACATTTACCACCTGACAAAGCCCCAGGAGAGCGTCTGAGCTGATTTTTTTTTTTTTTAACATTTGAAGTTTCACAACCTATATCTTTTAGGATGTAGCAAATTTGTCAGTTTGACTCTACTGATCCAAGAAGGCAAAACAAATGGTTATGGTGGAAATGACTCTATGGGAAAAAGAGCAGCTGACATCATTACTGACCCTTCAGATGTACCAAATAAGCACTACTGTGCCCCCCACACCCCACCAACTTTGGCTCAGCTTCAGTTTCTATTACCCAAGTTTTGTTCATTAGAAACTCCTTGTTACGAACCTAAGTGTCAAAATCTATGTCGTCTTAAGATGTAAATGTTCCTGAAGAATTCTGGAAGATCCCAAGAAAGACAATAGGGCCAGTGGTGAAATTTCCATTCTTAACAATGTTCAAAAGATCAAAATAGCAGAAGCCTATTCAGTCTATCTCGGGTTTTGAAATGCCCCTAATGTAATTCACTTTCACATCTGAACCTGCATGCCCTGTTCTCTTCCACATTTCCCATACCTGCGGAATTTCTCCACACTACCACTGACTCAGCATGCGCAACATGGAAATCAGCTTCTTTTCTGCTGGCTGTGTGTCAACCCATTTGTTTTCTACCCCTATTAATGCACCACATGCTCCCTGGTAGGCAAGCTTAGAACCTTAGAGTCATCCTTGATTCATCCTTCTACTCTACCCCAATATTGATTAGTTGGTAAATTCTCCAGGGTCAGGCCTATGCAACATCTCTGTCAACCAGGGTGAAATTCTGATCTGCGCTGGTCTTAGCATTTGGGTAGACCAAGGCAGACAAAGTCCCTGACTTGAGAGTTTACAGTGTAAGGGGATAATAAGCAGCATAGGAGGAGGAAAGATGGTGACAAGATTTATGCAAGACAAGCAGAAGTTACCATGAGAGTGGGACAGCAAGGGCAGTAAGCCAAGCCTTGGGAGCCGGGGAAGATTCTGAGGAAGTGACACTGAAACTGAGACTTGAAGGATGAGAGGTGAAAAGCAGTGGGTGGTCCAGGCACTGAGATTAGTTTAATCTTCCTGAAATCCACCTTGAATCATGTCTATTTCCTATCCTCATGGCTCCACTGCTTACAGAGTAAAGCAGACTTCTCAGCTTTGCATTTACATTCTCCATGCCCAGGCACCAACTAATTTTTCTGTTTTCATCATCTAGTACTTCCCTTCAGTAGGCAATGCTCTAAACAGAGCATTCCATCACATATTCCATGGTCACAGTCCCACTTTTTAGTCTCTATACCTTTGTTCGTCTATTTCCTCCACCCAGAAACCCAGGCAGCTAAAATGCTATGTATCTTTCAGTGCCCAGCTCAAAAGCCACCTCCCCAGAACAATATCCATAGATCTCGGCTCCTCCAACTCCCCTCCATGTCCTCGCTGCCCTTAAGCATAAAACACTTTATCTGCACTCAGGAACGCCTGCTGATACCTTCTCCTGACACTACTCTCTGCCTTGGGCCACTCTTAACAGCTTGAATTAACATTTTCTTTTTTGAGTGACAACCATGTGCTTAGCAGTGTGCTCTGAGCAAATGTTTGGAGGGAAGATGAATTCTGTCTTAGATGCTCTGTGTGTGAGATACCCTTTGAGACAGTAAGATGGCAAGAGGGCAGGCTATACAGGGCTGGGTGCATGCAGAAATCTGGAGTGGAGACAAAAAATTGGAACTAGAGTGCACATGGGTGTTGACACCCCAGGAATGGAAGAATCACCCAGGGAGGGTGTTTGTGAAGTATGGTGAAGAATGCTGGTAGGTGGGAATGGCTGTGTATAGGTCTTCTCTTCCATCAGAACAGTTTTTCAGCTGGCTTGTTCTTTGCTGGTCAGCTGGCCTGTGCACTGCAGGAGATGCAGCCGCAGCCCTGGCTTCGTCCCACTAGAGGCTAGTAGTACTGCCCCCCCAGTTAAAACAATCAAAACTGTCTCCAGACACTGCCAATGGTCCCCTAGGGACACGATCGCCACTGGTTGAGAAACACTGGCCTAGACCTCTAAGTGTACACTCTAAGGATGTTTCTTTCTTCCTGTGATTCAGTCACTTGATTAAATTGTTAAGCAAATACTGTGTATCTATTATGTATAAGGCATTTGTGATAGCACTGAAAGCCTGTGCTAGAGACTTGATATATATTCAGTAAATAGACCAAAAAAAAAAAATGCTACATTTCAGAAAAAAAATCTAGCGAGGATTTTCATAAAGGAATATGACTACCAGAAGCATGTAGATCAAATGGTTTAGTGTTCATGCATCCATGGGCCACATATTCTAATGAACGGACAGCGCAGGCAGGCAAGCAGGAATATAGTGACTCGGTGTATATGATCTTTCATAAAGCAGATAACATAGGTGAAGAAGCAAGTGATGTTATTTCTTTTAGTCTCCAGATGCAAAAAAGTTTGTCAACTTGTTAATAAGTGTAAAACAAGCACAAAATAAGCACAACAGGAAAGCTCTTATTTGTGAATAACTTGTGAATACCCCATAAATGTTCTCAGGTTATGCCAAGTAAGACAATTTTGTCATTGCAAAAACAAATCCTGGAATTGCTGTAGCTGCAGTTTTTCCCTGAATCAGACTTTCTTAAATCTTTATCATAATCTCCTCATTCTAAAAAGAATATACCATAAGAATTACCCTATTATTTCTAGAGAATCAGAAGTTCAGACTGAAGCTGCCATATTATGTAAAAAAGCAAAACCATCGGTATTATGACAGTTTTGCAATCTCTTCTTTCTATCTAACAAAGAACTTTTCAAAACCTTTTTCGTGGAGCCAGAATTGCTCAGAAAAAGTGAGTGTTCTTTGCAAAATATGAAATTCGTTTTTCATAATAAGGAAGTTAGGTCTTAAAGAGCTTTTGTACCTGAAGACATTTGCCGCATATAAAATACCATTTGTTTCCCTGTAAGTGATCCTTACGTGCTCCGCTGCAGACTATTCAGAGACATCCTATTTTTCCTGGTGTGTTTTCTTCCTAATTCTCCACATTTATTTACAGGCAACTTCCAAATAAAGTACCTCCAAATAAAGGCACAAACTGGCAGCAAACATGTGGCAAACTTCTGAATAGTTTCTTTCTTGTGCCAAGCTGCTATCGGATGTAAATACATTCCCAGACTGTGTTAAAAATGCCCCCCCGCTTTGGTTCAGCTTCAGTTTCTATTACCCAGGTTCTGTTCATTAGAAACTCTTTATGAACCTAAGTGTCAAAATCCGTGTCGTCTTAAGGCTCTTCTGCACGCGCGCACACACACACACACACACACACACACACACACACACACACACACACACGGTAAAACTTTCATCTAGGCCTCTAAATAACGCTTTTTCATCTCTGTCAGTTTTCAATTAATTTACAATGCTGGTTTGTTTATCAAAGTTGGGATTGGGCCAGGCCCTCAGTGTATTTGATGAGTCCTACAATAACCCTGAATGCACCTGTTAATTTTGCCTCTGGGTAAACAGTTGAAAACTCCTCAGCTATTTCCTCAAATTGGGTGGAAACAAAGAAACATGAGATTAAAAAAAATGTCTAGATTAGGGAATTGGAGATGCATTAATTTAAAAAGGGAACAGGGTCAAACTAGGGGCTAGGAGGCTAATAAGCACAGAGCACACAGCAAAAAAGCTCCCAGCAGGGTAAGAGTTCACTTAATTTATCCAGGCGATCTATTCCAGACGCAGTCAATGATACATTATTGGATCCAGACCTGCAACTGCTTCCTAAGACCAACCTCACGTAAGTGTCATTGCCCTCCCTTTTAGAAATATCACTGTTACCCAAACCTGTTCACAGGGAGGGCTTTACTCAGCTGGTAACCCACTAACTTTTTTGTTCTTTATGATGCTCCCCCTAATTCCCTTCTCTGCTGTGGGAATTAGGCATAACAACCACCATGCAAACCGCAGAACACCCAAGTTGATCCTACTCTATGAGATTTTTAGTACTTTATTACACAGAAAGCCAATCCCAGGGATAACAGACTATAAACAACAGCAAATGCTCTATCAAGCAGGCTGCACAAGGTTAAGGACTTTGAGAGATTTACTGGAGGGGTTGTGGAAGGGGATGTTCCATCAATCAAACACTCTTTCTTACATGTTAGATTAAAAAAAGAAGAATGGAACATAAGACAGCCCAGTTAAGACATTTAGAAAACACTTGTTTGTTCCAAACAATGAGGGGAAAGGCTGAGTGATTACTATAATTACAACTGTCTTCTAACCTTTTAATTATTATTAATGTGGGGAACTCTAAGACTGCAAAAATATATTTTATTGCAACAGGAAATAAGTTTTAGGTGTTTGCTGATGTCATTTAAACATTTGAATATTTAAATGCATTTGGTGAACAATAATATAATCCTATACTCATATTAAAGGGGTGTACTGGAAATAATATACTTTATTAAACTTAGGAGCTTCAGGGCAGGAATTCGCTTCTTGCATGTGCTGCTATCTAATTGTTTCAGAACACACATACTGTACTGCAGAGCCCACACTGAATGGCAGAATTTAATATGGGGAGCGTGTTTGTAGGGCTGTAAATGCAGGGCAACTAATAAGGAAGTGATCGCCAATAGTGAAGTGCTAGGGAGCTTACCCTGGTGTTTACCATGAAACACTATATTTTTAAAAAATGATAATTAAAAAAAGTTGAAATTGAGAACTACCCACAGAACAGAACTGCTTTTAATGACAATCTGAGGTGACTTTTCTGTCATTTCTATATAGCAAGGGGATCTCCCTCTCCCAAGTGCCTCTTCTGTTTCATATTCAGAATAAGATTAACCCTTTCAGCAGACACCACTGTGCTATTTCTGTGACAGATCGAACCAACGTCCCCTGCTCTTGCCGACAGCAGATGGGAAAAAGGGAGAGAAACTCTACTGACACTAACTCACACGGACTCTCAGAAAGGAGTTGACAGGACGACGTGGAGTGCACGCTTCTAAACAGAAAGTAAAGTATCTTCTCTTCCCAGACCACAGAGGATGCTCTGAAATACGTCTCTTCCATAACTGTCACTCCAGCCACCAGGATTTTGGAGGCAACTGGAATGCAAGTTACCCTTTGAAGCAGCAGCAGCTGATGGAAATGCAGGGATATTTGCACTCCCTCAAGAGGTCGCAAATGCCCATGAACAAAGGCATGGGCACAAATGTGAGGTATGTGAGCCAAGAACTTAAAAATCAAACAGTACATTAAATTTCTAAGGCTTCTTTTTGGTCAGAATCTTTCAAGTACTTTTTCTATAACAATAAAAGGTTTTTGCCTAATGACAACTCAAAAATGGAAGCCAACACGCATATGTTGAATCTTTAGTACCCTTTCCATTCTAGAAACAGTGATACATTTTCTGCCCTGTGCTGTACGGCAAACCAGTTTAAGAGCATATTTTGTTATGCTCGTAAATATTTCAGTATTTTCCACAAGTTTTCCCCTTCATTAAAAGATGTTTTTCCTCCTAACTCATGTTTTGATAATTTTGCATTTTATCTTTCCCATTCTCACTTCTTTCTCTTGACTTTCATTATTAACTGCCCTCAACTACTTTTTCCATTCCTGAGGATGGTAAAGGACAGTAGGAAGGGGCCATCAGTCATGAAGTTTGTTTATCACTTGGAGAAGGTTCTCGTTTCTGTCCTTGTAGAGAGGAAGAGGAAATGCAGGAGGGCCTTTGGTAGAAGCCCTTCCATTTCTTTTCTTCCCTCCCCACCAAGTGCAAGTAGGAAACTGAAAAGTATCTGGGACCTGCAATATTGCTAACACCAAGCACAAAGTATAGTTGTTTTGTAAAAAGTTGTTTCAAGATTGCACAAGGAAATAACAGGATGGGTGCGTACGTGCATGCGTGTGTGTGTGTGTGTGTGTGTGTGTGTGTGCCTGTGTGCATGCACTTGGGACAGTCATGTGTATGGAACAAGACAAAAAATATTATTTCAAGCTGTCCATATCTGCTAGGTTTAGAGCTACTGAGTCTACCAGGAAATTAAAATATTAAGTTAGACTAAAGAGAAGTGAAGTCTATTAGAGAGGCTGCTTATCATTGGGCAATCATTTTAGCAGGTTTAAGACTCAGTTAAGATAGTCTGAAAGATGGAACCAGAAGCATCATCCTCAGTTTGATATACCACAGGTGGTGAAACATGCAAATCCTATGTGGATCAAGCCTAGTTATTCATTTTAGCAAATCCCCTGAGTTGAATGAATGAGTCATGCACATAAAGTGTATTTTTTATTTTAAATTATTTCCCCCACTCTGATATCAGTGCCAAATCCTTCCCCTCCTCAGTCCTTTAGCACCATTCAGAGGCAGACAATGCCACCACTGTTTTCAGAACACAGACACGGTCAAGAGTGGAATAATATAATGATGCCATTCGAAGCAGGGCAGCTAAGGTTGTGTCAGCATTTCCATTATAAAAATCTCTTTTCAAGGATTAATATCTCAGTTGTAAAAATTCACACCCAGGTAAAATTTGGTAGCAGAAACAATTTCATTTTGTAAAACTGGAAAATACACTTGCTCACAAAGTGATATTTTTAACGCATACCAAATTCTCACATAAGATAATGTGAGCAGAGAACTTAAAGACGAATATATGTCTCTGTGTGTGGTTGAGGCCACTGGCATTGAGGCTGACCCTGGTAGCTTTATTTTACTGAAATTAAGGGCAAAAATACCATGTACTGAATTGGGATTTCAGTTCTAAAAATTTCAGATTTTGTTGTTATATTTTTATTTGAGAGAGCCTGAGTGAGCACATGAGCAAGGGTAGGGGCAGGGGTGGGAGAGAAGCAGACTCTCTGCTGAGCAGGGAAGCCTGACCCAGGGCTCAATTCCAGGACCCTGGGATCATGACCCCAGTCGAAGGCCAATGCTTAACAGACTGAGCCACCCAGGCACCCCTCAGATTTTGTTGTTATAAATACCAAAACACACTAAGTCTGAGGATAGATTTCTAGTATTTTCTGTTAGTGCCATCCTCCAGCACTATTTAACCTCCATCTATCCTTATAGAACAGTGGTTGTTGACTGGGGGAGATTTTGCCCCCCAAGGAAATCTGGCAATGTCAGGAGATACTGGTGGTTATCACAACTGGGATTGCATGTACTACGAATGGGTGGAAGCCAGGGATGTTGCCAGGCACAAAAGACTGCATTACATGGCCCCAAATAACAACAGTGGCAAGGCTGAGAAACTAATCTGGAAGTTATTGCCGAGAACTCTACTGCAGAGCCATCCTCTTTCAGTATATGAGCACATTAGGTGCAAAGCTGTCCACAGCTCTACTCCCTGCTCTTAGGAGGGAGTGAATCCGGTAGGGAAGTGGCCTCATTCACAAATAACCTTATTCCTAGAGTCCTGAAATGCTTGTTTGTGTCTTTTCTTTCTTAAAGATTTATGTATTTATTTGGGAGCAAGAGAGAACATAAGCAGGAGGAGGGGCAGTGGGAGAGAATCCTCCAACAGACTCCTCCCTGAGCATGGACACTGACATGGGGCTTGATCCCAGCACCCCAACCGAGATTATGATCTGAGCCAAAATCAAGAGTCAGACGCTTAACCAACTGAGCCACCCAGGCGCCCCTGTGTGTCTTTTCTTTTTAAGTTGATAGAAGACACTTTAAAATCTCAAATTAATTATGCTAGACTATTGCCTTTAAAATAGAATGACTTTTTCAGGTGCCTGGGTGGCTCAGTGGGTGAAAGCCTCTGCCTTCAGCTCAGGTCATGGTCTCGTGGTCCTGGGATCGACCCACATTGGGTCTTCTGCTCAGCAGGGAACCAGCTTCCCCCTCTCTCTTTGCCTGCCTCTCTGCCTACTTGTGATCTCTGTCTGTCAGGTAAGTGAATGAAATCTTTAAAAAAAAAAAAAATAGAATGACTTTTTCTAAAGCACAGAGATAATTAGAAAATAGAAAGAAAAGGAAGATGAGAAATAGAGACATGTGCTAGGAACTGATACTTATTTTTTACATTTTCATTAGAGAGAGAAGAGAGTATTGTTGGGCCAGAGTACACATGTAGCTCTCTAAACAAACATACAAACAAAAAACCCGAGCGTCTAGTTTATAATAGGTACTCACTTGGCATTTAAAAATCCTTCATAATAAAACAAATGAACAAAGGAAAAAAGAGAGGGGGGGTTAACCAAGACACAGACTCCCACCTCTAGGGAACAAACTGATGGTTACCAGAGAAAAGGTGAGTGAGAGGATGAGGGAAAGAGGCGATGGGGAGTAAGGACACTGGGTGAGGTATGGGAGTGTGGAATCACTGTATTGTACACCTGAAACTAATATAGCATTGGATGTTAAGTAACTGGAAATTAAATAAACACTTAAAAAAACAAAGAGAAGAATCAGATTAAAAATGAAATAAAAATCCTTCATTTGCTTTATTTATCTATGACAAATGCATAGCTAACTCATATTTTATTTATTTATTTTTTCCAATTCCCATATTTTAGCTATCTGTTAACCAGTCACTCAATCTCCCTACTTTGTGTCAGAAAGATATCAGGGGGCTCTCTGTGCCTTGATGGTCTACTAGAGGAACTTTATGGACCAACACATCTGAAGGAGATCCTTAATTCTGTTTTCTGTCCTTGGTGACAGTATCTTCTCCAGTTACCATCGATTTGCTAAAACCATCAATCCAGTAATATATTTTGGTAATTCAGATTTCAATTCTTTTTCTTTCTTATTTCTACCATTGAAAGGACAGCCTGCTTCCTAAAGAATGAGTGAAGAAGCAACAACTAGAGGCTGGGCAGAGTAAGTAGTTAAAACTAAATAGAAAGAGTTCTATTTTTGAATTGAGACAGACCATGGCAGAATCCAGAACTCATGAGTTCAGTGATGGTGGATTCCACTCCCTCAAAACACCACTGGCAGGACTGCATATGATCACTTTCCTCTGTTTTCTTGATGGTTACCATGAGGGAGTGGCAAATGATGTCAAACGGCAGGGGAAAAAGAACTGAAGGGATAATATGTTAAGCAAAATATTCAAGTGGACCAAGCAGTAAAAATATTACCTTTGTTAACCAAAATACAGTGTGCTAGCAGGAGGCCACATAGCAGATTGACAGGAAGCCAATATTTTTCAGGAGAAAATACACACGAATTCACCATTCCAGAATTTGAAACATTTAAAATGGAATTTAAATTTACCTTTCAAACAAATCTTAGGCATGGTACCATACATTCCTCGCCCTTCTCTCTCCTACTATGGTTACTACTTCTGTAATACACACACACACACTCCCCTACATATGCATGTGTGCACACTGTGGGGAGAGCCTGGAGTTGTGAGACTGGATTTACAAACTAATATTCATAGACACTAGGTGTGTCTGAGTATCCAATCTCTCAACTCCAAAATTTCTCCACAACAGTTTCAACATCCCCCAGAATTCTGGACAGCTGAACAATGAACACTTGAACGCTTTCTGGAATCCAAACCTCCCTGTAAGTGCACAGACCGCCGCAGGGGATAAGGCTTGTATTTCGGAGTATGGTTAGTGAGGATCAAACATGCTGGTTGCTGGCGGTAGTGATAATGGTGGTGTATGTGCGTTTAAAATACCTTAACTATTTTCATCCCCTGATTCTAGTGAACAAAGCTGCTGAAAATGGAAACCTTCTTGATAATTCACCTGGGCCTGCTGCCATGTCACAGAAAACTGCCCTCTAACCTACCTGCTAGAGGTTGCCTGTATCTATTCCTACTTACAACTCAGCACTTCCACTCTCTCCCTTTACTTCCATAAATCAGAAAACTCCTCCTGGCCCTAAAAACATTATTAGCTACCATATGGAGTGCCAAACTTTGCCACTGATAGAGCTAGACATTAGCTCTTCAAATGGCTGAGAGCTAACCTATCTGCACAATTTGCATTTTAATAGTCTGCAGCTGCAGCTGACTTGCTTGCTTTATGATGGGGATGCCCCAGCTTTGCTCAAGACAGGCTACACTGGCCTGCTGCCCAGAGCACGACAGCTGTGGCTCATTTGGACTCACGCAACAGGGTAGAGCCTCTTACTTCCAGCAGGGTTCAACATGTAGGGGGCTCCACCCCAACATCTAGCTTAAAAGAGCTTCATCTAGGGGCGCCTGGGTGGCTCAGTGGATTAAGCCGCTGCCTTCGGCTCAGGTCATGATCTCAGGGTCCTGGGATCGAGCCCCGCATCGGGCTCTCTGCTCCGCAGGGAGCCTGCTTCCTCCTCTCTCTGTCTGCCTCTCTGCCTACTTGTGATCTCTCTCTGTCAAATAAATAAATAAAATCTTTAAAAAAAAAAAAAAAAAAGAGCTTCATCTAGAAGAGCTCCTTAATAGGCTCAGTGGTTTGAGAAATGAAATGAAATGAAATGAAATCAGTCCTAGAATGCATATAGTTGTCCCACATGCTAATGAATTTGACACTCTCAAGGGTTCTCAGTGCATTTCAGAGGGAATGAACGTGCCATGCGTACGCACGGCAGCACATGTGCTCAGCACTCATGTCTAGCTTCTTGACTCATGCCTGAGGCTTGTGTCTTCGACAGTACTAACTTCACTACTAAGTTGCAAAGTGGGAAAGGGACCAGGTCTTAGTAGGAGAAAACAGATAAACAGCATTCACAGTAGTGAATGTGACTGTTGCCGTTTTGCATTTCGAGAACTCACTTGACGGTCCTATGGGCTGAGTTTGGTTCCATATATCATTACGGGAAGCACAGAATTACTAACAAGTTTCCAAAGCCCATGGACAATGAATTAGGCCTGGGGCACACACAGTAGCTGACTCTGCCATGTGCTTATGCTGAATCTCGGCTGAGGAGGGACGCCCATTCTAGGATCCCTAGCTCTTCACGCTCCGGGAATTGCGGTTTGGCTCTGGCTGGTAGTTGGTTGTTTAGGCTCACAGGAGGGGCTAATTTGGAAAGTGATCCTAACCTTATTTTTTATCAGGAATGGCCTCTTAAGTTTGAATGCACTGGCTTCCCTTTTGTGAGTATAAGAACTACCCAGCAGAATGCAAATGTCCCAAAGCCTTGAGAAGATGATGTCTCTACTTTTTTTGCATATATATTATCCAGAATATAATATAATGTATTTGTATTATTCATTATGTAACAGGACTGAGCCATGCTCCATGTGCAGAATTCTTGGTTTTGCTTATTACTTAAGTCACAAATATGGCTGCAACCATTCTGACAGTCTAGAAGTTGCCACTATTAGGAGTCATATTTGTGTAATTACCAGCAAAGTACACTGAGGCAGCTGTCTATAAACATCTTGGAAAATTCAAGATCAAGTACTGCCACATCCACCACAAGCTTGGGTTGTATTTATGAACAAATATCACACCATAAAGGCAAAGTGTGTATATTTATTAGAATAAATTATGTATTATATTTATGAAGATCTGTGTCATATACATCAGAGTAAAGTTATAGAACTCAGAGTTGGGAATCCTACATCTAATTAACCTATAACTCCAAATATCTCAGGATGTTGGATAAAACATATAAAAAGAGACAAAAAGGAACCATAATGTAAAATCTTCAAACCATAATGAAACCTAGAGAAAATTGCTTAGACGTTATCCCTCATTTCTTGCAAAGTAAGCTCATATTTAAGTTCAGATGGATTGGGTTAACAATCACTATTTTTACTGTTAAAATGCCCCAGGGAAGTTATAAACGCACCAAATATGCTGTTAACCTTCCTTTATATTGTGTGCAGCTGTATGGCTTTGTACCAGGGACCAAACTTCCTAACTGGGCCAGCAACGTGAAAGAGGCTTTTTTCCAAAACCTTTCAATAACAATGCTTTGCTTGTCACTAGATTTCCATTTCATTTTCTCTACTACTTCATACTAGTATTTGGTTTAGATTTTACTTATTCCAATTACTTTCTTTGGTTGTCATTTTTGCCGAGGAGTGTAATATATATTACCAGACAGGGATGAAAACAGGCAAAGAAACTCAATGCAGAGAAAGAAGAGTAAATTCAAATGCTTATTTCTGACACCCAGAGTCAGTACTTTCTTACCTCACAATCATTGTCACTAACAAGTTTAAAGATACATTTGCAACAACTCTGTTCCTACCTGGCATCATCAATATTAAGAATTATCAATTGATCTTATGAGAATTCAATAAAGATGATGACTTTCATTCTTTTTTTTCTTACTGTCTACATGGGAGGTTAAAATCTACTCAACTTTTTAAAAGAGAATTTTAATAGATTTAGATCATTTACAAGCTTTGGCAGGCTACATTAAAGGAGAAAATGTCAGCCATATTTCAGGGTTTTGTTTTACTTTTTCTTTTTTTCAATATAGGACTAAGATGACATCAGAAGTACTATGGAGAGATTCTCTCGTTTGCGGAGACACATTCTGCCCTACTGGTTTATATTTTACAAACTTTGTACTCAGACCTATATAAAAAATGGTAAATTCAGTTTGAGCTCCGGCAGTGATTAACTGGCTAGGATACTGTTACATGATTTATCTATTTATTTATTTTGACATCCAGACCCAGCACTTACCTAGGAGATGAACAGTAAACACTGATACCTCATCAGAAAACAGAAATGCAACTAGGATCCCTTGTGCCACTTTAGCTCTATTGATGGAAATGCTTTTTTCAAATGCCCTTGCTTATACAAAGGCCATCAACAAACTATTCACCAGAATGAATCTCATGACACAGAACAAATAAAACACAAAAACTTTCTTAGGCAGAAGGTCAAATTGGGCTAGGCTACAATATGTTGGGTGAAAAAAACTAATACAATAAATGAATTTAGTTTGGTTGAAAATCACTTCTTAGCTACAATGGCCACCCAAAGTGCAATGAAATGAGTCTAACTGCCTTAACAACTCCATACCTCTTCATGACACTGAGCTTCAAACTTCTGCATTTTAGGTAAGGAAAAATTATCCTAAAGTTTTTGTTTCTGAATGGTCTGTGTCAAAAGACTACAAGCCTCAGAGAGAGAGTTGGGAGTGTTGGAGTCCACCAATCCAGTCCTCCTACTGAGTGGACCTAGAACTTTCTGAGATTCCCTAGTGCAAAATCAGGGAACCTGTCCAGATGATTTCTACAGCCTTTTTAACAGTCACATTTGAGTTGTGAACCATAACACTTGGTTGTACCCAAAGAACAAACATCATAATTTATTTATTAAATGCCTTCAAATAAATTCAGCCTTTATTTTAAGAAAATACTACTTAAGCACAAATTTTAAGAAATCAGAAAGTTTTGTTTAGAATGAGTGGATGAGAAGCCTAAAACATGGATTGACCTATACTGACCAGAAGACTCTCTTGTTCCCCCCTGGTGTTCTAGACATCATATTCTAGTTAGAAGAGAGACAAAGTAAGCAAATGAAAGTTAAAAACAAAACAACAACACTACCAAAAAACACTGACTGGTAATGGGTTATAAAAGGGCATACATGAATTCAACACAAATCGTTGGCCTCAGACTAGTTACATACACTTAAAAATGTTGGGACTACATGCAATATAAATCTGATACAGAGTTAAAACGCTATCATGGGGACGCCTGGGTGGCTCAGTTGGTTAAGCGGCTGCCTTTGGCTCAGGTCATGATCCCAGTGTCCTGGGATCGAGTCCCACATCGGGCTCCTTGATGGCAAGGAGCCTGCTTATCCCTCTGCCTCTGCCTGCCACTCTGTCTGCCTGTGCTCACTCTCTCATGCACTCTCTCTCTGACAAATAAATAAATAAAATCTTAAAAAAAAAAAAAACGCTATCATGAAGTTCTGTCTTTTTTTTTTTCAGTTTAAAAAAATAGGTGATCCATATAAAGGACTAGTACCCAGCAATATAAAAGGAAAAACTATGGATATAAACAGTAACAGGGATGAATCTCAAATGTATATGCTGAGTACAAGAATTTGGACTGCAAAGGCTACGTGCTGGAGAATGGCATTTATATAGCATTCTGTAAAAGGAGAGACTATGGGGCAGACAACATATCTGTGATTACAAGGGGTTACATGTAGGAGGAAGAGAGGAACAGTTTTTGGGTGATGGACTGTTCTGTATCTTGATAATCTTGATTATGGCACTGGTTACAAGTCTATATGCAGTTTCGAAAGTCACAGAACTATACTGAAGAGGGCATATATAAGTTACACCTCAACAAACTTGATTCAAAAAAAGAGTGTTACTTTTCACTAATATACATATATTGTCCCCCACCAAAAAGGGACAAGAGGAGTCTAAGATGTCATGTTGTAAGCTATACAAAAGAGGTCTTAGTCCACAGGGTTGGATTTTTTAGGAAGGTAAAATCTAACCGTACTTTCAGAAGGTTAAAGTTAAGCTCTTTAATTTGCTGAGTTACACAGCAATGAAACACTGATGGGAAGAAGATAAGAATCTGAATGTTTCTGCTTTTATTATGATTACACCACCTGGGCAAGGTGCTTCTCTCCATCCTGCTGGAGCAGCTGCTGGTCAGTGAGCAGCATGCTGGCATTTATGCGTCTTGGCCCAGAGCCCACTAGCAGGGCAATGAAATCTCATGTCTCTCCATTTAAGAATGTAATTTACAGAAACAAGATCTGTCTTTCTTCTGCCTTCCAGTTAGCACACTGTTAAACTAAATAAGACATCTGCTTTGGAGCTGGATTGCTAGAGGGAAGTTTTATGAATTACCTGCAGGGTAAAATGCACACAAGGTGAAAACACCCGCAGGATGTGAAGGACCATAAAACCAGACTGACATCTCCGAAGTTCTGGGCTCATCATTCATGTGTTAAGTTTATGTTCATTCTAGGAGGATACATACATATAAAAATGGGAAAAGATGATGAAACATATTTAAACTAAAGTTTGTGTATTGAACAAATAGGACTGACAATGCAAGGGTTCTAGAACTGAAAGATTAGCACAAGGCCACTGCTTTCAATGCACCTGAACTAGCCCTCAACATTAGCAACAACTCTGGATGTTAAAAGTTTGCCTTACACACACACACACACACACAATATTATTTTGATCTCTGGAACAATAAAGATGATTTCTATTTTCTCTATTAAATAAGTCTTTCAACTGTGAATATGTAGCTTTCAGTTCCTACTTTTGGCCAAAACATATATTGCAGAAGTTTCCAAGCAATATTTAAAATTAACAAATAAATGATGCTGATTCCTTGACCATAGTCAGAAGTGTCTTTCTGTGTCCATGTCTCCCTGGTGGCCAGCAAGTCAGTCTTGTGTCATTCAAAAACCCTAGGACCTGAAAGGTTGAATCGTCTCAAAAACAGATGCTAGAAGTCTCAGATTGTTATCCCAGACAATGGTATCATCCCATCTCAAGAGATGTGTACTCCTCAGGGAATAAGAACCAGGAAAGATCACTCCAGCTTCATGCACCTGGGGAACCAGGGGGAGATTTAATTTGGTCACTTAGCCAGCGGGTAACCATCTTGGGTCTTGCATTTTAGAGAGAAATCAGGAGACCCTGGTTCCTGTGAAAAAAGCAGCCTACAGGGCTGGGTTGTCAGCCCTAAACAGGCTGATGCAATTCCTCTGATTTCAGGGCATGAAGCAGAAATGTTAGTGGCTAAAGGTCATCATTGGAAACCTCCCCTCCCTGCAAAAAGTGAAAAAATCAAGAGGTACCCACCGGTCACAGGGAAGCTGGCTAATTGGCTGTGAGTGGTCTGGCACTACATTAGCCCTCTGACTGGCTGCCATAGCCTTCCTCTGTGAAAAGATGGTGTGAAAGAATCTGGACAGATGCTGTCGAGTCCCTGATCACGAATAAGTCTAAGGGTTCATAAACACCCTTGGTCGTATTTGACTTTTCTTCTGAAAATGTTAGTCTAGACTACAAAGACAAAATATATTTTCCCTATTCTGCTGAAAATTATTTTTGTAAAAATTTAATAAGTTTAAGAACAGAGAACATAAAAATTACACAAGCCTTAAAATAACAAGAGTTGCAGAGAGAACACTTGCTTCAACCACTTCTCAACAATGCAAATTTTAGTTATACTTTAAACCTTTGAGTATCTTACTGGGACTTACAGAAAATAACTTGAAAGGGAAGGGAGATGATGATGATGAAAGAACAGATATTTCTACACTAGGACTTCTCCTTCTTCATAAACCAGACCAATAAAAATAAGGTTTTATTTGATGAGTTAAACTCATTTATTTATTTTAGAGGCTGTGGGTGAACCACCAGTATTGAAATAGAAGTAAAAAAGTTATTTTGTTTAATATTTCAAACTAAACTAGTGGTTCTCCCTTTACATAAACACACCTTGAGCAGAAGACAATAGAAAAAGACAGAGTCCTGCTCCGAATGGAACAAGACGTGCTATTTGTTAGCAACCCTCACCACTGCTGCCCTAAGTGCTGTCCTAAATGCTGGGTACAACACACCAAGCTATTAAAAGAATTTGCTGACTTAACAAATGTATATCAGAAAAGTTCTTTGCATATCTAGAACAAGGTTAACAAATATTGAAATCTTTCATAAAAAGAGTCTATGATTCAGACATTTCCACAAGTTGCTATAGCTTGTGCTGATTAGTTTCTGCTGAAGAATCTTTTCCAGCTGCACCCAACAAAATCCTCAATTGATGACAATGTCAAATTAACTTGAGAACATCTAATGTTTTATTCATATATATTTTCCTATGTAAGTAATTCTGGATCTATTATTTTGTACCACTGAGCTGTATCTTTCTTTGGTTATAATAATGGGCATAGTATAAAATCTACTGGAGAAGAGAGAGAATTTTTATGCATACAATGTTTAAGACATTGTTAAGAATAAGTCTTTCTAAGGAGCATTCTCCCTTCCAATATAAAGACCTGCATAAACAACTTATACGAAACACTGGGAAGTGGGAACATCTCTAAAATTAGAGAAGTTAAATACTGAATCTATGGGCAATTTATGATAAGTAGTAACTGCATAGATGCTAAACTAATTACATTATTCTAGTTTTTAATATATAAGAAATGATGGTTATATATTGACTTTGCAGAACAGGAAGAAAGTGTTTTAGGGAATCTTACTTTAGACACTAAGTTCCAAAGCTTTTTCCTGTTACCTGTTGCTTGAATGACCTTTATTACCTGTCTGATTGTAAAGGAGGTGGCACAGACCTCAACAATGGGTTGAATATATCAGTGAGCTCTTACGAGGTGTTATAACCACATACAAGCATTAGGTTTTTTTTGTTTGTTTTTTTTTAAGATTTTATTTATTTATTTGACAGACAGAGATCACAGGTAGGCAGAGAGGCAGGCAGAGAGAGAGAGAGGAGGAAGCAGGCTCCCTGCTGAGCAGAGAACCTGATGCGGGGCTCGATCCCAGGACTCTGGGATCATGACCTGAGCCGAAGGCAGAGGCTTTAACCCACTGAGCCACCCAGGTGCTCCAGGTTTTTGTTTTTTTTTACATATTCAGGAAAACTTATCATAAGCAAAGTTCTAGCAAGTCAACTGAAAAATTTTTTTTTTCCATTTTATTTATTTTTTCAGCGTAACAATATTCATTCTTTTTGCACAACACCCAGTGCTCCATGCAAAACGTGCCCTCCCCATTACCCACCACCTGTTTGAAAAATTTTTTTTTAGGATTTTGCCTTAGAAGGAATATTTTTCCTATTTGGTTTAGTAGATTTTTGTGTATAAGGAGAGTAGGCTGGAAACAACCCATAAGCACCTGACTGTACAACTCTAAACTATTATGTAGTGTGTCTACATCTTAATTTCTTACCTAGTACTTCTAGACACATTAGGAAAACATTTTGTGTGAGTGTATGTGCATGCATGTTTTCCAATATAAATAGAGGAGGGAGGGAAAACCTCCTCGTAATTTTACTCAACACCTCTAAATTTACATAAAGCATCTGGATAGCATTTTTAAAAAATTTTTAAACAGCATGAGAATGGCTATTTAATAGTAGTAATTTAAAGATTCTGACACCTCCTAAAATCTACTTTTGAATCTTATAAATTAAATTCACTATAAAGTATTAGACATGTTTACATGTTTTCTTTAGCTTACATAATAATATCTTAATATATATGTTTAAACTGCAGTAGCTTGCTGTTTATACACTTTATCTTTGCCATTATTGCAAAGTATATATTTATCAATAAAATGAAAGCATTTTATAATATTACATTATTACATTAATACATTATTACAAACATCTACATTCCTTCATATCTGCACATTTTAGCAACATCACAAATCACTAACCTTTGAGGTTATCACAGAATTTAAAAATGAGTTTGAGACCTTATTTTCTGGTTGCATCCTTTAAAAAGACATTAACCAATTTCAAACAAACTAGCCAATAAGCCAGCAGAAGAAAAAGGAGTCATTTTCAATTGTTAAAATTAAGTTATCTAAGACGAGTAGATCATTACCTTCTATTTATAAAAATTTTAAGTCACTTTTTTATGAAAATAAGACATGTGATTTTCACTTTATTATCAATTCAAAAACAATCTGAAGATAAGACACATAGAAATCGGAATTATTTATATAAACTTCTCTTATTATTTATTCGTATTATTACATAGGAATGCTACTTTCAGTAATCTTTCAAAGCAGGGATTTCAGAAGCTATTACTAATATCTGTATTAGGAAAAAAAGATAGGGAATTTCAATACCATATAGTTTTACATAATATAATTCCTCACAACACTTTTAAAAATGGAAGTTTAAATTTAAAGAGTTGTGACAGGAAAAATAATAAATTAATGAAATAGCATTCAATTCTTACTTTCAAAGGTTAGAAGTAAATTATTTTTACTATTAATGAGAAGTGTTAACTGAACATTTTAATTCTTAGACTACTTAGTCAAAACGATAAAGCAATGGGTCAATGAACAATGACATGAATTTTTCTTTTTATCTGTTGTATGTTAGCACATAACAGGGGTGGAAACAAATCTGTGATCCCCCTTCCTGGTCTTCATTCATTTAGTAGTGTGTACTAAATGTGGCAAAGTTAGATTCGCTGGTGATGAACTCAGGATAAAATGAAAAAAATGTGAACCTTGACCTTTTTAACACTACTTAAAAATCAGAACCAGACCCATCAGCACACCACCCCATGGCCTTCAGCCTAACAAACTGGAAACCTGATCTCCCCCTCATCCGCTGCAGAAAGTACCCTTGTCAGACTGAAGCTAACAGCAAACTCCTGGTGCTCTCTGTAGCCTGCTCCCTCCAGGCCAAAAGCACAGAAAGATTCTAAGTCAAACTTCACATCGTATCTAGAATTTACAGTAATATTGTATCTAAGACATATTTCTGAACTCACCATTTCCTGTGCCTTGTTTTCAAATTTCATTTGTAAGACAGAAAGAATATAAATTTTGACTGAACAAGAGAGAATGCTTAAGTTTTTATTGCTGGACCACAGAAATGCCATCATCTGTGCTCACCACATCCACACTCTTCAGTACTTCTCTCTTCATAGTATTATCATGTGAAACTGACCAAAACATCCTAACTTAATCAGTCTGCACTTTCATTGACTTAAATTTCTTTCTGTAAGAAATGTTTCTCAATTATTCTCAACTTCAAAATCTTTCTTCCCTGTTTTGTCCTTGATTACTGGACCTTTTATTTTAGATCTCCTTTCTTACTTCTCCAACCTCGTAGATTTGTAGTAATAGAAAAAATAGTAGGACGATGACAACTATTCGGTATAAAGTCTAGTACACAACTGAGTTTGTGTTTATTTCAAGGAGAAACGAAGACGACTGAAAATACCTGTTGTCCTCTATTTTTTTCAAATTGGAAAACATGGAACCAGGCAAAAATGAGGCGAAATTTTACAAATTAAGCGAGGGTGATAAAATCCATGGGGGAAGAGGAGGAGATTAAATGACATTAAAAAATATCCAAGACTTCATTTGATTAACTTTAATCTAATTATAAAAAGTCACTGCTCAGTTCCCAACCAAATAAGGAGACCTCAGAAGGTTTAACTAACAGGGAGGGGTAAAAAAAAGAAGAAAGAAAAAAAGAAAAAAAAAGTTGGTTAGAGGAGTAAAAATAATGCTGAATTAAAGCACTTGGAGGCCAATGGCTTTGAACCTGGGCTTCACCAGTCATTCCAACCAGCGAGGCCGTCTGCAGAGGTTTGGGCTCTTGTTAACAGAGCCCTCATTGTTTCCAAGGCAGTTAGAAAAATGCTGCTTTATATCTCCTCACACCACAGGCTCCGTGCACAGCCCCGAGAAAAGGCGGCTGAGAGTGTACAATCCACAGGAAGAAAAAAAATGCATGGATATATACACAACCCTTAACCTCCTCACCAACCCCCACCCCCCATACAGAAAAACACATTTTTCTGCTATAAACTACCTCAAACTCAATTCCTGGCTCACAAACTGTGGTAAAGGATGTTATGGTGGTGCATAATTTATAACTGGAAATTTCTGATTCATGTGGGATTTGGGGCATTTCTTTGCCCTTTACCCACTGCCTCTCCGTTTCCACCTCAAGCACGGGGAGGTGAAAGTCGTCAGGCAGTGGGGCCAATGCCATCAGGCAGCGAGGAGATAAACACTGCATTTTTGAGAGTGCAGTTATTCCACACCTGTTTAAAATGTTTATACAGTAATTAAAGATTAATGCTTATTCCAGACCAGATAAATATTAGACAGTGCATGTGTGTATATACATATATGAATCTGCAATGCTGCAGAGAACAAAGATTTTATTGTATCAAGCTAACTTAGAGAAGGGTACATGCTTTAGAAAAGCCTGAGCTTCACAGAGTTTACATTACAGAGGGGAAAAAAGGCTTAAAAATGTTAAGTGGTTGGAGCTACTGAGTGCCATACAGAAAGCAGGTAGTTAGTTGTGAGTATGAGCTAATTCTGCTGCTAATCGTTCGGTTTTCTATTTATTGAAGAGTGGGCTCAGTTTATTTCCAACCGGCAGTCAGTTCAATGGGTCAACTCTAACTTGCTTATTAAAATTCAACAATTAAAATCTACTGAGACCGTGACAAGGAAAACATTAAAATTTTTTCTTCTTTAATTACTAACTATATGATAAGTTTTATTCCTAATTTGGAAAGAGCAAAGCAATAAACTGGTTTTGGTTAAGAGCTCTGGGCCACACTACAGCATCTTCATCCTCCGAAAAGAGTGGCAAGCCAAGTGTGAACAGAGCAAAAGCTGTGGTGGTGTCCTTGGCCCAGGTGCCCCAAGGGCGTCCCCAAGTCCTTCTGGACAGTAGTACGTGGTGCATGGTTGGCATGGTTTGCTAATGTCCTTTTCAGGAAGAAAAAAACACCCAGCACACCACCTTATGGAATGATAACACAAATATATTTTTTAGTTTTTAATACATCGATAGTTTTTGTTAACATTTTAACTAACATCAAAAAAAGTTGTAAAAAAAAATCAGTGTTGTCTTTCAGTTTATGCCAAAATATGCTTCTGACAAATTGTATGGATGTATTCAGCCACATTTCCAATTTATTTGCAATAAATTTATAGAGACTATGTCCTTCCTTCTGATGATTTTTAATGCATGGAAAATCACCTTGAACTCAAAAGAGTTGTAATTAGTGACAATTTTTAAAATAAAAATATTCACACATTGCATTTTCTTAAAGTGCACACCAATAGAGTCAAAATAAGGATTGCTTCAAAAAGTGGTTAAATAAGTCTCATAAAATAATCTTAACATGTTTCCCATAAAAGAAAAAGGTTTTCTCCCCTCTGAAGTATTAACAAAGATACATTTTTATTGATACTATTATAGGGTAATACACGCAATTAGGCTAGTTTTAAAGGTAATAATAGGGTTATTTCTGACAGATTCGGTAGAGTTCACAGGCAAATATAGACAGAAATTATTTTGACCAATCTAGAATCCATACATTTGGACTTTACAATACTGTGCACTCAGATCACCAGTACACTATGCATTCTACCACCAGCCAACTTACTGACGCCAACCCTGCTGAAGAATGCAAACCTGAAAGGCTTCTCTAAGCACTGCACAAGAAGGTCCCTACCATAAAGATCCCTAGAAACGTGTGAACACATATCTTGGAGAATAAAGAGATAAGAGAAAATTTCCCTCTACTGCTTGAGTAATTTTGAATTACAGAAAAGTATGGCTTTAAGTTGTTTAATAAAAATAAGTCAGCAAATCAAAGAGAATTCTGAGAAGACAAATCAGAATAAAGGTCAAAATTGGCTTATGAAAATTTGAAGAAAAACACACCTTCAGGAATACTGATAACAGAAGGCAGAATGGAGGTGGGAGAAACAGGCTATCACTAATCCTAAAAGTTCTCAACACACATACACACACGTTTTCTTTTAATAGCTATATGAAATAAAAGATGTTAATTTAATTTCTTGTGGTAATCATTTTGTAATATACTATATATGACTTAAGTCATCATGCTGTACACCTTCAACTTGCACAGTGCCATATGTCAATTATATTTCAATAAACACCCAAAAAAGAAATAAGGAGTAGGATCTTAATATAAATTTTAAGTTTAAAGTGTTCATTTAAAATCAACATCTCACTGATTTTATCTATTTTCCTCCCAAAAATATTTCAGACATCTTATAATGCCTAAATTGAAATAACAACCTGAAAAGAAAATATTAAAATAAGGATCGGAAACCACATTGTGATAGGAGGAAAACACAGGACATCAAGCTTTCCTTAGTCCCTAAGTGGATACGCAACTGAAGCAAGAAGGGAGCCCCACTGGGTTACGTAGTTCATACCCTTTGGATAAAAGGAAAATGCTACTTCTTCAGGAATACTTTTCTCTGGCAAGAGGTGCATGAATTCTTATATACGGATACTGAGTAACACAACTGGGAATATTTTCAAAGGTGTCTTTGGAGATGCTAAATTGTTCCTCTTGTTTTTGACCTTCCTATTTCTAACTAGCACCATTAAATAAAAGGCAAAGACATCCATACATCATAATGTAGGGCAGGCCATTCAGTTGCGGGGAGAGAATGAAAATGTGGTTCAGGTACGTTTCTCTAGGGTGATCTAATTTGAGGCAGATAGAGGGTTTATAAAGTAAAGAAGAGGTTGGCATGGTGTCATGCTTTTAACAGCAATGATTTCGGACTTGCTTTTGGCAGAAGCTGGGGAGGGCTGTCAAGATCTTACTCCCTGGTGAATGTCTGGTATGTGGGTATTCTGAACTGTCGATCTGTGTGAGAGCCGTAGCTTTTAAGATGTTCATGCAGTAACATTTCTGACATGGCTAGGAATGCTGAAAAACCTGGGACCATCTTCCCCCTCGTTTGTTGGCACGGCAGGAAAAGTTGACTGAAATGCTTATAGGCGGAAAATAAATTTTAATGTTGAAAAATAAAAAGCTGAAAATCTGCAGAAAAAGAAATCACAGGACCCAATGTTTGGAACCACACTGTGGGATAGAGACAATCTTCTCTTGGAACATTTAGTGGGCTCTTTATCCTTTCATACTCTGGAGGACACCTGCTAATGACCAGAGAGAGGGGTCTTCCCCAACTACCTCCCTGTGATTTCTCTTGGTGTGCTACCATCATAAGCCCAGGCAGACTGATTTCTTGGGGGTGTTTCCATAAACCCTGGCATAGGGGAGGCAGCCACTGGCACTTGTATGCCCTGGAGGAGATCCTTTTACTACAAACCTGGTGCTGCAGGCTATGATGGTCTCTATGCTTTTCTACCATGAGCTGCCCCCAGAGGAAGTGGTGCCTACTCTCTCTTGCAGGTGGGGAGGAGCATGTCACACCTGGTGCTTGCTTTTCTGGGTAGAAGGGAGAACAAGGCCATGACAAGCAGCTGGACACCCCTGTGCTTTGCCAACATGCTGTTTTTGGCACTTGACTTAATTCAATGGCCACTTTATACTGTTTTTTCTTCAGAAATAAGCAGTAAAATCAATGCTAGTTTCTTTCAGCCCCTCCCCGCTCCTCATTACTGGATGACAACCCTATAACTGGTATGACAGATCTGCATATAAAGCCAGGACATACCTGCCATTGTACATGACTGAGAAGAGCTAAGGAGGAGCATCCAGCTTGTACCTTTAGCAGTGACTGTGCACTCAATTCTTAGAAGCAGAATACATACCGGCGCCAAGCAATCCACAATCTCAATCTCCCCCCTGCCCCAGCATGTGTACACAGCACAGTTGCAAAGCAATCCAAGCCAAATCATCATTGTGGCTCTTTGCTTGTCATAGAGGAAACCTCAGATTGGCTGTATGTGTACAACTTCAGCACATTTTGTCTTTTAAGGAGAGGAAATACAGGGTGCCTGGGTGGCTCAGTGGGTTAAGCCGCTGCCTTCGGCTCAGGTCATGATCTCAGGGTCCTGGGATCGAGTCCCACATCGGGCTCTCTGCTCAGCAGCGAGCCTGCTTCCCTCTCTCTCTGCCTGCCTCTCTGTCTACTTGTGATCTCTCTGTCAAATATTTAAAAAAAAAAAAAAAAAAAGAAGAGGAAATACAGTCCGTTGAAATACAGTCCCATTACCTTGAGATAAATATTTTTAAATACCCCTTTCTTTGCACATATTCCTTTTAACAGAATCATTATTTTTGTTATACCCAAGACATACCTACAAAATTTAAGAGGTCATTTACAAATAGTATTCAAAACAAATGCAAAATATACATGATTAAACTAAGCTATATTAATAGTTCTATTTTCCTATATTTCACATTTCATAGAAGGCACACATGATAAATTTTACCCATAAATTTATGTAAGCAAAAAAAAAAAAAAAAAAAAAAAAAAAAGAATGGGGCCCAGGGAATTGATAATATCACCTATGCCATGTGCTGTAAAAATAAACATCAGGTTCAGCCCCAGACATTTACTATTTTGCATATGAAACAAATCCAGGTTTGGATGGCATCCCCTTATGAGAGTAAATACCTAATCCTCCGAAGGATTATAACCCATTCATAACCCTATCCCCCCGCCCAATACTTAAACCTTTATCTAGTTACACTGTGAATTTCCAGAAGGAGAGTTACCAAGTACCATGGATTAAGAAAGGGCTGGCCAGGAAAGGGGTGGAGGGAAAGGGGAGAACAAACTGGAAACCCTCCAGCTGGGGCCTGTTTGTGACTTCTTGGCCTCACTGTTTGAGAGTTTCTGGCATTTTTGTTGCCTGTTGTCTCAGTGATAATGTGTAAGCATAGAGATATATTAAAACCCTAAGTAAATATATTCAAAGAGGGAAAAAGAATAGGTCATTAGAGAAAAGAGCAGAAAAACGTTCATTTTGAAGTAACACATATAGAGTATGCAATATTTTAATTTTTAAAATTGCCATAAAAGTGTAAGTCAAGGCTATTATTATTTCAATTGAGGGCTTTGGGGAGCACAGGCAAATAAATTATAAATGACATTCCATGAAATGAAACGCTAAAAGAAACCATTGGTAAGCTGGACTTTTCCTATCCTTATTTGCTACAGAATTATTTCTTTATGAAATTGTGAAAGGACCAATCTACCAATTTTATAAAAGAAAAGCATAACTTCCCTCATTTCAGACAGATTTGTTCTAGGTTAAATAGAACAAAATTGCTGTTGTAAGCTGCCGTTGCTAATAATAAGAAAAGCCAATTATGATGTATTCTTGAAAGGATTTTAAAAAAATAGTTACAAAAGAGCTCAATTCTTTTCTTATTAGTCACATAATACTTTCGACAAGAACATAGTCCAGACTAAGATTAACAACATGGCAAGCTGCTTGCCCTTTTTTCCTTTTTTTTCCCCCCAGAACAAATATATGATATTGTTATCACGGCCAGGCAGTCCAGATGTGCTGGCAACTTAGTCTTTCTGTGTGGTGCACTGAGCACTGTTACGTACCAGACTCTTTCCTGGGCAAATGAAGTACTTAATTCTAACTTCTAGGTAGTACAGCATACTCCCACCCCTATGATTGGATAGTTATCTTCCCATATCTCCTTTTACAAAACAATCTTTCCCTTGCCCATCGTTCTCTCTTACCCACTTATTACCCTGTGTCTTCTCACAGTGGACAACAATGCCCTTGGGGTGGCCCACAGCACCCAGCCCAGTGTTTGTCCACAGCATGCAGTGGTGAGCTACTGAGGACATCCACCGGGCTGTTAGCAGGAATATCTTATTTTTCACAAAGGCAACAGATTATATTTTAACTGTAAAAATTCAACCCATGTTAGTGATAATAATTCAATACTTTTATTTATATTCTTTCGCCTATGACTTGCATGATGTGTGATATATATGCCTAATAACCAAGAGAAGTGATGATGAATGCTTTATGGAAAGCTTGAAGATGAAATGAACATATTGGTTTGTAACCAGACTCTTTAAAGAAATTTTTTTTCCCCCAATTGCTCTGCCAGAACATACTCTTTATACAGGGATATGATAGTCCTCTGAATAAAACAGCCTGCATTTGCTAGCTATATGTGACAACATCCAAAAGGGGTACAATATATCACCAAAACAGCTCACAAACTGGCTAGTCACATTATTTATTACGAGCCACACATGTGACAAATTATTTAACTCAGTTGATCCTAATAAGTCAAAGAGCAAGCAATTAGCTAACTCAGTCAGAGGGCTGTTTGTGGCAATTTATAGATGCGCTCAAGCTGTCCCAGCACTTCAAAGACCCATTAAGGGGAAACCTTTTAATGACTCACTTGAGATGACAAGTATTACACAGCACATATGGCAGCCAAGAATTTGGCAGCCTATTCTGTTACACTCCGCCTCCCCGCTGGCCCACCCCTAGCCCCCAACAGCTGTTTACGTGTTTTCAGTCTGTGCTTTGCTGTTGTAAGCAGACACGGCACAGTAGAATCAGGCAACAGTGTTTTCAGGAGCAACAAGTGGCAATGGATTATTGCATCACACAGGTTTCTGGGAACAGCTAAAATCTCCACATTTTTATGGGTCTGGGTTGAGTTATTTCACAGGGGAGGAAGGACAGAGAAACAGGGACAGACAGTGAGGGCCAGCTCTGGTGACTTTAGGCAAGTCACTTATTCCAACCCTGTGTCTCTATATGAAAATTGAAGGTAATAAAACCCTACCTTACAGAGGTGTGGGGAGAAGGAAGTAAGTGAAGGCAAGTATGGTGCTCTGAAGATGGAAAGGGCGGTCGTCAGGATGGTTATTATTTATGGCATCATGAACTATGTGGGTCAGAGGGTGTTCTGCACCCTGACCTTCTCACAGCACTTCTCCTTAAGACAGTGTTCACTTGGGCTAGATCCACATCTGCATCCTTAATTCCATCACTAGGCCCCCTGGTACCCCTTTCAGAAGAAGAGTGCAATGCCACAACTCAGCCGTTCATAAAGGAATGGAATTTTGAGCCACAACTTCTCAGAGGGACGCCTGCATTGGGACCACTTGCTCCCTGCAAACAGGGCCCACAACCAGTTTAGACACTTAGAAATGAAATACCAGCTGACACTCTCAATATTCGGGCAGCACTGAAGAAACAAGCGGGATGGGACCAGGACTGAAATGGCTGAAGATGTTGACTACGTAAGAAGACGAGAGACCTCAACACCAAAGCAGCATGCTTCTTTTTAAGTGATAACGGTCCTACTCCTTTATCTGTGGTTTCAAGGACCTCAGTAAGGCCAGCCTGGTGAAAGACAAGCTGAATGGATACGAGCAGCTGGTGACAGCAGGAAAACACAACACCCGCTCATACCTGTGGAGGGGCCAGAGTGTACGAAGAAAAGGCAAGTGTCAACTTCTTTCGAAGTACGGGCAGCCATGAGAACTCATTAAATCCTTTGACACCATACACTCACTTTACTCCTGTGAAACAATCCATTGATTGTGCTTTCGTGTTCCCCACCAGTCACAGCTGCATCGGAGCATGCTGTAATTATAGCTTGCAGGAGGGGAACGCGCCAACAGGAGGAAGGGGAACCATGTTCTTTCACAGGGCATAGAAGTATGCCACCCCACAGGGGACAGGACAGCCACTTGGCCTGCAGTACTAGGACTCACTCTGTTCTTGACTCTAGCTGTTCACTTCGGCCTGCTGGGATTTCAAATTTGCTATTTTGGTTGCATAGAAAAAGTTCAACAGAAGAAATGTGAAGTTTAAGAGGTGATACGGAAAATACAGTGAAGAGGTGGACATTGCTTTCATAGTTGCAATTTAAATTTCCAAATCTTCCTACTAATATCCCTTAGCAAAATGGGAGTCACCTCAGGGATGCCTGGGTGGCTCAAGTGGGTTAAGCATCCAACTCTTGATTTTGGCTCAGGTCATGATCCAAAGTCATGTGAGAATCGAATCTGCTTGAGGTTCCCTCTCTACCTTTCCCTCTGTCCCTCCCCCTGCTCATGCGCTAAATGAGTTTAAATAAACAAACAAACAAATAAATAAATAAAATCTTCTGGGGTCCCTGGGTGGAGTAGTTAGCTAAGCAACTGATTCTTCTGCTCAGGTCATGATCTCAAGGTCTTGAGATCAAGGGTCCCCCTGCCCCAGTCCACTCTGAGCTCAGGGAGGGTCTGTTGAAGTTTCTCTCTCCTTCTGCCCCTTCCTGCACTTGCTTGCACTCTCTCTAAAATAAATAAATAAATCTTTAAAAACGGGGAAGGGGAATCACCTCATATTTGAGTCCTAACAAAATCCTGCTAATATATTATGGGGCAGCCTCTCAATTATTTATTTTGAAGTGCTATGTTGGGGTGGCTGAGCGAGAAGGAAGAAATGTTAATTAAACATCAATCAATCCTAGTTGCCAGGCTTCAAGAGGGCATGGAACAATCTGTTTTAAAAAAGAGGTTAAAAAAATTGCTGTAATTATTGCAAGTATGACCTCATAATTACAAGAGTTTGATGTCAACAATACTTCAGAAAGCACTTTGAAAAGCAATATATTAGGGATGGGAGGCATGACTATATATATATATCCATGGGATGAATGAAATAGCAGCTGTCCTCGTGTTATGCACTGAAGACTTGTGGCGTGGGACAGACCTTCCAATGGCAGCACCAGCAACGGAGTCAAAAGCCCGGGAAGAACATGATATGCTCTGAAAAACAGATGACTCAGGGAGGTATCAAAAGTGTGTCTAAAGATACTGAATAAAACTGTTTTATAAAATGTGAGTAGAAAGAACCCCCACGATTTCTAAATATCCTAATGTTATTTAAAGTATGTATTTATCCTTAATTTAGTAAATTAAAACTTATAGTCATTTGACCATTTGTCACATTCCTCAATGTTTAATTATTCAGCTGGCTTAGAATATTTTTTGTTTCTTCTCTTTGGAAACTATGTGACTGCTTCATATTTGAGGTTACTTATCCTTGGGCACATACAATCCAAAATAAAAAGAATATAAAACTATAGAATAGTGTAAGAATATACCAAAAAATTGATTGAAAGAGCTGTTTCAAACTAACGAACTTGAAATAATTTCAAAAGAATACCAATTTGATGTCTATGATTCAGATTTTAGTTACAGAAAATATTGGCATATCTTTTAACAAAATATGTTGTTTCTTCTATTTGCAAATGCATATGTAAAGTCTAGAAGGATATGTACCAACCCAATCTCTGAGTGTCAGAATTAAACTGATTTTTAAAGGTATATAAATGCCACAAAATACATTATAAAAAGATTTTAGTCAGTTAACACACACACGTGTGTGCATGCACACGAAATAAAACCCAAGGCCCCTGTGTTACTGACTCAAAACAACTAAAAACCAGAATTATATAAGTAGATTAGAAATCTTATGAAATTTTCAGGGTATAGATTCTTCAAGATTATTCTTAAAGTAAGTGTATTATATCTCAAGATACTCAATGCGTTGTTCCTTGTAGTATCACCAAATATTTTCACAATTTCTATTTGCCAAATATTATGCCAAAGTAAACTTGACAAAGTAAAATTTGCTCCAAATAAGAATAACACATTGCTAATCTTTTAAAATATGTACTCAAAATAACCCTATGTAATCTTTTATTGTATCTTCACTTAAAAAATAAAGATAATGTGGTGTTAGTAAGGCTGAAGATATGGTCTGACTGTGTTTTCTGTTACACTCTGGAGCTGACAGTGATGAGAAAAAAAAGAAGTTTTTTGAAATGAAACATAAGAGATCATTTATTGATTTATATAATCCTTAACCTAAGGATGTAATCCTCAGGATGTAATAAATAGACTCTGGAAATGAGTGTGATAATTTGTTAAAGAAACAAAGCCATGCCCAGGGTATGGGGAGGCTGCCGTGTCAGGCTGGTAGAAAGCAGAGGCGGCTGGGAGTAGAAGACCTATGTTTACACGCCTGGCTTTTGGACAATTCCTGATCTTTTGTGATCTTTCTCTCTCTCACTTAACGTGGGAATAATAGTACTAATGGTGCTATCTTCAGGACTGATTAAATGAGGCTACTCACAGTAGAGCTCTCCAAAAACTCTGACATACAATGGAAACATTAGGTATTTGTACTGTTATTCCTGTTTGTCCAACAAACTTTTACTCAGAATATACCATGAGGTCAAAATTCATCCCTTCCTTATTTTTTTCTGGTGAAAAATAAGATCATTAATTCTCATATGTACTGAGGCTCTCTAATCATCTGTATTGGCCCTTCCCATGGGAACAAGCCAGGACAAATAGACCTTGCAGGAACAAACACCTTGAGGAACATCATAGTTAGAATGCCAGCATAATACAACTTTCTGCTACTCCTCTGCAGTGGAGCCGTGGTCCTCAGAATAACAGCAAAGAGTAGCTAGCCTCAAGCTCTGGTTTCTGACATGCTGATGACCAGCAGGGTGGGTCTTCTCTCTTCCCGTCAGGGTCACCTCAGAGAAGTCCCACTGCTAGAACTGGATGCTGTCCACCCCTGTGGTGGGAGGAACTGTGCTCACATTACTTTCATAAAGTCTCACAGTTAGACCCACAGAAGAGTGGTCTCGGTTTGCAGCATATTCCCAGATGTTCAGCAGAACCGATGGGAAAAACTAAAGGGACTAAAAGAGGGTAAGGATTGAAGGCATACCTTCTTTTTGTCAAGTTGTCCATTATCCTCTTTTGACTTTGGATATCTATAGAAAAGCACATTTTGGAGGGGAAAATGCATTTTAGACACATCCAACATGGGTCATTTGTAATCTACCGAGAGAGACGTTTAAAGACCAAAATGGCTGGCAGGTGCACTGCTTCGTTGGCCACCTGGCCTAACAGATCTTTACCATGTAGATCCTAGGATGTGGATTTTAGAGCAATTTCACATTTTGTGAGTAATGCTTCCCCTAGGGAGTAAAATTATACAAGATATAAGATCTATACCCAAACTCTTTTGCTCTATGAAGCAAATTTTCACCAGTTAGAGGTCAGCCACACCTATCTGCACTCTCAGCTTGCTGGATCAAGTGACTGGCTCACATCCTGTTCCCAGTATCTGTGCTACATAATTGTGTGCAGAATTAACATCTTTTAAAAGAAGTCCTCAGTTAGTCCTTAGTAAAACAATCTACATTAGTTTATTGCTTGGGGATATCCTTCCAGTTTTACAACTGGGTATTCTAAGGGAGGTTGTGATGTGTTAACCCCAAGAACATAACCAGCAACCACGGGGGAATTCTTGGCTCTGCAGAGGTATTCCATTTTGTGTAGATGGGGAAGTGTGACATCTAGTCCTGTGGGGCTGTGCTCTAACATTCCTACTGGCCACACAGAATGTCGTGTGAAAAAAGAAAGTTACATTCACAGGAATGTGAGAAAGCTGAGATGAAAAATGCCAATGTACATGTTAATGCTCTTAACAGATATTATTTAATCCCTAGAAATGGGAATTGAAGTCTAAACAAACCCAGGGCACTTTCCACAGAATCCAGTGGAGAACCAGGTTAAATGATTAGATATGTGGAAAATAGCATTTAAGAATAAAATTTTATAAGACTCTAAGAGAGTGAATATTTTTCCAGTAGATAGGTACACAGGAGTGCAAATGATAGAAAGTAGAGCATGAAACAGTCCTAATTTTTTCTAAATATCCCTGGGGTCAGGGCTGTCATCACACTCACCACCGCTTATTGTAACTGATCTCTCTGAGTATGTATGGTGACCATGCAAGGTCAGAGGCTGCACTGTATTAATTTCATTATCTATACCAAGCAAAACAATTAATTCTCAATAAATGGGTGGTATTCAGTAAATATTTGCTAAATAAATTATTACATAAAGTTGTGAATAAAGAAAAAGGAAAAACAAATTCAAGGTGGGATTTTTTTTTTTTTAAGATTATTTATTTATTTATTTGACAGACAGAGATCACAAGTAGGCAGAGAGGCAGGCAGAGAGAGAGAGAGAGAGGGAGGAGGAAGAAGGCTCCCCACTGAGCAGAGAGCCCGATGCAGGGCTTGATCCCAGAACCCGAGCCGAAGGCAGAGGCTTTAACCCACTGAGCCCCCTAGGTGCCCCAAAGTGTTTTTTAAAAAAGATTTATTTATTCATTTGAGAGAGAGAGAGAGAGAGAGAGAGAGAGAGAGAGCATGAGCAGGAAGGGCTGAGGGAGAGGGAGAGAGAATTCCAAGCCCGATGTGTGACTCGATCCCAGGACCCTGAGGATCACAACCTGAGCCAAAACCAAGAGTCAGATGCTCAACCAACTGTGCCACCCAGGCGCCTCAAAGATTATCTCTAAAATCTAGTTATGGACATGGAAAAGATAAAAATTCACTGAGTATTTTCTATTTGCAAAGGTATTGGGTACAAAATATAGAAAATTATTTAGCTCTAAGTGGGAAGGATGACTTGACTATAAGAGGGTCAAACCACTGAAAAGGTGACTAAGGAAAAATAGAGGTTCTCAGAGTTCTCAGAAATCTTTCAAATGCATTCCTGAAGAGTTTGGATACTGACCTGCTAATAAGGAAACAAGCTGGCTGGGTGAGGAAACTTCAAGTGAACTCAGAATTATGAATCAATATAGGCATTTTTATGTTAAACCAAAAAAAAAAAATTTCTCAAAGACAGAAATTTCTTCTTTCTCATCATGTTACCCAAGTTTTTTATATTGAGATAATATGGAGAAGTTCCATATTAGAGAGATTTTCTCTCATTTCTACTTCTTTGTATTTAAGTAGCAGAAAACTCACTTTATAGTAACTTGCCAGGGCAAGCACGGGACAGATGGGTTTAGGTGGTCACTTTGGAAATGTACTGTATTTCTAAGACATCTCTTAAAAACTTCCTTCATGTAGTTCTGATCTAGATGTTATGCATGAGCCATAGAAGAGTGTTCCAAGAGTTCTATATGCACTGGCAGGATAGCCTTTCTAGGTGGCAGCACTCTTGACCCTAGTTCTGTAATGAAAGGGCCTATTCATTTTGCTTCATGAACATATGACCTCATTCCACATTGGTGATATAGAGAGCTCTTGGATAAACATGAAGAGGGAGATAAAAAATTAGTTATATTATTCAGCAAATACTTGAGTTGCTATGTGGGAAAGTGAATAACAATAAGTGATGATATATTTTCTTCAGTAGAGTTATATTACAGGGGTAGTAAGGCAGAACCTGAAAATGAAAAGGAAGGGAAGGAAAATTTACAGAAATACTTTACTGTTATAAGAAAAAATTTAAAAATTAACTGGGCTAAGTTGGGGCTTACTATTCTTGTTTTACCCAATACTGCTTAGTACCCCCCCTTCTTTTTTTTTTTTTTTTTTAACTAGTATTATAAGCACACTGCTGTGGATTCTAGCTATTTTGGTTAATGTCCAACAGCTGCTATGGTTGGTTAGTTCGGCCAGGGTAACCAGAAAATAGGCACTTACATGGTATCTTTCAAAGCAAAGATCGAAGGCAATATATTTGGTGCAGTATTTTCCCAATGACAACCAAATTCCATTAATATACTCAGACAATCATTAGAAACAAAGATAATTGCAGCAGCATAAACAATGCCCCACATCCAGCTGGAAATCTCGGTCACTGTCTACCCATGACAAGGTCTTTGTCCATATTCTGGAGGACACTGAAATTAAAAAAGTAAGTATATATCCCCACTAGACAGTGATAGTACTTGGGTCTATGGTCATACCACCCTGAACGCGCCCGATCTCGTCTGATCTCGGAAGCTAAGCAGGGTCGGGCCTGGTTAGTACTTGGATGGGAGACAGTGATAGTACTTGGTAGAAAAACTGAACTAGTAAGGAAAGATATAAACTGTTGATGAGATATGACAGTAGAAATCAAAGAGGAACAAAAAAAGAACATCCTATTATCTTGACAATTTTGAACCAAAGGTAAAACAATTCCTGAAGTATATTTCCCAGATGCAAAACGATGAAATTTTGGAAATGGATGTTCCTCTCAGTAAAGAAGGCATTCATCTATTAAAAAAGAAACATGCAAGAGGAAAAGATGGGCACTGAGAAATCAAGTAGACTGAACATATTGGAGAAGCAGCCTTCTTCTATGGAACTAGAACCAGTGATACAGACAATAAACCTGGGACATAGATCCAGAACATGGAAGAAATGAGCAAGGAAATGAAACTCCTCCCCCCAAAGAGAGAAAGAGAGAGAGAGAAGCTATACTATTCTATACTACATTTTAACCGATTTGCAGCCAAGCCCCTGTTTGGAAATTAAACTTGAAAGACCAGAAATTTAAAAAAAAAAATCATTAAGTGATTTAAAAAAACTAAATAACGGAGATTAAAATTAAGATGGCTTACTTTCGGGGCGCCTGGGTGGCTCAGTGGGTTAAAGCCTCTGCCTTTGGCTCGGGTCATAGTCTCGGGATCCTGGGATCAAGCCCCGTGTCGTGCTCTCTGCTTGGGGGGGAGACTGCTTCCTCCTCTCTCTCTGCCTGCCTCTGCCTATTTGCCTACTTGTGATCTTTGTCTGTCAAGTAAATAAATGAAATCTTAAAAAAAAAAAAAAAAGATGGCTTACTTTCTAGGCAAAAAGCAGGCTGAATATAGGTTTAAGTTAAGTAATTTCAAATACATTCCTGAAGCGTATCATCGTAAATCTCTGCCACATAGCCATGTAAGGGCAACAGTGACCAGTCAAAAGAAGTGAATCTGAAGAAACATTGTGTTTTACTTATAAATGCAAAAATGCAGTCAAAATAAGAGCCATGTAAATGAGACAAATTTATCTATCAAAAAATGCCTATTCTGTTTTTCAGCAAACCTCTCATCTCTCTTCTCAGTGTTTCAGCAGGACTGCTCCAACTCTCATCCCAGAAATCCTACTGAGTTTACTGGAAATAACAGGATTCAGATTACTCAAATGGTTGAGAGCATCTGCTTTCCTGCAAGACGCACAGCAGGATGAAGCAAAAGACATCACTCAAGATCTGGCACGTCGACCAACAGTCAGACAGAGATCTGCAAGGATTGTAAGTAGAAGGAAGCCTACATAACTTTCCAGAATCACAGAGAAAGAGCAGTGTGATTCTAAGTCTTGCAGCTACAGAAAAGGTTAATAGAGTCTTTTCCCAGATTGGTCCTATGTCAAGGAAACTTCATCCACAAAAGATAATCAAAATGATTATTTTTGAACACATAGTATAAGTAGGTTTATTTATGAGAATTTTATTTTTAGAACTTCTTTTCTAAATCAACCAAGGAAGGCACTGGTTTAAAAACAGGGGGTGGCATTTTCAAACTGGAACATACAGTTTATGCTGTCTAAATAAAGCATATTTACCAGGCAGCAGGGGTCTGAGAATTCTTTACAGTTCTTGGTATCTCAAAACTGGAGAAAGAGAAAATTCATGCACAGTACTGTCAGTGAGGTTGACCAAAGAGCTATTAAATCGTTGTTGTTGATTTATGGAGATACAAAATTACTTAGAAACACAAATAATTGTTATTAAATAAATAAATAAAATCATCCCCCATTTAGTCGAGCATGTATGAGGATGTACATATGTGTGTGCACGTGTCAAATATTAATAAAAGGCTGAAGTGAAACAAACCAAAATGTAATCAGAAGTACTCTTTTAGTGCTTTTATGATGAGATGATTAGCTGACTAAAACGTTTCATATTGTGCAATTAGAATGATTGTGACTTAGGATCACTAAGAGAAAAATAGTGAAATGAAAAGACTCCACATATGGACTTAGGAAGGAAATAAAAACTCTAAAATTCAGTCTTGAACTCAATGCCATTAGCAACACCTGGCGAGTGACCCACAGTCAGCATCAGTGATCAAGAGAATCCTAACACAGTTTTGGTTGTTGGTTATTTGAGAAGCATGGCTTATAAATATAGCTAGAGATAGGATCTTATAATTCTGTGGCTCTTGAGTTCGTTACCTGATGATATCCAAGAATGGATTTATAAGGATAAGGCAATATGATGTAATAGAAAAAAACATGGGTTATCCAGTTCAGAATTCCCTTGTGTTTATTATACCTTTGGGCTTAGCTCCAGTTTTTTCATCTGTAAAAAACAGAGTTAATAACATATATCACGCATATAGTTGTGAGGATTAAATGAAATAGTATAATGTCACTTAGCTTGGTTCACAGTAGCTCATAAAATAGTTATGCTAGCAGTAGCAGTATAAGCCATTCTCAAGAGAAAAGGTCACTCTTTCTACACATACGCAACTTATGACATTAAAAATAATTGGCCTTTTAAAAAATACATAGTTTTATGGAATTAATCACAAATTTTCATTGGTCTATTTTTATACATTGATCAATGGATTTTAAAAGTAATAAAAAGAAAAATGAAATAAATATCTTAAAGATTAAATAATAGAAAGAGCTTTCTAAATACATTACAAAACATATTTTGAAAGCTAGAAAGACAGTCATATGTTATCTATCCACTCTAAAACCCTGTCTTACTGAAAAAATTTAGGTGAGTCTTTAATTTGCATAGACACATACAGATTAAGGAAGAGAGATGCAACTAAAAGTCAGCACGCCTGGTACCTCGAGACTTTTCTTCCTACCTATGTACAAATTATTTTGTATATTAAGCCAAATGATTAAAAAATTTCCATCATTAAAATATTACTATTTAAATTTTAACATTAATGTAACTTAAATATAAAATATACCAAAAGGCAATTTTGATCTCATGTTTTGTTGCCTTATTAACCAAATAAAATTTGTCATGTGGGGCTATGCTCTAATATTTCTACTGGCCACAGAGAATGTCGTGTGAAAAAAGAAAGTTACATTCACAGGAATGTGAGAGGGTTGAGATGAAAAATGCCAACATGTTAATGCTCTTAACAGATATTATTTAATCCCTAGAAAGTACATCATTACATGTCTATTTAGTCAGAACTGGTTTTTAATTATTAAAAAAACTATTAATCTAGTTGTATTTCCAGTTCATTTAGAATTTATAAATGAAACAGTAGCAATGTAATATTTACCATACAATTTTTAACTAGTGAAGATCTTGATATAATGGAATTATAATTAGAGCAAGAGCCTCAATTTAAGGAAAAGACCATGATCAACCTGCACGTGAGAACTTGAATTACTCAGTCATGGTCCTTCTACCCCTTGCATTTTACTTTTCTCATCAACTGGTCCCAAATACCCAATTAAATATCTATGTGAAAATCAGATCCAGACAACCATTCATGAAACTTACACAGTTGAGAACTTTCTTTATAAGAATTATAAAGATCAAAAGAACACTGCCAACAAAGGAAAATGTGATATAGGAGGGTGATTTATATAGAACTCAAATCATCAACATTTAATAAAAACCACAAATCCCAGAGTCATAGGGAGGAAATGATGCAACGTAAACTAGGGAAAGCCTACAAATAGGACTGGTAGTCAGTTATGTCTTCACCAAAGTGGCATTTTTGCCAACAAGACTCTTGGCAGCCCTTAGGGGCTAAGCTAGTACAATTTACCAAATATGGTGGGGAATGTGAAAACATCACAGATATTAGCATTTATTTTTGAGACTAACATAATGCAGTCCACAGGCTTGCCATCGGAGCCTGCAGCCACTAAGTGATAACTGAAGCAGTGGAATGCAAATAATCCATTGGTTCACATTAGTGTCACGCTCATTTGTAAATGTTCTCAGTCCCCTTCTGGCCCTTAGGGTACCTCACTTACTTTTTAGGGGCATAACTCATGGGCAGTATATTTAAAAAGGAGTTAAACTGTGAGAGCACCAGTTAGCAATGATTTACTCATTAAAAAGTGCATTAGGCTACAGTGCCCTGAGCTGCTCGACCTTGTAGCTGATCACTTCTAAATTGTTTGAATAGAAGTTAGTTATTTACCTACTGGCAGTGGCCCAAGATTTATCTATTTAAAAAGCTACAAGGTTCTATCATTTATCTGTACGTTCCCTACTCAATGTTAAAATTCTGAAACGCTGATTTAACTATAGGAGGAAACTATGTTGAAACAAGTGAAAAATGAATATAGAACTCTGATAAAACAGGAAATATTTAAGCAATCTGGCACCTCTCCTCAGAGAAGTTAAAAGGATGTTTCAGATAATTTATGGATTTAAGGGGATAAAGCCCTTGTTATAAAGAAATAGGGTCAGAAGGCCCAGAGCACTTGACCCAGAAACGCCATATTGGACTTCTGATTCTGGAAAAGAGCAAAACTCTGTAATTTATTAGAAAAACCTGCATGGAAATTAATTTACAGCCTCGTTATCTCCATGCTACAGAGATAAATATAATTATTTCTCATTTTGAAGTTGAAAAAGGAAAGCTATCTTAGAATAAGTGGATTCTCCCACTCATTCTCTTTCTGCTTGTTTATGTTCATCATATATCAAATTAATATGTCTGCAAATCCAAGTAAAGAAGTCAAGTGCTTAATCTGAACTTTATATCACTTTCTCATACCAAGGAAGAGTAGGAGAAATGGTAAAATATATCTAAACTGACACTGGCTAAAGACTACAAAGGCAAAGGGACAAAGCAGTGTTTTCATAGTGTTAAAAACAACCTTGTGTTTTTAGTTTATAAAGATCACAGTAGAAAGTGACGAGGTGAAATCATGATTGTTTCAGCCTCTGGGCTCCCTAGGTGTCAAGGGGCAAACAGAGTCCATTTTGCCAGTCTGTGGGCTGTCTGCTTCGTCTCCAGTGTTTTCCATCCTTTCCCTCCTCCTTTGTTACCGCCCACCTGCCATTCCCTAAGACACACCCGTCCTTTGGTCTGGAGAATGAAGCCCACGGACTTTGTTTAAACCACTTCAATGGTGGGCCAGCCAGGCCACTGCACGGACATCCAGCCCCAGGCACAGTGTCCAGCTTTGGCCTTTCCTCTTGTTTTACACCCCAAAACAGAGGAGACTTCTGAACTCCTGGGGCTACACTGATAAATCAGACTGTGCGTGGCTCCCATACTGCTCTGATTACTACTGTCTGCAGAAATGCAAAGAACAGGGTGAACCAAAGTGACTTAGCTGGGAATCACAGCATGCTATTCAAAGTGAATGTTTTGTAATTTATAAAAAATTTCCTGCTTTTGTCTGAGAAAAGAAGAAAAGCTATGATATTCCTCCTTTCCTCCTCCCCAAAGGTAAAAGCAATGCCAAGAATGTCCCCTAAAAATATAACATTAATTTCCAACTTCAAGAACTTAACATAGTGCCATCAAGTTCAATCTCCATCAGAAATCCATTAGGGTATATACTTTTAGGACCTATCAAATCATTCTTTCTCGGTTGTGTAATTCTGTTGGAATTTTACTGTAACAAGCACTAAAATATCAATGGAAAAAGGATAATGACCAGAAATGGCATAGATTTTATTCTGCAATAAATCAAATAACTTCATCGCATATCAGAGATGGAAAGGTAAACATGAGTTAGAGACCCTGTTGTCGTGAACACAAATAGGCCTTGTATTATTAAGACATTTCATTTGCAGGGGCATATAAATCTGATAGCTACTTCATTAATAGCATCTTAAGTAAGAAAATGTACTGTTAGGAGGACTTGTCAGTGCTTATTACTCTGACCCACGAATTTCACAGTGAACAATGATCATGTCACATTGATGTCTTATCTACTTCATTGTAATTAATTGTGTTTTTTTTTAAATCAAGAACAAAAACAGTATTTTTATTACATTTATCAAAACCAGTGACTGAGGGGGAAAGGAGACTAAAGTGTGCCTGTCAGAGGTAGTACTGTGTGGTTATTGTAATAAAAGATGAGATTTGACTCTTAGCAAATGGTAAACATCACAGCAGCTTCAGACTTTAATTTGAATAAATGATTAAATCAGCAGAGCTCATTCTTATTAGCTCTCATTAATAATTGGAGAAACTTTTTTTCTTTTTTCTGGTTATTAGATTTTCACTCTGACTTGTGGGAACAGCAACAGGAGCTGCTGCCACGGCTTGAAATCACTGAGCACTTAATGATGCCTCAGGCTCTAGGCTTACACACATCTTCTCATTTACTCATCCTAACAACCATAGGAGCTCTATCTTACCCACTTCACAGCTGAAAAAACAGAGGCATAGTGAGACTGCCCTAGATCGGAGCCCATAACTGTCTATTCTAGTGCTTTCTTTACTCTTTACCAGTTATTTACCAGCTATATTTTTCAATAATACCTTTCCAATAATTTTATCAAAATCCTTGCAAGCAGACATTATTATTACTGTTTCTGAACTGAGATCACGTACTTAGACATGTTTACAACATTGTGCCCAAGCTCTAAAGAGGCAGTGCTGGACCCTGAGTTTAGCAAACCACTGGCCTCTAGCAGGGAAGAGTCCCGCCAGTGTTAGAAAGAGCACAGATTTTGGAAACCTTTTCCAAAATAACAGGCTATCAACAGCTGAGGTATATTTTTCATTCAGTTAAAAAAAAAAAAAAGACTAACACTGTAGCTTCTACCTACAAAATGGAAATGGAAAAGGAAAATGGAAAGAAGGGGCTAGTAGGGTAGGTGTGGTGTGCTAAGTTTTTATAGTGCTTAGATCCAGAGTTTTACTTTGTAATGAGTTTTCTTCTGCTCTGTACTATTATCAGTCATTCCCCTCTCTGGCTCCTTTCCCTCTACCTCTAAATCTTAAGATTTTCCTTTCTAAACAACGTCATTATCATTATCAACAGCAGAACCTTCCTTCAACTCCAGTAATTTCTTCTTTTTCCACCCAAACTCCTTGAAAACCTAGTCTATATGACCTTCTTTAAGCCTCATTCATTAAAACTTTGCATCTGGCTTTCACCTCCACAGAACTTCACTGTAAAATTACAATCTCCCCAACATCAAAGTCAATTGCATATTTGGTCATTCCAAATTTACCTTGGTAAACTACCTCTTCTGTGAACCCATCTCTCTCCTTGCCTTCAATTATTCTGTACTATGCACTGTTCCCTTCTTATCTCTCAGACCATTCTTCTGACTTCTGTCCTTAAAAAACATAGCTGTGTCCCCAGGTTCTGCATCCCCACAACTGCACTATTTTTACTCCATGTTCTCCCTGGATACTTGATTCACTTTCCCAGCTTCATTTACTCTACACAGAGCTGCATGTGTTTCCCTTTGGCCCAGACCTCTCTCCCAGGTTTCACTGGACTTCACCCTTGCATACACTTCTGGTTTCTTAAGATTAACATTTTTATTTCTTAAAAAACAAAACAAAACAGCTTTTTTGATAAATAATTCACCGACCACACAATCCACCCATTTAAAATTGTATAATTCGATGGACTGGAGTATATTTACAGAGTTGTACAACCACTACCAAAATCCAAGTTCAGAATATTTATCATCCCCAAAGAAATCCCATACCCTTTAGCAATCATTCTCCATCCTTGGTCCCTGTCTTAGGCAACCACTAACCTACTTTACCTCTCTATAGCATTGCCTATTCCGGACATTCCATATAAACGGCATCCCACAACATGTTGCCTTTTAGGTCTGCCTTCTGTTACTCAGCATAACCTTTTCAAAGTTCACACTGGCTGTGCCCTGTACCAGCGCTTCTTTCTTTTTATGGTGGAATACTATGCTGTCTTATGGAGACACAGCACCCCGCATTATCCACAGTTTCGCTTTCCCCAGTTTCCATTAAGATGGCCCAGAGGATCAACTGTAGCCCAGAAGAGGATCCTCCTCCTGATGTCTAGTCAGAAGATCAACAGCAGCCTAGTGCTACATCTCAATGTCCATGTCATTCTCCTGGCTTCATCTCATCACGTGGGCACTTTACCATCTCATGTCATCACAAGAAGAAGGGCAAGTACACTACAATAAGATATTTTGAGAGAGAGATGGAGACCGCATTCTCATGACTTTTATTACAGTATATTGTTACAATTATCCTAGTGTATTATTAGCTATTTTTAATCTCTTATGGGCCCAATTTATAAAGTAAACTGTGTTTAATATTTTGAGGAACTGCCAAACTGTTTTACAAAGTGGCTGAACCATTTTACATTCCGACCAGTGATGAATGAGGGTTCTAATTTCTCTACATCCTCAAGAACACTTGCTATGTTTCTGTCATTCTGTTTATAGCCACTGTAGTGGGTGTGAAGTGGTTTCTCACTGTGGTTTTGATTTGCATATCATTAATGACTAAAGATGCATCTTGTCATATGGTTATAGGTCATGTGTATACCTTCTTTGGAGAAATGTCTATTTAAATCCTTTGTCTATTTTTAATTGGGTTATTTGCCTTGATTATAGAGTTATAAGAGTTATTTATATATTCTGGTTCCTTGTCAAACATACAATTTGCAAGTATTTTCTCTCATTTGGTGGGTTGCCTTTTCACTTTCTTGATGGTGTCCTATGAAATACAAAAGCTTTTCATTTTGATGAGGCCCAATTTAACACTTTCCTTTCGTTGCTTGTGCTTTCGATGCCATTTTAAGAAGACTGTGTGACTCAGAGTTGGAAAGATCTCCTATGTTTTCTCCTAAGACTATGATAGTTTTGCACTTATATTTATGTGTATAATCCATTTTTCAGTTAATTTTTTGTGTATGGCATGAGGTTTTTTTCACATGAATTGTCTTGGTACCTTGTTGAAAACTAATTGATCATAAATGCATGGGCTACTCTTCTATAAAACAAACCTTGCTTTCTTTCCCAAAGCCAGTTCCTGACTTTTTTTTAAATTTTTAAATTCTTTTATAAACATATAATGTATTTTTATCCCCAGGGGTACAGGTCTGTGAATCACCAGGTTTACACACTTCACAGCACTCACCATAGCACATACCGTCCCCAGTGTCCATAACCCCACCCCCCTCTTCCGGCTCCCCTCCCCAAGCAACCCTCAGTTTGTTTTGTGAGATTAAGAATCACTTATCTGACTTTTTTTTTTTTAATGGTACCACCATCTATTCTCTTATTCTGATATGCGGAGTCATCTTTGATTCTTTCCTTTGCCTCCCATGCACAAATATTTGTCAAGCCATGTAGTTTCTATTTTTGTAAGTCATTTTCATTCTTTCCTTTACACTCTTTTGGCCTGTCTTTACACTCTCTTACACTCTCTTGGCCTCAAGACAGTTGAGAAATAAATCCATGTCTAACCTGTTATACTGACTGAGCTGTTCCAAATCAAAGCTATCACACCTTTGATGGTCAAAGCAGAGTCGTCTATAATGTGCTGGGTTGTGGAATAAACTGGTCCTATGAATGGCTGTGTCAAAGCAATGGCCTACTCATATTCTTAGCCTAACCCCTAAACTTCTAGAACAGATTATGCTAATTTAGAAAAAACGTTAGGGGTTGTCCTGAATGATTAGAAAATGCCTGACCTATTCTAAAGCAGTTATTAACCTAATAAATATTTGAACTAATTCAGCCATTTCTGAACTAAATTAGGCTATTTTTTTCAGCTTTATATGCCTACATCAGTACTTCTTCTGGATGCTGAAAGGGTAGTGAGATCAAAGGTTTCCACAAATTCAAATGACTACCCACATTTAATAGATATGTCAAAATGATATAGCTAAATGTATAAATTGTTATAGTCAATGGTTAACTTCTGAAGGTATTAGACTTCTAAAATTATTCAAAATTAGTGTCCTCTGCAGGAAAAAATGCACTTATTATTTTGATATCACAAATTCTATATGTATAGCAGAAGCAACATAGTATAGATCTAAATAGCACCTATTTAAACTATGCTCATATTTAAACATAACACTCATTTTCTCTTGGGAGAGATGGGAGTATATAACCAAAGAAAAACAATGACACACACAGTTTTTACCTAGAAATACATCTTTCTTAGACTTGGAAATCAATCAGGCTTTGGAATCTACAATCTGCTTGCATGAATTTCAACCACATATCTTTTTACCAAAGCCTACAATAAATCCACTTTTAATTAACTGTTTAACACCCCATATGAATTACTTGAAAATAACTTTTGGATTTAATAGACAGACTCAAATTTAGCAGGTTGGCTTTAAGTTCAATGGTGTTTGTAAAAGGGAAGTGTTACTATTTTTTACCTCCAGCCGTGTAAATGTGAACATTTGATGCCTTGGCCTACTTTGATTAGATATGCATTCTCATTCACAGCTGCAAACTGTTTCCCCTTCCTATGGCTGCTCCCAGATAAGACAGTGCAATTTTGCCTGGCTCTAAACCTCGTCCTGGCTACTGCTGCCCACTTCCCTCCAGCTGCTGGTAGAGAACCCCATGTTCATACCAGTGCTGCAATTAAACCAAAGTCAAGAAGAGAAGCCCCAAGGACAGTGACAAAAGTGCAAGGCTCAAAACTGATTTTCAGCTTCAGCTCCCCCGCCCATCTCCTCCCCATCCTACCTCAGTTGAAGAATATGGAACCAGAGGCCGGGTAGGGGAGAAGGAAGGAACACCAGGAAGAGAATTACAAAGGGTTCTCATCTCCTTGTTCTGACTATCTACCCCTGTCCCAACGTTCTCCGTCCTCTTCATTTTCATTTGCCATTTTGGACTTTCTTCACAAATTGAATCCTGTTTTCCAAATTGGCCAGTGAAAAGTTTTTGCCATGTTGAAATCATTTCCAGAGCTAAATCGGGAAACCTGAGGCAGCCGGGCAATCTTACAGCTGGCTGGAATGTGGCTTGCAATAAAAGGCAGTGTGAATAAGGTGCATTGAAGCTAAATTGGATTCATGTGAAGGGCCGTTTATTCAGAGGGGGTGGAGATGGAAGGAGAGGAATTAATGAATATAAGAAGTTAAATTAGCTCAAGAAACCCTTTAAAAAATATACTGAAAAATATCTGACCTGCCATGAACCTTTTTACAAACCTGAGACCTTTGGGTTTAGACCACGGGAGTTCAGTGATACTCCTCTCCAAAGAAAGCCTTCTGGAAGGAAGGCACTTCTGAGTTAGATAAGACAGAGCTTGAAGGTGGCAGTGAGGAGAATCTGATTTCTCCTGACCGCAATCAGAAGGATGGAAGGCATGGTTGTGAAAGTCAATACCTAGCTGAGAGACAAGAGGTCACCCTAACCGATGAAAATATTTAATTAACTAATCACAGAATACCTAACACAAAAATAAACCTGTCTTCTCATCTTAGCTATCACATTTATCTTCAATGAAATGAAAAGAAATCATGACCTATCATGTTCTTGAAAAATTATTGATCAATTTATGAGTCTAATGCTTTAATTGTTTGCAATAATATTTTACTCACACTTCTAATCTGATCTGACTGCCACTCTGAGAAAAGCCATGGGGAATTCCACTGGAAGAATGATGGTGCTGTTATAAGCAAAAGGATTTACAGACATACATTAATATTGTCCTATGAAAATAATCCCGTTGCAGAAAAATTTTCCTTCCCTAAATAACCATCTAATTTTGTCATTAAAACATTTAATAACGTCAAAACATTAACAGAACAGGAGGGAATAATGATATTAAATATCTTAAAGACTGCTTAGTGTTTTCTTTATAGTGAAACATACATTTATCTCATTTTCACCTAAATTTTTCTTATTATATGTAAAGTAAGATGTTACATCTATTGTTTTATTTCCATAATGAGATATCTGGTAAGGGAATAAACATACACAAAATAGTACTACTACTTGGCTACGTTGCCAAAACCATTAGAAAGAAATAGAAACAAACAAAAAAATCCTGGTTTTAGAAATCAAGTTTTTATGCAAAAGATTCTGGGCTCAGTGGAGTTTGAGATTATAGCAGTGGACATTCAAAATATATTTGCTGGTTGGGCTATGGGATTTTACTTATTTCATTTATTAATCAGAAACTTATTTTTTAAAAAGCACATCCTCTCAAAGTAAATTCCAGACAAAAGGCATTCTTTTCTCTCCATTAGGCTCTATAATTTATTAACAAATTTGATCTCTTCTAGAATTAATTTATATTCATCCCCATTTGAAGGTGGCACATTCTGAACCTGTTCAAAGGTCAGAGAGGTCCTAGGAGTCCTTACAGCACATCAGTGCGGCACGGTTTAGCAGTGGGAATACTTTATTCCACGGGTTGTGAATCTGGGAGGATGTGAGGGTGGTGGTGCCTGGCTTGCCTGTCATGTGTTTTTGATTCCCGCCCAGCTGAGCCTGGCTTCAAGTCACACACTAAAGAAGTGACTCTGGGAAAATGGACTGTTTCCCCCCCTTGTATTTTTTTTCATTTTTTTAGAACTTTGTGTCACTTATCATTCTTCCCTGCCTAAGATCAATCGGGATAAAATTAACAAAACAATCCCAAGACCACCCTGTGTTGTGGGCAGCCTCAAACAGACGTCAGGGCTGCACTGTCCATTACAGTAAGCACAGACCACAGGAGACCATTTACATTTACTTAAATGAAAACGAACAGGATCAGAAAGTGAGCTCCTGAGTTGTACTCGCCACACCTGTGGCTGGTGGCTACTGGACTGGACACTGCAGACCGAGAACATTTCTAACACTGCGGAATCTTCGATTGGGCAGCAGTGCTTTCCATTATATTTCTTCCACCTTCTCCTATATGACCTCTAGCTAACGCATAGTGGAAATGGCTATCAAAATGAACCTGAGTGCCAATCACCTAGAGTCATTTCGGCACTAGTGTCCTGGCTGGGAAGCTTCTGCGTAGTTTACCATTCGCCCTCCACCTGGCTCCTCTCTGCATTTCCAGTCATAACCACCAGATAAAGAGATGCACAGCTGGTGTAAGTTTAAAATGCAGAGGCAAAATTGGCATTAGTATCTTTTGCCATTCATTTCTCTCTTCATGCTAACTCAGCTATTTCCTTAGTCACGGGTCAGGCACTAAAGGCACAAAAGGTTCCCAGTCTCAAGGAACACAATCTAGGAAGGATATGGAAAAGTAAAGCCACAATCAGGGAGTAATTTCCCAAGAGCCAAGCCAAAGGCCCAAACAGAGCAGTGGGGGGCAGGGAGCTTGGCCTGGAAGGACAGCTCCCTACAGGACAGAAGTTAAGGCAGAGTTTCTCAAATCCGTGCTATTGACATTTTGGGCCAGATAATTCTTTGTTACCCCATGTGTGGTAGGATGTTTAGCAGAATCCCTGGCCTTCATCCAGCAGAGAAAATAATCAAAAATGTCTCCAAGCATTACCAAATGTCCCCTGGGGGGACAAAATCACCCCCCTTTTTGAGAACCATTCAGCTAAAGTCTTTAGGACACATTCACTATTCGCCCCAACAAAATTCACTGGGCAACTACTGAAAACTAATTGAGGAGGATAATAAGATGAGAGGACAAGGTCTTTTTATTAAGCAGCTTAAAGTCTGGGACAAACTTTTTATTAAGCAGCTTAAAGTCTGGTAGAAACAGGTAGGGTGAAGGTAGAGGGAATTTCAAATGGGGAAACTGCATGTATAGAAGTACAGAAGGATGGGCACCTTAAGAAGGTGGGGGAGGCTCAGCTGGTTAAGTGTCTGCCTTTGGCTCAGGTCATGATCTCAGGGTCCTGGGATCGAGCCCTGCATCTGGCTGCATGCTACATAGGGAGTCTGCTTGCTCCTCTCCCCCTCCCTGTGTCCATGCTCTCTCTCAAACAAATAAACAAAATCTTTAAAAAAATATATATCTTAAAAATATATAATATAGTTAATTTAATATATATTAAAAATATACGTATTTGGAAGTACAGAAGGATGACAAAACACGGGAACTCCACACAATGGGAAATAGGTTGGTGCTCTGAGGACAGAGGAGTGTGAATGACAGAAGACAATTTGAAATAGGGAGGCGGGGCCAGAGTGTAAAGGTGTCTGTATATTGGATGCACTTGCATCAAATTTAGAATTTATTGTCAGGGGGCACCTGGGTGGCTCAGTGGGTTAAGCCTCTGCCTTCGGCTCAGGTCATGATCCCAGGGTCCTGGGATCGAGCCCCGCATCGGGCTCACTGCTCAGCAGGGAGCCTGCTTCCCCCTCTCTCTCTGCCTGCCTCTCTGCCTACCAGTGACCTCTCTTTCTCTCTCTCTCTCTGTCAAATAAATTAAAAAAAAATGATAGAATTTATTGTCAGGCCATTTGAACAAGGGAATAACATGATCCAGAGTATACTCTGAATGGTGGTATAAACTTTGTGCCATCAGAGTGTAACATAAAAACCACAGGTGCCATCAAATACCTAAACTGCAAACAGGTTAAAACCCTTTTCCTTTTTTTTTTTTAAAAATATTTTATTTATTTGACAGAGAGAAATCACAACTAGGCAGAGAGGCAGGCAGAGAGAGAGGAGGAAGCAGGTTCCCTGCGGAGCAGAGAGCCCGATGTGGGGCTCGATCCCAGGACCCCGGGATCATGACCTGAGCCGAAAGCAGAGGCTTTAACCCACTGAGCCACCCAGGTGCCCCAAAACCCTTTTTCTAAATGAAGATAATAAAGTTCCAAATTATAGGTGACTCTAATAGGGATGAATAAGGACACAGGGATCTGACTGATGTCTCTGGAAGTGGAACAATAGTTCTGACTCAATGTGAGGAGGACGAAAAGGAGGGAAGATCTTTGGGGTGATTTCCCAGTTTGGGGTAAGTACAACTATATACTTGGGAGGGAGGCGGTCATGTGAACGAAGGCCGTAGATTTAAGAGGAGGAGAAGGGTGGTAGGTGGGAGAGGTCTGTACCAGTCTGGACAGACATAAGGGCTCACTGTACCGTGCTGGCTGAAGCCATGGGTTGGGCTTTGTGCAAGGAGAATGGACAGGAAAGGAAGGCTGTGTGAATTGGTTAGGGCTGCCACAACAAAGTTCCACAGACAAGATGGCTTAAATAACAGACATTTATTCTCTTAAGATTCCGGAGGCCAGAAGCCCAAGATTAAGATGTCAGCTGGTTTGGTTTCTGGTGAGGCCTCTCTCCTTGGTTTCTAGACAGCCACCTCCTCCTGGTGTTTTCCATGGACGATAGCATTCTCCTTCTCATATACTTTGTCCCAGAAACTATGGCTTACTTCCTGTTCCTCAAATGAGTCAAGCCCATGCCTGTTTCATGACGTTTGCCCTTGCTGTTGCCTCTCTGCAAAGTGCTTGCCCTGGCTCTCTGCGTTGCTGGCTCTGTCTCATCACCCAACTGTCAGCTCAGATGGCACCCCTTGGGAGGACAGGACTTTACCACACTTTCACTGTCCCAGCCACCCCCTCACAGCACTGTGCTTAGCTTCCTCCAAAGCAGAGAGAACACTTTGTCTTCAAGTGCAAGTCTACTCTCATTCAATCGTAAGTTCATAGAAAGCAGCAACCTTGGCAGCTCCTTCACTGCAGCGCCTGCCACCCCCCACCCCGCCCAACCCCATACTGGGAGCAGAGCTTATGCCTATTAGGGGCTGTAATGTACTTGTGCAAGGGAGGGAAAGAAGGTAGGGAGTGAGAGAGAGGAGAAAGGAAAGATAAGAATGCATTTGCGGGGGTGGGGGGGCAAATGCAAATAAGTAACATGAGTCCTAGGATGTGTTTATGGATGTGGCACTTTGGACTCCACTGGTGACATTAATCTGAGCTGTGGTCAGAAGTACTGGGTGCTCAGTGGAGGTGGTTAGTAGGTGGAGGCTGCTCTCAAAGCAACACAGTCTCAAGAGAATGAGTGGCCCAGAAGCAGGAGACAGAGGTTCAAGGAAACTTAATTTGAGACACTGGGCTTTAATTTCATCCCCACTGAAAAGATCCACACATCTTTGTCTCTTGCCATGACATGGGCCACCATCAGCTTTTTAAGTGAACTGTCATGGGTTTCTTCCACCTCCTCAAATGTGCTACAACCACAGGCCTTGAAACACAAGGCCATGCCTGAAAATCTCAACACCCCTGAGGGGGATCCAAAAGGCCAGATCAGGCTGCCCAGGGACAAGCTGTACCTTCTCTTCAGGTGCTAACCACACATCACCATTGTGCCTCTGATGTTGACTGACTAACATTTCCCTTGGAATGTGTCCTCTCACAAGAGGCCAGGGCACCTCTTGCACTCTCCTCTTCATGTAACTGGCACAGTGCTCAGTACCAGGTGTGGTGTGACTTCTGCCACAATTATATATCTTAAGGAAACATTATACATTGGAAGTCTATGATCAAATGCTGGCATGATGCTTTTGGAGAGCTGAATTAGCCCTGGTGCCACTTTAGCCAACGGCACAAAGTAGGAGTGCCAGATAAATGCAAGGTACCTGGTTAAATTTGAATTTCATGTAAACAATGAATAATTTCTTAGTATAAATATTTCCATGCAGTATTTCAGACACATTTACATAAAAATTATTTGCCATTTATCTGAAATTAAACTTACCTGGATTTTATTTCCTGAACCTGGCAACACATGCCATGAAGGGAGAGCCTATCATTTTATACACACTTCAGGGCAGCTCTGATCACTTACCACCAACAGATAATTAATTAAGGCGAGAAGAAGACACATGCAGCCACTCATCAAACTTCACTGTGGATCAGCTGTGTACAAAAGCCTCATAGGCACTATCAAGACATATGAACTTTCTTCTAGAACAAAGCCTACTAGGGGAGATAAAGCAAGCAGATAAAAATGAGTACTTGTGGAACATGGTAATTTGTTACCTAAGCCTAGAAGAGGAAAACCCTATCCTTGGAGATCAGGATGTTCTCCTGGACAAGAACCTAAATGAAGAGGTTGGGAAGTGGAGTTAGGGTAAGCCACACAGGGCCATGATGTTCAGGCCAAGGATTGTGGGCTTAATCTTACAGACCAGAAGATCAGTGCACTGATCTGCAGAAGGTGAGCAAATGCATCTTGTAGCTGCAGAACCACCACAGGGCTGTGAAATCCTGATTTGACGAAGCTAGCCTGAGCCTACCTTCCCAGTCTGATATACCTCAGAGGTCCAAGCTCACAACTCCCCACTGAAAATCTTAGATTATTTGGTCACAAACTATACGTGTGCCATGGATTCAAGGTCCATTTGAACATGTGTCCTGTGAAAGTACATGAACCTCCAAAATCCTAGCATGAGAACTTTTTGGATTCTGGAGGAAAAGAAAGGTGAGCTAGGACCCAGCTAGGCAACACAGTGCTCAGAGGCCTTTTTTGGCTTCTCATAGAATTCAGAAGACAAATATCAGAAGAGAGAGAAAAAACCCTCCTGCGGTGAACCATTGTGAAAGAGATGGGTATGAGAGAAACTCCAGACAGTGTTTCTTCAATCAGTGTTGACAAGGACTAGTAATGCAAATGTCCAAAGGTGTGCAATTATAATGCATTCTCCCAATACTGTATCAAAATCACCGCACAATTCTATCCACAGGACCGATGATAGTATATATTGAGTAAAAACTTCTAAGTCAATTTTAATTATGTTCTTTCAAATACTGTTGCATTTAAAATGTTCATGAAAGTAATCTGGCAGGAAAAACCCAAGTATCCTTTCTCTACTCCTCCTTTAATAACTTACCTACTACTGAAATTGTTGAAATTTTAAAACTTTTTTATATGAATTCAAGTACAAAAAGTCAAAAAGAAACAAAGAAATTGCTTTCATAGTTTAATTTTTAAATTGAGCTTGGACATTTTCTTTTGGCTCTGGAGAAAATATTTATGCCATATCTAGCATACATTAAAAAGGTATTATAAAAAATTAACATAAAAATTACAGAGAGTTGTGAGTCATTTAATTTTTTTAAAAAGTAAAGATGATTTAGTGAAAAGTATCTTACTCTTTGACTTGAGTTTTGAATTTTCACAAAACTATGCATTCCATCTAATACATGAAGTTTAAAATGGAATATGAATATAATATGGTTGACTTCAGACACTGTTATCCATATTAAATATTTGCTATTTTACAGATATGATAAAAGTGCCTAAAAACACAGCATACATAGGTGCAGAGAGTAATTGTATTGTATCTAGAATACAATGAAAAAAACATGCTCAAGTTGTTAAAAAATATATAAATATAAATGTAAATGTAAGTATAAATATAACCAAACATCAGTATTAAAAATGGAAGTCTCAGAAAAAACTATCATCCAAAATCTCAAATTGAATGGGAAGCTGAATCATATACAGACACACTTCAATTTTTGCACTCTGTAGATATTGCAGGTTTTTTTTTTTGTTTTTTTTTTTATACATTAAAAGTTTGTGGCAATTCTGAGTCAAACAAGTCTATTGGTGCCATTTTCCCAACAGCATTCGCTCACTTTTTGTCTCTGGGTCACATTTCGGTAATACTTGCAATATTTCAAAACTTTTCATTTTGTATGACATTTGTTATGATGATCCGTGATCAGTGATCTTTGATGCTACTCTTGAAATTGTTTGGAACGCCATGAACCATAATCATCTAAGACAGCTAACTTAATTGATAAATGCGTGTGTTTGGACTGTTCTAATGACCAGGCAGTCTATTCCTCTCCTTCCGCCTCTGCAGTCATTGAGATACAATACTGAAATTGGGCCGGTTAATAACTCTACAACGGCCTCTATGTGTTCAAGTGAAAGGAAGAGTTAGTTACATGTCTCTCACTTTAAATCAAAAGCTAGAAATGATTAAACTTAATGAGGAAGGCATATTGAATGCTAAGACAGACAAAAGGCTAGACTGCTTGCACCAAACAGTTAGCCAAGCTGAGAATGCAAAGGAAAAATTCCTGAAGGAAATTAAAAGTGTTACTTCAGTGGATACACAAATAATAAGAAAGTAAAATTGTTTGACTGCTTATATTTAGAAAGTTCTAGTGGTCTGGTAGAAGACCAAACTACAACATTCCCTTAAGACAAAGCCTTAGAAAGGCCCTAATCCAGAGAAAGGTGCGAACTCTCTTTAATTCTAAGAAGACCAAGAGAGGTAAAGAAACTGCAGAAGATAAGTATGAAGCTAGCAGAGGTTCGTTCATGGGGTTTAACAAAAGAAGCCATCTCTGCTACATAGAATTGAAAGGTGAAGTAGCAAGCACTGATGTAGAAGATGTGGCAAACCATCCAGAAGATCTGGATAAGGTCATTAATGAAGGTGGTTGCACTAAACAACATATTTTCAATGTAGGAGAACCAGCCTTCTATTGGAAGAAGATGGCGTCTAGGACTTTCATAGCTAAAGGGGAGAAGTCAATGTCTGACCTCAAAGTTTCAAAGGACAGGCTGACTTTCCTGGTAGGGGCTACTGCAGCCAGTGACTTAGAGTTGAAGTCAATGCCTTTTTTCCATTCTGAAAATCCTAGGGCCCTTAAAAATTATGCTGAATTCACTCTCCCTATGCTCTCAGAATGGAAAAACAAAGCCTGGATGGTAGCACAACCGCTGAAAACATGGTTTACTGAATATTTGAAGCCCACTGTTGAGACCTACTGCTTGAAAAGAAAGATTCCTTTCAAAATATTCCTGCTCATTGTAATGTACCTGGTCACCTAAGAGCTCTGATGGCGATGTCCAGCGAGAGGAATGTTGTCTTCATGCCTGCTAACACAGCACCCATTCTGCAGCTCATAGATCAAGATGCCATTTTAACTTTTTTTTTTTTTTTTTTTTTTTTTTTTTTGCCATTTTAACTTTTAAGTCTTGGTATTTAAGAAATATATTTCATGAGGTGGTGGCTGTAGTAGATTGTGATTCCTCTGATGGATCTGGACCAAGTAAATTGAAAATATTCTGTAAAGGATTCACCATAGACACCATTAGGAACATTTGCGATTCATGGAAAGAGGTCAAAATATTAATATAAACAGGACATTGGGAGAAGTTGATTCCCACACTCATGGATGACTATGAAGTGTTCAGGACTTCAGTGGAGGAAATAACTGCAGACGCAGTAGAAATAACATGAGAACTAGGATTAAGAGCGCAGCCTAAAGATGTTACTGAACTGCTATAATCTCATGATAAAACTTTAACGGATAAGGACCTGCTTGTCATGGATGAGCAAAGAACGTGGTTTCTTGAGATGGAATCTGCTCCTAGTGAAGACCATTAAAATGACAACAAAGGATTTAGAATATTACATAAACTTAGGTGATAAGGCAGCAGAAGGTTGACTTTCAACTGTACACCTGGGGCACAGTGTACCCTGCTGCTGCTGCTGCTTTCATCTGTCAGGGCTCAGAGGGGACAGCAGGCCAACCCCCTGCCCACTTCTCCCTCCCAACGCCCTGCTGCCAGAGACCTCCAAGGTCTTTCCTCTCACTTCTGTCCACAATAAAACTTGTTAAAGAAAAGAAAGCTTCTCAATTAAATTATTTGGGTTACAAAAATTAGAATTGCAAGATACTTTAGAAACTATTTAGTTCAGTCTCTCTACTGATATCATCATTGTCTATCTTCCCAGATGCTAAGCTACTGAAAGTGGCAATTATTTTTTATGGAGTGGATCACCTATGAGTGTTTGGTGAATAAATGAATGAATGAGTAACTATTGCTTGAAGGTTCCAGCTGTAGATATAGTATGGGTAGGCAGAGCATGTTAATAAAAGTCTCTTTTTTTCCCAGGGAAGAGTCACCTGACCTTGTGACTATTTTCACAAGATTCTGAGGGATTACCACAGGGAGCATGATCCCTCCAGTAACTATAAAGAAGAAATCTTTTACTCAGATGGATGGATTTTGGGGTGTGGGCATATACCCCTAAATATGATATCTATGGATATCCCCCTAAATATGATGTCTGTTTCACCTTAGGGAAAAAAGAAGAGACTGCTTTAGATTTCTTCAAGAAGGGTTTCATTAGAGAATTCCTGAAAGGAACCTGAGTCACCCTGGAAGTCCTGAGGTGAGACACACCTCTATCTTACTGGAGACAACTGGGAGAGGCACGTCAGTCTGATCAGGCAAACTCACACTTGGTCCCTGAGGGAGATGTGGAAGGCATCAGCCACTACTCCTGGACTTCATTTTCAGATCCCCTTCCTGGAGGTTGCAGCTGTGTCTCTCAGGACCTGGAAACTGTCTTCTTCAGAGAGCATCATGAGGTAGATTTCACACAAATGAGTCAGTGTGGTGTGGTGGAAAACCACAAGACATAAAGCCAGGAGACCAGCCAATAATAGTTCCACCACATACCATCTGACCTAAGTCAAGCCATTCAACCTCTCAGATCCAACCCCCTTTCCTATAAAGCCCATAACAATGGTGTCCACCCTCCCTATTTGGGGGTTGCTTATTGTTTGTTCATTCAACAAACACGGACTAAGCATCAACAATGAAAAATCACACAGAGGCCAAGCCCTCCTGAGCTTGACATAATAGCATGGAACAAAGTCTCTGAACAACTAATTACAAGTGTTCTGTGGTTTCAAAATAAAGAACAAGATGCACTGGGAGATTATGAACAGACTCCTAGACTGGGGTTCAAAATAACCTCCTAGGGGAGTCACACATAAGGGGATGGTACTTTAAGAATCCATTCATTTAACCAAAACTTCCGTCTAGCCTATTACAGGCCAGGAAGTGGGCATGTGGCTGGGGATTTAGGAGTGAACAGGACAGATGCGGCCACGCCCTAATGGAGCATACAATACAGTGGAGGAGAAAGGTCATCACAGATTACACAAATAATGAATTAATTACTATTGTGAAAAACACAGTGAAAGGAAAGAATAAAGTGTATAAAAGATAAAGTATATAAAAATGCTTCATGAATTATCACCTCCTTTATAAATGTTCCTCTCTGTTAAGAAGGCTGTAAGTGGCAAGAGGAGAATAAAATTAGAAGGAAATCTTTCTCTCTCCCTCTTTTCTTTTCTCTTTATTCCTTTTTTTCCATGCATTCTCCCTGTTTATAGAGCTGGCAAGTCAACTGGTGTGAATAATAATTGAAGTGTCAGATTTTTATTTATTTATTTTTAAAGATTTTATTTATTTATTTGACAGACAGAGATCACAAGTAGGTGGAGAGGTAGGCAGAGAGAGAAAGAGAGAGGTGGGGAAGCAGGCTCCCTGCTGAGCAGGGAGCCCAACGTGGGGCTCGATCCCAGAACCCTGGGATCATGACCTGAGCCGAAGGCAGAGGCTTTAACCCACTGAGCCATCCAGGTGCCCCTGAAGTGTCAGATTTAAATGTGACTAGTGTTATTTTTTTCTGAATGCTTTTATCTAATACTTATGAACTGGAATAATGAATGATATCTAACTTTATTACTAGGAGGAAATTTAAAACCACTGTTTCCGTGCATCATGGCTATATGGAGAAGTGGTAAAGTGCAGAGCAGTTACAATACTCTATGGGGTAAATTGGGATAAAGTTAATCTAAGAGATTTTTAAAGATTTTTTTTTTTTTATTTAGTTATTTGACAGAGAGAGATCACAAGTAGACAGAGAAGCAGGCAGAGAGAGAGAGAGGGAAGCAGGCTCCCCGCTGAGCAGAGAGCCCGATGCGGGACTCGATCCCAGGACCCTGAGATCATGACCTGAGCCGAAGGCAGCGGCTTAACCCACTGAGCCACCCAGGCGCCCCTAAGAGATTTTTAAAGAGGAGCTTCCTTTAAAGAGAGAAGACCTTCCCTAAGAAAACCCAGTGCTCAGGCTGCACAGAACCAAGACAGAGAAAACCCTCAGGCCATTCCAGGAAATGATGGAAAAAAGCAGAACTTTTAATAAGTTTACTATAAAAAATATTAAATTTCAAAGCCAAAAACCAATCTCCTAAGCCTTCAGGAAAACCTTAGCTCAGACTATTTTGTAAACATGACCTAATCTTTATTGAAGACAGCATCAATTGGGATCTGGCTGCAAAGAAGCTGGGCAAAAAGAACAAAGTCACCTGTGGCAGGATACCCGTTGTCAGTCCCTGAAGAAAGTCCATATAGCCACCCACACATTTTTAGCGAATGTTTAAGTCACTTGATTTTTCTACATGAACTCTTCCTTCTCCAGGAAGGACAGCTTGGAGAAGCAGGAGGCCCTATTTGTGCCAAAGGAGTGGCTTGGAAGCCCTCCCCAACAGTCAGAGCCTCCCACCGGGCAGACCAGGAGAGAGAGCGCAATTGTGGGGGTGACCTCCTTGGGGTCTAACATGGGGTGGATGGCCACCCAAGTGGAGGCGGTTCCTGAGCAGATACAGATAACCACTGAAATATCACATTATTTAGATACAAAAAGTATCTAATACTTTTATTGTGGGGAGTCTACAGCAAACACTGCCAACAATGCATGAAGGAAAAAACTGTCTGATACTTTAGCATGGAGCATAGAGCAGTCATCAAATCCATCTCTTCATAACTATCCCCTCAACTTTAAGAGCTAAAATTTACCACTAAAAATAAGTTCATAAAGTTCATTAAAATAAGTTCATAAAGACCTCATGCTGCTAAGTATGATGTCAGATTTCATAAATGATGACATTTTTAAGATAATATATTGAAGTATAAAATAAAATAAAAAAGCACATGTATGAGGAGCATATGGCTAGATATATTTTCAGAAACTAATCATGAAGCTTTATGGTCAACTTCCAACAAGCTTTAAAATAATGTGATAATATGAGACAATAGTGGAAAGAAAAAAACAGGAGCCAAAAGGCTGAGAGGTCTTTTTATTTATTTATTTATTTTTATCTCTGGCCATACAACACTGAATACATAATTGACTTCTTTTGGTCTTCATTTCCACATCTAATCAGAACAGACAACTTCTAAGTGTACCTCCTAGTCTAAAATGTTACACATTGAAAAAAAGAAGTTATACATTGAAAAAGTAGCCCACTCTAAATTCAAAAAGTGCTTCTGAATGGTATCACTTCAAGAGTATTTCAGGCAATTCATTTATGCCAATAGGCTATACTAACACACTATTATACTACGGAGACAGTTAGATTATGCTATAACCTTTTCTTCCCTCCCTAGGCCAATTCCTTATACATACAACCAGCAAGAAACATATGTTTCAGCAACAATAAAAATTAGAAGCAGAGTGCTGGCAGCAGAGCCCAAGCAGGCCCTGGGAGCCAACCATATTTTCTGGGGGAGCTGAAGTATCAGAGCTGCAGGCTCCCTGATCCTTCTGCTCCTAGTCTTAGCCCCATAGAAAAGCCTCCATCCCAGGCCCAGTACCCTGGACTATGGACAGTCTGTGTATACTTAAGGTATACTTGGCACCTCAATGTATAACATAATTCTGACTTTTGACTACAGTAAGCTCTTAAAATCAGTCTTTTCTGAACAGTGTGTTAATACTTGGGCTTGGTAATATGATGTCCTTTCTGGCACAGGTAGTGTCATTTTAAGAGTACACACACTCACACTTATCAAAACTACATTAGGTCTATTAAGTCAGCTTTCACCTCAATATGATTAAAAACATATAAGGAAAAATATATAATGAAAAAGATTATCCTAGGAGCCAGGCCACCTTTTATAGGGAATTGTAGTAACTCTGATCTATTGAGGATCATATATTACTGTTCTAGAAACTAAAAGTCCCTCAAGTAGAAAAAGTCAATGCATCTTCTCCAAATACCTTATGTACTAAGAGATTTCTGTTCTTCATCTCAGAGCTGGGAGACATTTTCAGGTAGTAATTTTGAAAGGCTTTCAGAGAAATCTGCTGTCTCCTCTGGCATACATGGCAATGATATATCAAAGTGCTCCTTAATAGTCTCCTGTCTGTTCAGTCATCAGCATCTACTGAGTTCATCCTATGTGCTTGTTACTGAGCTCGACACTAAAGAAATCAAATCAAACAGCATTGTTGCCCTCAAAGGATTTGTAATCTGTCTGGATAGACAAACACATAAATAACTTAAGTAATAAATTACCACCTTAGAGGCTATATGAACTAATAGGCTAGATTGTAGAGAAGGCCCTATTGTTGCTGCTTGGAAGATTATAGTCCAAAGATATGGTAAATATGAAATTTACTTATGGACTAAGCAATAAGGCATGAAATGGTAAAACTTGTGAAAACATCAGTTATCTGTACTAATGGGAATGTAAGTTTGCAGTAATTTTTTTTTTTCTAGATAACTGACTAAAATAAGAGGGGGTCCTTGAGAAAGGCCTTAGAAAGCCAAATATTTTGCCACTAGATCCTTTACAACCTCAAATGATCTACCAATCTTCAGTAATCTCAATAGAAATATGTAGTTTGATCATATGGAAAACAGCTGAAATTGTTATTTCTGACAAACTGCAGAAGTATGTTAAAGTCGACATTGCTATCTCAACCATAAGATATTCAGATTATAGGATAAAAAATACTAAGAAGCTATATATAATCACTTAAAATGTGGCTATTAAAAGTTCAGTCGTTACAACTGGATATGGTTGTATATTTAAATCATTGGGTCAAATAAGAGATTTAAAAACATTCAGATCACTTCAGTTAAAACCACAGTGTTTTTCTGAAACTTGTTGAATTTACATGCCATTTCATTATTTAAGTTTGTAAGAAACGAAAGTTTCATGTCTAGAATGTGAACATCAATATAACATTGTGAGAAAATCTATCATTCTGGGAAAAACTGAAGTTTCCATTGATAAAAGCTTAATGTTCATATAAACACATGCTATATAAAATAGCAAACTCTTCTAGTCACAAATAGCCTTATTTTTTCCTATCAAAGTATTCTAATTATTAGCCCCAACTGTCTACTATAGATTATTTAGCAATCAGGAGATTGCTAAATACTTTATTTATAAAGTTTCTAAATAGCCGATTTTCAGATATTCAGCACACATATTACCACAGAAAAGATTGCTGATGCATTTTTAATCTTTGATGGTGTCCCCCCCTTTTAAATCCAACTTCAGAATCAAATTTCTACAGTGGTAAATATTAAGTTTAAAGTTATACAAAAACATGGTCGCTATATAAGGTTTTAAATTATATATTTTGTTTTCTATTTCAAATGCAGTATTTTGTTTGTACATACAGAGAATTAGTCCATCTTGCATAGTCACTTTCATATAAAAATGTTCATGGGCATTTAATCTACTGAATTTTTTGATGGTTATGTGAAATCATGTAGAACTAAAGAAAAAACTGGGAGTAAATCCTAATCCGAAAGCTATTCCTGTCTAATTCAGCCTTCTGTGAATAAAAGCACCTCAAAGCTGTTTTATCTGCAGAGCGTCTTTGGACTAAAAAATTTACAAGTTCATTATGAACCAGGCATTAATTTTATTCAATTTTTTTTTTAAACAAGGAAAGCTCCTTTACTTGGTTCATTTTGTCTCCTCAATTAAAACACAATTTCTGAGTTATTATATTTTCCTTCCATTTAAATACTGCATACACACAGCCTGACAGAATTTTTCCCTTGTTGGAGAGCTTTTTCTATTTCCTCCAAACTAGATAAAGTCCACTCAGATGCGTTGATGGGAGCCTCCCTCCCCCCTTCATGCCCTCCCAACCTTGGATGCCTTTCCCATCCTCCTCCAGCATATTCTTGGGTGGGCAGAAACCTGGGGAGACGCAGCCACCAGGCAGCTTGCTACTCTCCTAAAGCACATCTGGGCTTTATATCAGGCCTTTAATTAATCCTCAGTGAAAGCCAAGCTATGACATTTTGACTGGGCAGGCTCCAGTTCTGGACAGGTCTTGATTTATTACGACTGAGTCTCAACCAACTTTGATTTATTTCAGCTTTGGGGAGGAGGGCAAGCTCAGAACAGAAAAGTGCTGTTGAATGTAGAACATGTGATGTCAGCACAGGACCTCCAGACTTCCGAGGGCTGTAGGCAGGACAAAACGGTTCAGAAGAGAATGGCCTCTGAGAAAGCCATTTAAATAAAAAAAAAAAAAAAATTGAGATTTAAATAACCCAAAATTGTACATAACAAAATAAATGCAATCATGGATGAGAGAAAATGGCTCCTGACATAGCTGGCTGATTGCAGTGGGATAGGAAGCCTTGGCCTTATCTCTTCCAAAAGGACGAATCCCAGTGGGGTATTAGTGTTAATCAGGGCTCTCATTTGCATGCCGTGAGCAGTGGCCCAGCCAAGCCTCTCCTTCATAGCTGTGGGGAAAATTCTTCAGGACCCATTTCCTGGTTAGCAACACCAAACTTCTTTTGGCTGATTAAATAAGGTCAGATTTCCCATGCTGATTTTTTTTTTTTTTAAGACAGACAGAAAAAGCCAAAAGAAGTTACAGTGACTTGATTGAACAAAGATAAGAGTTAACAAAGTTAACTATCGAATTTGTTTCTGTCATGGGAAGGCTATCCATAATACCCTCCCTGACTGAAGCTTTGACAATGTGCTAAGCTCACTGCCATCTGGAGCATAGCCATATCAGAATGGGGACCCCTCCGAGTGTCAAATGAGCATCCACAGATGGAAGTTCAGCTAATGTTTCTCTACAGCATCACCTGGCCTAGCCTGATGCTCAGCACACAGGAGGGGCTTCTACCACAGGATCTTTGACTACTGACAAGCCCTCTCCCCTCCCTGGAGCACGAAAGCTGGTATACGTGGTCCCGGCCTAGTGTCATAAGGAACATATGGATGACAAAAGAAAGTGTCAAAAATCATTGCAGGCAAAGTGAACAAGTTCCCCAAAGGGAGATAATGGTAGAAAAATGGGTTGGGGGAAAAAAAAAGAAGAGGTGAAGTACAGGAAAGGGAATAAAGGCATCAGGGATAGAGGTAGCATGGCCTAAGAGTAGAAAACCCATGCAAACTCCATTAGAACTACTACCCACACCTGCACTGGGCAAGCTACTTCACCAAGCTGAGCTGCCTTTCTTCACAGGCAAAATGGGGATGAAAACATCTATTCCGCAGGGCAGCTGTGAGAAGCAGAGGACAGGCTTGGAAAGCTCATATCACCTTCGACATTGGCATTCCAGGAGCTGACAACACAGGTGGAGTGCTATGACAGGGACACATGAAAAAAGGGACTGGTGTTTACCTATGTACCTGTCCATACATGCAGCTAGGGGCTTTGGTGGGTGAGCACAACCCTGAAGGGTTTCTGGGAACATGTGCGCAGGAGTCTCTGAAAAGGAACGCCTAGGGGGCTGCGAGTGGGTGCCCTCCACCCTACTGTAGCATTGACTCTCTCTCCACAGAGCCACAAATAAAGGCTGTTTCTAAAGATAGGGTCATCTTTACCTAAAACTACTGAATGAGTGATGCTTGTGACAAGGATTAATAGGACTGTTGCTCTGTGATTAGACTTAAGGTTGAAGCTGCTAAGCACGATTGTTAGGTAAGCAGCACATTAGAGACTCTTCAGAGGGCTATCACGTTTCAGAGCTGGCTTTTCATAACAACATGCATATGTAGAGGAATCATCTTGTGGGTGGTCGGTCCGCCATTCCTGTGAGTGCTCAGTCACCAGCTCCGAGGCGGGGCGTGCCAGGATTTAGGAGGCAAGTGCTGAGCATGGCAGGAGACACTGCACTTCGATTGAAATCCACAGAATCGCTGAGATTCTTAGGCACTATTCAGGCTACACCAAAACACTAATTGCTGCAAATTAAATAACCAGGGTTGAAGTGAACATTAGCACAATGAAATGCAATTGTGTCACTGAAGCAGCAAATTGTAATTCTCTTACAGTTCTTTTTTTAAGCTAAAGTGAAAGTTACCTGAATACATCTATTCACTGATTTTGGAAACTAAACTCTTCACATCTCTGTGATTCTCTAGTTTCTCAATGAGATTTTGAAGGTGGGAGGTTACAGAGCTTTGACTGAGAAGTGCTGTATATTTACAAAACCTATTTAATGTAGGGCACCTGGGTCTGCAAAGCAGTCCTGCAGCTCACAAAGCATTCTGTGCTGGAGACAAGGGAGAGGGCTCTGTCCCTTGGGAGCTGCCTTCTTATCACAGTGAGCTAGCAGGGCTGAAGGGGTACGCTGAGTGCTCCCTGTTCTCTGCAGGTCAGGGTTACCAACACCACAGCTTGCAAGGTCCTTCTCACCAGTTATCATCTGCCCAATAATACTGAGACAGCAGGAAGGGGTAGCCCCAGATGCTGCAATGGAGACAGGAGTCAGATGGCACTTGTCCCTCTGCCTGACCACAGAGGGTGAGTGCTTAGGCACCCAGAAAAGCTTTGGTCAAGTGCTGCCAGGATCCATCATTTCCTTTGTCAATTTGTGAATAGAATGATGAAGGCTAAGGGAATATGTCCATATGTTTGCACCTGCAATCTCACCCTTAACATCATTTCCTGTCTTCATATATGTGGTTTCTCTCCCATTTGATTCTTGGCTTCTGGGGGAAGATAGCCATTAATGCATGGGAGTGAGTGTGCATTTGTGTGCCTGTGGGTGCACCTACATTATCTTCAACTCCCCCTCCAACACACACGCAGATATTTTAAAACTCCATGTGACACAGAGGAAGAAGATGACAAACCAGGGGATGAGTTCTCACAAATCAAGGACCACACAGTTCTATGTACCAATTCTCAGAGCAGAACTTGCATAGAATTTCAACAAACAAATCTGGTACATAGCAATAATTGTGACCCATAAATAGAGGTAACTTTCTACAAGTATTTATAAATAAGTTGTTTTTTTTTTTAAAGATTTTATTTATTTACCCGACAGAGAGAGATCACAAGTAGACAGAGAGGCAGGCAGAGAGAGAGGGGAAAGCAGGCTCCCTGCCGAGCAGAGTGCCAGATGTGGGACTCAATCCCAGGACCCCGAGATCATGACCTGAGCTGAAGGCAGCGGCTTAACCCACTGAGCCACCCAGGCGCCCCTATAAATAAGTTTTGTTTAGGTAATCAAAGACCAGATACCTGCTCTGGGCTAGCACAATGAAGTAAGGAAAGTATTATGAACACTCCTAGGAATGTCCTAACTTCAAGAGGGTCTTTCAACTGAAACAAGTGTACCCTTTTCCTATAGGACATAGTGTACTTATTTTCCCAGATGAGTAGACCAATAATTTCATAAAGCAAATATCAGTGATTTGTTCACTGTAACAAAGTAAAGCTGTCATAGAACTAACACACAAGTTTTCCCACTGTCAGCCAGTTTGGCTTCGATGGGGACACATGTTTTACAAAAACACACACACAAAATTTAAATTAATGTGCAGTTATAAATAGGATGTTGAATGCTTATATATTAGAGTTAATACCTGATTAATAAATGAGCTATACCATTTTTTGTACATTCTTTTTCTTACATTTTTCACTTAAATCTCCACCGAAGGTTTCTCTTTGAAAAGGAGTTTTTGAGTGTTGACCAGTTTTGTTCTGAATTTCTTTAGGGAAAAAATATTTATGGCAATCAAAAATTTCTTTGAGATGCATGTAATTTTGTTTGTGATATAAACCTCAATAAAGATGGTATCACATTAATGTCATCCATCCCAGTTAACAGAACTATCCAGAAAGGAACAAAGAGGTCATGGAAAGTAAATCATTTCATTTAGCTATATAGTTCTTTCCTCTTCTTGATTTACTTCTTCTGATCATCACTCTGATCCTCAAACAATGTCATGGCAATTGAAGGCATAAATTGTTTACCCCTCAGCTCAAAGACTAAAAAGTGAGGTGGAGAAGTATGGACTTTGTTGGGGCTGTTTGCTCATCCACAACTGAACAAGTATTGGAATGGTCTCTAGTACCCTTTTCCTTCGTATTTTTAAATAACGAACAATGAGAGCAGAAATCCAAGAATCAGGAATCCTGGGCTAAAAATCTCAGGTTTGCCCCGGACCCATGGCTGACATTAAAGGCAAACCATTTTAGCTTCTAGGGGTGTTAAAGCATCCACAACTCTGTAGTTAGGAAAGCAATACCAACTTGTTCAGAAAAAAAATAGTTTGAAATCCTTGGAAAAGAAGATGCTATGTAAATGGAAGAAAGACAAGGATTCACCTGAAACCGTAGTATATTAGTCATACCAATAATGTTATAAATGTTTATTTGTCTTGCTGTCCCTAAGAATAAAAAGAACACACCATGAGACTTGAAGTTACTTTTAAACAAAGAGTTTTGGGTTTTTGTAACTGCGAAGTTTGGCAGTCTTCAAAATTGAGTGGAATAAATCATACAGAACAATGCAGCTAAACCATTCTCCAAAATTAAATAGATTCTTAGTCTGAAGTTAAAGCACTCAATTAAATTTAGTCCAGAATTCCAGTTGACAAATGAGTTTCTGCCTACCTCTGAATCACCTGTCTAAAAGAACAGTCACAATGAATCTGTCTAGTCTAAATCAAATACCTAAAGATATACACATACCCTGTTCTTAATGGCTAATCCTATGTTAACAACTACGTGCTTTCTAAGGTCCTTTACTTTAAAAATTCTGGGATTCTCTGGATTGCAAAAAGATCTTGCCCTAAGGTTTAATCTGCTTTCTTTAACTGGTGTCTACTGAATCACAGTGATTCTTGTGTGACTGCTTTTCCCCAAGGGTAATCTGTATTCCAGACCTCTGAAGGTATCCACTTGAGCATGGTGCTGGCTATAGCCCTCCAAAACTTCCATGAAAACTCTCACACTGGGAAAAAGCTGGGAAGAAAGTCTGCCTGCTCTTTTGAATGTGAAGGGACTGCCGTGCTATGGTCCGTATCTGTTACTAGTGGGACAAAAAGCCACTGACATCAAGTCACATATCACTACAGAGAAAAATGACAACTTGCTTATCCAAAATATGGCATCGTACAACCATCCACAGATGAATCCATTTTCTCACTGATGCACTTCTCCAGGATTCCACTAACTATATGTATGAATGCTGGTTTTAAAACATGCAACTCTGTACATAAAGATCTACAAATATACAGAATTTGACTGTATTGTTGTTCACTATAGTAGGAGCTAGTTTGGAAATGTGACTGGAATGTGGCTAATCTGAGTTGAGATTGGCTGTGAAGTATAAAATACATTGTTAACATAAATTGTAAAAACTTAGTAACAAAAAAAAACAAAGAATATAAAATGTTTTTATAATATTTTATATTTTGTACACATTTAAATAACATGTTGAATATATAAATTTGGTTAAATAAAATATAGTATTAAAATTAATTTCACCTGGTTCATTTTACTTTTTTAAATGTGGCTACTAGGAAATTTAAAATTATATAAAATTAAATGGTTTGTATGTGTAGCTTGAATATTTCTATTGGATAGTGATGTTCTATAGAATTTTTTAGCTTGATAAGGAAAAAGAAATAAATGTTAGTTTAAATTATTCCAGAATAAGTGAGGAAAATTGGGGTAAAAAAGATGACATTGGGCTGTATAAATGATTTGCTTCAATGAGGAATTTTACAGGGTCAAAACATGAAAGCATACTCTGCATCACTGAAAAAAAAACCCACATTTTATACTAGATGGTAAATAAGCCTTTTATGGAAAACATGTTTATTAAACTAGAATCGTATTCTCAGGTTATGACTCTTACACTATGTAGGACGCTAGCTCCCTCATGCTGAAGAGGAGAAAGTTAAGATACAGGATAGGATGATGAAGTGATTTCTTGAAGCTCCACAGCCTAGTGGGAAGCAAGCAGCAGAGCCTCAGGACCTGAAACAGCAGGAGGCATGCTCTTCAACATGGCACACGGCCTTTTTATGTCAGGCTATACATTCAACGTCTTCACCACAATATGTTCTCAAGACAAGCCAGATTTCATGTTCTATTTGGAGAGAAGTTCCACAAACATATATTTTATTCTAATAAAACTAGCTCATGAGGTTAGTGCCCTCTAGGAAACATATGACAGAAGAATTTCCCTGGGTGAATGAGTATTAACTCTTAAAAATTGCTACTGAAAAGTTGGTGTTGTGTTTTAAGAAAAATCACAGCTAACTTGGGAGAAAGGGGATTTAACTTCATCACAAAAAGTTCACTGCATTAACCATCACTTAAAATTGTTCTACAACATTTGTGACTGCTGCAATAACTTCTGCACGAAGATGGTCTGGCTTATTTATTCATCCTAGTTACTGAAGTACCTCTTTCAAAGCGGTTTGATATGGGATAGGTTCCCATAGTCTGGCCTCTGCAGTCAGGGATACAGTGAGGATCTAGTTCATTTCTAACATAAAGAAAACAGCAATACATACCATATATTTGATCTGAGTAATAGACAGAGCCGTCCAAGAGTAATGTTTCTAAAAGTAACAAGCTTTCTCTACATACTGATTCGAGTAACCAGAGCTAGGGAAACTGTCTCTAGGGACATGCTAATATCTCCCAAAGAAGGCCAGTCAGAAAGTTCAGCTGTTCTATCTTTGGACCATTAATACTGGATGTTGAGTCAGGCTACATCCCAAAACACCTACAACTGAAAAGTAATTCTTCTCAAATGAAAACTGGCATATTAAGTGTACCCTCTGGGTTTGGGGAATGTTTCCCATCCCAAAATAAATTTTTAAGCACAAAGAGACAGTTAGAAATGGTCACTCCACTGATAACTATGTTTTATTCAGTAATCTGTGAAATAAGGGAAAAATGGCAAAAAAAAAGAAAAAAAAAACAAAATGCAGAATTTTATATTTTAATTTCCTTGTCCCTGTTCTTTCTTCCATTAAAAAAAATGTGCAGTTTGTCAAAAGAATGAACAGAAATCACGAGAGTACGATAGGCCTTCCATGTCGCGTTGGCTCATTTTCAAGGGAAAAGAATTATAGCAGAGAAAGGATGTTGCCACATGTATACAAGAATAGCATTAACCATTCTGACTTGCAACATAAATTGAACCATTAAAGGATTTAAATGTTCCTCATTAACTTTTATGAGCCTCAATTTTTAACTTTTTCTCTTCCTCTTAAAATTAAAAATGAGCATTCCCTTCAACTTTGTACACTGTCAAGCAGCATTCACGCTAAGCAAGTTCTTGGAGGGACAAAGACTAACACAGGAAGAAAAACACTACAAATAGCTGAATTCTCTGGTGCAGAGTGTCTTTCGGTGCCCCACATCATAAAAAATAGGAAGTCTGAGCTCGCAGTTTTTAAACTTCATTGAAGAATCAGATTTCACAGTCCTATCCTTTTAGCATTTACCATCCCTAATCACCAAAAAGGAGTGACCTAATTAAGTATTTTGGAGAGGGCATTTTTTTAGTCCGTTCTATGAGTAGGCATTAGGTTAAGCACTTTAATTTTATTATCTTATGTAGTAAAATTGTCCCCAAATGTAATGCCTATTGCTTGATGAACATGATACCTTTTGTTTTTTTTTTTTTTAACATGATACCTATTTTAAAAAGAAAGAGAGAGATAGATGGAGAGAGAGAGAGAGAAATACCATGAGGGTCTTCCTCTCTCCAGAGCTTATATATCTGAGTTTCATGTAATATCGATGGATGGATGGATGGATGGATAGAAGGAAAGAAGGAAGGTAGTCAGGCAGTCACATATACAAATAAAAACCTTTTGATTCCACATTACATTAAAAAGCAGCATTTCAGAAAAGTGAGAAATTTTTCAAAATCTTTGGAATGTTACAACATAAAAATACAGAGTTTCACCTCCTTGTACACATACTCTGTGGGAATATATCCAATTCCCAGATGATCTCTGAGTGCACTAAAAGGCCAAAGCAGCATTACAAATCACCTATCAAAAGCAGATTTATCATCCCTTTGGCCACACAAAATAGAGAGTAGAGAGAATCCTTCATTTACAAAATTGGCTTACTGTTATTGTTAATCTGATCCTTTGATTATTTGATCCTTTAAGAAAACTAGCTATTTTACAAAAACACACACATAAATATTAATTAGCCATAAAAAGGGAAGGAAATCTTGCCATTTGTGACAACATAAATAGATCTTGAGGGCACAATGCTAAGTGAAAATAAGTCAGAAAGAGAAAGACAAATACTGTATGATTTCACTTACATGTGGAGTCTAAACAAAAACAAAAACAAACAAACAAACAAAAAACTGAGCTCATAGATACAGATAAGAGATTGGCAGTTGCCAGAGGCAGGGCTTGGCAGCTGGTGAAATGGGTAAAGGTGATCAAAATGTTCCATTATAAAGTTTCATTATAAGTTACTTACAAGTAAGTAATGGGATGTAAGTTACAGTATGGTGATTACAGTTTTAATACTATACTGTATATTTCAAAGTTGCTAAGAGAGTATGTCTTAAAGTCCTCACCAAAAGAAAAAAAAATGTAACTATATACGGTAATGGATGTTAACTAAATTAGACTCACTGTCATGATCAATTTGCAACATATATAAATATTGAAAAATTATGTTGTATACCTGACACTATTATACAGTGGACCCTTAAACAATGCAGGGGTTGGGGCATCGACACCCTTGCACAGTCAAAGATTCATGTATAACTTTTGACACGCCCAAAACTTAACTACTGATAGCTTACTGTTAACTAGAAGTCTTACCGGTAACATATACAGTTGATTAACACATATTTTGTCTATTATATACTGCATTCTTACAATAAAGTAAGCGAGAGAAAAGAAAATGTTATTAAGAAAATCATAAGGAAAATACATTTACAATGCTGTACTATATTTATTTTTTTAAAAGATCTCTGTAAAAGTGAATGTACACAGTTCCAACCTATGTTGCTTCAGGGTCAACTGTAATGTTACATGTTAATTACAACTTAATTTAAGGGGGGAAAAACACCTAGTTACCGTTAACTGACTCTTAAGAAAACTTGCATATTGTAAGCATGTCTCAATTATATTTTCAGTCACCTTAGCTTGCTGGCATGTGAATTTGGTAGCCCATTATCTAAAAGACATTTTATAAGCATTTTCTTCTTCAAAGAATAGAATGGTGTAATTCTTTTCAAAAGACCGTATTTTAGTCGCAGAAAAAAAATAATGCTATGTCAAAATGACAATAATGTGCATTTTTTTTCCACCTTGGAAACTTTAGACTTGAAAGAAGCCCATAGTGTAACTTTTCCATCACTCCTGTTGAATTCTAAGACCACCAGTGTAACAGCACCACTCGGAAAACCACAGGGCTGGCCTTGTTAGAATACACATAGAGTTGCTGAGGAACAGGAAACGAATCCAGATGGTTCTGCTGAGGGAAGCACTTTTTTTCTTTATAAAACCAAAAAAGCACTAATAGGTCAAACTCAAAAATGCAGATATGGTAAAACGGAAAGCTAACAGAGAGATTTATGTAAATAAGACAAGCACAGTTTTGCACTATGTTCCCATCCATACCAGTAAATGGATGTTGAGGGATGGGGGAAGCAAGGAAAACACAGTAGATCTATACCATAGATCTGAATGGTTTTCTTGATGGGGAGAAAAGTTAGCAGCAATCTTTAAACAGGCACTGCTGTAAAATTTTGGAAGTCAATAGCATATGATTTGTGTTAGACTGAGCACCTATGAATTATCACAACAATGATTAAAAAAAATAAACCTTTAAATACAGAGTCTAAAGTAACTACAGTCTAACTCTGGCTTCTTGAACATCCAGTTTAATGTGCTTGTACACAATCACATGAAGGTCAACTGTGGTACCTCACTCAACACAAGCTTCTGGGTGAGGCCAGGAGAAGAGTGTGTTGCAGGTTTCTTGTCCCTCACTCACCGTGGCCTATGCAGAACTATACCATTTGCAAATGCACAATGGGACAAAGGTAAGTGTCTCCTGCAGCACCCAGTCTCTTTTCTTCTTTGACCAGAAAAAGAGGCTGAGAGACTAAAACCGTGGTATCATGATCTCCCTTACCAAGCAGAGTGGCCATGGGCCATGGCTCTGGCTAACAGAATGCTAGAGCTGGTCCCCCAGAGATCTGCAGCCTTCTCTTCCTTGGCACAGTCCTTAGGGGATTTGCACAGGACAGCTGGGACTGTTGCCACCCTGGAGTCATGAGAGAAAGAATGACCAGAGATTTGGCCCTGGCATCTATGAATTGTGCAGTGGCTTGCACCTGTCTCTGGACTTTTCATGGTGAGCAAAGTAACTCCTAGTAAGCCATCACTTGTGACTGAGTGTAATCCCTAACTGAAGCATGAACCACCTAAATGATGAGTCTCCACAGTATGACAAAATGCATCCTACAGCCATTTCATTGGTCATGTGATCTGACAGATGGAAGTGACCACAAAAGACTGCAGTTATGTTCACACTCTGAACCAGCTGTGTTTTGTTATTTATTTATTTATTTCTCAGAAAGAAAGAGAGCGAGCACACACAATCAGGGGAGTGGCAGGCAGAGGGACAGACAGGCTCCTTGCTTGGCAGGGAGTTGATCTCGGGACCCTGGGATTATGACCTGTCCCAAAGGCAGACACTTAACCAACTGGGCCACCCAGTTGCCCCTGAACCAGTTGTTTTATCTCAAGTCAGTGAGTATTTCTGAATAATGAATTGCTTCACCTGTTAGATGAAGTCATGGGATCAGAAGATGTATCAAATTGTTTAAGTTCTTAAATGAATCAATGAAGCTAATCTGGTTTTAGGTCTATTCCTTCTCAGGTATTCATTCATGCCATAAAAACACACTGAGCACATCCTATGTTTCAGATGCTCTGAAGGGCACTGGGAGCTACAAAAGGAGGTCAGCATGGTGATCAGACATTGAGAGCTCTGTGTATAAGAAGGCTGCCCAGCCAACTTGGGATAAGGGCTCTGGCAGCAGGGACTCAGAGGGCTCTGAATAAAGGGTGACAGGACTACAGGGAAAATGGTCAATCCTTGTGGTTACATGGCTGGGGAAGAGAGTAAACAAAAGGAGGCAGCTCAGAGTGATTCCCAAAGTAGAGCAGAATTTTGAGAAGAAATGAGCAGTCTGGCTAACCACCTCTCAAACATGCTACAAAGATGGAAAGTAAGCTATACCTGAAGATCTTAAAATGCTTGCTGGTGTGATATCAGCAAAATATCAGCACAATACCACAAAAACTCATGTGATAATCATGGTTTTCATGTAATGTAGGTTTTCATGATCATGATGTTTTTGTTACTCTATTCTATATGGAAAACACAGCTGTAGGAAAATGAGAGGAAGCCCACTAGCCACCTAGTCACAATATAAGGCTGTTCACGCAGTGCCGAGGGCACATCAAGTAGAAGAGGGCATACCAGAGTAGTTAATCACGCTTTTAAGAAAGGTTTCATTGAGCAAAGCCAGGTGGTTAATACTCAAAACCCTGAAAATGAGGGACTTTGCTAACCAAGGACCCTCCACCTAACACATCAGTCAAAGGGATACAAATGTGGAAATCTGAACTCTGCATGAGAAAGACACCATGTGAAGGTGCACAATGAAGGAGAAGCCCCAGTGCACTGGCCATTGAAATATTCGAAGCACATTTGGGAAGTCACATTTTGCAGTCCCTGGATGGCTTTGTATTTGCACTAAATCAAGAAGGAAAATTTTTGTACATTTCCAAAACCATCTCCATCTACTTTAAGAGGTTTTGCCTCTCAAAACCCCCTTACCTGATGAGCACAAAGTCGCAAGGAGTCCCTGTTTAATCAAAGATGCTCTGCAATAAGAGTCTTTGATGCCACGTTACCCCACCCACACAGAGAAAAAGACAGCCAGAGACAGCATGTGTGAGATGGAAGCAGGGGCGGTAGGATGGAGAGGAGAGGGACAATAAGGAGGAGAAAAGGAGGAGTTGGTGCAGAGGGAAGGGGTGAAGGAAGGAGAGGGAGGGGAAGGAAGGGAATATCAGGGCACTGTGAGTTAGAAAAGATTCTACTGACATGCTTAACTAAGCCAACACAATTTCTTTGAGTCTCACTAGACTTCTAACATCCCAGAGCCCTATATCACACGCAATTAAACAAGCAAGCCAGTAATTCATTAGGGATAATTTTAATAGATGATTCATTTGGCCCAGCCGGTCAATGATGCTTTGGTTTCTCAAAGGCTCTAGCAGATAGTTAACTACAATGAAGCTTTCAGGTGCCACTGACAAAAGGCAATGGAATTTAAACCACCTATGCCATTTCTTCAAACTTCTTCAGTTTTTTTTTTGAAGATAAGGATCAAATGAAATGATTTCTGTTAAACCTGTATTTCCTGTACAGAGTTGATATCTTCTTCAAATTATATGATTGTACAACTATTAAGCCAACACGTATTGCAAAGGAAGTCTCCCAATTAGAATATATGACCTGGCCTATTAATGTTGGGCTCTTCCTATGTTTTAGAGTTTCTTTTTAACTCAATTTCTCTTATTTGTGTTCTTTGTTTCACAGAATGGGTATAAGGCCAGTAGTAAAAATGCAAGTTCATTTGTAATTCCTAGTGGGGTAATACTTGTTACAAGGTCAAATTTTGAAGTTAGTGAAAAAAAAAATGGCTTTAAAATCTCACAAGAATGACTCAATATACCAAGAATCAACCCAGAAACATTGTGCTGTTTCACTCAAAGGGGCTGTGCTGAAGAGCCGGTGGGGCCAACCCACGGTTCAATACAAGGCCAGGGCACCTCTTTTCAAAGCCAGCTTTTTCATATGGAAAATGCAAATAATAATTCCTGCTCTCCTAGTCACTAAGATTTGTTGGCAGAATCAAATCCAAAGATGTAAATGATAAAGCACTACACAAATACAAGAAGATAACCTTCGGGGCGTTAAAAAAAAGTCTGGTGAAAGCTCTTTGTATTTTGTTTTTAAACCTGAAATTTAAGATCCAGTGAAAATCAGCACATAATTCTTGACCTAAAGGAGATACTATAAGAAAAAACATATGAAACCATGAAGCCTCTGGGATTTTGATCTTTGCAAGGAGAGAGAAGCCAGTGCCACACCCAGGATGAGTATTTGTATTGTGTGGACATGGTGACAGAATGGCCAAGAGGCAAGGGCCTCGGTCACCTTCCTGGAATGCAACCTGCCTCCTCCATGCTCCACCCAGGCAACCCACACACCATTGCCCCTGGGGCGGAAGCACACCACTCCACTTCTTCATGAGTCAGAAGCTGGAGGATGGACCTGGGAACAGGGATCTGTGCGGCCAGGGGAGGAAATGAAATTACACACTCAGAAAACCCAAAAAGATCCTGTGGAATACTTCTCTTTTCTGCTCGCTGCACAGTTTATGGAGGTTTTCTACAGCTGCCATCATGGAACTCCATATAAGAATCTTTAACTTTTATATGTATTCAAAAACAAAGTCCTATTATTAGAAAGTTACCTGCTGTGTGTGTGTGTGTGTGTGTGTGTGTGTGTGTGTGTGTGTGTGTGTGTGTGTTTTGGGGTGAGGGGATACAGCGGACTGGGAGGAGGGACAGGAAGTGGGAAGGAAAGGAAGAGTGAAAGTTTTCCAAAACAATAGAATCTGTGAGGGAAATCCTGCTTTATTTAGAAGAATCCTCTATCAAATGAGAGTCAGGAAAACTGAGAAGAAATACAGTGAGGACCACACAAGTAAAGAGGTTTCTGAATGAGCAGATGTCAGTGTTACCAGTCATACTGAGGGCCACTTGATCTTGTAAGCTAATGCCACTTTCGTGATTATTAAAATTCTGTTTGGTAAATCAGGACCAGTATCATTCTTTCATACTACTTTTTCCATCTACTCATATGTCTATCATTCTTTTACAAATAGGAATAGAGTCTAATGATAGTAGAAGCTGCAGGTAATTAGGAAACCTACCACAGTATGAGAACAGATGGGCACTATTCAGTTTTCCTTTACGATCTGTAAGCAACAAGAGAGAAAACTGCTTGAAAACATTACTTCCTGGAATCAAGTAAATCAATCACAATTGAAACCTAAATGTGGTAAGATCATATTCAGTAGGGAATATCTTCTGCTAAGTTTAGAAAATAATCTCTTAATAATGAGAGAAATAAAAGACATTTCATATATATTCATTTTTATAAATTGTATAAAGAAATGGTCAAATAGAGAGAGTATTTATTGGGAATCTGCTACTCTATACCAAGCATGTTGGGAGGCAATAACAATAATGAGAAATAATATCCACTTCCTGCCTTCAAGGAGCTTCCTTGAGAGAGACTGATACTGGACAACTAACCACATATATCCTATGTTTGTGGAGGAATGGTTTGATTCTCAGAGATCTCAATCTACTCGAATTCTTCAGGAAGTAATGAAAAGTAATGAGTAAACCCAATCTTTTCTTAATATGAGGAAAAAAAAACAGCAGAAGTGATCTCAAATATTTTACTTGACACTGAGAGAAAGCTGGGAAGCTATACTAAGGAGTAATTCTATCTCTTTAGGAGCTTGACTAATAATTTCCATGAGAGACACAAATCAACAATGCAATGGCAGTTTTGCAAGGGTTTCTCAATTTTGTCTTTAAGTAGTACTGCTTTTATAAAACTATACTTGTAAATTAACTAGGCTTGGAAGCCCCAGTCTATCTTTTCTAAAATGAAAAAGGGATCTCACATAATGGTATCCCAAATTTGTTCATTTGGAGCATATTTAGCTTACATGTGTAGTACCTCCAGTTTCTGGAACAACTGTAAAAGCTACATTGGAAATGTGACCCCAAGAGGATGGTGGTAGCTTTTGAATATTCTTGAATCACAATAAGGCACAGAGTAAAGAATATAGAACAAAGTCAATCACCTACTTTAAAGCTATTTAACTGGCAAGTCAAAGTGGCAGACACTCCATTCCTGCACAGCATCTATTCCCAAAAAGGTGTCTGCCTCTTGGTTTTACAATTGCTGCCCTGGGCGAACAGTCCATGGGACAAATCAAGATATCCAGCACAGAGATTGCCCCTGCAACTCAGATCAAATTGCTCTACAAAGTCATCAGCTATCAGTTTTCCTAAACTCAGTAGGTAGAAAAAGAAATAACTGACAAATGCAAATGATGCAACATTCAAGAGGGGATCAAATTTTTGCCTTATCTAGAGAGAAAAGATATGGAGAATCTTTGAGACTTCACTGCTATGATTGTATCACAGAAAATAAGCAGAGATGTTTTCTAGCACGATACACAGAAGCAGAATATAAAATGCATGTCTTCACCTTACAGAACATTCTATTTGGAAGAGGTTTTTTGCTTTGTGGCTTTGGATGTAAAGGCAAAATTAACATGCTTGTATTAAAGGGTCCCATAAGGCTAAGCCGGGAACCTGGAGCATAGGCTCCTGAGGGCAGCAAAAGCCCCTTTAAGTGGTCTGAGAAAGTCACAGAAAAGGGCCATAGGCCCAGGCTCTGTGAGGACAAAACATGTAATTTTAGTAAATTTTTTTTTTTACCTGTAAAAAAGCAGGTAAGTAAGATAAAACCAAATAGTCCTTGAGAATGAATGTAAAAATGAGGGTTTTGACTCTGTGTGTATGTAGGGGAATGTGTATGTATGAGACAGATAGTAATTTATGGGCATTTTTGGGCATGGGACACATTAAAGTAGTAAATACTTGCAAATCCCTTCTGTCCTTTCCAGAGAGCACTAATGTAAAAATGAAGCATTTAATATTAAAGATATAACCCTTCTACAGGCAAAATCATCACTAAAGTTAGGTGATGTCATAGTGTATAAGAGGCAATTACATCTATATCACATGAATAGGCTTGTTATTAAAGTTAAATAGCCAGTTTTCATTTGCGGGCAGAAGCAGGTGTGAAGTGGGCGGCACCAGGGAAAGGAGAGACAGCAGAGAGAAGCAGGCAGGACAGAGGAGAATGTGAGGAAATGCAGCTCAGCCAGGACTGGGGACAGCACAAGGCGGTGGGCAGGCCCCTCTGGGGGCGGAAGGAGAAAGCTCCCGAACCTCAACGGTACACTTTAGATGTAAGTAAATGAGTGTGGTAATCTAAGTAACAGGAGGCTTTTTTACTGTTTTCCTAAGACTATTCTCAGGAGTAGAACCGTGACTTGTTACAAGCAGTCGTTTCATGATCCACAGCGGTGTGATGACATTTAGCATCAGTGGGAGTGAGCAAAGGGTGGAGTACAAGCTTCTTCTTAATGTGGTTAATTGCTACCCATTAGAACTTAAATGGCATTTACACGAAGTTTCATAATCCATTTCCACAGGCACTGTATCTACTGAATATGCAACTCCACACCATATTCATTTTCACTCTTTCACATAAATGCACTTGTACACATTTGCCAAGCACTACTTTTCTAACAATGTCAGATGCTCAATTTTAAATTCTTAAAATACAACTGAAAATATGATCGAAAAATGCATCCACCTCCTGTTTCTTAACTATCTGTGGATGAAAACTAGATAAATAATCCATCCTAGAAATTCTGCTGGTGTACTCTTCATCACTGAAACAACAATTTAAACAGAGCCTAGAGTTTCTGGGATTTAGGGGGTTGGCCACTCCTGTGATGTCATCCCTCATCACTCAAGACCTGGCCAGTGGAAAGAAGGCAACTATGACTTTTTGCATTTCTGGTAAGTGAGGCCTTACCTAAGATTCTGGCTCCATGAACACTTTAGAGAATTCAAACACAACAAGATATGGAGCTATTCTCCCGAACAACAACAACAACAACAAAAGTAACAGTTTGTTGACATTATTACAACAAATAAACTTTACCTTAAATAAAATCTCAAGAAAGTTTAGATGGCATCCTTTTTTTCCATATTTGTGTGAATTAATGCAGAAGGCAAAATGCTAGCAGCAGACTGCCAGATGAGGAAGAAAGGAAGGGGAAACACTAGTTAATTTTCCCCAGCTCTGTCAATAGTCCTTTCCCCACTGCCAGGGGCTCCCTGGCTTTCCCCAGGTCTCTGGTATCAACAGAGAACTGAAAGCTGTAAGGACAGTTAAGTCGTGTAGATGACAATGGACAGCTAGGGAAGGACACCCAACTACCTATTTTCCCCAAATGTATCCTCTGCATCTTTGCCTAATATAGTCAATATAATGCGTTCAGCAAGATCTGATCACTCACTGCCTTATCACATGCTCTCCTCCAGATATTTCTCTTCCCCCTGGACTATAAATGGCATAAAGAGAAAAGGGAGAGAAGCAATGTCTTGTCTCTCTGGAAAATGGGAAAGTGAGCCAGACCCCAATGCTTATGTTGCTGCTCCCCTCACGTTAATGTGAATGGTTATGAGAATGGCTGAGGTATCAAGCCTGGGCTGGAGTTTGGGCTTCATTCACCTCTGCTGGCCATGGTTTTGGGCAAATCATTCCTGATCTCTCCAACCTTCAGTTCCTTCATCTGGAAAGGACTGTTGTATATATCGTGGGAGATAATGTATGTAAAGTCCTCAGTAAAGTTTCTGACACATACTCAGTGTCTGATTGGCAATTATTATTATTTTTTTCTAAAACTAGCTTTTTAAAAATTAATCTATGATCCCTGCCAAAAAAGAAGGAGGAGAAGGAGGGGGAAGAAAGGAAAGAAAGAAGAAAGAAGGAAGGGAGGGAGGGAGGGAGAAAAGAAAGAGGTATATGTGAAAGACATTATATTAAAATTCAGATGAATCTCAAAAATCCACCCCTAATTATTTGAACTTGCCCTGGATTGCCTTTGGGCCAGGAGAACTCTTCAGGAGCACCTGTATGGTCAGTTGTTGGCAGTAAAACCTCATGATATTTTTAAAATGGCTTTTCACTGAGTCTTGGAAAAAGCTCAGACTTAGGTCACTTGATTCTTCATGTATCCCAAGAGCAAGGTTCCTCTTATGAGTGGTAAAAACTTAAAGATACTTCTAGTCCAGCCCTTGCCAATTAGCTCACCTTTCAGTATTTTCCAGCTATAGTTGTGTTCTAGCTAGTTTTATCAAGGTGGGATCACACTGGGATCTTGTTAACCAAACTGTTACCATTAATTTTAAACATATGGTGCCATTTTCCCACCCCTGCACTGCTAGATGTTAATATATATTTTTTATTAAAAGGGTGGCAAAGTTAAATAAGTCTGAGAAATCTTTACTAATCTTAGCAGGCCACAGTGCATTCACATATCCTAAGTTTGGAGACGTCAGTCCTACAATAAAGAATCTGCTTACCTTTGTGCAATTTAGCATTGAGCAGGCTTACCGGGCTTTACACAAAGTTTAAAAGACTGTCATGTGTAGCAACTACAAGCATGACTATGGTAGGTACGGAACAGAAGATATGTGGAAAGACCAATGCCCCCTAGAGAAGTTAGAGGTCCTCTACTTTGCAGCTTTCAGGCACTTCTGGTAAAATGTTGACTATCTGAATTTGCTTGGATGTGGTTAACAGCCTCCAGTGTGTTCTCATGAATACAAGGAGTTGCTTCAATGTATGTGGAGGGCAGCAGGCATGAAAACAGAGTGAGACAGTGTCATATAATTATGTAAGAAGATAAAAATATTTTAAAAGTTTGAATTGTCAACTAACTATATTCCAAAAGAAGTGCAAATTCTTGATTATCTGTTTCTGTAAACTGAGTATTTAGAGCTCTGACCCATCAGCACTATAGTAGTTTTTAAACAGTAATTTTTTTTTCAAATTGTAACAATAATTATTAGATGTTAATTATAGAATCTGGGCAGAGGGTATATGGCTGTTCATGGTAAAATTCATTCAACAATCCTGTAAGTTTATCATAAAATATTGGAAAATATGTAACTGCATAAAATTTGTTTATCCTGAAGTTCAATACAGTTTAATACAGCTTTTATACTCTTCAAGTTGAAATATTGCTTACCCACTCTAAGTTTTAAATCATTTTGATCTAGGAAACAAGACTATAAATGGATGTTAATGAACCTGAATCAGCAACAGGAAATGGCTTTGTATAAATTGTTGCACAAATGTTTACAAGAAAGAGGTAGATTCTAATCATGAATGTATAGCATATTAATGCTAATTTTTTACAGGGTTGTTATTATGCCCTTTTCACAGATGGGTAGACTGAGATATAAAACCCTAAGCAAATCACTGACACAGTTAGGATCCCTACACTCTGTTTGTCAAATGCTCTCTACTCTTCATCGTGGAAGTTCACCCATAAGTAAAACAAATATAAGTCACTTAACCTAAAGATTAACCAGTACAATATGCTTGCGTATAAATGAGAAAGATTATGTAATTAAATGTGTGTAAATAAGATGCTATTATGACTTGTTTGATCTGTACTTGCCAAGGCTTCTTTATTCTAAGGCTGATTATAGTGCCAGGATGTAGATATACTTTAAACAAACAATGCTTCTCTTTTTTCATTCTTATGCTTGTTGACTTTAATTTTGGCAACATCTACTTTTAGTCATAAGTCTGTGAAGTAACCTCATTTTAATACATTTAGAAAAGTGAGGGATGGTGATAGTTCTTAAAATGGCAATAGCAAACTATGAATTCTTACTTAATAAGGACACTTTTTTTTAGTAATCAAGAAATTCAGACTTCTTTCAGGACCCATTAATGAGAACTATACAATGTTTCTTACATCATCAACATGTGTTACTGTCTGAATCCCATGGGAATCCTTCATAGCAAAACCTACTTGTATTGTGGAACAAATCAGGTCTTGAATGCCAGTGAGAATGACTTAATTTTGTATGTCTGTTTCTCCATAAAATCTGAAAATTTTTACATTCTTACTGACAGGCCAGAACATTTTACTTTTGCATGGATGTTTTGGCTTCTTGGGCTCACTGTACTGACACCATCCTGTCAAGGAAACTTCAAAACAGCATTTGGAAAGACCTTTTTGAAGTCTCTGAACCAAAATGTATATAAAATGCTTTTATTAAATATGAAAACAAATGCAGCCCCTTTGTTTCAAAGTTTGAGCTACACCCAGGATGAGTGCTAGGCTTGGCATTTTGGGAGTGAGATGATAGCACTCTCCTTCTTCCAGCTTCACTGAGCTCACGAAAGACTTACTTACTTATGTATTTATTCAATAGTGCTGGGCATTTTTTTCCAGTCTATTTTTAAAATGTCATTAATTATTTTTTTTATGATTGAAAAAGTTTATATTCATTTCAAATATATGGAAAATACATAAATATAAATAGGAACTAAACATAACCAGTAATAAGCATTATTAACATTTGGTATGCTGTTTCACTATCAAAATTTATTTCTAAGACTCCCCACTGAGTGTGGAGCCTGATGAGGGATCGATCTCATGACCCTGAGACCATGACCTGAGCAGAAACCAGGAATCAGATGCTCAACTGACTGAGCCCACCAGGCACCCCTATTTCTGGTTTTTTTTTTTTTTTTTTTTACTATTTCTGGGTTTTAATAAAAATTTCATTTTTTACCCTGGTGCAAAAAAAAAAAGAAAATTAAATACAATGAAATTTGGTCTATTTATTTCTGAATTTAGAGAACAAGAGTTTGGAAAAGAAGGTATGTGCAGATAGCTAGAATGATACTTTTGAAAAAATAACGTATTCATTTTTATAAAACTTGCCTCATATTTTTAAGTAGGTTTGGCCATATAGGTTAGACAAAAGAGAGTTCCAGCATCTATTGATAACATCTCCTTTCTCCTACTTCTTAGAATTTCTGAAAGTGTGGCCTTATATATTTTTTCATGTAATGTTCTTAAAATGTATCTAATATCTACTGTATATAATAAATGCCTCTTTGTAAGGATAGCTTAGAAGAACATATTGAAATGATCTAAATGCTACACTGTTCATAATTTAAAATTAGAGCTATTTTTGTCCATAATATAAAATCTCTATTAGGTGGTCAAGCATACAACATTTTTAATTGTTATAAACAAAAATAATAACACTGCTGAGACTAACCTCTGTGTTAGCAAGTAAACTACTTGTTTGCTTTCTTTCGTAAATGTTCAAGTTTCTTTCTGAATCGCATCAATGAACAAGGAAGCCAGATCCGGTTTCCCAGAGAGGAATCATTAAAGACAGAAATAGTTTCCTGAACACAGGAAATCTGTAAGCACCTAAACAAGGACAAGCAGACTCCAGGGAAAAAGACAATGTTACCAACATGCTCCTTTATGTCTGGCCACAGAAACCACCATGGATATTTAAAAGCATACTGATCAGGGAAAGGTAAAATATAACCATTTGCTTAAAAAAATCACACTGCTTATACATATATATCTAACCCAAACCAAAAATTAAAGTGTGTATAAGTCCCAAGAATGAAAACTTGAATTTCCCTTTAACTATATCCAGAATTATACAACAGTATCATTACTAGCAACTCTCCTTTTAATGAAAAAAATTCACTGGTGTGTAAAGTCATACTTTAAGAAATGTGTAGGGTGATAGCCAGAAACCAAAAACTCCATAAGAATATTACTCTTAGAGGTACCTTAGTAGCATAATGTAAATCTGAAAGTCCTGGATTATATAAATTGAAATTAGGTAGTATTTCTTGAAGCTTTAAGAACTGCACCTTTATACTTAAAAATTCTTTCAGTTATTTATATGTATATTGGGCAGGCAAGAGGGAGAAGTTGCAAAAAATGAGAAGAAGAAAGAAGCTTTAGAAAGAAAAGAACACTATTCAAACATTTTTTCATCCATTATCCAAATGAATGACCAATACCTTCATTTTAAATAACGAGAAGAACAACTGTGAGAAGTTTCCATATTCAAGGAACACTCAGTGTAATCCATAAGTAAAGTTGAACTGTGGAGCCTTAAATTGAAATTAGTAAGAGTTTAAACAAATCTGTGTAAGCAAAATTTTATATGCTACCTCTTCTTGTAGGTCATGCTTTTCCACTAGAGGCTCGGCATTTAAAACACCAACTGATGCAGGTCTTTTTAAGAACATAATGAGTCAGTTCCTACCTCTACATAGTCCTTGGCATGGCCCCAATCTCGTTTGGCATCCAGATTTCCCAAGCTGAAACATTCCAGTTGTCCAAGGTAAATCTTAGCCACTGACCGGCTAATTTTTCGAGTAACAAAATTAGCTCCTAAAAAGAGATAAAAAGGTGTTTATCAGTATAGTGCATTTGACATTTAACAGTTTGGTGAACCAAACCCAATCTCAGCCTCTGGGCATTTCTTTCATTCTTATCCCCCCTTCTTTAAAATAAGAATAAAAGAAAATGATTATTAACTGTCATTTAGATAAGTTAAGAAGCTCTAATTCTAAGTGTCACATCAGCTCTACTTTCATAACAAACATTTTTCTTTGGGGGACGTCTTAACATTCCTAATTTGCTGCTGCTATATGTGACCCAGGCATTAGGCCAAAGAAAAGCTATTGGAATGCCAGTTTTTAAACAGAAAATTCAAAAGGGCTGTATAAAGGGAAATGCCAGAATGGAAGATGGACATCTAAGACCACCCTGATTTTTTTAAAGAACATAAACAGCATATGTTCCTATTAATAAAGCTATTTTGGGGCTCATGGGGGAATGGGAGAGGAGAGTAACTTAGCTCACAGGGTATAACTATTTAAAGGAAACAAACAAGAAAAGCACTTGAGTTGCCAATAAGTGGTGATCGTTCTTCTTTAGAAACCTACAAAGCTATCCAATTATAAATTATGACATAGTTCCAAGTCAAAAGTTTCCCTGTACTATACTTACTGAAATTCCACCTTCCAAATGCACTTCACTACTATGTACAGAAATGGTCTTCTTCTGAATTCGGCATAAATATTTTGAAACAATTGATGAAAGGGACCATAAATTGAAGAAAGAAGTGAAATTGTTTTATATTCTTTGGTCTTTAATGAAAATGTCTACTTTTAAAAGGTTACAGAGAAGAACAAAATTAAAAGACACTTCTGAGATGATTTTACCCAAGCCTCTGTTTCTAGGTAAGGTTATCACAAGTACCAGGTAATGCCAAAGTCTCAAGGTAATAGCACACATAAAGTCAATAATGGCTGCATACAGTTTAGATAGATTACTATCATAATTTATCACATTTCAATAACTTTAGCTTTGTTCTTTCGCAGATTAAGCAGGGAGGTGAGTTATGATGAAAGCTTTTGGCTTCTAGAGAAACTGGCACAGGGATAAGGGGAATTTTTCTGAAGAGGTTTACTAAATTTTGGCAAGAACACAGCCCAGGGCAAGTGCAAACAGATACTAACTAGATCACTTACTACAAAAATCTGGTATACACATCTATACCAATACCATCATTAAAAATGACAATGGGATTTCCATGGAAATCTAAAAATTTCAGTTTCTCTTAGCAGCTGATAGAGTATGCTCTGCTTCTTCCATGGCAGTTTATAAAACACAGAACTTCTTCAAAAAAGAGCCTTTCGAAATGAGGAAATATTTAATAAGAGCAATACTTCTCAATCTGCCACCCTTAGCAATCTTTTATTCTTTACGGACTTGTAACAAATAAATTTAAATTTATAATTGAATGTAGATTTCTCTATGTCCTTCTATTTTAATAACAGAACTATACTATCATTCCAAATATACTAGATAAATTAGTGATGCCATGTAATTAGACAAAGCTCCCAATATAAAACGGTTCAGATTATTCTCTTTACTGGGAAGCAAATATTTAGGGGTCCTCAGCAAGTATGTGACCATGTTAGAATACTCTATCTAGGTTCTACCCTTACTGTTTAGTCTTTCAAACAGTATTAACTGAGCACCTACCAAGCACAGAGCACTGAGCTGGGGAACTTGTAAGTGACACAGCAGCCCCTGCTCTCAAGTAGCACAGAAATTGTAAGACAGACAAATAAATCAGGGTTGCCAGACGTTAGATGACAGATCTGCAAAAGGAAGAGTCAAGTCTGGTAACTCCTTGGCTGGATGTGGTCAGGAAACACAGAGAAGCAGACTGCCCTGAGGTCCTGAGGTTTCATTAGACTGTGAGATAGGGACAGTGCTCCAGGCACATACAAAAACAGCACATGGGCTTCGGAGTAGGCCTTTGTCTCTACTTCCTTATCACAACCCTGCAATGATCATGACCTCAACACCTCAGATAATGGCTATCACTTTAAGCACTGTGCTAAGTGCTGCTCCATTGATCTATATATCTATCCTCAAGAGAGTATCACACATTCTTGATTGCTGTAGCTTTATGGTAAGTTTTAAATCAGGAAGTGTGTGTTTTTGGACTTTGCTCTTTTTAAAGACTGTTTTAGCTATTCTCAGTCCCTCAAATTTCTGTATGATTTTTAGGTTCAGCTACTTAATTTCTGCAAAAAAGCAAACTGAGATTTTGATAGGGATTGTATTGAATCTGTAGGACAATATGAAGAATACTATCATCTTAACCATATCCTGTCTCCTAATTTATGAACACAGGATGTCTTTCCATTTACTAAGGTCTTTTGAAATTTCTTTCAGCAATGTTTTGAAGTTCCCAGAAAATAAGTTTTGTTTTTGTTCTGTTAAATTTGTTCCTAAGTACTGTATTCTCTTTGATGTTATTGTAAATGAAACTGTTTTCCAAATTCCACTTTCAGATTAATTTTAAACATTATTGCTACCATTTGTTTCACTAATTTTTGGAGAGGCTTAAAATTACTATTTTTTTAAAAATTTGCTCCCTTCGTTTTTGTACCTTATCACACAAGACTGATGTTTTTAGGAGAAAACTATATAAAATCATTATATATTAGAGTGAGACTTAGTGGCAACTTTGCCCAACTATCCCAAGTGTGCAGAGGGCAGAGAGAGAGGCAGAGGCTAAAGAAAACTGCCCAACAGTCAGGACCAGTAGATAAGCCTGATCCAAGCCTGTCTTGTGTGATTTCCAGCTGTTTTTACTAAGTCACAGTGCAATGCAGGAGGTATCCTTCTTCAGATTAGGTTAAGTGGCTGTACATTATTAACATATCGATAAACGGACCTCTTGCAATTATTTTAAATGCACATTTGATTTCTAAGAGCCTTAAACTAGAAGACCTTAGCTAGGAAGAAGACCATGAAATGAAAAGTTAGCCCAATGATCAAACACCAACTCTATTAGCTACCAACCATTTAAAAGCTCTGAAGTTACAGTCTCTTCTGTAAATTATCAGTATAGTAATACTTGCTATGTCAAATCACAGGATGTGGTAATACAGGTGAAACAATGCTGTAGAACATAAATCATTACTGAAATGTAAGGAATTAGGCTCATGAAGTCCTCATTTGTAAAACAAGGATAATAACAGGTACTTACCATGTAGATCTGATGTTTAAGTGAGAAAATCTAGGTAATATGATTAGTAACTACTCAATAAATATTAGCCATTATTATAATTATTACATTACAATGTTAATGGTATCTATAATTAAGCCTAAATGAAAAGTTCAAGTTTGTTAGTTCTTTTATGACTAGGTCTCTTAATTCTCTGATTTTTGAAAATCTGAGCTTGAGAACAGATCTAAATAAAGAGCCAATTTCAAATGTACAGACTGACACACTGAAAGCACTAACAAACATTTCTTAAACCAACCGCAGTTTACTTTTTCAATATAAACTCATTAACAAAGAAAAAAGAGTGGCCACATAAATGTATATCCATAAGGAAAAGATAAAGATGGATTTTAGTTCAAATCTTAGTTCTAAGACTGAGATCACCAGTGGTGCTAGCACTGACAGAATGCAAAGAACAGAACTTGCATTTTGACAATATAGCATACAAGAAAAATTGCCACATTAAAAAACACCAAGATATACTGGATAAAATATATTTATTATTTATTTAAACTCAAAGCTGAGTCTCCAAGATGGACTCAAGTGAGGGGAAAGCTCCAGAGCACAGGTCTGGGTGGGCACTGAGGGTTCTGAGCTAAGAACATGACTAGAGCACCATCTTAGGACCTGGAAATAGGATTCAGCTTTAATATCAAGCAGAGGCAAAGGACATGGTATTGGAGAGAGAGCACTGTAAGTAGAGTTATACACTATGTGAGTTAACAGTAATTCTCTTCCTTTTATAAGTGCCATTATTTTAAACAAGCATTTTAACTTTTCAGTTTCCTTACCTATAAAATGGGATAATAATCCATACTAAGGACCTAATAAGATACTATAGTTCAAAGGCTATAGAACACTCTACCATGGTCAAGTATTTCTGTTAGTTACAAATAGTTACAAATGTTTATTGTCTTGAATATGTTTACTGTGATCAATCTTTTAAAATAGTAAGGCTTTTTCTTTCACATTTGTCTGTATGTGACCTTCTCCACAGTTAGCTCAAGTCTGGGAAAAAATTACAAGAGATACTTCAAATAGTCAAAAAGAAAGTTAATATTCATCCCTATCATTCAAAATAGGATTCTGTACCAAGACAGTTAAAATAAGGTTTCATGGAAGAGTAATTTTCTAAATAATTTAGTGGATCAAAAGCCAAGAGTGGTCACAATCCAAAGTTTCTCCCAGGTTCTGATGGGCATGCATATGGACTGCAGTTCTTGGGAAGAGGAGAAGAAGAAGTGGCAGAAGGGGTTCCCAGGCCATCCTGGGCAGTGGAGAAGGACACAAGCAGAGGCGGGAAAGGTGAGTCTTTAGTGTTCCAACCCAGCTCCTTGGGATAACAAGTAAAGTATAGTTAACAAATCATTGAGAGGAGGAGCCTTCACCTTACTTCATGTTGGAGAGTCTGGGGAAATCTCCTTAGGATGCCACCTGGGATCTGACCTGGGGGCAGGTGAATGATGATACACTAAATAGGGCATGAGCTCCCTCAGAGGGCGGGTGTGAGACCCAACAGGCCTGACCTGCAACGACGTATGGGTCCAAGGTGGTGAGGGAGGAAGCCCTGTAGTTGAGTCTCGGCAGTAATACCATGTAGGCCATGGACTACATGTAGGATGAGACACTGGGTCTATAGTCCATAATGCCAAGGAGGGGTAGAGTGAGGCTCACCCTAGGAGCCTACTGGAAAGAGAAGCCCCTGAATTTGATCAGCAGCAGGCACCAAAAAGAGTCAAGCCTGAAGCTAGCACCACCTCCTTGGCCACTAGGCAAGGGAATAGCTTATACCAGCAACACGGCAGCTGAGATTAGCAGTGTGCAGAGTGTACCATTGGGTCTGAGGATGCCAGCTGCCCCCCTTGTCAACACCAAATAAAATAAGACACATCTGTATCCCAAATAACTAGACGCCATCTCAAAGAGAAACAAGGGGGAAAAAGGGCATATCTAGAGAAACTGGCTTCAACACTGTATTACAGCAGATACTTAATTACAATTTTTAATTGAATTTGGTTTGGGTTTTGTTTGTTTTTGTTTTTGTTTTGTTTTGAGAAAAGTATAAATTTAACCATTAGGGACCGTGTGTATTTCCTGCGGCTGCCATAACAAATTACTACAAACTAGGGGGCTTAAAACAACTGAAATTTATTCTCTCACATTTCCAGAAACCACAAGTCAACAGGGCCATGTTCCTTCTGGGAGGTTTAAGGGAGAAACCTTCCTTTGCTTCTTTCTGTATCTGATGGTTCCAGGCATTCTTGATTCTTATCTTACGGCTGCATCACTCCAATCTTTGCCTGCATCTTTACACCATCTTCTCTGTTTGTCTGTGTCTTGCCTCTTCTGTTTCTTGTAAGGACACTTATCAATGAATTTAAGGTCTAGTCTGGTAATCCAGGGTGATTTCTTCATCTCAGTATTCTTAATTACATCTCTAAAGACCCTTTTTCCAAATAAGGTCATATTCACAAGTTCCCAGAATTAGGAAGTAGGCATATCTTTTTGGGGCCACTCAATCCATGATAAGGGTCAAGGATTAGAATATTTGAGAAAGTATGATAAAACACAAATCAAGCATTGTTATATTATTTTAATATCATCTTAAGGTAGTGGTGTATCTTTCAGGAGCATAACAGTCAGAGTCTCCAGTTGTAAAAGATTTAAAGGGATAAAATAAGTTTCCTCTCTATTTTAACTCTGTTAGGTTTGCCTCAGTGAATCTGAATAGCTCCCTGGACCTTTTATTCAAATAATACACATGTATTTATAGTTTTGGACTAGAAATTCTGTGCATATACCTGTATTTGCCATTTTCCCTTTTCATCATTCTTTCTTGAGTCTTCTGGTATAATTTCCTTTCTTCTGAAAATGCATTCACTAGAAGTTCCTTTAATGTAGAGAAATTGACTCATATTTGGAAGATAATTTTGCATTACACACTGCAGGGTGCAAATTGTTTTCTCTTAGCATGCTGAAGTTATTATTCCACTGTCTTCTGGTTCCCATTTTTTGCAGCTGATTAAGTGTGAGGCGTTTCTATCATTCTTTGGTAGAATCATTTTTGGTATTTTGTAGGTCATCTTTCTTCCTCCCATTAAAGATTCTCTCTTTGTCTTTGGTATCCTGGAGTTCCAATTCCGTGTGTCCAGACATGGTTTTCTACATGGTACACCCAGTGCTCTTACAGCACGTCTGGAAATCTCCCAGTAATCATTTCTTCCAATATTGGTTCTTCTTCACTCTATTTTGTTTTGTTTTCTCTATTTCCTTTGGGAAAAGGAATGCTAGACCTTCTCATTTCACCTTCCAATGTCTTAATTTCTTTCTTCCTTTCTTTCTCTGTTTCCATCCTTTTTTTTTCTTTTTTTTTTCACAATTTTCATTTCTTTGCCCTTCTCTGCAATGTTCTGGGTAACTTCCTTAGATCCATCTAATTTTCCTTCAGCACTCTAATATTTTAAGTCAGCCATTTAATTCTTTATTTCTAAAAAAAATTTTTTTTAAATTAACATATAATGTATTATTAGCCCCAGGGGTACAGGTCTGTGAATTGCCAGGTTTACACACTTCACAGCACTCACCATAGCACATAGCTTCCCCACTGTCCATAACCCCACCACCCTCTCCCTACCTGCCTCTGCCCAGCAACCCTCAGTTTGTTTTTGTTTTTTGTTTTTTTTGTGTGTGTGTGTGAGATTAAGAGTCTCTTATGGTTTGTCTCCCTCCCGATCCCATCTTGTTTCATTTATTCTTTTCCTACCCCCCAAGCACCCCATGTTGCATCTCCACTTCCTCATATCAGGGAGATCATATGATAGTTGTCTTTCTCTGATTGACTTATTTCGCTAAGCATAATACCCTCTAGTTCCATCCACGTCGTCACAAACGGCAATTTTATTTTTTTTTTAAATCTGAAGTTCTCTTTGGCTCTTTTTTTCAAATCTTCCTGGGCATTTTTATATTCTGTTGCTGCTTATTTTTAGGTAAATAAAATGATTTTTATGATTTATCATTTTATTTAAAGTTGTCTTAGTAATTTTATATTCTGAATTTGATAACCCCAATATTTAAAGTTCTTGGGGACTAATTTCTTGTTTGTTTTTTTCCTGTTGATTTTGATTGATGGTGGTTTGTTTCCTTGTGCATTTGATGACCCTAAGAGTTCATATTTAGTCATCTTAATCTGCTGGAAACCAGAGGACAAGTCTGAGAATGACTGTTTCCTCCTGAGAGTGTCTGCATTTGTTTCTGATGGAAGCCAGGAGACACTAACCCCTGCAAACTTTCATCCCCTTCCACAGTCCCCAGGTTAATACTGCTCTGCTCTTCTACTTTGTTACTATCTAAGGCCAACAGCTGAGCCTTCTAATTAAAGAGGCTGAGCATTACCTAAAGGTCTATTAAAAATCACTGCAAAAGGTGTGCCTGGGTGGCTCAGTTGGTTAAGCATCCGACTCTTGGTTTCCGCTCGGGTCATGATCTCAGAGTCCTGAGATGGAAGCCCGAGTGGGGCTCTGCACTCACTGTAGAGTCTGCTTCTTGCTCTCTCTCTCCCTCTGTCCCTCCCCCAACTCTTGCACTTACACATGGTCTCTCCCTCTTTCAAATAAATAAATAAATAAAAACACTGCATCACACTAAGTAAACAGGATTAGATACCACTTTGGGGTCCCTAGAGGTCCCTGTCTATTGGTGGGAGGGAACTGTCGGGGAGATGACAGATTTAAAGAAATAAAGATATTAAAAGAAATTAATTTTTCTGCATTTCTGGATGCAATGCAAATAACTGTGCCACCCCATACATATTTATTTTTATTTTCATACTAGACATTCAGAAAAATTTGATTTTTTTGGTTTTCTCAATGGACTATGCCTGTATATAGATACACACACACACACACACACACACACACACACACATATACACATGTGTACACACACACACATACATGTATATAAACATCTGAACTTGAAATTTATATCACTGGTTTGCTTGTACTTTTTCTCTGGCTCAAATACAATTACTTTTAATGATTTTTTTCACATACCAAGCAAATATACTTTTTTTTTTTCCTTGAAATCCTGAACCAGAAGATCGTCTTGTCTTGTGGTTCTTCCCCTTTATACTGGGCCTCACTTCCTGTGAGAACAGATGATTATGGCCTGCTGTGAGATCATTCCAGCACCAACACACAGGAGGCAGCTCAGATAAACAACTAAAGCCAAATTCCTAATTTCCTGGCTTTGTTCTTACATCTAATCCTTACATCAATGCATGTGCATATATATGCATGTTCCTTATTAAACTTTATAGTATAAAATCATAAAATATACCAAGATAATATTCCCCTAGTCAGATACCTTCTAAAACAAGTTTAAGGAAAAGAAGAACCGACAAAATTTATAAAACATACATCCTAACTTATCAGCATTTAACTTTAAGACATGAATAGAAGCACACTTACTAAAATTAAAGAATTGGATCATCTGCTAAATCATATTCTTTGCCACAATGTATTACCCTTCAATAGAGACTTTGTTTTTGTTTTCATAACATACAAAATGCAAGAATGGACATCTTATGATGACCAAGTGGAACTAAGGGAAGAAACATGAGGGAGATAAAGTAAGGGAGATAATTGTCCCTACTAGGAAAATTCTGCTTATCACAGTAAACAAAACTGCTTCTTTTTCCGACATATATTTCACTATGGCTCTCTCTTTATACTGTCTAACTCCAAAGAAGCAAAGTAGCTAAGAATGTGTGGAAATTATCATTGTTTGTAGGTGTACATGAACACACAACTGTGTATACGTGAACACATACATACAAACATATGCAAAATGTATCCCTGTCAGCATCCAAATAGTATTTGAAGTGACCACAATTTCTCTAAGAAAACTTCTATTTCATTGCTCAGTACTTCATCCAAAAGCTTTAGATTTAAAGATTTTTTTGGAGTTAAAGTACAAAGCCAGTTTGGATGATATTCATTGCAAAACAGAAATCATTCCAATTTATCCTGAACCTCACATGAACCTCTGCCCTGGGGCCCTGCATTCCCCCCCGGTGGTAGTCTCTGGCCACCCCACTGGGAACTGCCTGGGCCATGGCTCGCACCAGACAGGGTGTAGAAAGAAGAGACACTGGGAAGGTCATGGCTGACTGAGCAGACTGCGGAGATCAGAGAGCTCATACCTCATTTGCTCACTAAGTCCTGCCAAGAGCAACACTATTTAACTGCAGGTACTCAAAATCCAACAGGCATGCTTAAAGGAATCCCAGGCTTACAAGAGGACCATTCACAATGTGCATTTGTTGGGGATAGGTACCACCTTTTGGCAATTATTCATAAATATGTGTTTAAAGAGAAAGGTTCAAACTACTTTGCTCTTTGTATCCATGTTCAGTGTTTTTCTACTGAGAATTAAGATGATTCAAATTCACAAATCCTTATTTCAAGGTTTCCCAGTTTGGCACTATTGACATCTGGGACTGTCCGGTGCATTGCAGAGGGTTAGCAGCATCCCTGGCTATCACCCAATAATGCCAGGAGCACCCCCTCCACAACAGTGGCAACCAAAAATGTCTCCAGACATTGCTAATTTCCCCTGGGGAAACTAACTGCCCCCCACCCTTGAGAACCACTGCCTTAGTCAAACAAACCAACACTGACAAAGACAAAATCCCACAAAATTTAAACAAATTTATATATAAACGCTAACCTTACCCACAGATACACTGTGTTATTTTAAGTCTCTCTATTCATTTGAATCACTGACGAAACCATCAGAGAACTAATAAACATGAAATATTTAAATCATGATGAGACAGGGTGAGTCTTCATCTAGAGTCAAAGTGAATATATGAGTCTGGCCTCCTGAGGAGGGTGTAGGTGAAAGCACACATTTGGGAACCATTGATGTCTGGATGGTATTTCAAGTCCTGAAACCGGCTGAGACCACCAAGAGAGGGAAGTGAGCAAGAAAACAGAAATGGTCCAAGAACTAAATCCACTGACACTACAACGTTTAGAGGTCAAACAGATGAGGAGGAAGCAGTGAGGCTGAAGGAAAACAAGAGCATGGAAGAATCCGGAAAGTCTGGAAAGCGCGTGCCTGGAAGGTTGTTAATCACCACGACTGTAGGTCAGGAAGACAGGGGACAGATGGAAAAATGACCACTGGGTATGGCGGAATCAAGGTGATTGGTGACCCTGATCAGAGCGCTTCAGAGGAATGAAGACAGAAGTCTGATGGGTGAGAGGGTTCAAGAGACAATGGAGGAGAGACTGAGGCAATTTTATTTCAAGATGGGAGAAAAAGCATCTTTGCATGCTGGAGGGAGAGATCCAGTGATGACGAAGAGAGGTTAAAATTGCTGGTGCTGTGTCTCTGAGTTGGTGATTACAAACAGGGCCTAGTGGACGACTACTGAGCTCTCCAGACAGCTCATCCATGGGCCCAGGAGAGAGGGTAGAGAGAACAAAAAATTCAGATTTAAAAATGTGCAGATGTTCCCTCTGAGGGCTTCTATTCCCTGCTCAGATCTTAAACAAACATTCCCCTCTGCTACATGATTTATCCTCCTGTCCATAATGTCCATCCCTATAGCCGCACCATACCTGTTCTCCAAGCACACGGAACTCCCAGCCTCTTGCTCATGCAGATCTCTCAGTCTTTATTTCCTTCCTTTTCGCATTATGATCCATCACTTCAACCATTTTCTTGCTAATGCCCTTAATTCCTTTGCTATCCTAGCTGTTCCACTTCACATACTCTGCAAAACCTCAAATCAATATCAATGTCTTTCCTCCCATGCTGCAGCCTGAGTGCTATGGGAGAATACACCTATTCTAATTAAAGCTCCCCAACTCAAGCTAAGCTCCTGCTGCCTGGTAATCATTTTATATGACCTGCAAGTTCCCATCAGGCTTTCCTCCTGCTCACCTCGAGGGATATAACCTTTACCTCATTCACGTCTCCACTTCAGCTGACAAGACTGCTGTCACTGCTTGATGAATGGGCTTACCATCTACCCAACTGCCTGGGAGTCCCCTTTGACTCTCATTCACATTCTCCAGTCAACTATCCAACACGTACTGCCTCAACTTCTCAGAACATTCCTGTACAACTCCCAAATCCAGCCTCTACTAGACTATGATAGTGGTGGCTGCCTAGTTTGTAGATTCCCCCAAAGGATGTATTTTTTTGTTCCTTCATTCTTTGCATGGTCCTAATGGCAAAAGCCTGAGTCTACATTTCTGACTGCACTGATTTTTTCAAGAGCAGGAATCAAACCCACACTGACCCAAAGAAGTACAGCTACAGTGATTGGTTTAGTGATGGGAACCTAATGATGGCAAGCCAATTAGAGCCCTTCCCTAGGTCTTTTCCTAAGGAGACCTTTTTCCTTCAGCACAGTGAGATTTAAAGATGCTAGTGACCTTAGATCTGGCTTCATACAAGAAAATGTTTTAGGGTGCCTGGGTGGCTCAGTCAGTTGAGCGTCTGCTTTTGGTGCACGCCATGATCCCAGGGTTCTAGGATCAAGTCCTGTGTCAGGCTCCCTGGTTTCCCCCCTCCTCCCTGCTTGTGCTCTCTCTAACTATCTGTGTTGTTATCTGTCTCTGTCTCTCAAATAAATAAAATCTTAAAAAAAAGAAAGTGGTTTAAAAGATGAAACCAAAACAGAAAGAGGATATGGAGACAAGAGACAGAGAGAGAGCACCCTCAAGTTATTGGAGTTCTGGTTCCAGTTGTCACTCTGGTCAGGCCAGATACATCTCTGTCATTTTCACACTTGGGTAACATCCATCCAACCTGCCCGCTAACTTTATATCTCTGAAGCCTAGTGTGAGTTTTGTCATTTCTAAGCCTAGAGTCCTCACACACACAAGTCCAGCTCAGTAAATGACTTCGTTGGGTCCTGAACCTACCATTTTCTCTTCTGGATTAGTGCCACTGCTGTGAGATGCTCTTCTCACTTTGAGAGAAATCTGGTCTAAAAGCTTACAGTTCCTAAAGGCAAATCTGACCAAAACCCCCTGAAGAAAGTCTTCAGTGATAGCAATATTCCTGTGTGATCTGTCTTCTGTCACCTTCTAGTTTCTCCTTCTGCCCCTTTCCCATCTCACAGTTCTCTCCAGCAACATCCAACTGTGTACAGGTTCTTCAGCAAAGTCCCTTCTCCTCTGTAAGAAATGTCTTTGTCCACATTTTGCTCCCCAACTGTCATAATTCACGCATCACTTCGAGAAAAGGATTTCCTGAGTCTCCCCTCATGAAAGGTGAGCTGTTCCTTCTCCATACTCCTCAGTCACCCCTTTCATATGTCAACCTGCTTTTATTACATTTCACTGTAATTTTTAGTTTACTTATCTCCACCGTGAGATTTTTAAAGACAAGGATTATATTGTTCATCTCTTTTACCAGAGTCTGGTATAGGGATATCACATGAAAAGTATTCAATAAACATTTTCTGAACAGGGTAAGAAGGAAGTAGGGATATTCAACAGTTTAAAGAGTACGATATCTTTTCATTGGTACATTTAGTACATCATGAAGTTAGCTCATTTATTTATTTATTTTTGCCACAATTCTAGATTCTCAGGAATGATTAACTTCTTAAACTAGTATGTTTGTTTTACAGGGATATGTATACCAGTAAGCATAAATATAACATTACAGAGGTCAGTAAACGATGAAGAAATTTTCTAGTCATACTAGGCAACTTATCACTCTTCTGATACATTGTAGTCATAATGTCTTCTCACCCTCCATGTTTGTCAGAACCTCTACAGACTACTTTTCCCTCTATCTACAGGAAGAGTTAGGGAGTGGGGAAAATCAAATTTTCTGTTATAGAAGATGATGCAGAAGAATCAAATTTTCTGTTATGAGAGAATACATTCAATTTATACAAGAATGGGGTAATAGACATGGATATCATTTTTTGATATCAACCCATGTATCTAGAAATGACTTATTAATATTAAAAAATGACTTATCTTACATCATTCTATATGATGTTTGAGCTGCATTTCAGAAATGATAAACAGAGCTCTTTCACAGAAGGACAACGTTGCTCATACTTGAACATCTTAGATTAAGTTTCTTCTTTTGTTTCTATCTTGACTCAGAATTGTAGTGACTTTTGAGAACTAAAGCAGGGCTGCTTCATATAAATTTCATGTTCAAAGTAGCTTTGAAAAAAACAGTATTGGCCTATTCCAATGTAGAAACTGCAAAGTAAGAAAATTTTCAAAAGGGATTTGATTCAAATTCTTCATCTGACAGGAGATGGGGACAAGACAAATATCTATAAAATGAAGCTATTGTGTCTCCTTCCACAATACTCTTAGTTGGCACACATGATTCAGTTTGCTATTCTCTCCTGTCACAGAAAAGTAAAGATACAGAGTAGCCTAAAAACAAATGAGTACAAATGATATTTTCTCACCCAAGGAAAGCAACTAACATTTCTTCCTCTGTAAGAACTGTTAAAACACTTGGTTTGGACTTCTGTTTATGAAATATTTTTCAAAAAGGGTCAGACTCCAAGGGCAAGACAATCAGAAATAAGGGATGAGTTCTAGGTATCAGTTACTAGTCAATAAATGCCACTTTAATTGTTGATATGGAATAAATGTACATTAAGGAATGAAAAACATAAGGAAGGGTATGGCTTTCTTATTTGCTATATATATATATACTACTACTATCTATGTTTTCTTGATATTCCTTATCTATTTGGGGTTCTCAAGTAAAGGCCGAGGGTGTCTGATGAGCACAGAAATGGCAGCATATCTAAGGCACACCAGAGCAGTGACAGAAATAGTTTCTGAAGGACCATAGAAATTAAAAAAAAAAAAAAAAAGCATTCAGTTAGAATGATGATAGTTTGTCAACTTGACTAGGCCAATGAGTGCCCAGATATTAGGCTGAACATTATTTCTGAGTGTGTCTGTAAGGCTGTTCCTGTTAGATTAGCATTTGATTGAATCCATAGACTCAGTAAGCACATTGCCATCTTTACTGACGGTAGGTCTCATTATATCCCTCAGAGGCCTTAAGAGAACAAAAAGGTAGAGGAAAGGAGAATTCCTCCTCTCTGCCTGAGTGCTTGAGCTGGGGCTCTGGTCTTCTCCTGCCTTCTCCTCTGAATACTACAAGTCTATGTCTCAGTCCAAGGGCATCTGGACTCAGACTAGAACTACACCTGGATCTCCAACTTGCTGATGTCAGATAATGGGAATTCTCAGCTTCCATAATCATGAGCCTGTCTTGAGGGCCTTGTTTAATTTGCATAAAAGCAATGTCTGTGAGCTGCAAAACCCAATATTCTTCAAATCAGTTTTTAAGAAAAAATATTGTAATCATTAACAAAAAACAAATTTAATAATCATTTAACAATATATAAACAATATAAAGAATGCTAAAAAATGAGAATGGCTACCATTTAGCAGGATCATTGACTCTCTAATATAGAGACTATAAAATAAAACTCATGAAACATAGTTTTTGAAAGTTAATAGACTTAGTTTCAAAATAGCTTAGTCTCATATTGCCCCAGTTTTTATGTCAACAACAAGATAAATTCAAGAAAAGTAATTTGCTTTCAGACCTTGCTTCATCATTCCACATTTTCACTAATTAAATTTAGGATTTTGCAAGACTAAACAAGCAAAACCAGGAAAGTAAAGAAGAAACAAAATGTTAAGCAGTAATAAAGGTCTTGAGGAAAAATTTGAGGGTCAAAAAAAGGAGCCGATGTGACTAGAATAAAGCTCATTTGGGAAATGAAGTGTGACTGAAAAGACAGGCCATTTTAGGAGCCAGCATAACATAATGGATAATCGCAGGTGCTCTGCAGTCAGGCTGTCTAGGTTCAAATCCTGGACCTTTCACTTACTACGGGAAACTAATATAATCTCTTTAAACTTCCATCTCTTCACCTATGAAATAGGTTTCACCATATCTATTTACTAGTTTTATTATGAGGATTAAAAGAAATAAGTGAAAAACAGAGTATGGTCTATTGGTAATGGCTAAGTGTTAGCTGCTGTTACCATTATCATCATTAATATCACTAATAGTCCCAAAAGTTAAAACTTCTTGACAATGTAAGCTATTAGCTCAGGAGCCCTCCATAGTTCTCAGGAAGAATTTGAGCTTAAAAATTCCGGTCTTAGAAGCACTTAGAATCCAGCCAAAGAAAAAAGGAATATGCTAAACACATCAAGCTAGTGTCAGAGACCTTGGGGGACATGGCCACAGAGTGTGTTCATCCCATCAGCTGGAGGAAAGGAGTGTGTGGCAGGACAGCCACTTTAGATGCTAACTAGGTATGGCTTCAAAGTGAACAGTAACCACCCAGGGGAGACTTTCCTCCTGAGAGAGGTGCCAGATCCCGAAGCACAGCTCATGTGGAACCCTCAACTCCTGCAATCCCCACCCCCAAATCCATTCCAGAGAAGCAATTTCATAACCACCAACTGTAATTAACACAGTAGTATTCAACTGTGTCTACAAAGTTCTGTTTATCTGTTAAAGAGACCTATACATGTCATGTTTTTCATATATGGTACATTAGCTCATTTAGTGCTGGAGGTAGAAGACGAGATTATATTCATTTTTTAAAATATTTTAATTCCGGGGCACCTGGGTGGCTCAGTGGGTTAAAGCCTCTGCCTTTCGCTCAGGTCATGATCCCAGGGTCCTGGGATCGAGCCCCGCATCGGCTCTCTGCTTGGCAGGGAGCATGCTTCCTCCTCTCTCTCCCTCTGCCTGCCTCTCTCCCTACTTGTGATCTCTGTCTGTCAAATAAATAAATAAAATCTTTAAAATATTTTAATTCCCCTGACTGCTATTTACTTCCTATTAGGAATATTTCCCTTTGTTTGTAGGCTAAGGAAACATCCCCAAATGCCTAGGACTTCAGATAAAATACTCATCATAGAGTTCTGAGAGTATACAGTCCCATGATCATCTACATGAGTATATACTAGTACTAAGGTTCTTCCTCCAATAAAATTAATCAGCACTCCTCTGAGAAATTCCTTCCTCTTCTTTAAAAAAAGGTTTGCTTCTTTTGTACAAATTCATTGTTAAGATTTTAAGAGGCACCTGGGCTAAAGTTGAGACATTTCCTGTGTACTTCAACCCAGCCTTCTTTAACATCTTGTGGGTACTGGGGCTTCCCCTATTCCACTGATAAAATTATGTTGCATGTCTACCTTTTCATGGCCAGGAAGTGTCTCTTTGTGATCAGATTGTATTTTCACTTCCTTAATTGCATCCCATTATGTGCTACTTATCCTCATGTACATCCTGCTTTAGCGCCTTTTAAGAAATCCTAAACATTACTAGACATTTAAAAATTTTTATTATAATGACCTGCCTATTCTGGCAGAAAAAAGCCTTCTTTAATGTAGGTTTTGCTCAATCCAGGAATTTTTATTCTACTCATCATTAGGGTCTGTCCAGAGCAGGAATGTCTCTATAACAATAACTGGAAGTATTCATTAAACCAGGAGTATATAAAGATGGTAAAAGGATTTGTTGAGAATGGTTGAGCCCATATGCTAATATGATCCAAGTACAATTTATTAAGTGTATTTCTGCAACTGCATGCCCCAAGATTCCGTGATTCTGTAAGTATAAAGGAGTAGTATAAAGTAACTATAAAGAGTAGTATTAGGGTCCACCTCTCGCTTAGTATCCCTACCTACTGAATCCCCAACAATTCTAGGAGTCCCTGGGATATTTCAAATATTCTCAAAACCAGTTGTTTAATGTTCTCACCCTCCTGGCATTAAACTAATTTAGGGAGAAACCACAGTCACCAGCATCCTCCACGAGAACTCAAGTTGCTACATGGTTCCTGGTCCTCCGACAGTTCAGAGCAGCACGGGTTCTGAGGTTCCACGGGGCAATGCATCTCCCTCAATGAGTTGTGCTTTACACAGAAGTGGGGGAGATGCCTCTTTCCTAGCTCATGGCCTCAGTTCATAATCTGATCCCCAAAAGAGTACTTTTGGCATCCCTATGTCTCTAGTGTCACAAATTTCTTCATTAAAACAAAACAAAACAAAACAAAACAAAAAAGGCTTTGCTGCCCTCTCTTTGTACTGTATCTCCTTTCTCAGACCTAGTTATCTGTCTCAACTTTAAGGGCTGGTCAATCCCACTTTTAATCCTAGTTCAGGATAAGTTTGGATTATACTTGTTATAAGTGTATTTGTAAGTATTTAACAAACTATAGAAGATATTCAGTGGTTCTGGTAAAAATGTCCAATGTCTCCTCACTCCCCAAACAGACACACAATGATCTTGACCTAAGGAACTGTTCTGTTTCAGGAAGATTCTCTCTATTGTGCCCCTTGCAGACTGTACTGTCTTGCTGTGTTTGTTCCCAGAAGTTTATCATTATGTTTTAGCATTGGCTTATGCACTGGCCAAATGCTGTCTTTAAACACTGAAGCATTATCAGCTGGTTTTTATGCAATGTTTCAGTTCCTCCACTGAGCTTCCCAGATGCTGATTATGAGTCTGGCGTGCTGTGTGGCTCTTCTCTGATCTTCTTCTTTCTTTGCAATGGTATTTTTTTTTTTTTTTTTTTATAGCACAAGTTTTCTTTCGCAAAGATGAGCACAGGAAAGGAATATAGATTTTAAATCCTCTATCTAGAAGAATCTTTTCTGCTCAGAGTTTGGCCTTTAAATGAACTCTGGGAATTAAACATCCCATAAACAATAAAAGTTCAGAACTTATTCTTGCTTCACGTTCAAAATTCTGTGGATGACTCTATCACATCTTGTCTGCCTTAATTACCAGTTACCAAGCTCTGAAAGCTTAACTTCCTTACTTGCTCAGGAAAGACAAGTTGTCTATCACTATATTAATTTACTTTTCATTATTCCCTTTTATTATTATCACATTTAAAATTGTGAGATGGTACAAACTGACCCTCCTTCTCCAGATGCAACATTATTAGTAGTGGTGGAAATAATAATAATGTGCTAGTAACTTTACTTACATTGTTTCCTTTAATGCTCACAACAATCTTAAGTGGAAACTTTATTATCCCATTTTATGGATGAAAAAACGAAGGCTGAGAGAGACTGAGAAACTTGCCAAAAGTCACTCATTTAGTAAGTGATGGAACCTGGAGTGAAGCAGTTGGATACTTCTGTATCCTTATCTGAGCCTGATTCCATTAAAAGGAAAAACAAAATTCCATAATAAAGAGTGAAACATAAAGCTTTGATTCAAACTAAATTTGGGGGAAAATGCTATTTGGAAAAGGATTGCAATTTGTCTTATAATTGATAGAATTTAAATTGCAATTATACTGTTTTGTTTTTCTGTAGTATAGCCAAAAAGTAAATAAAACAAAACAAAAAAATCCTGATTTGTAATTTTTTCGACAAAAGAGCATTTTATATTTCATGTAAGATTCTCACAGGACCATTAATAAAAATATCTGAATCATTTAAAAAAAATATTTCAAGGTATCATTAACTTTCCCAAGGGTCTTATATAGGTGTTTGACATTTACTATAATCCTTCCATATTCATCAACTTTTTTTTTACTTTCCTATTTAAATGTTCACTTGTTTAACTGCCAGAATCTCATCTGAAAATGGCCTTTCCTGTGATTTCAGCAAATCTTCAATACTACTACATTTTTTTTTTCTTTTTGCAATTCATGGATGTGCCAGTGACTACTCTAATTCATCTGTAAATATCATTAATATATTGTTTTTGGTTTAAAACCATCTTTAATTGGCAGGCCCTGTGGGATTCATATTTCTTACTGTCTTAGTCTTATGCCAATGGCCACTAGAATCCCACAAACAAGTTTGGCTCCAACACAGTATTTCGCATTAGAAGGGAACGAGTAAAGAGATATTCTAGGTTCAGTTCTGAAAATACAGTAAGAGGGGACGGGGGAGAAGAGAGGAGGGAAAAAGAAATACACACATGTTCAAAATCTACCAGGCACTGTATTAATCTTTTTAACATACTTTCTCCTATTTTACCTTTACACTTGACCCACAGGCAGGTAACCAATACCGTCCGCTTGATCCTCACAGTGCACCCACCCATTAGACTGGCACTATTAGCAGTACAGAAGAGGAAACTGAGGTCTGAGTAATAGTGCAGCCAAGCAGACTCCATCCAGGCCTGGCTCTGAGTAGCTTAATACACTCTTAACCATTGTGTACCCTACCTGCTTATACTGTGGGAGTTGCACTATTGAGATCAGACAGTTGTTAGTTTGGTTTCCAATGTAAATGTCACTGAAATTATAAGACATTAAAAAAACCAATTTAACAGTCTCAGAAGTCTCACCTCAGTAGTTGGGAAGGAACTGACTTTGTTTAGTGGTAACAACCACCTCAATTAGACCAACTATTGCTTCAAAAATCTTTCATGTTTAAGCAATTACACCTCATCTCCCCACAGAGAATAATATTGGCAGACAGCTCTGTGAAGTCCAAGTGCAGATGTCATCTGTGAAGTATCACAGTCTACAAATGTAATAGTAAGCCAGATGATGTCACTTTGTGCCCAACCGGAAAGGCCACCTAGAATCTAGTGGGTCCAAGGTGAGTGGCCAACAATCTAACCTTTTAGACACAGACAAAATGGTATTGTGTAAAACTCATTAATGCTCTGCTGAACTCAAACATGAGATTACTTCATCAACTCATTTCACAATGGGCGGCCAATTTTTTTTTTTTTAGTACATTAAGGCTATGATGCTCATCTAAAAGAACCACAAAATAGCTTTAATACATAGAAATGCAAATAAAATATTGGGTTGTTGGATATTGGTTTGCTTGTTTCTTAATACTTCTATAATTGTATGATTTAAATTGCTACTCAGGCAGGCAAATATAACTTTGTAATTTTTAAAGGTTGTTTTTATTTTTACACACACACACATAAAGATGAGTACTTCAATCTGTTAAAATTAAATAAAAACAAGTTCCAGTCATTTAATTTATATCCTGCATTCTATTATTCTCTGAAGCACTAAAATATCTATGAATACAAATTATTTTAAAGGAAAATTTTTAAATAAAGTGAACATCTCACACTAATATTATTGTAATCCTATGCACTGAAAAATTATCTCAAATCCATTTTATTGTCTTATATCAAAGCCAGAACAAGGACTCTACAGCTTATTCCCAAAGGAAAGCTTTGTTCTTGTTATAACTTACAACAAAAGATAAATATGTTCATTTATTTTGGAGGTGGAAGGAAGGTCGTCATGGACCTACTTTGATGTCGTTCTGCTGACCAGTGGGTCACGAAAGTAAGAACTGAGCCACAAGTGATTAGGAGAGCCCTGCAATAACAACTGTGTTCTCTGGGCTTCCCTGACTGGCATTTGACCTGTAATAGACCATAATACTTAAGGCCTAAATGGTTTCAGATGGAGTATTTATTAAATCAGAGGGTTTTGGGTTTTCTTTTCTCCTGTGTAAAGGTGAATGCTTGCTAAAGCTTGAAGGATTTACTGCAAACTAAAAGTGGTATGTAAAGAAAAAGAAGATCCCAGTCTTATAGATGACATTTATCTAGATTTGTTGATAACATTCAAGGGTGAAATTCTAGAGCAGACTTTCTCACCCTTAGCACTACTAACGTTTTGGGGCTAGATAATTCTTTGTTGTTGGGGCTGTCCTGTGTATTGTAGGATGTTTAAGAACATCCCTGCTGCTGCCCTCATTTCCAGTTGTGACAATCAAAAACACCTCCAGACATTGTCATGAATCCTCTGGGGGGCAAAGTCATACTCTCCCCACTCTCATTCCTTCACCCCTAGTTCTTAAAAATTAGTCTATCTTCCAGCAATGAATAAAGAGCAATGTTCAGGAAAAATGAAGGGGAAAATTACCCAAAATTTTACTGTGACTTAATCACTTAATTTTTACAGGAATTATAGCTTAAAAATATGAAAATGAATTTATAGTATTAAATACAGTCAGACATGTTAAAAAGCAAAACACTTGGCAGCTTAAAAACAACAACAACAACAACTCAAGTCTAAAACTTGAAACCACAAGTTCATGAACCTTAAAATGTCAGATTCTCTCAGGTGAAGACTGTGTTTAGACTGATATATATGATTTCTTATGAAGCCCATATTTAGAGGAATGTGCTATATCACCTAAAAATGGCTCAATATCTAAACAGTAGTAGTACACCATCTATTTGTGGTAACCTTAAACTGTTAATTACAGGTATATTTAAAGTATTTTATATCTTCTTATTGCCACATGATTTTTAACATACTTTGCATTAGTTCTGTTTCTTCTCATTGCCAACTTCTTGGTGATACTCAAGTCATTGGCTTCATATCTTATTTACTTTAAACATTATAAAACTAATGTATTATTATTATTATTATTCTGCTAAATATCTGACAGGACTATTGCCTTTAACCAAATTAATTAATGTCTTTTGCGAAAGTTAAGAGCAACTGAGATAAATTTCTAACTTCTTCACTTGCTTCATCCCGTAGCACAAGTACCAGCTCTGCTTCATGGGGGCTGATTTGCTCACTTCCAACTCACAATTCATATACATGCTATTTCTGCAAATATGAACAAAACTTATGTCATTCCTTTCTTCAGGATTATTTTAGCTTTAGTGTTGACAACATGTTAGTTTTGTCACCTTGGACAACTCAACCTCACGCTGCTTCAGTTTCTTCATTGATGAAATAAGTAGGATGGAATGATCTTTAAATTCCTTTCTAGCTCATAAGTTCTGAGAGGTTTGGGGGAAAATACATACAAATGGATATTAACTGTTTGTTCCCTAGAAGCTCTTTAAAACAAAGAATATTATCTAATGGGTTAATACACACAATAATCAGAAAAAAATAGGTGTATGAATTTCCATATCCAAATAAAGAAATATGTAACTTAAACAAGGTTAGTCAAAATGTCTCTAAAAAGAACCTTTAGGGTATTAACTCACAATGTCAAATGCAACAAAACAGCTCAAGAATATAATATTCTTCATTGTTATATTTGATGATAATGATCATGATGACGGCCAAACTACTCTGATTCCCTCAGCTGGGAAATGATAAAAAGTTCTTCTTGAACTTTTTGCACCAGCTTCTTAGTGGTATTTATTAGGCTGTATGTGGAAGACACCATTATTTAGGGGTCGAACATGGAAGGAGAAAGAAAAGGAGGAAACCTACTGAGAAAAAATAATACCTTCTGTAGAGCTGAGTAAATGTTCTAGTTTTATACACTTAAAAAGAAGAAGAAGAAAAGAATGGAAGAAATAGGACTGTTGATAAACCATGATTTCTTACTCAGGTTAAAGGGATCCAAGGGATGGATCCAATCACTGCATGTGACTCATTGTTAGTAAATTAATGGTGTTGAGGTAGGTTCACATAGCCAAACTTGACTTACTTCTTCAGTTGATCTTAGAAATAGTAGTCATTGTACTGTCCAGACAGACCTAATGATCTATACATTAAGATGAGTCAACATAAGAAAAATATCCTCATAAAAAGACTGGAACTCTTTAAACTTACCTCCTTCTGTAGCTCCAGTAGCAAGTAAGTGAGAGTCAAAACTTAACAGGTCCTACCACTGTGAACCAACAGACACTTGAGCCTGCAGATAGCAGACAGCAGAGACAGCAGAGAGCTTTCACCAAACACATTCTTGGTGTGCGCTTTCTCTCAAGGACCTCCTCCTAGGAAGTCTCTCAGAAACCTACACCATTACTTAGCTGTAAGAGATTAGACACTATTTCTACAATCATACTGAAAATGGAAAAGTCACATGAATGCTCAATATCATGTGCATTTTACTTTTAATCACAATGGCTACAGTCATTTAAGTCAGGAAATCAGGTTGAATCATTTGGCTTTTCTAATCTTCTGAAACTAGAAGGTAGGATGTCTCTCTTTGTTCATTCTTGATGATCATGCAAAATATGAGGGTTTTTTTCAATATATTATTTTATATATAACATATATATGCTATTTATAATTTTTAAAGGTCAGCAAATTAATATCTGTGACATGCTAATATAAAAATAAAATATAATTAGCAAAATGGTTTAATTATCTAGGTGATGAATAGAAATTCCTGTTACTTTACCTTCTGAATTAATAAACAATCAATGGGGTGTCTGGGTGGCTCAGTCTGCTAAGTGTCTGCCTTCAGCTCCATCATGATCCCAGGGTCCTGGGATCTAGCCCCATGTTGGGCTACCTGCTCAGCAGGGAGTCTGCTTCTCTCTCCCTCTACCCTTCCCCTCTGCTCATGCTTGCTCTCTTGTGCTGTCTCTCTCTCTAAAATAAATAAATAAAACCTTTTAAAAAATTAATTATTTAATAATCAAAACTACAAATATTACTGTTAACTTTACAAATGGGCTTGTTTTAATGTTCTGGTTTATAGAATAATCTTCAACTTAAGAGATTTTATTACTAGTAAATAACATATTTGAAAAGAAACTATAATGTCCTTATTCATAAACTACTTTAAAGCAATAAAAAAATTCTCAATATCTTCCATAGTTTATATAGTTAATGGCTATATAACATCAGCCTTTTTAACTGATTATTCTTTCAAAAACACTTAGCAACAAAAGCCAGAAGATTTTCCATACATGATATTTTCCTCACAGAAACTTAATAGCTCTGGACAACAAAAATAGCCTTTTTTTCCTAAATAGAAACTACATAAATAGAGAAGCACCTGGGTGGCTCAGTTAAGCAACTGCTTTCAGCTCAGGTCATGATTCCAGAATACTGGGATGGAGCCCCGCATTAGGTTCTCTGCTCTGTGGAAAGCCCGCTTCTCCTTCTCCCTCTGCCTGCCACTCCCCCTACTTGCGCGCTCGCGCGCCCACTCTCTTTCTCCCTAATAAATAAAATATTTTAAAAAGAAAATATAGAAATCTGTATTTCCAAAAGAAAGGTGTCAATATAGCCACACTTGTGGCAAACAGAACCCTGTATTTATGTACATATAGCTACAGAGATACGTAAATGAAACAGATAAAAAATTTCAAATTTGGAGAAACAATATGAGAGGAAAAAGCTTTCCAGATACATGTGCAGTTTTGTGCAATTTATTCATAAAGCAACTATCACTTTAATTCAAAAGACTACATTTTTTATTTTAAAAAGTTGAGTGTTTATGAATAAAAGCACCTTATGAATATTGGTGAGTATTGTTATATAATATAAGTATTCACAGAACATGATACATATCATACTTTTTCATCCCTTTATGGACATATAAGTCAAGAATTTTAAATATTGTTCATTATTAATTTTTAGTAAATATTACTCAAATGCCTCCATTTTATAAAAAAGCAAACCTAAAGCATGAGCATATCAAACTTCTTGCCTTAATTGAAAGAATGACTGCATGGCTGACTGGGAAACAGAGCCCAAATCTTTGGATTACTGATTTTATTCTCTACAACAATAATCTCTACCAGTTAATTTCTGTGCTAAACACAGGTGATCCCAACTATCTTTGCAGGCATTACAACCTTCTCATAACAAAGCAAAAGAAATATACTTAAAAAGAAAACCATAAAGGGCATATGGGTTGCACAGTCACTGTTGAACATCCAACTCTTAGTTTTGGCTCAGGCCATGATCTCAGGGTCATGAGACAGAGCCCTGAGTCGTGCTCCATGCTCAGTGGGGAGTCTGCTTCAGATTCTCTCCCTCTCCCTTTTCCTCTGCTCCTCTCCCTGCTAGTACATGCTCTCTATCTCCCAAATAAGGGGGGAAAAAAAGAGAAAACCACAAAGTATTTGGAATAGATAAAAGGCAAATAATAGAGTCAAAAGTGAAATGAAAAGTGTCACACTCAGGAGGAAGGGCTGCTGTAATGAACTATGCTCCTGTCCTTCAGTCAGTTCCCAGTATATTTGGTTCTATCCCTCTGTACTTCAATAGAGCACAACAGAACCCCAGCTGACCCAAATACTTCACGATTTATGTTTAAGGATGGGTTACCTATTGATTCTCCTTGACTTTAATATTGGAAGTCCTTTGCATAAGACTATCTTGCTACCTTGGGAGAAATATTAAACCCAAATGAAATTTCCTTGATGCTGAGGAACTAATTATTCTTTAGGTGAGGCCTGCAAATGTTTTCTTTTCTTTTCTTTTTTTTTTTTATTTATTTGACAGAGAGAAATCACAACTAGGCAGAGAGGCAGGCAGAGAGAGAGGAGGAAGCAGGCTCCCTGCGGAGCAGAGAGCCTGATGCGGGGCTCAATCCCAGGACCCTGGGATCATGACCTGAGCCAAAGGTAGAGGCTTTAACCCACTGAGCCACCCAGGTGCCCCCTGCTGCAAATGTTTTCTTAAAGGGCCAGACAGCAAATGTTTTGGGCTTTGTAGGCCACACGACTCTACTGTGAAAGCAGCCATAGACAATATACAAACAGATGAATATGGCTGTGCTTCAATAAAATCTATTTAAAAAAATAGGCTGGTCAGTTGGATTTGGCCCGTGAGCCATTATTTGCCAACCTCTGGTCTAGAATACCTTTGTGCTGAAAAATACTTCTTCCATACTTTTTTTTTCTTCCATACTTTTTAAAGTTAGAAATTCTCATGGAATACTGTTCCTGTAGTCAAAAGGGCTTTGTTAAATATTTTTCGTTAGAGAAAAAGTACACATCCCAACAAAGGCTGCATCAGTTTGGACTCTACTAATTGGACATCTGTGGTAATGTATCTTAGAACTACACTGAGGTTTACCACTGCACTATCTAAAGAGCATTTGCCTACTGTTGTAACAGGGTAAAAGACGACTGATGCATAAGTGCTCAATTTACTTAATAAATGAACTTGAAGTACCACAGATATTGTAGGTATATAGACTAAGATTATTAATTAGAAATGCATTTTATCTATTGCAGTATATCAGGGTAAATCTTTATTTCAAAATGGCCTTTAGCTGCACCCTTACATGAAAACAGTAAAACAACATTTATTTCACACTTTTATATAAACCTCTACTGTTCTGTAATTCAGAATGCCCACCTTTCAAGTCAGTAACGTTTTACTAAAAAATGAGATATTCATTCACTCATTAAAAATATTTACTGAATGTTCATTAACAGATAGGTACAGTTTTATAAGCTGAAGATTTAAAAATATAATACAGACCTACAATGAAGGAATTCTCAGTCTGGCAGAGAATCTCTTTGGAAAATATAACTGTGACAAACAATACTATTATGGTAGGATTAAGTTAAAATGAAAATTAATTTCCAACTTTCAAAAAAGCTCTAAGTATTAAGTGTTAGATATCTGAAATATTATATTATTTCCACATATACTCCTGTTTATTTTTCATTATTTGATATTAAATGAAATAAAACATGATCTATTGATTTTCAGATATATAATAAAACAAAGCAGAACGGTGTATGCTCAAAGTCAGTTTTTTAGACAAACATTTAACAAAAGCCCTCGATGTAGAATATTATATATAGAATAACTCTGTCTGCATGTTTAAGATAAAGACACTTGGGGAGAGGAGTCAAGATGGTGGAGAAGTAGCAGGCTGAGAATACATCAGGTAGCAGGAGATCAGCTCGATACCTTATCTAAACATTGCAAACACCTACAAATCCAACGGGAGAGCGAAGAGAAGAAGAATAGCAACTCTAGAAACAGAAAATCAACCACTTTCTGAAAGGTAGGACTGGCGGAGAAGTGAATCTAAAACGACGGGAAGATAGACCGCGGGGGGAGGGGCCGGCTCCCGGCAAGCGGCGGAGGAACGGAGCACAAAATCAGGACTTTTAAAAGTCTGTTCCACTGAGGGACATTGCTCCAGAGGCTAAACCAGGGTGAAGCCCACGCGGGGTCAGCGTGGCCCCAGGTCCCGCAGGGTCACAGAAGGATCGGGGGTGTCGGAGTGTCGCAGAGCTCGCAGGTATTAGAACGGAGAAGCCAGCTGCAGAGACAGAGCCGAGGACTGAACTCTCAGCTCGGGGTTACCTTGAACTGGTCGCGGGCTGGGTGAGCTCGGAGCGCGGCTAGAGGCTGGGGATACGGGAGTGATTGGGTGCTGTCCTCTGGGGGCGCACTGAGGAGTGGGGCCCCGGGCTCTCGGCTCCTCCGGGCCGGAGACTAGGAGGCCGCCATTTTCATTCCGTCCTCCGGAACTCTACAGAAAGCGTTCAGGGAACAAAATCTCCCAAAAGCGAACCTGAGCCGATTACTTAGTCTGGCCGCCGGTAAGGGCGGTGCAATCCCGCCTCGGGCAAAGACACTTGAGAGTCACTACAACAGGCCCCTCCCCCAGAAGATCAACAAAATATCCAGCCAGGACGAAGTTCATCTATCAAGGAAAGCAGGTTCAATTCCTAAGACAGAAGCGCAATTCCAGAGGAGGAGAAAGCAAAGCACGGAACTCATGGCTTTCTCCCCATGATTCTTTAGTCTTGCGGCTACTTCAATTTTTTTTTTCTTTTTTCAATTCTTTTTTTTTTTCTTTTTTCTTCTTCTGCTAAATTTTTTAAAACTTTTACCCTTTTCTTTTTTAACGTTTTTTGACTAGCTTATCTAAATATATATATTTTTTCTTTCTTTTTTATATTTTTTCTTTATTTGTTTTATTTTTTTTAATTTTTTTTCTTTTTTTTTCTGAACCTCTTTTTATCCCCTTTCTCACCCCCCACAATTAGGGGTCTCTTCTCATTTGGTTACAGCGCATTTTTCTGGGGTCCTTGCCACCCTTTTAGTAGTTTATTTGCTCCTTCATATCCTCTAATCTGGACAAAATGACAAGGCGGAAAAAATCACCACAAACAAAAGAACAAGAGACAGTACCGAAGGCTAGGGACCTAATCAACACAGACATTGGTAATATGTCAGATCAAGAGTTCAGAATGACGATTCTGAACATTCTAGCCGGGCTCGAAAAAGGCATGGAAGATATTAGAGAAACCCTCTCTGGAGATATTAAAGCCCTTTCTGGAGAAATTAAAGAACTAAAATCTAACCAAGTTGAAATAAAAAAAGCTATTAATGAGGTGCAATCAAAAATGGAATCTCTCACTGCTAGGACAAATGAGGCAGAAGAAAGAATTAGTGATATAGAAGACCAAATGACAGAGAATAAAGAAGCCGAACAAAAGAGGGACAAACAGCTACTGGACCATGAGGGAAGAATTTGAGAGACAAGGGACACCATAAGACAAAACAACATTAGAATAATTGGGATTCCAGAAGAAGAAGAAACAGAGAGGGGAGCAGAAGGTCTATTGGAGAGAATTATTGGAGAGAATTTCCCTAATATGGCAAAGGGAACAAGCATCAAAATCCAGGAGATGCAGAGAACCCCCCTCAAAGTCAACAAGAATAGGTCCACACCCCGTCACCTAATAGTAAAATTTACAAGTCTTAGTGACAAAGAGAAAATCCTGAAAGCAGCCCGAGAAAAGAAGTCTGTAACATACAATGGTAAAAATATTAGATTGGCAGCAGACTTATCCACAGAGACCTGGCAGGCCAGGAAGAGCTGGCATGATATATTCAGAGCACTCAACGAGAAAAACATGCAGCCAAGAATACTCTATCCAGCTAGGCTATCATTGAAAATAGAAGGAGAGATAAAAAGCTTCCAGGACAAAGAAAAACTGAAAGAATTTGCAAACACCAAACCAGCTCTATAGGAAATATTGAAAGGGGTCCTCTAAGCAAAGAGAGAGCCTAAACGTAGTAGATCAGAAAGGTACAGAGACAATATACAGTAACAGTCACCTTACAGGCTAATAATGGCACTAAATTCATATCTCTCAATAGTTACCCTGAATGTTAATGGGCTAAATGCCCCAATCAAAAGACACAGGGTATCAGAATGGATAAAAAAACAAAACCCATCAGTATGTTGCCTACAAGAAACTCATTTTAGACGCGAAGACACCTGCAGATTTAAAGTGAGGGGGTGGAAAACAATTTACCATGCTAATGGGCATCAGAAGAAAGCTGGGGTGGCAATCCTTATATCAGATCAATTAGATTTTAAGCCAAAGACTATAATAAGAGATGAGGAAGGACACTATATCCTACTCAAAGGGTCTGTCCAACAAGAAGATCTAACAATTTTAAATATCTATGCCCCTAACGTGGGAGCAGCCAACTATATCAACCAATTAATAACAAAATCAAAGAAACACATCAATAATAATACAATAATAGTAGGGGACTTTAACACTCCCCTCACTGAAATGGACAGATCATCCAAGCAAAAGATCAACAAGGAAATAAAGGCCTTAAATGACACACTGGACCAGATGGACATCACAGATCTATTCAGAACATTTCATCCCAAAGCAACAGAATACACATTCTTCTCTAGTGCACATGGAACCTTCTCCAGAATAGATCACATCCTGGGTCACAAATCAGGTCTCAACCGGTATCAAAAGATTGGCATCATTCCCTGCATATTTTCAGACCACAATGCTCTGAAGCTAGAACTCAATCCCAAGAGGAAATTTGGAAAGAACCCAAATACATGGAGACTAAACAGCATCCTTCTAATGAATGAATGGGTCAACCAGGAAATTAAAGAAGAATTGAAAAAATTCATGGAAACAAATGATAATGAAAACACAACAGTTCAAAATCTGTGGGACACAGCAAAGGCAGTCCTGAGAGGAAAATATATAGCGGTACAAGCCTTTCTCAAGAAACAAGAAGTACACAACCTAACCCTACACGTAAAGGAGCTGGAGAAAGAACAAGAAAGAAACCCTAAACCCAGCAGTAGAAGAGAAATCATAAAGATCAGAGCAGAAATCAATGAAATAGAAACCAAAAAAACAATAGAAAAAATCAATGAAACTAGGAGCTGGTTCTTTGAAAGAATCAATAAGATTGATAAACCCCTGGCCAGACTCATCCAAAAGAAAAGAGAAAGGACCCAAATCAATAAAATCATGAATGAAAGAGGAGAGATCACAACTAACACCAAAGAAATACAGACAATTATAAGAACATACTATGAGCAACTCTACGCCAACAAATTTGACAATCTGGAAGAAATGGATGCATTCCTAGAGACATATAAACTACCACAACTGAACCAGGAAGAAATAGAAAACCTGAACAGGCCCATAACCAGTAAGGAGATTGAAATAGTCATCAAAAATCTCCAAACAAACAAAAGCCCAGGGCCAGACGGCTTCCCAGGGGAATTCTACCAAACATTTAAAGAAGAACTCATTCCTATTCTCCTGAAACTGTTCCAAAAAATAGAAATGGAAGGAAAACTTCCAAACTCATTTTATGAGGCCAGCATCACCTTGATCCCAAAACCAGACAAGGATCCCACCAAAAAAGAGAACTACAGACCAATATCCTTGATGAACACAGACGCAAAAATAATCACCAAAATACTAGCCAATAGGATTCAACAGTACATTAAAAGGATTATTCACCACGATCAAGTGGGATTTATTCCAGGGCTGCAGGGTTGGTTCAACATCCGCAAATCAATCAATGTGATACAACACATTAATAAAAGAAAGAACAAGAACCATATGATACTCTCAATAGATGCTGAAAAAGCATTTGACAAAGTACAGCATCCCTTCCTGATCAAAACTCTCCAAAGTGTAGGGATAGAGGGCACATACCTCAATATTATCAAAGCCATCTATGAAAAACCCACCTCAAATATCATTCTCAATGGAGAAAAACTGAAAGCTTTTCCGCTAAGGTCAGGAACACGGCAGGGATGTCCATTATCACCACTGCTATTCAACATAGTACTAGAAGTCCTAGCCTCAGCAATCAGACAACAAAAAGAAATTAAAGGCATCCAAATTGGTAAAGAAGAAGTCAAACTATCACTCTTCGCAGATGATATGATACTATATGTGGAAAACCCAAAAGACTCCACTCCAAAACTGCTAGAACTTGTACAGGAATTCAGTAAAGTGTCAGAATATAAAATCAATACACAGAAATCAGTTGCATTTCTGTACACCAACAACAAGACAGAAGAAAGAGAAATTAAGGAGTCAATCCCATTTACAATTGCACCCAAAACTATAAGATACCTAGGAATAAACCTAACCAAAGAGGCTAAGAATCTATTCACAGAAAATTATAAAGTACTCATGAAAGAAATTGAGGAAGACACAAAGAAATGGAAAAATGTTCCATGCTCCTGGATTGGAAGAATAAATATTGTGAAAATGTCCATGCTACCTAAAGCAATCTACACATATAATGCAATCCCTATCAAAATACCATCCATTTTTTTCAAAGAAATGGAACAAATAATCCTCAAATTTATATGGAACCAGAAAAGACCTCGAATAGCCAAAGGAATATTGAAAAAGAAAGCCAAAGTTGGTGGCATCACAATTCTGGACTTCAAGCTCTATTACAAAGCTGTCATCATCAAGACAGCATGGTACTGGCACAAAAACAGACACATAGATCAATGGAACAGAATAGAGAGCCCAGAAATAGACCCTTAACTCTATGGTCAACGAATCTTCGACAGCACAGGAAAGAATGTCCAATGGAAAAAAGACAGCCTCTTTAATAAATGGTGCTGGGAAAATTGGACAGCCACATGCAGAAAAATGAAATTGGACCACTTCCTTACACCACACACGAAAATAGACTCCAAATGGATGAAGGACCTCAATGTGAGAAAGGAATCCATCAAAATCCTTGAGGAGAATGCAGGCAGCAACCTCTTCGACCTCAGCCGTAGCAACATCTTCCTAGGAACAACGGCAAAGGCAAGGGAAGCAAGGGCAAAAATGAACTCTTGGGATTTCATCAAGATCAAAAGCTTTTGCACAGCAAAGGAAACAGTTAACAAAACCAAAAGACAACTGACAGAATGGGAGAAGATATTTGCAAACGACATATCAGATAAAGGGCTAGTATCCAAAATCTATAAGGAACTTAGCAAACTCAACACCCAAAGAACCAACAATCCAATCAAGAAATGGGCAGAGGACATGAACAGACATTTCTGCAAAGAAGACATCCAGATGGCCAACAGACACATGAAAAAGTGCTCCACGTCACTCGGCATCAGGGAAATACAAATCAAAACCACAATGAGATATCACCTCACACCAGTCAGAATGGCTAAAATTAACAAGTCAGGAAATGACAGATGCTGGCGAGGATGTGGAGAAAGGGGAACCCTCCTACACTGTTGGTGGGAATGCAAGCTGGTGCAACCACTCTGGAAAACAGCATGGAGGTTCCTCAAAATGTTGAAAATAGAACTACCCTATGACCCAGCAATTGCACTACTGGGTATTTACCCAAAAGATACAAACGTAGTGATCCGAAGGGGCATGTGCACCCTAATGGATAAAGAAGAGTGGTATATATACACAATGGAATACTATGCAGCCATCAAAAGAAATGAAATCTTGCCATTTGCGATGACGTGGATGGAACTAGAGCGTATCATGCTTAGTGAAATAAGTCAATCGGAGAAAGACAACTATCATATGATCTCCCTGATATGAGGATGTGGAGAAGCAACATGGGGGGTTAGGGGGATAGGAGAAGAATAAATGAAACAAGATGGGATTGGGAGGGAGACAAACCATAAATGACTCTTAATCTCACAAAACAAACTGGGGGTTGCTGGGGGGAGGTCGGATTGGGAGGGGGGAGGGGGCTATGGACATTGGGGAGGGTATGTGCTATCGTGAGTGCTGTGAAGTGTGTAAACCTGGCGATTCACAGACCTGTACCCCTGGAGATAAAAATACATTATATGTTTATTAAAAAAAAAAAAAATTTTGGAAGGGGAGGCGAACCATAAGAGACTATGGACTCTGAAAAACAGCCTGAGGGTTTTGAAGGGTCAGGGGTGGAAGGTTGGGGGAACAGGTGGTGGGTAATAGGGAGGGCACGTTTTGCATGGAGCAGTGGGTGTTGTGCAAAAACAGTGAATACTGTTACGCTGAAAAAATAAATAAAATGGAAAAAAAAATTAAAAAAAGATAAAGACACTTGGAGTGTTTTTGAAGGCGTTTTAGTGGGTCTGAGGACAGAGCTGGGAGTCAGTAAGAGGGAGTGAGAGGGAAGAAAGAAGTATTAATTTTAAAATAATTTTTTTAAAGAAGGGTTTAACACTGACAAAGACAAAAATTAGTTCTCATTATAACATATGCAAACAGGATTTTTTTTTTTTTGAGGGAAGGTCATAATTTAATGTATCTTTTCCTTCTGCAACTAAAAATGTTTTTCCCTATCCTAACCTGATCCAAAACAATTGACTTTTACGTCTTTTTTTTTTTTTAAAGATTTTATTTATTTATTTGACAGACAGAGATCACAAGTAGGCAGAGAGGCAGGCAGAGAGAGAGGGGAAGCAGGCTTCCTGCTGAGCAGAGAGCCCGATGCAGGGCTCGATCCCAGGACCACTGAGCCACCCAGGTACCCCTTGACTTCTACTTCTTTATTTTGTTCTGCAGGTAGAAAGTTGAAAGGGGAAAAGTACAGACACCCAAACAATGGGTATAAACATGTTCATGAGGAAAGAGGCAGAGGCTATCATTTACTGAGCAGGTGCCTTGAGCATCCTGCATACCAAATGCCATGGCCAAGGAGAGGTAAGATTTTCCTTTTTTTCTTTTCCCTCTACTAAGGACACCCAGAACCACAAAATTAATTAAAGAAATTTTTCTGGCTGCTTATTAAGTTGTTTTCTTTTGGGGCAAGTGGCATGACAGACTGGGTTCTTATTCTTTAGCATCATATAATGGGAATTTTTAAATTACACAATTAAAAAATAAAAATGTATTGATATTAAAGATACCTTTATATATCTGTCACTTTATTCATTCCTCATGACTTGTAGGTGAATTATGTAGCTATATAGTCACATAAAATTTCATTGAAAAAGTTATAAGCATATGGACATTGGGGAGGGTATGTGCTATCGTGAGTGCTGTGAAGTGTGTAAACCTGGTGATTCACAGACCTGTACCCCTGGGGATAAAAATACATTATATGTTTATAAAAAAAAAAAAATTGGAAGGGGAGGCGAACCATAAGAGACTATGGACTTTGAAAAACAACCTGAGGGTTTTGAAGGGGCGGGGGTGGGAGGTTGGGGGAACCAGGTGCTGGGTAATAGGGAGAGCACTGGGTGTTGTGCAAAAACAGTGAATACTGTTACGCTGAAAAAAATAAATAAATTAAAAGCAAAAAAAAAGTTATAAGCATTACTAGTTGTTGGACATGAAACAACTTATAACATTTGGACTTATAACATATGGACTTTTCATTTATTCTCAAGCTAAAAGGCTAAATGATAGTGAAATTGTATAAAACATCTTAGAATTAGATTGTACAAATAATTTTCATTTTGTGAAGAGTACACATGTTTTGTAAAGATTTCTCATGTTTCAGCAAATAAGAAATAATGATAAGAATACACATTTTCTTATTTAAGGCCGAAAATTTGGAACAGAAAAGCTAGCATGTTGCTGACAGTCTCAACAGCAACTGTGAAAAGCAAACAAGCCAATGCAAACAAAACACAGTTTTCTGGGAAAAAAAAGGGGGGAGGGGGAAAATGATTCTAAGTATAAGCACTGATTTCAAATTATTTTAACATATACTTTAGAAGCACAGTAATTTATGGATGTCTCCTTAAATGGAATATAAAGAAAGAATACTGAATATCTAACGGACTCAAAGTAATATACATATATTCTACAAGTTGAGTCTACATGCATAAGAGTGACTTCCAGAAACAAGCATTAGTATATTCCTTTCCATCCATTTGGAAACTTCCTAATACTTAGGTAAAACGTGCTTAATAAGACCTACTAATGAAAATAGTAAAATAAGAACAGTGCATAGTCTTCATGTTTAATAAAACCTAGCAAACTAAGTAATTAGGTTTGGATTTACATTTCTTCATTTATCACTTCTGACATTCACAATATAGTTGACTCTTGAACAATATGGATGGGTAACAGATGGTGACCCTCCATGCAGTAGAAAATAGGCATATAACTTCTGATTCCCTCTAATTTAATTAATAGCATACTGTCAACTAGAACCCTTACCGATAATATAAAGTTGATCAACACATATTTTGTATGTTATATGTATTAAAGTTGATCACATGTTTTGTAAGTTATATGTATTATGTGCTGTATGCTTACAATAAACTTAGTTAGAAAAAAGAAAATATTAAGAAAATCGCAAGAGAAAATACATTTACAGTACTGTACTGTAAAAAATCCGTGTAAGTAAACCTGCAAAGTTCAAACCCATTTTTCAAGGGTCAACTGTAGTTAAAAGTAGATGTGAAGTTTTCCCCTGTCTATACAGTATATATGCAGAATGTAACATACAACTTTTTTAGTTATTGTTAGTCTGAAACTGTCTTGTCCATTACCATATTTACTGACCTCTTCTGGGACTCTCATGATTGAAGAGAATGCCATTCACTGCGAAGAGATTATATGCTTCCCGGAAGTTTACCACAATCCAATAGGCATAGAGTTTTGCAGCCCCTGTTGGAATAATTTTTTAAAAGCAAATAAAAGATGTGTTTTATAATAAAAGACAGTGATTTTTTACTCACCTTAAGCAAGTAACAATTTGCAAAAATTAATTTGTAATATACTAAATTAGAAAAAGATAAGAGTCAAAGCCAATGACTAAAGGTTCCTTTGCCAGTTAATCATGTGCACAAGAAAATATTTAAGATTTTTTTTTTTAATTTTTGTAATACCCACAGTTCTGTCTTCTACAATCTAACTGATTTGGTGATAATGTGCGCAATAGATCAAGTTGACCTAAGGTTTTATTTCCTTTTTCCTAGTTTTAAGGAATTAGAAAGTGAAAAAAATATGAAATCTTAATATTCTAGATGCTTTGAAGTTTGATCAGTGAAGCCTTTCATGAATACTTTTTACAAATACATAAGATGTAATCAACCCCCCTTAAAAAAAAAATTGAACCCAGGAAAACTTCCATTGGGGAAATAAAAAACATGAAACCTATCACTTCAGCAAATCTCACAACAGTTAAGTAAAAAAAGTCTCATGGGTCTAATTTTCCTTTCAAAGTGATGTGTACAGAAGGGTTGGATGAACATGGATCACTGAAGTGAAGTGGTAATTTCGTCCTAGAGGCAAAGACAGCAAATATTTAGAATGAGTAGTGTATAATGTTCTGCTTCCCAATTTCTAGTCATTTTAGTCTAATCTTAATGTTAATCTCACAGTCAAATGGCTTCAGACAAGAGACAGGAATGGATTTTAAAGCAGAAACACATGCATGCCCCTTGCCAAGAGAACATGCATGGCACATGCACAAGGTTGTACCCATGAATTCTCACCGTATGGTGACCGAGGATAAAAAGGAGTCGTCTCCTTCTGGGGTATTTCTTGCACTTTCCCATAGAGTTCACTTGTTGAGGCTTGGTAGAACTTCACAGAGTTGATAAGGCCACAGGTCTTAACTGCATCCAGAAGCCGTAAAGTGCCAACTCCATCAACATCTGCAGTATATTCAGCCAGGTCAAAAGAAATCTGGAAATAGCAGGTGAAGACAGTACCACATTAATGGGTAGCAGCAACAAAGGTGCTGACAGTGGTAACAAACACATCTTACATTTCACATACTTAGAAATGTTATGTTTGTGACAAAATATTATTTTCTAATAGCAGCATAAGTGCATGAATGTCATCTATTTCTAACACCAAATGGTTGAAAATATCTTAAGAAATACCTACTAATTATCTATGGTAAAATGAAGAACAATTCTTTTTTCAAAGACTTTATTTATTTGAGAGAGAGATAGCATAAGCGGGGTAAAGGGCAGAGGGAGACGCAGACTCCACTGAGCAGGGAGTCCAATGCAGGATCCCATCCTAGGACTCCAGGATCAGGACCTGAGCCGAAGGCAGATGCTTAAATGACTGAGCCACCCATGCGCCCCAATGAAGAACAATTCTAGGCTGAAGTTCCTACGGCAGTGTTTCTCAAAGTACAAACCCCTGCTCCTTTGAATCATCTGGGAGGTTTCTAAAAATTCAGATTGAACCAATCTCTAGGGGATGGAAGCCTAGAAAAATCCCCATTTATAATGAGTCCCAGTTGACTTTTACTCTCGGAGAAGTTTGAGAACATGTGCTTTAGACACAGTTGATTTTTTAAAATATTGTTTTATTTTATATTTCTAAATAAAATACAAGAATTACTTTTTAGTATATTACATATATACATATAATCTTTTAATTATGAGACACTGACTACAGTAAGATGCTAAGGTATAAAACTGAATGGTTTCTAAAAAGAGGGTGTTAAGGAATAATTCTGTATTTTATAGTTTCTTAACATATTCCTTAAAAATAAATGTGACTGATATGTTTTTTCTAAAATTATTTCTAAACATAATAAACAAGTTAGCCTAATATTAACTTGTCCCAAAATAGTAAGGCTGAAAATCTTTGTTGCTGGTTTATTTGCAGGCCAAATACAGCTGGTCATGATGCAAAGATGCTTCCCTGCTGCCTGGAGAATGACCTCAATACTCACCTGGAAAAACCCGGCTCTTGGGGTGAGGAGGTTACTGACCCACATTGCTGCTAGTCCTGAGTGTTACTTGGGCACAAGCTACAGTCTTGTCTGTGCACAGAGTATTTAGGAAACGGGTGACAGGTGACCAGGCACCTGACTCAAGACTACTACACTCATGTAATCTAAGCCTGTCAGTAAAAATCACAGCAGCTATGAGATAAAACAATAAAAGTATTTTTCATCCGCAATCTTTCAAAGTCAAGAAAGCACAGTTTGGGGTTACTTTATTCTTTTCAAATAATGGTTTACTGCAATAAAATTTACATACCATAAAATTTACATACCTTGTAAAGTTTACGACTCACTGGTTTTTAGTATATTTACAGCATTGCACAACCATCACCACTGATGAATTCCAGAATGTGTTCATTATCCCCAGAGAAAACTTGGTACCCATCAGCAATCACTTACCATCTTCCCATCACACCCCCACGGCCACTAATCTACTTCCTGTATCTATGCAGTGACCTATTCTGGATATTTCATATATAGAATCATAATATGTGGCTTTTTGTGACTGATTTCCTTTACATATCATATTTTCACTTCTCTTGGCCATGTACCTAGGAGTAGAGTCATTTTCATACAACATGTAACATTTTGAGGAACTGCCACACTGTTTTTTTTTTTTTTTTTAAGATTTTATTTATTTATTTGACAGAGATCACAAATAGGCAGAGAGGCAGGCAGAGAGAGAGAGAGAGAGAGGAGGAAGCAGGCTCCCTGTTGAGCAGAGAGCCCGATGCAGGGCTCAATCCCAGAACACTGGGACCATGACCTGAGCCGAAGGCAGAGGCCTTAACCCACTGAGCCACCCAGGTGCCCTGCCACACTGTTTTCTAAAGTAGCTGCACCATTTCACATTCTCACCAGCAGTAAATAAGAGTTCTAACTATTCCCTACCCTACTCAGTATTTACTGTGGTCTGTCTTTTTGATTTTAGACATCCCAGTGAGTGTGAAACTGTACATCACTGGGCTTTCTTTTTTTTTTTTTTGTATTATTAAGGTATAATTGACATATAACATTACCTTTGTCTCAGGTGTATGTAATGATTTATGTATATATCATGAATCACCACAATAAGTCAAATTAACATCCATCACTATAGTTACAAAACTTTTTGATAACTTTTAAGATCTATTCTCTTACAAACTTGCAAATAATACAGTATTAACTACAGTTACCATACATGTCCATTACTTAATCATTTTACAACTACAAGTTTCTACCTTTTGACCTCCTTCACCCATTTCATCTACTGTCCACCACCTCCACTCCCTTGTTTCTGGCAACTCTATCTATGAGTGTGTTTGTTTTCTTCATTCCTTTTTTAGATTCCATATATAGGTAAAATCATATAATAGTTGTCTTTTTCTATCTGACCTTTTTTACTTATAATAATGTCCTCAGGGCTCTTACATGTTGCTGCAAATGACAGGACTTCTTTCTTCCCTATGACTGAGTATTATTCCATTGTGTATGTATACATGTGTATGTATACACACACGCACACACCCCACATCTGCTTTAGCCCTTCAGCCATCGATGGACACTTAGTTTCCTTGTATGTCTTGGCTACTATAAGTAATGCTCCAATCAACATGAGGATGCAGCTATCTTTTCCAGTTAGTGTTCTCATTTTCTTAGGAATTTCTGGATCATATGGTAGTTCTGTTTTCAATTTTTTGAGGAAACTCCATACTGTTTTCCATAGTAGCTACATCAGTGCATTCCTGTATTCCCACCAACAGTGCACAAGGGTCCCCTGTTCTCTACATCCTCACCAACGCTTGCTCTCTCTTGACTTTTTGATAACAGCTATTCTAACAGGTGTGAGGTGGTATCTCATGGTGGTTTGGGTTTACATTTCCCTGATGGTTAATGATGTCGGGCACCTTTTTGTGTACCTGTTGGCACGTGTATGTCTTCTTTGGGAACATATCTATTCAGATCTTTTTACCCATGTTTAAATTCGATTGATTTGGGGTTTTTTTGTTTATTTGTTTTGCTATTGAGTTGTATGAATTCTTTATATATTTTGGATATCAGCCCCCTACCGATACACAATTAACAAGTATTTTCTCTCATCAAGTAGGCTGCCTTTCCATTTTGTTGATGGTTTCCTACACTCTGCAGATTTAATTTAAATATAGTCCCACTTGTTTATTTTTGTTCTTGCTGCCTTTGTGTTTGGTGTGAAATCCAAAAAATCATCACCAACACCAATGTCAGGGACCTTACCACCTGTGTTTTCTTCTAGGAGTCTTTTGGTTTCAGGTTGTGTTTAAGTCCATTTTGAATAAACTTTTGTATTTGGTGTAAGATAGTGGTCCAGTTTAATTCTTTGGCATATGGCTGTTCAGTTTCCCCAATACCATTTATTGGAAAGACTGTCCTTTTGCCATCGTATATTCTTGAATCCTTTATCATGAACTAATCATTCATATGTGTGTTGATCTATTTTAGCAGTCTCAGTTCTGTTCATCTAATCTATGTGTCTGTTTCTATGCTGATATACTATACTGTTTTGACTGCTATAGCTTTATAATACAGCTTGAAATTAGGAAGCATGATGCTTCCAGTTTTGTTCTTTCTCAAGATTTTTCTTTGGTTATTTCTTTCATGGTTCCACACAAATTTCTCATTGTGGTTTTGATTTGCATTTCCCTGATGACTAATGATGTTAAGCCATCTTTTCATGTGCTTACTGGCTATTGGCATATCTTATTTGAAAAGATGTCTATGCAGATGTTTCACCCATTTTTAAGACTGGTTATTTGTCTTTTTATTATTTAGTTATGAAAGTTCTTTATATATTCTGGATAAAAATCTCTTACTGGATACATGGCTTGCAATTTTCTCCCATTATGAGAGTTGTCTTTTCACTTTTTTCCTCAGCTTTATTGAGATATAACTAACATGTATCATGGTGTAAATTTAAGGTGTACAAACAGTTTTCACTTTCTTAATGGTATACTATGAAGTACAAAAGTCCAATTCATCTAATTTTTCATTTATTGTTTGTGCTTTTGGTGTCATATCTTAGAATGCTTTACTTAACTCAAGAACATGAAGATTCACTCCTATGTTTTATTCTAGGAGTTTTATAGTTTTATTTCTTACATTTAGGTCTTTAATACAGTTTTAGATCATTTTTATGTATGTTATGGGTTAGAGGTCTGAATTAGTTGTGTGCACATGGATGTCAGCTCCACCCCAACACCATTTGTTGAAAGGACTATGCTTTTTCCACTGAATGGTCTTGGTATTAGGCCATTTTGTTCTCACAAAAAGCTGTGGCCCCATATTGAGGGGACAGTGCACTGTGTGGGCCTCAGGAGATGGGGGGTCACGGCTCTGCTGTCAGCTCTAGAGCAGACCACTCAACTTCCTAGCTGCAGGTTTCTCATAGTACAGTGCCACAACTGTACCTTTATAGGACACTTTACAATTCAAAAGTGCTTTTGTTGGAGCTTTATAACAATTTTAGGAGAAATAGAAAGCAGTCCTGAGGTTCAGAGAGAAGGATTTTATAAAGTCACACTGAAAGTCAGCAGCAGCAAATCTGGGCCTCTGTTCCTGGAATGGTGCTCACCACAAAAGCAGGGCTTGGCCTTTCTGAGGCTTAGACTCTGTACGGATATCCTGAAAGCCTCAGATTCTCTGGCGAGAAACAGAAATACACATATGTACAAGTGTATATGCACCCAGAGAGTTGCCACGTTGCCTACGTTTTCTAAGGATTCATGAACTGCAGATGAGAAAATCTTGAACTAGATGACCTTTAACATCCTTTCTAATGTATTGTTGACAACAATTAAAATGTTATTAATATTAGATTATTATAAGAGAACATGAGCTGTGTCCAATTAGTAGAGTGGTTTCCATATGGTGGTGATTGGAACGCTCCCATTTTTACCTATTATAAATGATCACCAAAATTGAATACTTGAGGTCAGATATGTCACACTTTGAGATTCCTCACCCAAGAACATTCCAGCCCTTGAACTTAAGATCTTGGCTATTTCCTGAGAGACTGCTATTAAGAATCATTTTGGAATTTTTCAGGTGAGGCCCACTGCCTTACTCAGTGGGTTTTTCAGTGTTCAAACTCATTCTTACGTTGATCTTTATTCTCTATGCTGACTAGTTTCTCTTTTTCATAATGAGAATATTTAGGGAACAACCCTGAACCAAAGCTTAACTATGGATTTCATTTTTTTAGTCTATAGTGAGGCAGATGGCTCTAGTCACCAGAGAGTATCCAGTGTGAACAGTTTATCAAAACTACCCCACAGATACCCCCTCATCCTATCTCTTACCTCAAAATATGGATTAAAGAGTACACATGTTTAGAATTTTAAAAGCAGAAGCTGAGATGAATGAAAAACAAAAAACAAAAACTAGTCCCCACTGCATATATACACTGGACCATAAGCTTCACAGGAGCAAAGACCTTGACTATTTCTGTTCACCAGTGAATTCCCTAGAGTGGCACACAGGTCAAAATACATCTAAAATTAAAAAATGAAAAGCCATTTGAAGAAAAATTCTACTTACTTATAACAAAATAAATGAAATATATTTAAGTACCCTACAAATACTCCATAGAACTATTATCTTCTAAAGTAAAATGAACTGGAAAAACATATTTCAATAACAATTTTAGTAAGGAAAAATATGTCAAAAACAGTAGAAGGAAGAGAATTTCATAACAAATTGATAAATAATGCCTCACTTCTTTCAGGTTTTTCAGCTGAAACAAAAAGAAAAATTTATGGAGAATTTAAAGAAACATAAAATTATTTATAATATATGTTACCCTAGACCACATATATCATTTGCCTTTCTGGGTCCTTATGGATGAATGATGCTGCCTCCAAGTCCCACATGACTTGGCCTCTCCAGCCTCACTCCCTACCTGCCCCCATGCCGGGCCCACTGGTCCCTCAGTGCTCTCATTAAGCCCTGCATCAGGGCCTGGGTGTTCACTCTCCTCTCTACTCAGAACATTTTGCCCCCAGATATTTACGTGGCTCACCCCCTCCTTTCTTTCCCTCACAAGGCCTTCCCTGACCTTGCCATCTATAACAAATAATTCCCTTCACTCCATCTTCTCACTGCAAGCTTCTCTTCAGAGCACCCAGCACATTTGACTGTAAGGAAGACTGCTCATGTCTTCACTTGTCTAGCTGGCCTAAAACCCTTCATGCTTCCTAACACTTAGAAGAGTCCCTGACACAATAAGTTGCCCAAGAAATATTACTTGAATTAATAAGGTGGCATTAACCCTGAAATTTGAGCATATAATTCCTCAATGACCTTATTATATAACTAACAATGGAGTGAACTTCACATATGAAATACATGAAATTTTTAAAATCTCAGTGAATGAGCCAACGTTTCCTGAATAAAAATGTTGCCTCAGAAAAAAGATTGGTTTGGCAAAAGAATTAGATGTGGGAAAAGATAACCAGAGACCAGAAGAACACTTCCTCTAACCTTTAGTTTCAGAGACAAAGGAGGCTCAAAATATCAGTAGGCTGGAAATACCTAAGACCACACAAGCAGCTGCACTATTTTACTGTTCCTCAAGACTTTGAATCTACAAGCAAAAGTTGTCAATCAATGAGAACAACAATAAAACATTACTGTCTACTGTGAATCAGTCTTTCTCAGCAGAAATCCAGCAAAGCTGGCATTTACGTAGCAACTAGGACTTGAAGCTCATCTGTTTTAATAGCCACAATAAGAGTGTGGATCCAGAAGAATTTCAGGTCAGTGGGCAGGAAGGGCTTTCTCGAGGGGATCTAGAGAGGGTACATTTTAGAAGCACCTTCCCTAAGCAGCAGGGATCATGTCCTAATATAGGAAATCCAAAGGTGAAAAGAAACAGACCTCTGTCCTTCTCACCCGCCTTACAGGTAATGGATGCAACAGGGACTAGGAAAGGAATGGCTGAAATGTGTGTGCAGCCAGGTGGGAGATAGGGAGTGAAAGAAGGTGAGATAACAAGGACAAATCAAAGAAGGGATCAGGGAGGAGATGGCCTACATAAGCAAGTACAGGAGGGATGTGAAGCATTCTAATGGGCCAGCATGAGCAAAGGGAGGGAAAATGCACTGGCATGTTTGGGAAATAACAAATCTCCAGTTTCAATGGAGAAAAGGACTAGAAACAGAAGACACTGATTTTGTACACACCAGTAGAGGCCTTTCTGGAACAGGCTTTCTGTGTGGGTCTGTAGTTGGGTTAACTGGTACTGAGGAGGCAACAATGTTTCAGAATGGAGGAGCAGCATCATTCCCACCAGGGCTTCTCGCTATGCAGGACAGTCCCAGTCTTAGCTCTGTTTGCTCCCAGCCCAGTCAAGGCCCAGCTCAGAAACTTTTATTCCTCACATTTATAAGCCTAATTTTATATGATTTTTCCTTACATTGTACTTATATTTTTGTTTAAAACCTCTTATAATTATGAATTGGGGCATCAAATAATCATAAGGTTATTACTTCACTGAAGTGATAAACTCCTGCTAGACTAAATAAATGTGACATCTTTGTTTACCTTTGTAAGCTCACTGTAAATTAATATGTAGTTTCCGTTAATTTTTTGAAATCTTCTAAGCAGAGTAAGGACTCCCATTGGGAATCAGCACTTTTATTATATAGAAAAGGGAATGATTCCCAGACAAACCACGCTCCGTAACAACTTTGATGAGAGTTACTGCAACACCACACTGTTTCTGACTCTTTCCACTTTCCACACTGTGGGAAAACTCTGTAGGGACCAGAGTTTTCCATGTGTCATCCTTATTGCTTATTATCAATGTAGGGTATGAAAAGATCTGTTGAATGAATGAATAACTAACACTAATTTTTTTCCTACAAGTTAACATTTTTACCCCTAAAGACAAATTGAAACGTTTACTAATCAGAGTGGAAAAGATATATGGTACTCTACTCTCAGGAGTTTTCTGACATTTTTGCTTTCTGGAAGAGCACATTTCTGGCTGTGGAAGGTCAACCACACTAGTGATTTACCAAATCTTATAACCCTTTCCATTTACTAATATCTAAAGGAAGCTCAGCTATCCCAAGGACATTCCTTCAGTTTGAAAATCTTCATTTCTGAAATGGGTTTTTTCCCTACTTTAGCAGTAACACCTCAATCACAATGCTTTGCCATATTCTATATCCTCCAAGAATATCTCTCTGGTCCCATTCCTTAAAACTTTTCTTGACTTCTCATTTAAGGAAGGCCACAGGTTGGGGAGGAGTCAAGATGGCAGAGAAGTAGCAGGCTGAGACTACATCAGGTAGCAGGAGATCAGCTCGATAGCTTATCTAAATGTTGCAAACACCTACAAATCCAATGGGAGATTAAAGAGAAGAAGAACAGCAATTCTAGAAACAGAAAATCAACCACTCTCTGAAAGGTAGGACTGGCAGAGAAGTGAATCTAAAACGACGGAAAGATAGACCACGGTGGGAGGGGCCGGCTCCCGGCAAGCGGCGGAGCAACGGAGCGCAAAATCAGGACTTTTAAAAGTCTGTTCAACTGAGGGACATTGCTCCAGAGGCTAAACAGGGGTGAAGCCCACACAGGGTCAGCGTGGCCCCAGGTCCCGCAGGGACACAGAAGGATCGGGGGTATCGGAGTGTCGCAGAGCTCGCAGAGCTCGCAGGTCTTAGAACGGAGAAGCCGGCTAGACAGAGCCGAGGACTGAACTCTCAGTTCGGTGTTACCTTGAGCTGGTCGCGGGCTGGGTGAGCTTGGAGCGCGGCTGGAGGCTGGGGATACGGGAGTGATTGGGTGCTGTCCTCCAAAGGCAGTCCTGAGAGGAAAATATATAGCGGTACAAGCCTTTCTCAAGAAACAAGAAAGGTCTCAAGTACATAACCTAACCCTACACCTAAAGGACCTGGAGAAAGAACAAGAAAAAAACCCTAAACCCAGCAGGAGAAGAGAAATCAAAAAGATCACAGCAGAAATCAATGAAATAGAAACCAAAAAAACAGTAGAACAAATCAATGAAACTAAGAGCTGGTTCCTTGAAAGAATCAATAAGATTGATAAACCCCTGGCCAGAGGCACCAAAAAGAAAACAGAAAGGACCCAAATAAATAAGATCATGAATAAAGAGGAGAGATCACAACTAACACCAAAGAAATACAGACAATTATAAGAACATACTATGAGCAACTCTACGCCAACAAATTTGACAATTTGGAAGAAATGGATGCATTTCTAGAGACATATAAACTACCAGAACTGAACCAGGAAGAAACAGAAAACCTGAACAGGCCCATAACCAGTAAGGAGATTGAAACAGTCATCAAAAATCTCCAAACAAACAAAAGCCCAGGGCCAGACGGCTTCCCAGGGGAATTCTACCAAACATTTAAAGAAGAACTCATTCCCATTCTCCTGAAACTGTTCCAAAAAATAGAAATGGAAGGAAAACTTCCAAACTCATTTTATGAGGCCAACATCACCTTGACCCCAAAACCAGACAAGGATCCCACCAAAAAAAAGAGAACTACAGACCAATATCCTTGATGAACACAGATGCAAAAATTCTCACCAAAATACTAGCCAATAGGATTCAACAGTACATTAAAAGGACTATTCACCATGATCAAGTGGGATTTATTCCAGGGCTGCAGGGTTGGTTCAACATCCGCAAATCAATCAATGTGATAGAACACATTAATAAAAGAAAGAACAAGAACCATACGATACTCTCAATAGATGCTGAAAAAGCATTTGACAAAGTACAGCATCCCTTCCTGATCAAAACTCTTCAAAGTGTAGGGATAGAAGGCACATACCTCAATATTATCAAAGCCATCTATGAGAAACCACTGCAAATATCATTCTCAATGGAGAAAAACTGAAAGCTTTTCCGCTAAGGTCAGGAACACGGCAGGGATGTCCATTATCACCACTGCTATTCAACATAGTACTAGAAGTCCTAGCCTCAGCAATCAGACAACAAAAAGAAATTAAAGGCATCCAAATCAGCAAAGAAGAAGTCAAACTATCACTCTTCGCAGATGATATGATACTATATGTGGAAAACCCAAAAGACTCCACTCCAAAACTGCTAGAACTTGTACAGGAATTCAGTAAAGTGTCAGGATATAAAATCAATGCACAGAAATCAGTTGCATTTCTGTACACCAATAGGAAGACAGAAGAAAGAGAAATTAAGGAGTCAATCCCATTTACAATTGCACCCAAAACTATAAGATACCTAGGAATAAACCTAACCAAAGAGGCTAAGAATCTATTCACAGAAAATTATAAAGTACTCATGAAAGAAATTGAGGAAGACACAAAGAAATGGAAAAATGTTCCATGCTCCTGGATTGGAGGAATAAATATTGTGAAAATGTCCATGTTACCTAAAGCAATCTACACATTTAATGCAATCCCTATCAAAATACCATCCATTTTTTTCAAAGAAATGGAACAAATAATCCTCAAATTTATATGGAACCAGAAAAGACCTCGAATAGTCAAAGGAATATTGAAAAAGAAAGCCAAAGTTGGTGGCATCACAATTCCGGACTTCAAGCTCTATTACAAAGCTGTCATCATCAAGACAGCTTGGTACTGGCACAAAAACAGACACATAGATCAGTTTAACAGAATAGAGATACCAGAAATAGACCCTCAACTCTATGGTCAACGAATCTTCGACAAAGCAGGAAAGAATGTCCAATGGAAAAAAGACAGCCTCTTCAATAAATGGTGCTGGGAAAATTGGACAGACACATGCAGAAAAGTGAAATTGGACCACTTCCTTATACCACACACGAAAATAGACTCAAAATGGATGAAGGACCTCAATGTGAGAAAGGAATCCATCAAAATCCTTGAGGAGAACACAGGCAGCAACCTCTTCGACCTCAGCCGCAGCAATATCTTCCTAGGAACATCGGCAAATGCAAGGGAAGCAAGGGCAAAAATGAACTATTGGGATTTCATCAAGATCAAAAGGTTTTGCACAGCAAAGGAAACAGTAAACAAAACCAAAAGACAACTGACAGAATGGGAGAAGATATTTGCAAATGACATATCAGATAAAGGGCTAGTATCCAAAATTTATAAGGAACTTAGCAAACTCAACACCCAAAGAACAAACAATCCAATCAAGAAATGGGCAGAGGACATGAACAGACATTTCTGCAAAGAAGACATCCAGATGGCCAACAGACACATGAAAAAGTGCTCCACATCACTCAGCATCAGGGAAATACAAATCAAAACCACAATGAGATATCACCTCACACCAGTCAGAATGGCTAAAATTAACAAGTCAGGAAATGACAGATGCTGGTGAGGATGCGAAGAAAGGGGAACCATCCTACACTGATGGTGGGAATGCAAGCTGGTACAACCACTGTGGAAAACAGCATGGAGGTTCCTCAAAATGTTGAAAATAGAACTACCCTATGACCCAGCAATTGCACTCCTGGGTATTTACCCTAAAGATACAAACGCAGTGATCCAAAGGGGCACGTGTACCCGAATGTTTATAGCAGCAATGTCTACAATAGCCAAACTATGGAAAGAACCTAGATGTCCATCAACAAATGAATGGATAAAGAAGATGTGGTATATATACAGAATGGAATACTATGCAGCCATCAAAAGAAATGAAATCTTGCCATTTGCGACGACGTGGATGGAACTAGAGGGTATCATGCTTAGTGAAATAAGTCAATTGGAGAAAGACAACTATCATATGATCTCCCTGATATGAGGACATGGAGAAGCAACATGGGGGGGGTAGGGGGATAGGAGAAGAATAAATGAAACAAGATGGGATTGGGAGGGAGACAAACCATAAATGACTCTTAATCTCACAAAACAAACTGGGGGTTTCTGGCGGGAGGTGGGGTTGGGAGGGGGGAGGGGGTTATGGACATTGGGGAGGGTATGTGCTATCATGAGTGCTGTGAAGTGTGTAAACCTGGCGATTCACAGACCTGTACCCCTGGGGATAAAAATACATTATATGTTTATAAAAAAAAAAAAAATTGGAAGGGGAGGCAAACCATATGATACTATGGACTCTGAAAAACAACCTGAGGGTTTTGAAGGGGCGGGGGTGGGAGGTTGGGGGAACCACGTGGTGGGTAATAGGGAGGGCACGTATTGCATGGAGCACTGGGTGTTGTGCAAAAATAATGAATACTGTTATGCTGAAAAAAATAAATAAATTTAAAAGACAAAAAAAAAAAAAAAGGCCACAGGTTGATAGAAAGAAAACAATTACACTAAGTCTCTTTAGTTTTGTAGAAAATCTTAATTTAAAAATACTTTGTCATTCCAATTATCACAAATCAGCTATATCATACATCTTTTTCTTTTCTAGTTTACAGTGGTATCAGCTGGTGATAAACACAGAAAAACCTGTAACAATTTTTATGTGAGAAAATAGAATCAGAAGTAATTATCCAATTTTTCAAGAAGCTTGCAGAGATTCTTTACAGATAAGCAGAAATAATCAGCAAGTTTACTTCATGAAATTCATTACATTGGGATGGTTAACCAAGGTCCACAAGGTCTATGGATCGAATTTAAGGACACACATACTAATTTGGATAAGTAAAATATACACTTTCACTTTTATAAAATTCTATATGAAATTTAGAATTTCTCTCAATTTTGAATATAAGCAAAAATCCTTGGCAGTAATAGTACCACATGTGACTTTTCCACTAGTGGCTATAATAGACATTTTTAAACTACAGTATCGTTGTTACAAAGGTCTAAAGTATCACTTGCACCCATCACTGCTTTGAAGTCACAGTAGTGACTTCAGGTCTTGTTATATAATATATCACATCACAGTATTACTTCACAAGCTTGGCTTCTAAATATTATAATATTAATATATGAATATAATTAGTTCATTTTGTAATCCTAAGTGTTTTTGCTTTATACTTTTGAAAAACATTACTCTTAGAGTACCTATAGGCTTCACCAAACTATTGAAGGAGTCATGGCATAAGAAAAGAATGTCTGCTGTATACCAGTGGTATCAAAGAGTATTAATATTTCAGAATGTGGTTAAAGAAGAAAAGCTCTATCTAAGAGAGATCCTATGTTAGTTCAGAAAACAAATTTAAGAAAACCGGAATGATATCAAACACCTTTTCTGACCACAAAGGAATGAAACTAGAAATTAAACACATGAAGAAAGCTGAAAAATATGGCAAATCAATAACATGCTACTGAAAAACCAATGGGTAAAGGAGAAATCAAAAGAAAAACAAACAAAAAATACCTTGAGACAAACACAAAATTTATGGAATGCAGCAAAATAGTTCTAAAAGGTAAGCTCATAGTGATAAATGCCTACCTCAAGAAATATAGAAAGTTTTAAATAAACAATCTAACTGCAGCTTCAAGGAATTAGAAAAAGAAGAGCAAACAAAAGACAAAGGCAGTAGAAGAAAGGAAATAACAATGATTAGAGGAGAAGTAAATGAAATAGAGATTAAAAAATAAAGAAGACAATACTAAAGATCAATCAAACTATGGACTAATTTTTCATTAAAGATAAACAAAACTGACAAATCTTTACTTAGACTCACCAAGAAAAAAAGAGAGGACTCAAATAACTAAAATAAAATATGAGATGTTAAAACAGAAACCATGGAAATGAAAAAAAAATCATAAGAGACGATTACGACCAATTAAACAACAAGAAACTAGACAACTTAGAAGAAATGAATAAATTCCTAGAAACATACAACCCACCAAGACTGAATCATGAAACAGAACATCTGACCAGACCAATTACAAAAGGAAATTGAATCAGTAATTAAAAACCTCCTAAAACACAAAAGTCCAATACCAGATGGCTTCACTGGTTAATTGTGCCAAAGATTCAAAGAAGAATACCAATACTTCTCGAACACTTACAAAAAACAGAAGCGGGGAAAACTTTTCCAAATACATTTTATGAGGCCAACACTACCCTGATACCAAAAGCAGACAATGATGCCACCAAACAAATAAATAAATAAATAACTGGCTGATATCCCTGATGAACATAATACAAAAATTCTCAAAAAAATTGGCAAATTTTAATGATCATTAAAAAAAACTTATACACCATGATCAAGTGGAATTTATTCCAGAGATGCAGACACAAGGATAGTTCAACAGCAGCACATCAATGTGATATATCAAACTAACAAAATGAAGGATAAAAATCATATCATCATCTCAAAAGATGCAGAGAAATCAACTGACAAATTCACCACATATTTATAATAAAAACTCAACAAAACGAGTAAAGAGGAAATGTATTTCAACACAATAATGGCTATATACAACAAGCCCATAGCTAAAATCATATTCAGTAGTGAAAGGCTGAAAGCATTTCTTCTAAAATCAGGAATAAGACAAGGATGCACACTTTCACCACTTTTACACAACATAATATTCGAAGTCCTAGCCAGAGCAGTTAGGAAAGGAAAAAAAAATTAAAGTCATCCAAATTGGAAAAACAAAAAAAAAAACTATCACTATTTGCATATGATAAGATATTATATGCAGAACACCCTAAAGGCTCCAACAACAACAACAGAAAAACCTACAACTGTTAGAACTAATAAAGTCAGTAACGATGTGGGATATAAAATCAATCCACAAAAATTTATTTTCTTTCTGTATACTAATAACATTATTAAAGAAGAATAATTAAGAAAACAATGCCAATTACAATTGCATCAAAAAGAAGAAAAAACTAAAAATAAATTTAACCAAGGAGGTGAAAGGCCTATATATGGAAAACTACTAGTCATTGATAAGAGAAACTGAAGAAGACACAAATAAATGGAAAGATATTCCACATTCATGGATTGGAAGAACTAATATTGTTAAAATGTCCATACTACCCAAAGCAATATACAAATCTAATACAATCCCTATCAAAATTACACTGGCATTTTTCAAAGAAATAGAACAAACAATCCTAAAACCTGTATGGAATCACAAAAGAACCCTAAAACCTAAAGCAATCTTAAGATTTTTATTTATTTATTTGACAGACAGAAATCACAAGTAGGCAGAGAGGCAGGCAGAGAGAGAGGGGGAGGCACACTCTCCGAGCAGAGAGCCTGATGTGGGGCTCAATCCCAAGACCCTGAGATCATGACCTGAGCCAAAGACAGAAGCTTTAACCCACTGAGCCACCCAGGTGCCCCACCCCAAAGCAATCTTGAGAACGAACAAAAATTTCAAGCTGTATTATAAAGTTACAGCAATCAAAACAGTATCAGCATAAAAACAGACACATAGATCAGATGAACAGAACAGAGACCGCTAATATAATCAACACACATATGAATGATCAGTTCATGATAAAGGATTCAAGAATATACGATGGCAAAAGGACAGTCTTTCCAATACATGGTATTGGGGAAACTGAACAGCCATATGCAAAAGAATTAAACTGGACCACTATCTTACACCAAATACAAAAGTTTATTCAAAGTGGATTAAAGACTTAAACACAAAACCTGAAACCATAAGACTCCTAGAAGAAAACACAGGTGGTAAGGTCCCTGACATTGGTGTTGGTGATGATTTTTTGGATTTCACACCAAACACAAAGGCAGCAAGAACAAAAATAAACAAGTGGGACTATATTAAATTAAATCTGCAGAGTGTAGGAAACCATCAACAAAATGGAAAGGCAGCCTACTTGGTGGGAGAGAATACTTGTTAATCGTGTATCTGGTAAGGGGCTAATATCCAAAATATATAAAGAATTCATACAACTCAATAGCAAAACAAATAAACAAAAAACCCCAAATCAATCTAATTTAAACATGGGTAAAAGATCTGAATAGACATGTTCCCAAAGAAGACATACACGTGCCAACAGGTACACAAAAAGGTGCCCGACATCATTAACCATCAGGGAAATGCAAACCCAAACCACCGTGAGATACCACCTCACACCTGTTAGAATAGCTGTTATCAAAAAGTCAAGAGAGAGCAAGCGTTGGTGAGGATGTAGAGAACAGGGGACCCTTGTGCACTGTTGGTGGGAATACAGGAATGCACTGATGTAGCTACTATGGAAAACAGTATGGAGTTTCCTCAAAAAATTGAAAACAGAACTACCATATGATCCAGAAATTCCACTCTGGGTATTTGCCCAAAAAAACCCAAAAACATAGGGACACCTGGGTGGCTCAGTTGGTTAAGTAGCTGCCTTTGGCTCTGGTCACAATCCCAGGTTGCTGGGATCAAGCCCTAAGTCAGGCTTCCTGCTCAGGAAAGACTCTGCTTGTCCCTTTTCCCCTGCCCCTCCCCCTTGCTCATCACTCATTCTCTTGCTCTCTCTCTCTTTCTCTCTCAAATAAATAAAACCCTTGAAAAAAAAAAAACAAACCCACAAATTCAAAGTCATATATGCACTCCTATGTTATTACAGCATTACTTACAACAGCCAAGATATGCAAACAACCTAAACATATATCAATGACTGAACATAAAAAGGAATATGGTGTACATACACACACATACACACACACAGAGGATTATTCAGCAATAAAAAAGAATGTAATCTTCCCTTTTGTGATCAAACGGATGGACTATGAGGGCAGTATGCTAAATGAAATAACAGAAAGAAAAATACTGTATGATCTCACTTATATGTGGAATCTATAACAACAACAACAGCAACAAAAAAGCAAGCTCACAGGTACAGAAAACAGACTGGTGACTGAAAGAGGACAGGGTAGGGGAGTGGGGGCACAGGAAGGGCTAGAGGGGGGTTGAGAGGTGGGAGAAATAGATGAATTGTTTGGGGGGTTTTGGTTAAATAAACTGAATTTTTTCTAAAGATTTTTTTATTTATTTGACAGAGAGAGATCACAAGTAGGCAGAGAGGCAGCAGAGAGAGAGAGAGGAGGACGCAGGCTCCCTGCCGAGCAGAGAGCCCGATGCGGGACTCGATCCCAGGAACCTGAGATCATGACCTTAGCTGAAGGCAGAGGCCCAACCCACTGAGCCACCCGGGTGCCCCAATAAACTGAATTTTTAAAAAGAAGAAGAAAAGCGTCTAAATCTCTCAGAACCCCTATCTAGCCGATAATAAGCTCTAATCAGCCATTCTGGATTCTGTGTATATATAACCTGAAGTGTTACTATTACAACCTTTTATCCTATGGTCTGAAATAGTCAATAGATTCCTGACCTTGATGACTACATATAAAAATGATGTGAATATACTAATGCATTAATGTAACACTAGACTCATACATGCAAATCAAAATGAGTAATCTAATTAGCATTGACACACATTTTATAATTTTTATAATTTTAATCTTCTGAATTATTTTGATCACACATAAACAAAATGATCTAATGCTCCCCCAAGCTCTCTGTTAACAAAGCGTGATGGCACAGGAGTGAATAGAAGTATTACTTAAATCAGAGGTGCTTAACCAAGAGCCTTAAAATCTTAAACCAAGGGATTAAATATATTTGTTGAAGATAATCCCAAAATGACGAGTATATTCGATGCCTGCTGTCAGTTACTACTCAGATTACAGTAACTTGGGGTGTTCTCCATACAGACAAAATAATGAGTAGTTACTTCAGCTGTGTTTAAGGGAACTGAAGCACACAGCAAACACCTTTTAGTCTTCATTATTATTATAAAGCATTACTTTCCATTTTATGACTACTATAATTACATTTGGAATGACCCTACTACTAACAGTAAAGTAGGAACAAAGCATTTACCCTTATACCTAAACAGCTAATCATTCTTTAATTTACAGATCGCCTGAACAAACAAACAAACAAAAGAAATGAGGACTTTCTGAAATGGTTAAGTGAGTCTGAGAAACTAGAACATGGCCTTAGGTGGCAATAACAGAGATCTCAATATCCACACGGGAACAGTTCATTAAGACAAGAAGTACAGCTAACGCCTCTAGGACAAATAACTAGGTAAAGAGGCTTTAAGAGACCAAAGCAACATGCTTTTTGGGTAAATAGTTTTCTGTTCTTCCCTGCCTCCGTTTCTCTTGTCTCTCCCATGAACAGCATATACTCTGTCAGTTTTAGAAGGAATAAAAAAAAATATCCAGGCCATGGGAGAAATGAACAAAAGTCTTGTTTTAATAAGTAACTCCTCACAAGAGACCTAGAGGTTTCGTTGAAAATATTTTATTGAAATTCCCATGAAAATGAACAGGAACTCAAACAAGAACTGTGTGGCAAACTGGCAAGCAAAACAGGCAAAACAGGGGGAAAGATTCACTTGCTAAAATTAGAATAAAATAAAAACAATGTTCAAGAAAGACAGAGGTGAGGTTCAAAGAGAAGTCAAAAGACGTGCACGGGAGGCTGCTGGAACATGCAGGTAAGGAAGGAATGCAGGGGCCCCAGGAAGAGACAGCTGAGGACATTTTCTTTTCATTGCTAGGGGAGATACAGTGTGGGTTCTGACGTCTGAAACTGGTAGGCAGGAACAATGCCAAATACTGAGCTGTTCTAGATCTAAGACACAAACTAAAATGCTGGCAAATCACTAAGACTGATGGTTATTCAAGAAGCCCTGAGTGATCTTATGAAACTATATGCACTATGATGAAAATGCCAGTAGATTACTAACAGGACTTTAATGCATAAAAAGGTAATTTGATGGTCACACTAGAAAGGAACTCAAATCACCACGCTGCTGGGTGTCTTTTTCATAGTGAAATTATCTAGCAAAGTGTATGGTAATGGGCAGAATCAATGAATAGTTAAAGATATGTCCCAGCAGAAAATAAAGGCAGCTTTGTGAGAGTAGATACTGCCTCATTACTTTTGCAAAATTCTTTTTTTTTTTTTAAGATTTTATTTATTTATTTGACAGAGAGAGATCATAGGTAGGCAGAGAGAGTGAGAGGGAAGCAGGCTCCCTGCAGAGCAGAGAGCCGGATGTGGGACTCAATCCAGGATCCTGAGATCATGACCTGAGCCGAAGGCAGCGGCCTAAACCACTGAGCCACCCAGGCGCCCCACTTTTGCAAAATTCTTTAAGGGAATAAATAAGCACACAGGCAAGGAAGAGTATGGGGAAAACCTATGGATGCAATTCACCTAGATTGTCCAAGGTCTTGACAAATGCCATAACAAAGTTCATTTAACGAAGAAATCACAGTAACTAACACTGGGAGAATATCCCAGTGCCTTTTAGGCACCATCAGTGAGCTCACTGCTCCATCCTCAGTAGCCTGCACCCCAATCAGGAGCTTCTAGACAGAATACTAAAAGTAAAAATAGAAACAAACAAGCAAGGGGCACCTGGATGGCTCAGTGGGTTCATAGTCTGCCTTCGGCTCAGGTAATGATCCCAGGGTCCTTGGATCAAGCCTGCATCAGGCTTCTGCTCAGCAGAAACCCTGTTTCTCCCTTTCCCTCTGCCTGCCAATCCCCCTGCTTGTGCCCCTCTCTCTCTCTCCCCCATCCCCCTCTCTGGGAAATAAATAAATAAATAAAATCTTAAAAAAAAAAGAAAGAAAGGAAGAAAAAGAAACATACAAGCAGGAAGAGCAAAAGACAAACAGTAGATCCTTGTCGGTAGCTAGTTTAGGGACTATCCTTATTTAATGTTTTGAAACAGTCTGGCAAAGGAGGTACACTACAAAAATCTCCAAAGTTTCTGTTGTTTTTCCAGAAAAGTGGAAAGTCACACTAGAAATAGCAAATTGCAAGATTTCATGGGGCTGCCTAAAGGAGCTGAGAAATGGACCACATGAAAATAATGCATGTAATACAGGAAGAAGAAAAAGAATGATTGGACCTATGTCCTCTGGACTTCTGAATATTTCCTGAAGACATGAGGCTTTGGTTTGACACTAAATGGCCAATAAAGTGTGGAGTCTCACTAAAAAGAGCAGAGCCAACAGAACAGAAAGCAGTGTCCTTTGTTGAAGACCATGCTTCTTGCACCCCTGGGAGGCCATGAAGTCCTTATAACTGTATTTTAAGAAAGTCCTCTGGAATTCAAAGAATATCTAGAGCACTAGGAAAATATTTAGAGAAAACAGAGCAGTTATCAAATGAAGAGAGGGTTAAAAAAAGTTAGACTTTGGTTTGTGAACTCTCAGCCAGGAAGTGGGTACAATGACTAACGCTTTGTAGAATAATAAAGGATATGAATAGAAAGACCATAAACCAGCTCATTAGGAGTCCAGAAGGCTTGAATGAGGCACACCCTTCGCTTAAGTCCGATTAGGCGCTAAATTAAAAAAAAAAAATAGAAGTCTGTCTTCAACTGAGTGATATCTGAAGAACAATTTACTTAATCTTCATTTGGAGCATATCTCTCACTCATTCTATTGAGAAGCATATTATGCATAAAAGAAACCCAAATTTTAGAGGGAAAGTTAGTAACAGCATATGTGCCAAGCTTAGTGCAGGACACATAATTGGCCTTTGGTAAGTTAAAGAATAAAAGAGCAGAGTATTTCCATTTCATCAAATATGGCAGAGATGCTCAGAAAAGACAGGGATTTCAAAATTACTCCTTCCTCTACAGATACCTTTTTCTAAATTCATGTGTTAGTTCCAAGGACAAATCATTTCCGTAATAACAAAATGATGAGACAAACCTGATGTAAGCATAAGATTAAGGCAATTCAGTAAGATATATTGAAGTTATTCTCTGGGAAGAAAAAATCATGAAAACTAGTATTACCATTGTTAATGCTCTTAGAATTTGTTTAATGGAATTGTACATTATTTTTAAAGTAGTATCTTTCTATAACAAAAAAGGCACAAGGAGGTATTAGCCACATACTTTCAAAGTGAGAAAAAAAAGAGCTGTGTTTTCAGGTTTTTTCCACATTGAAACTGCTGGGCCATACAAAATTTAGATTTTGCAGGAAAACAAAGGTCACACTGAACAGGATCTGTCTTATTTGCTTTTGAATATTGTCCATGAAGATACTGGCTGCAGTGTGAGTGGACCTCCACTTCCCTGAGCTCTATAAAGTGATCAGAGAACAGCATGGACACTGAGGCAGGACAGAGAGAATGATGGAAGAAAATGGAAGACAGTGACGACTGTACCTACAATACTTCTGGCAAAAAGAGGAATTATGCAAAAAAGGAAACGGACTACAAAGTAAAAGGGGAAAATAATCAGGATTCAAGTTGTACTTCCACAAAAACAACAACAAAAAGCCCCAAAGAATTAGAACTCATGAGTTTCCAGAGGCAGAGAAATACTAATTTGTGGTAACAGTAAATCCCTTGTGTTTGAGTGATCAGTACAAGAGAAACCAGAAGAAAATGACACAAGAATTTACTGACGACAATTATTTAAAATACTAGGGCTTTAGTCCTTATTTTGTCAAGAACCAAATCAACCCTGTTAACCCTCAGTTTCCTTCTGCTAAATGAAGCCTTTTCTAGCCCTTTCTCTTTCATGTAATTCAGGATACCAACATGTATCCAGCAAACATCAATTTGACTAATATGAGAATTAGAAGGAGCAAGAGAAACAAATGTTCAAGCTTCAATTCCAAAGAGCCAGTGAGTAATATAATCAGGAGACAAGGCTGGATCTGAAGGTTACTGCCATCCCGGCACTGCTGGCTATCCCACAAGTCTATACATTACTCAGTGCTCATCACCGTAAGTATACTCTTATTCCCTTCACTTATTTCATTCTCTCCCTACACTGAGAAGGGAGTCTTGAGCCAGGCATGCTGTTTAACAAAGGACTGGGGCAGAATTTCTGGCCCATGAAAGGAAAATGAAAAAAACCTGTTTCTGACAGCATGAAACTATGAAGTCTTTATTTTAATATAAAACTAACTATCTAAAAAGAGAGGCACAGGGCAGCACACAAAGCTTGATGTGAGGATCTCCTGTAAGAGATGCCAGATAGCTTTGTCACAGAATATACCTACTGAATTTCTAATATCAGAGCTGGATAGAAACTCTAAGCCACCAATATAGAAGTGGTTCTGTGCTAGAATATTCTAGAGACTGAGTGGTGGCCACCACAAAACCATTAACAATAAGGGATAAGGACAGAAAGAGATGTCCTGTTTAATACATGCCAGCACATTAATGTTAAAAAAAGAAATACTAAGATCTACCATTAAAGAAAGAATTAACTCTGGAGGAAATGAAAACATTGAAAATGATTTTTAAATATATCTCTTTAGGGGCACCTGGGTGGATCAGTCGTTAAGTAGCTGCCTTCGGATCAGGTCATGATGCCATGGTCCTATGTCATTGGGGTCCCTGCTTCTCCCTTTCCCTCTGCCTGCTGCTTCCCCTATCTCTGCTCCCTCTCTCTGTGTCAAATAAATAAATAAAATCTTCAATAAATAAATAAATCTCTTTAATATTTAGCATTGACTTTAAAATATATCTTAAAGAGATGATAAAAACATCAGCTAAAAACAAGAAATATTTTTTTTAAACAGGCAAAATTAAACAAGAACAATTTGAAAAAGATTCCGAATCTGAAAATAAAACATATAGTCAGCAAAACCCAAAATATAAAGATTGAAGAAAGGAACAAGTCTTTTTTTTTTTTTTTAAGATATATTTATTTATTTGTGAGAGAGAGAAAACGGGGGAGAGGGAGCAGGAAAGAGAATCTCAAGCAGACTCCCTCCTCAACACAGTGCTCAATCCCATGACCCTGAGATCATGATCTGAGCTGAAATCAAGATTCAGATGCTTAACCAACCAAGTCATCCAGGTGCCCCAGAAAGGAACAAACCTTTAGAAAATACACCTAGATGCATCACAGCAAGAAAAGATGACAAAAGAATGGGTATATTTGGTGAAGACTTAGCTTTTCTCAAACTTCAATATCTAGCACCAAGTCAGGAACACAGCCAGAAATAAGATTCATCAAAAGAGAGACAGAGGTAAGGAAGGATGATCAGGAAGAGTTGGATTACCAAGACTGGCATCTTCAAGAACTGAAATGCAATAGATGTTTACCAATTTTGAAACCTACCTTGGAGGAACATGGGCAAGTCAGATTTTGCACATGGTAGAGATGGTATTTAGGAAATGGTTTTTTTCTATACAATAAGTAGAAACTCTCTGTTTTTCCATGACTTCGTGATGCAAAAAGCTTAGCTGGGGCCAGAGGCATATTTATGACGATTTGAAAACTGGACAACCTAGAACTAGAGAATGCCAATTATTTCAAGTTTTAGCATTTCTTTTAGTCAAAAGAACATCACTTTCTTTTAACATTTATTATAATAAGACAGTCTTAAATCACTGGTAATTTGTAAATGACATTCTTTGTGTTCTTAAAAATATCCCAGAAAAGGGGGTGCCTGGGTGGTTCAGTGGGTTAAAGCCTCTGCCTTCGGCTCAGGTCATGACCCCAGGTCCTGGAATCAAGCCCCACATCGGGCTCTCTGCTCTCAGCAGGGAGCCTGCTCCCCCCCCCCCCAACCCTTTCTGCCTGCCTCTCTGCCTACTTGTGTTCTCTGTCTGTCAAATAAATAAATAAAATCTTTAAAAGAAAAAATCCCAGAAAAGGACCTTTGTTGGGAGTTCTCTAAGATAAATGAGATATTGTTACCTACTTTACATACCTGAAATTATTATGGGTGCTTTCAAGACTAACTACTCAGGGAAGCACAATTTGGAACAGGTGTACTTCCATCTATGCCAGACACTGACACTGTTATGACACTTCAACTTACAACTGTCAATGGCTCACAACTTTCATTTATGAAAAGCTTCATCCATTTCTGTGTTAGTTTTCCCTATGAAACCCAGTCTTCTGCTACCTTACAGAGAGCTGAAAATATAGTAAGGATTAAATAACAAAGAAAGATGCCCGAAGTTCCTAAAAATGAGGTGCAACACAACCAGAGTTTTATTAATAGTTTACCTTCAAACTTCTATATGAAAGTAGATTTTACATAAATGAATACTGATCTGGAAACAAAATGAAGGGTGAAGGAGTGACCTCATGAGCCCATAAGAATCACGATGACTCTAAACACCGTCACAAAACTTTAAACTTGCCATTAGTTTTACTTATCTCTCCATTCATTGCTACTAATTTAAGGATCTGGGGGCTGTCAAAGATATTTGGTAAAAGCAATTGATCTTTCAAGATAATCTCAAACTCACTATTCAAGACCTTTTTCGCTTTAAACTACACAGTGTTTGAGAGTAGGAGGGCAGCAATATGCCACACTTCTGAAAATTGTTTAGGCCCCACTCTATTTCGCACTGTAAAAGCTAACCAACAGTGGAGTCAGAAACAGTTTTGCTGTCTGAAACCATGTTGTACCCTCCATGGTGAGTGACATGGCAATGCTCTGAGTTTGCTTACACAAGCCAGATCCAGCTGTGCTGGCAGCTTAACTGCTACTCAGAAGTTAAGGGGCAGACAAGGGACTTGAGAAATCACCAGAGAACATTACTATGAAGATGTAAAAAGATAGCCCATTCATTTTTCCTTATTTGTGCCAAGGGAAAAAGGAGAATGAGCCTAAATGTGGGAAAGGAATTTTTAAAACCGTTTTAAAACTATTTTTCATTTTTTCTATTTATAGTCATACATTTAAAATACACTCAACTTAAAACACATCTAAAATTATAGTGTCTCTTTGACATGGAAGTTTCTCTCATTTTATTTTATTTTCATTTTTTGCTTCAGATACAGTTAGTCATAATATTTGTCAAACTATCATTTGATCATTTTTAAATATTCTTCTTCATTGAATAGATGTTTGTGGAATGACTCGTGGGGCTCTGGCACTGTTCTAAGCACCAAGAATACAGCAGTGAACAGGACAAGCAAAAATACTTGTCTTTGTACAGCTTACTTTCTAGGGGGGAGGAGAAGAAAATGGACAATATAAAGAAGTAAAATCTATAGTAATTTCGATGGTGAGAGGAAGTATAGAGAAAAACAAAGTGGGGAATGGAGATAGGGAATGTTGGGTTGCATTTTTAAATAAGAAGAGGCTTCACTAAGCAAAAGGGGTAAACATAACAAGAAAAATGTAGTAGCTACAGAAGTAGTAGTTGTAGTAGAAGTCATAGTAAGAAGTGTTTGAAACTTGCCATGCGCCAGGTACTGGGCCAAGTGCCTTACCAGCACTCTGTCATTTAGGCATCATGACAAGTATATGAATCAGGGACTACTATTATATCTATTTTACATCTGGAAAAAATGAAGCTTAGAGCAATTAATGAGCTTGCCTAGGTCACAGTCAATAAGTAGTGGAGGTGGGAGTAATACTAGGGAAAAAAATAATAATATAAGGGAAACAACCAAACCACCACCACCACTACCACACACACACACACACACACACACACACACACAGCACCATCAACATACACATGCATCCATGTATTCTTTATATTAGCATTTACCATAATACATAATATTTTCTATAATCACAAAGTAGACACATAGAATTGGTGACCTAACTTTTCTGTACAATTTAATACTAGGTTGATACTTCACTTTTTCTAAAAGCAAGGTGGCTGTGACTGACAATCAGGTTCCCCAGAATATTACATTTTTAGGATTTTTTTTTCACAAAGATTATTTATTTATTTGTCAGAGAGAGGCAGGGGAAGAGAGAGAGAGAGAGAGAAAGACAGGCAGGCAGATGGAGAACCAGGCTCCCCACTGAGCAAGGAGCCTGATGTGGGACTTGATCTCAGGACCCGGGGATCATGACGTGAGCCAAAGGCAGACACTTAACCAACTGAGCCACTCGGGCATCCCTAGGACAGTTTTCTTAATTCAGAATATATTTTCCCATAGATGCAATATTATAAACAGTGGCCTGATTTTCACATAAACCTATTTGATTCAGAAAACAGCTTAAAAAAGAAATTCAATTTTAAAAAAGAAAGAATGCAGTTAATATGTCCTAACTGCAACTAATTCCCACTTCTCCCACTCAAACCTATCCTTGTCATCTCTGTTTAGGGCTCCGTCCCTTTGGGACAGAAGCCACTCCCTCTGCGGGGGCTCTAAGTCCAAAGGGTAGGGTGTTCTCCAGTTTGGGCTCCCTATCCATCTCACCCTCTAAAGCATGTTTTTCCCTGGTGGAGCACCACCTCATGTGAATTTTAGGAGCATGCATGACATTGGCAACAATGAAGTTAACAACAAACAATTATCTCATACTAAGTGAATGTGCACAATAAAATGGCTGTAGTCATTCAATGAAATTGTCAATGTTTAAAAACAAATTAAAATAAAACCAATGCCTTAAAATGAGGAACAGATTTTTCAATATTTAAAAAAAAAATAGATCTAGCTTTGAAGGAGGGATGTATGTAAATAAATGGCATGGAAAGGAAAAAATAATACATATGAAGAGAAACACAAAGCTTCAGGAAACTGCCAAGCAGACTTGAGAAAGCTGCACTTACACAGACAAGTTCTGCCTAAAGGAGAGTGATGCTGGGGTAGTGGGCAATGAGGATGGAAAGGGTGGTCTTCCGACATTACACTTCAGAATTTTCTTACAATAACATCCCTGAGAGTAGGAATGGAGAAAATTTATGAAGGTTTATTCCACATGACAGAACCAGAGGGTCAAGGGGGAATGGGATCTCGGCAAAATCCTACAGGTTATAATCTAGTAGTTAAATGTAATACATTTTAGGAATTCAAGCCAGAAGAGCCAGAAAAGAGCAAGAAAAGAAATAGATAAAGCTGAATAATTAGAATCCTCTAGCAAAGAAATAGAGATACTCTTGGTGTGGGGAGGGGTCATACTCTTGGTGTGGGGGTAAAGAGGCTATGAGGGAGAACAAAGTTACATGTGTAAATCCCTAGGAAATGGTGTGCCTTACACCAGAATGGCCAGGCTGGTATGCGGTCAAGGTCAGGGAAAGAAGAGAGACACCAAGGGCTTGCACTGGGGTAACCAGGGGACCGAGAGACTCCCAAAGAAGAAACGCTCTGCTTTCACACATGAGTATTTTCACCCAGACTGACAATTTAAGTTTAAGTTAAATAGAAGGAAAATTGACTCTGAAAACTTGAAAGGGTGCTAGAGATCTCGTCTGGTCTCTGAAAAAATACATTCTGAGTGCCCAGAGCATTGCAGGCATTGGATAATGACTCACTTCTTCCTGTGGCCCCTGTACAACAGACTGGGGAAGGAAGACTGGGTAAACACAGGTCCAACGGTACCCACTTTCACGGAGGAAGAACAAAGGTGATTATGTTATGTGTGATGAAGAGAGGCTGCTCTTCATTCTCAGGCTTTCCTCTGCTGTTTCTCATAGAATATGCATAGTAGGGAGATTTCACAAAATAAGTCCTAGTCCCCTCCTCAAGCTCTCCAACAACTAGAAACACTTATTTCAGCAGTAAGATATTTTGTGAGGAAGCGAATTTCTTTTCTGGAAAACCAAAGATTAGCAATCTTAAGTAAGTATCTTTTAATTCTTTATATTTCTAAAATGCTCCCCTACCATTTAAAACACACCAGAAATAATATAATTTAAGTGTTCTTAATATGCCAAAGCTAGGACTATAAACATAAATGACTGTTGAAAACTGTGGAGCACTTGTGAATGTTTTCTTCTATACCAAGCATGCTTCATGCTCTGTACTGAACCATGATAAAGCACATACAAAATTAGTAATAGTCTCTGTGTTCCTCTGCCTTTGGGTCAAACACCTGGCCTGCTGCCCTAACCTATCCTCACAGACATAAGAGGCCAAATGCTCAGAATATGCATAGAAACACTTCTATAGGCTCAGCACCTCTTGGTTGTGGCATGTGGTTACAGGCACAGCAAATGTTTAATGAATGAGGAAAAAAGAAGACTGTTCATGATGGACAAATTACCACAAAAGAAAGTTACAGAAGGAATGATAAAGTTTTAAAGAACAAATGGAAATAACAAAGAATAAACAGAAGGACCCATAGTATGCTATGAAGGAATATATCCAAAGGTGTCCAAAGTTCATGCTACACTGATTATTAACCCAGAAATGGAGGGGTTTAGATTACTCAGGGAAACAAAGCAAGCTTCCGTTTTTGGAAGTTTGATACAAAATATTAATCCCAAACATTTCAATGTATTTGAAGCTAACTCTTCCATATTGATGTTGCTTGAATAGGCAAAATCAGAAACTTTAAAAACCTAACATGTAGAGTTAAAATTGTTTATTATGTTTTTAAGATAAATACAGACCAGATATGAATTAAAATACCATAAACATTGTATATACGTTTATTCTCTCTGTCCATTAATTTGTTTAGTCCTAGGAAATGCCAAAGAGACCAATCAACATACTATTCAAATAGTTATTTGTAATTTTTTTTATTATTCACAAATTTTCTCCTTTGGGACTATTCTTTATTTTCCTATTATATACAAATTAACAGTTCTTAAGAAGATTTAAAGTTCTGAATATTTAATATGCATTCTTTTGAAAGAATGCATAAAATCTAACAAGATAAAAACAGCTTGAATGCAAAGTTCTGCACACAGTGTACATGCCTGTAAATGAGAGTGCACGTAGGCAGGTTTAGCTTTAAGACACTCTGGTTCAGAAATATGAACTCAAGTTTTACCTGTACGGTGGAGACATAATGGTTGGAATCTCTACACATCTGTGGTTCTATATCATCAGGGAAAAGGGTGTTTGGGATTCACCCTTCAGGTGTTTTCTAACAAGTGGAGGAAGTGGGCCTTTGTGGTCCCATGAGCACTGCTCACTTCTCTCCTTCCTCTGACAACAGTAATCCTCCATAAACCGGTAGGGTTACAGCTGGGGCCGCTTACACCACTGTATGCTAATGGAATAATAAATGAACGTAAAGCACTTAATAAGAGGATTAGCTGTACACAGTGGCTCCACACTGGAGTTGGAACCAAGTGTGATGGAGCTATTTCTCCCTCGGACTTAACACCTCAATGTCATTTTTTCCTGCTGTAAAACAGGGCTAACAACATTTTTCTGTCCCATGCATCTGTATCGAGCTTAAAGACTTTTGGAGGTATTTGAGATTCGTTTACATAAAGTAGGGTAAGAACAAAAAGAAATAGTTTTTTCATACACATCTTATCTTGCACAATATTCTGTGATAGTAAACTAGAGCGGAAAGTACATAAATCAAGTCTTCAGGAGGGAAACTGCTGCCATCCAAAAATTCATAACCTCAGGACTAATTTAGGCAAATGACTCCTGAGTTTTCTCTTGGTGCTCAATTTTTTCCATATCCTATTAAAAATGTACCTTACCCAAAAACTGTTGATAAGTCATGTTTTTGTCTAGAAGCTACAAGAACTTGCACGTAGATAGATTTCAAGATAAATTTTAAGTTATTCACTGTGAATTTCAAGGTTTTCCACCATTTGACTCCATCCCACTTGTTGAATCTTACCTGTTAAATGTTGGGACCATGCCTGATGGACAAGAGGTCAAAGGGTTTTCTCCAGTACAAGTCCATGGAGAGCAAGGAGTAATACTCACAGATAAACAGGCTTTGCTTATCATTATCTGGAAGCCTAAATAAAGTGTCTGTTTTTATCACTATCTTGGCAAAATCAAAACAAAAGTGTATTTCTGACATACATTCTTGATTTTAAGAGGTATCTTACCCCCCTTAAATTTAAGTGGGATGTATAAAAACTGTATCTCAAACTCATGTGTACCTATATATTAGGCAACTATTTAAAGCTGATTCAGAAGTTGCATGACCAGAGATGTGCCAGGCAGGACGCCAGCTACCAGGCACAGCCTTAGGCTTCTCACAACAACCCTGATCTTACTGGAACATTCCCTTCACATCACTCCTCTCCTCAGCTCCTCAATTTCTCATGAACACCTTTATGGTTAGTTGCCCTCTCACATCCCTGCCCAGGCCTATCCTGCCTTCCACGGTCTGGAGAGGATCAGAGGTGGCAAACTGAGAATGCAGGATGTGACCACAGGGCCAGACTGCCTGGTTTGGAGTCCCAGCTCTACTTTTTAACAGTAGTCCAACTTTAGACATGTTGTCAAAACTTTTTGTAACTAAGTTTCCTCATCTGTCAAAGAGGGAATATTAACATTAACCTACCCTTTGAGGCAACGGTGAAGATTCTCCACAGTAAGAGCTGAGAACAATCAGCCACTCTTATCCCTACCCTGCCCTGCTGAACTCCTTCCCCTTCTGGCCTTCCACTCTGACCTCTGTAGGCCACATTCTGGGGTGAAGAAAATTCTCCATTGACTAACCTTTTGCTCACATGTTGTCTCTGTTTCCTTTTGGAAATCTAGCTCGTTCCCAACTGGTCAACTAATTAATCTATATTCTTACTAATACTGGGAAACAACACACCACTGACAACTCCCAATTTCTTTTTGTTTTTTGTTTGTTTGTTTTCTCTTTCTGTTCTAACTCTTTGGCTGCCAAAGAACAGCATAAGTGAATAGGGCAGTAACACTGTAAACTTATGGATATCAATGAGCAATCATTCTGTGCAGCTTGTAGTCAATTCACATGCTATGAATTAGGTCCCTTTTAGGTTCCCTACCACTCCTTTCCTGTTTCTCTCGTTCTCCAGCACACTAGCTCTCTATTTCACCCAGAAAACAGAAGAGTCATTGGGGAATACATCTTTCCAAATATTTTACTCTACATAGATAAACCTCATTATCTTCTAATACTGTGGTTTATTATATATTTGCTTTTCACACCCCCCCCCCCCCGCCAGCCCTGTCCCAGAACTCCTAAAACCTTTGGACGATGCGACTGATAAAGGACTTTTGATATGTTACTAGTGACTATGGATGGATAGGGAGGACTAAGGAGAGCCAATAGAGTGACCAGAGGGTTGGAGTTTTCAGTCCTACCCCGGGAGGGTGGGGAGGCACCTAGAGGTTGAGTCAGCCACTAATGGTTAATGATTTAGGCAATCATACCTCTATAATGAAGCCTCCATAAAAACACCAAAGGACAGGCTTCAGAGAGCTTCCTTGGCTGGTGAACACCTAGAGATTCTGGGAGAGGGGCACATCAAGGGAGGGCACAAAAGCTCCCTGCCCCTTCCCTACACCCTGCCATATGCATCTCTTCCACCTGGCTGTTCCTGAGTTTCATCCTTTTATAATAAGGATAATAACCAGTGATCTAGTAATATGTTTCTCTGAGTTCAGCAAGCAGCTCTAGCAAATTAATCAAACCGGAGAAGGTGGTCTAATTAATTTATGATTAATCTGGTTTTACACACTGATTTATAGCCAGTTGGTCAGAAGAACAGACACCAGACTTGTGAGCGGCATCTATATAGTCCAAGGAGGGGGTCATTGGGACCCCCAATCTGTAGGCAGTCAGTGGGAAGCACAGGTAAAAAGTTGAGCTTGCAACTGGTATCTGCAGTCGGGGAAGGTGGTAAGATCTCCATCCCACTTGAAGAGCATCATTGACACTGCTTTCCCTTTCTGAAGCCTAAAATGACATCTCCTTTCAGTTCCTGCTGCTATTTTCCGAGGCCAAGACACAGCCATTCACCTACACTGGCCTCTGTGCTATGCCTTGAACCTGTCATGGAAATTCCTAACTTAAAGGCTTTTCATTGTCTATGGCTTGTTACCTGAAGTACTTTTCCTTTAGAAATCTGCATGGCTGAACCCTTCTACTTTATTCAAGTTTTACTCAAATGTTACCTTCTTTTTTTTTCTTTTTCCAGTTTTTTTTTTTTAATTTTTTTCAGTGTTCCAAAATTCATTGTTTATGCACCACATCCAGTGCTCCACACAATACAGACCCTCCACAATACCCACCACCAGGCTCACCCAACCACCCACCGTCCTCCCCTCCAAAACCCTCATTTTGTTTCTTAGAGTTCACAGTCTCTCACAGTTTGCCTCCCCATCTGGTTTCCCCCAACTCACTTCTCCTCTCCTTCTCCCAATGTCCTCCATGTTATTCCTCATGCTCCACAGTAAGTGAAATCATATGATAACTGACTTTCTCTGCTTGACTTACTTCTCTCAGCATAATCTCTTCCAGTCCCATCCATGTTGATACAAACATTGGGTATTCATCCTTTCTGATGGAGGCATAATACTCCATAGCCTATATGGACCATACCTTCTTTATCCATTTATTCATTGAAGGGTATCTTGGTTCTTTCCACAGTTCAGTCATTGCTGTTATGAACATTGTGGTATAGATGGCCCTTTTTTTCCCTACATCAGTATCTTTGAGGTAAATACCCAGTAGTGCAATTGCAGGGTCATAGGGTAGTCTATTTTTAACTTTTTAAGGAATCTCCACACGGTTTTCCAAAGTGGCTGCACCAACCTGCATTCCCACCAACAGTGAAAGAGGGTTCCCCTTTCTCCATGTCCTCTCCAACACATGTTGTTTACTGTCTTGTTAATTTTGGCCATTCTAACTGGTGTAAGGTGGTATCTCAATGTGGTTTTGATTTGAATCTTCCTGATGGCTAATGATGATGAACATTTTCTCATGTGTCTGTTAGCCATTTGTATGTCTCCTTTGGATAAATGTCTGTTCATGTCTCCTGCCCATTTTTTGACGTGATTATCTGTTTTGTGTGTGTTGAGTTATATCAGCCCTTTGTCTGTACTGTCATTTGCAAATATCTTCTCCCATTCCGTGGGTTGCCTTTTTGTTTTGTTGACTGTTTCCTTTGCTGTGCAGAAGCTTTTGATCTTGATGAAGTCCCAAAAGTTCATTTTCGCTTTTGTTTCCTTTGCCTTTGGAGACATATCTTGAAAAGAAGTTGCTGTGGCCAATGTCGAAGACATCACCGCCTATGTTCTTTTTGCCTCACGTTGAGGTCTTTTATCCATTTTGAGTTTATCTTTGTGTATGTGTCAGAGAATGGTCGAGTTCATTCTTCTACACATAGCTGTCCAATTTTCCCAAAATATTACCTTCTAAATGAGGTCCCCATCACCCATGTTCCCTTCTACCTCAATCCCTAGTACTCCTGGTTCCCTTGGCCAATAGTATTTATTGATCACCTTCTAAAATAACATATAATCTGTTTGCTTGCCTGCTTATTTAGTATACCTGTTTAGTATTATATTAATGTCCACCTCACTAGAGCTTACACTGGTCCCCCATGGGTCCCAAACACCTATAACAGTGCTTGGCACAAAGAAGGTGCTCAATAATTGTCTGCTAAGTGACTTAATCTATAGGAGACTAACAGACTTGTTTAGAGATCCAGTCTCTAGCTTCTGTCCTACCCAAAAGATCCCACACACAGCCCACAAAATATACAGAAATTTTTTCAACAGATATTTATTTGAAATAGTTCATGAATAAAAAAGGGAAGAACTACTAAAAGGAAAACAATCCAGCACCACAGAAACAAGCAGATCATCCAATTGCTTCCTGCAGAATAAAGTCCAGATTCTCCCCTGGGACACTCAGAGCCCCTTAACCTGAATGTCTCTACTTGTTACCACTGTGACTTCTTGTCTTACCCTTGCCCAGACCCACACATTACTCACTGTACATTCAGTCCACAAAACTACTCTTCATCTTCCAAATAGGCCATGGATATTCTTAGTTCTAGGACTTTCTTCTCCATTTATTTGTTTGTTTGTTTCATTGCACAGAATGCTGTCTTACTTATACAATGAATTCCCAAGTATCTCATCCCTTTTTTGGCAGGAACTGAATTAGAGATTTCTTCCTCTATTACTTTAGATATTATATCATCAATTTAATAGATGACCCTGCCACCCTGATTTGCTGACTCCCTGAGGGCAGGGATCATTTTGTGTTCCAGCATCTCTGTAGAGGACCTGGCAAATAGTAGATGTTCAAGAAACTTCTGTTGTAGGAAAACGATGAAATAAAAAAGAAAATCTTACCACAAAGCAAAGGATTATTATCAAGAAAGAAACAAAAATATATTAATAGAGATTTTCTATATCTATCTCTTTTGAACTATATTTCATTATTTATTTGTTCTTCATTCTCCAATGTTATCAGAAAACTCTATTTAATAAATGTTTACACAGTCTTAAGTTAAAGCTAACATTAGAAAGATTTTTTGAATTTATTCTCCAGACCCCAATCTTTAATGGCTCCTTCTCTAAAAGGAAAAGAGCAGAAAGGGAAAAGAGGTTTGTATGAGTTCAAAAGAATTTTTTTTTTTTTTAATACAGACAAAGACTTATCGTTAGTCATGTCTGGAATTTAAGTGGATTCTTTTTTAAAAAGCTAGCTCTGGCTGCCAATTTCCTGTGTTCTCCCAGTGCCAGCAGGACTGTGGTGACGGGAATCATTGCTCCATGAAGCTCTGCCCACCTCTGATCACCCACACTATATCTCTGATACATGTCATGGTAACCCTTAAACCCTTAGTTTTTTTTTTTTTTTCCTTTTCTTTCTCTCCTCTCTCTCTCTCTCTCTCTTTTTTTTTTTTTTTTGGTATTGGAAGGAAATGAAGTTAGTAACCTTTAGCATATTCCACTAGAGCAATTGCTATTAGTGATATAAAGGGAAGCTTATACAAAAAAAAAAAAAAAAAAAAACAAACACAATAACTGGTTTCATGAGTACACATTATAGTTAGAATCTAAATAATTTTCTTATTCATTCAATCTGTACTTATATTCTTTGGCTCTCAAGACATATACTGTCTACTTTATTTGATTGGTCTTTATACACTAAAAAACATTTGATTTATTTTCCCTACACACACATGCACCTTCCCAACTATCATGCCTCAACCAAAACAAATATAGATACAATCATGACATAAAGTCAGTATGTAAAAGCAGAAGACTAAACTCGTACTATATATTTATATCAGTTCTAAAATTCTTGGTTTCTTTCCTAGGAGGGAAGGAATATGCTATATTCCATAACTTATAGCTTACAATTTTCACAAAGCATCAAGAAGGCAAACCATAAATGACTCTTCAACAAATATGTATGAGTTATTACTAGGGCCAGGCACTGTGTATAATTTGGGAATAGAAAGAGGAATGAAATGCAAATTCTGTCATTAAGGAATCCATAATATAGGAGGGACACATATATGCAAATAAGGAATATATTAAAATCTATTTAATGCACAATCAGAATGATGGCAAGTGATAGTAGCACAGGAGAGGGAGGGAGCAGGTAATTATGTCCCGGGAAGTCTGGGTCTTCAAAGAAAGGTGACATTTAAACTGAGCCATGAGAGATTACAGGTCTTAACTGGACAATCGGGGGGAAAGGGCACAGAAAGCTAATTGAGTGCTCAAAGTTCCAGAAATCCCTTCTTTTTTTAAAGAAGAAATCATATTGAAATCACCAAAGCAACTTAAAACTAAGAAAAATATCAATAGTAGTTCTCAAACACAGAGAAGGCCATATTCAACAAAAGAAAACATAAAGAATTTTTGAACACTATCAAGAATGTCTAATCAGATTGACTGGGCAAAAATAATCAATTTGAGTTACAAGCACCATGACAGAAAGAGCAAAAGCCTTATAGGTCATCCCACAAACTAGAGAAATCTATGCCCATAAAAGCAGCAATCTGGCTTACAACACAGTCAGGAAAAATGGGGCCACAGAAACTGAGTGGCCACCACTGTGATGACCTTAGGTTTCTCCTGGAGAGGACAACATACTATATAATGGGGGACTGTGCCACAGACAGATCACAGTGAAAGATAGGGGTCCACAGTGATGAAGACAGAATGCAGAAATCCCCCTCTGTACCTACCTCCACATGCCTCTGAGCAGACTCCCCACTAGCTACAGCTCTAGATGAGGCAGCCTGTGACTCCCACTGTATCCGTAGATGCTACCAACACAGGAGAGGGAACAGAAGGTGGGACCAAACAAACAGACTAAATGAATATCACAACCCCCAAAGAGTGGCTTGCCAGTGTTCCATTGTTGTTTTTTCTTGAGGAAGATCAATCAATTAACTCTCACTCCCATTAATATTTCTACAAGTACCTACATAACTGGTTTATTGTAGATTCTGCACTTGGGGAAATACAAATATGAAATGTTTAAAATTATTCTCTCCACCACTGTCTCCAACTGTACAACTTCAAATATTCCTTTCCTTAAGCAAAACTCTCAAACACATGTGGGCAGATCCTAGAACTTGCTGGTTACTCTCAAATATCATCATTCTGGTTTCCTAACTGTTCCACCAATGCAGGCCGGTCTTGTACCCAGGGCACTCGACTAAGCAAGGCCACGCTTTGCTCTGATCCTTTCTCTTCCAACCCAGCACCTCTGACTAGAGTGGGGAACAGTACCTGGTGCACCCCACCTGGTGCATCCCAGTCCAGTATAACGCTTGGGCTTAGTTTCCTATTTTTTGGTGATCTTTGCCTAACAACGAGCAGGGTCATCGAGCCGTGGGTGCACATATGTTAGCTAATTCAGGCATAATTTGCTGGAGTGAACGCCTGGAGCAGGAAGTAGCTGCACCACTACCCAGCTCCCTGGTTTTGGGACAGCATTTTCTGATATGCTCTCTACCTCTAACAGCTGCCTCCAGCAGCACATCCTATAGTCTCTTCTTGGTGGGATTTCCTTACTAAAGGTCCAGTATTCCAGACCAGCAAGAGGGTGGCTATTCCACTGTTGTCCTTTCGTACTGCCCTACCATTTCTCTTGAAATTCTCCTCTCCTCCTCTCCTCTCCTCCACTCAAGTAGAATGCCTCTATTAGTTAGGACTGGGCTCACAGGAAAGTGATGGGAAGGCCAGAAAAGAGACGCTTGTAATAAGATGAAGGTTTAATTCTTTTACTAATGTAAGTCCACTAGTTGTTAGAAAAGACTGGTATAGTATCTCCACAATTATTAAGGATGCAATTTTTTTATATTGTTCCACTACCCACATTGTAAGTCTTCTGATCCTGGGGCCAAAATGGCAATAAGAATACCTGTCATTACATCCACTTTCCCAACAAGAGGATTCTATCTCTTCCCCTTTACAGACTCATAAATACACACACACACACACACACCAACACACAAGATTACATGTCATTTCTATTTGGATGCAATTCAAATTTGAAAAGCAATTTCTTGGAGTGTAGTCACATGTGCACACCTAGATATAAGGGGAGGTAGAAATGTTATTAATATAGGATATGTATTCAGGATAAAAATTCAGAATTCTATTTCTAAGAAGGGGAGAAAGAAATTGGGGGACAACCTACAGCTTCTACCATACTATGTAAACAGAATTCTAACCAAGGAATGAGATATGAGTAATTTTCTTAGAGCATCACCAATTTTCCCAAGTAATTCTTTTGATGCCCACCCCTCTTAGCTTGGTCAGAGGAAGAAACAGCCACAGCATTTCCAGTAGGCCTAATAATCCTTTCCTCTTTTCCTACTCAATCCATTTTGATGGATGGGGAGAAGGTTATAGGGTTGACAAAGAAAGTTCTGGCAGACAAAAAAAAAAAAAAAACCAACAAACTGGTTTTGATGCCGCTTCTTAAGTCTTGACAAAGGAATGAGGTCCTAACTGTTGATGATTCTCTTAATGTAAGGATTTCATGGCTCTAGGATCTCTAGACACAAATCACCAATTGTGCAGAAACAGAAAATGTCCCACTCAACATCCTGTGATGTCCTCCTAAAAGGGGCTGTGACATTCTTGTCCATTCCCAGGCAACACACCTGGTAGCAAAGGCTACCTTTTGGCCTGTGAACCCCCTGGAGCTCAACCCCACTGACCATTTGGTGGGAAGAGGCCCCTTGGAGAGAGCAAAAAGAGATTTCTGCAAGTGCTGAGCAGCGCTTGCCAACCACTGACACTGATCAGTTCACACCTTTCTTCATCAAAATGAGCAGGCAAAGAAAAATCACACAGCACTGGGATAGGATCAGTATCCAAAAACAGGAGGGAGGGGGGGCAAGTGGAATAAGCAGAGGAAAAAAAACCCTTAATCATTATCTTCAAGGAGATCTGAAGTAATGCCATCTCAGAAGCAAGATAAAGCTGCTGTGAAAAAAATAAAGAACTAAGGATTAAGAAATAGCTAGGAAATTAAGAACACAACTGCTTAGGTGAGATACTTGTTGAGGATCAAATAAAATATTCGGGTAATGAAACAAAATACTCAAGAAAATGAAATTCTTCATTTAGAATACCAACTCGGTAATTTTCCAGAATGTAAAGGGAAGAATGATGAGAGAACAAATAAGTGTACATGTTGCATCAAAGAGATACGTGAAATTGAATGCATGAAAGAGAAGAAATAATCCACAAAATAAAATCAACCCTCAAGATAAAGGGCCCTCTAAGTGCTGGGCCAGAATATTGACAGATCACATATGCCCAAACTCTTGGTGGAATTTCTAAAGATAAAGAGAAAATCACTCTAAGCTCCCTAGTAAGAAATAAGGAAGGAATGGGAAAATGAAAAAAATGGAAAAGAAGGGAAGGTCAGGGAGGAGTGAGGAAGGGAGGAGAAAGGAAAGAAGGGGGAAGACAATTCTAAAGGTTAGACATAGTAGAGCAATAATTATACAAATCTGAAAGAAAAGACTCTGATACCAGAGTAAATGTGAAGCTAAAACAAGATACAGTACTAAACAAGATATATTACTAAATGTGAAGCTAAAAGAAAACAGTTTTTGAAAATGGTAAGTCTTGGAAAGTATATTACCAATGCATTCTTGAGGCAAAGTATTACTTGAAAAAGTACCTAAAAAAAAAAAAAAATCCGAATAAATAAGTCAAGCAATGTGTGCTGAACAATAAAGATAATAAAAACTACAGTTAGCCCAAGCCATGTCTTAATAATTAATGCTGTTATGGAATTACCTGCAATTATTCAGAAAGATTAAAAAAGATATGACACAAATATCTGAATATTTAAAATAAACATTATTTCTACAAACCTAGGATTCAAGTAAGGAAAGAGTGATAGGCAAAAATCATGCATAGAATTTCTTTTTATCCTTAGCAAGGATGCAGTGAGATGCAGATACTATTAAATTCTTGGAATTCATAGTTTCAAATATTCTTGAGAGAAACCACCAACAAAATATAGTTGCAATATAGAACTCCAAAATAACTGCAGGTGGAATATAGCTTCAAGAAAATTAGGTAAGTATGAGAATCAGAAACAAAAAAAAATAAACAAAAAGCCTAACAAATTTTTAGAAACATTAAATACAATAGCAAGAATTCGGGCAAATAGACCAAGAATCAAAATAGATGTGAATGCACTGAATTCTTCTATTAAGACTGAAAAGTTCTTCTGAGTATTAAAAAAATTAATTAGATGCTATTTTCAAGATACATACTGAAAACATGAAGCAGAAAGACTGAAAACAAGAGGACAAACAAATGCTAATATAAAATAAAGTAGGGGCACCTGGGTGGTTCAGTCTATTTAGTGTCTGCCTTCAGATTAGGTCATGATCCTGGGGTCCTGGGATTCAGCCAGCCCTGTGTTGGGCTCCCTGCTCAGCTGGGGACCCTGCTTCTCCCCTCCCTTCGCCCCTCCTCCCTGCTTGTGCTCTCTCTCTCTCTCTCTCCTGCTCATTCTCTCTTGTGCTCTCTTTCTCTCTCTCTCAAATAAATAAAATTTAAAAAAAAAAAAGTAAAAGTGGTAATACTAACATCAAATAAAGCCTAATTCCAAAAACAGCATTAGTCAGGAAAAGATATTTTATCTAAATACAACACATTTTTATATTTTTACATTACATTTATATAAATATAAAAATATGAAAGATATGAAAGAATATATAAAAAGAATAAAACTTTAGACTGCAAATCAACACAATGGTTTTCAAATAGATAAAGCAAAAATAATTAGAAATTCAAGCAGAATTAGACAATACAATTTTATTTGCAGGATTTCTATGTAAATCTTAGAATGTTAAAGGTTAAGTAGTCAAAAATAAATAAATGAAAGGGGTTTAGGAAGAACAGAGAAAGGAACGAGAGAGCTGGAGAAGGTATATTCAGTGCTTTCATTTTCCAATGTTCTATACTATGTATGTTCTACCAGCATTAAAAAAGTGAGAAGCAAGCCAACTACACATAGCTGTGGGAGAGTAGCCATGATCAGGACACAGGGCGTCAACTGACAAATCAAGAACAGAGACACCATGGGGTAGAATGAAACACAAGGAACTTAAAAGTTGTTTGGGACCAGATCAAAAAGCCCTGGATGTCGGGTAGGTAGTTTGAATCTAATACAGGTGACGCATCCAGATGTCTCTGTTGGATACACTCTGAAAATGGGACTGAGAATGGAGTGGTGTAGGAAAGCAGAAGAGTGGCAGGAAGGTGAGTGGGGAGACTACTGCAATTGCCCAGGAAAGCCAGGAGGACCAGATTCCAGGAAGAGTAATTATAATGAGACACACCGAGTTCTGCATTGGCACACCCCTCTTCCTACAAACTGAATGTGAAATCTCAAGCCTCCCAATTAAGTAATAGGAATACACATGCCATTTGTCTTAAACTACCTTAAGGCCACCACAAAAGCACACTCTGCAACAGAAATCAGAAATCACAAATACTAATACAACTGAACTCAACAATTATTTGTTAACTACTTGTTAGTACCTTCAATGCACTGCACCTAAACAAGGAATCCAAACTCAACAGTCTTCTTGTCTTCACAAATTAGATGGGACTTTAAAATAATTCCAGAAAAACCTATTCATCTTATTGGCTGTGGAAAAGCTCTTGGTATACAGGTTATTTTGAAAAGTTGGAACTCTTTTGAACCTACTTCACAACTAACAAAAGTTATAAAAAAATAAAAACACACAGAGTCCCTGTCTGAAATATTTAAAAAAAATCTTCTATACTAGCAGTGATAATAAAAGCATATGTTTCCTCAGTTATCATACCTGTAAAGCAATAGAAGAATAAAAATCAGAATCCATACACAGCATGACTTACTGGTTAGCCATAATTAATTAAGTGCAGAGAAAGGCATGTGATAATGTTGTTGATAGATGATGATCATGATATCACACATTTATGTGGCATCAGGGCCCCACTAAGGTTCTAGGATGCTATCTCATGAATACCCCTTATATCCCTCTGAGTAAAGAAAGAACATGTATTATTTCAATTTTGCAAACTGGGAAACTAAATAAAATAATTTACTTAAAATTCCAGAGTCAAAGCACAGTCAAGCTAAATGACCAGCAAGCACACTGCCCATTAAGACATAAATTTAGAAAGCATTTGTCTCTTATACCCCACCCATTCCCCAAAAGAATCTGTGACAAAAATTAAAGCAAAAATTTTCAAGTGGCAGCAGCAGCAAATTCCAAGAGCACTTCTTAGAGTAAGACTTGCTAGGAATGAGGAACTACTCAGGCCCTAACATTTTCCTCGATCGAAAATACTTGTCTTACAATCTCGGAATAGTCAAACCGGAATACAAGAGAATTTAGCAACTTACTGAACTTTGAAACCTGCCTTGCACTAAGCAGAGATAACATTATCCTAGGACTAACCTCTCAAGGTAAGGGAAAGCACTGCCCCAGATTAGCACCAGAGCCCATTTATTTAAGCTGCTACTACACTAAAATCCTGTTTACTATGACTCCAATGCTATGTTTGCCTCAAAAGATTATTTTATCCTAAATTTCTGGTAAAGATCCAATGTAGGTTTTTTTATATTTTGACATTTAGACATCTACCACATGTTAAATTAAGACTCAGTGATACATTCACATAATAACCTGCACTATATACCACATAATTAAATATTCCATTGCTATAGTTCAGCTTGCAACAAAAAGGCCCTTCTCTCCGAAAGAGTACAAAGTGTTCAAAGGTCACTTAAATAAAAATTAATTTGTATATCTCTACATTTTAAGTTATTTGTTAGCCCTCTTCAGAGAATGTCCATTGTCAAAAGACTACAGGGTAATCCCCTTCCACGAGATCAACAATGTGGAAAGTATTTATTAGTCGCACCTACTCCCTAAATGGATATAGATTTAAAACAGCAAAATTTCCAAAGGACTTTTTCTTGGTATAGTGGAAATCAGAACTATGGAGGCCATCAAGAAGCCACTATTCATTATCTATCACATAAAATAGCTACCTGTTATGACCTCAAAACAACTCAAACTTTTAGTACAGAACTTAGCCATTTTTAAAATGTTACATAAACACTTAGTAGTTTATTATAATATTAGCTAATTTAAAAAATAAAATTTTTTCTTAAATCCTTCCTTATATGATTTTATATTAGGAAATTCCAGGACTTGATATAAAGAGTCTACTTTCTGGGGTTGGTCCAATATTGGTATTGACCCAGGCTTTCTGAAATATCACTGGGCCTCAGGACTGTTACCAAAGTTCTAAACTTCTGGTATTGTCAATCACAAAATAGGAAAAGAAATCCTGAACAATTCATCCATTGACATTTCTTAAAATTGTGTGGGGAAAGGGTAGGAGTGATTAGAAATAGGACTGTGGAATAAAATAGCAAGGAATACAGAGACCCTAATTTTAAGCAACTTTCAAATGGGTTTTGGTATTTGGATTTAATGTTACTCTTTAGAAAATTATTGAGCTAATGTTTGACATTAGCTGCTGAAACCTGTATAAAATACAGCAACTGGAATTAAACTAATAAAATCTTATACAGCATCAATCCATAGATTTAATAACTAGATAAGGGTGATTTGCAATGAGTGTATAGATAGTTTATAAGTAAGTGAGAGTTTCTAAAGTACTTAAGAAGTACTTACAGGTGCTTATAAACAAAGTCCTGTTTTAAGTAGTTAGAACATTCTTGCTAAAATCTTGTTTGCACGATTAGTTTGCTTAGTGGAACTTTTTTCAGAGACTGTTACAGTGAGTTTTAATAAGCCTCGTGTCTGGAATGGCTCAAATCCTGACTCAGTGGGGCCTGGATTAATAAGGTTTCAAATAACCTCAAAACACAAGGCCTGTGCAAGATGTTAAGTATCACTAGGACTCGGAGTTCAACACTATGGTCCAAGCTAAGGTAAGAAAATTCTAGTCACTTAGTCTACCACGGCCATTTACCCCACAGAAAACAATTACCCCTCTATGATTCCAACATTGGAAAGGAAAGAAAAGGAGGCAAATTTATATGGCCTGGAGTAGATAGCAACAGGAGATAACATTCTAAATCAACTGGCATTTTGACATGTGATATTAACAGTTTTCATTTTTGTCAGCTTATTATCTATCAGAAATTTTGGTAAGAGTGAGGAAAGCCTAAATCCTATAGCCTGTCACTTCACTATGTCAGGACCCATACCTCATCTTCTTCATCTTCCGTTAATCCAATTAAAACCTAACCATCTGTCTTCTCCATTCCATGAACAGAAGTATAGAGATACACTTCTAGGGTATAGCTTTCAAATTCAGCTGGATCCTCAACACATGGCAATCTTTCTGAATGCATTTCACTCAATGGAACTGCACCATTTCTCTTGAAATACACTCCTTCCCTCGGTTTCTGAAACCACCAGCTCCCATTCTCCTCTTGCTTCTCTTATCACTCCTAACTAGGCTCTTAACATCTAAGACAGCCTTATCTCTTGGTATCCCCAGAAGCTATCTTTTCATAGAACTCACTCTTTCTAACTTTCTTCACAGTAGTTACCAATTAATACACTAATAACCTCCAAATCCTCATCTCTAATTCAACCATCTTCTGAGGTCCAGACAAGCATGTCTAAGCTGCCATTAGAATAGCTCTGCTTGGACTTCTTTCACCACCATTCACCCAACTACACTGACAGAAATGTGGGAACCATCAAACCCATTCACTGGCTTCAGGGCCAAAAAAGAAGAATTGGGTTTTAGATCTCTGCTTATAGCAATATATTTCTTAAAAATCGTCACAAAATAAAATTTGAATTTATTAATAGGCAAACTTAAAAATGAATATTTTATGTAGCATTTTATTGTTTTATTTCTCTATATTATCTGAAAACACTTTCAACATCATTCCACTATCTCTGCACACCAACAATTTTCCATCACCTTTTCCATTCTGTAACCAAAAAATAAGCAAGTAATTTAACTTTCCCTCAAATAAATCAATCATCACAAATTTATATCACTTTGACCTATGAATTCATTTACATGAATCCAGAATACATGAAGTTTTCAGAGTGTTCAAAGCAGTCAGGAGAGCCATTTCCAGGGCATACTGCTAATATTTTACCCTCAAATGTGCAAGTGTTTTGAGCAATATGCTTACTGCAAGTTTTGTGTAAAAGGAAAATACCAATCTGCTGTTATATAATTTCCTGGGGTTTATCCTAGAGATAAATAAAAAGTGACAGAAGATAAGAGAAAGTCTCACATAGCGTATCCTTTGTACTCTTAAATATATGATAGGAAATAAATTACTTTAAAATTTAAAATTATTTTGAGCAAGTTTTAATTGGGTGAAGTAATTATGTAAAAATATCATCCGTTTATAGCTTCAAAGCATGCATATACACATTAGATAATATATGGTATTTTCCCCCTCAACATCTGATTTTCTAAAAATCTTCTTTAACTTTTTCATGAATTAAAAAAAAGAAACCTATTTCATTTGATAGTTCATAGTGACTTAAAATCATCTCTGCTAGAGAAACTGGCATTTCTAGTCAACTTATCTATGTATATAAACACAAAGAAAAAAGAATAAATAAGATATAGAAAAACAGAGTGTATCACCTCAGTGAGTTTTCAAATGTTCTGAATGATTTTAAGAAACATATTGGGGAATTTCATTGTATTAAGAAATGAGGTAAAAGTAAATACATATATTAGTCAGACCCTGCAGTAGAAGAAAATCACGAGAAGGACAATTCAAATAAGAGTAATTACTGGTCTATATCCAAACAATGACAACACACTGACATCCAGCTAAAAAGAAAGATCTCTGTCACTGAGTATAGGAAGTTTTGTAGTTTGAAATAACAGTATGACAAAAGTTATTTTTCTACCTTTCACATTCAAGAAAAGGACAAACAGCTCACAAGTATGTAGAGTTCAAAGGAATTTCTGGCTCTAATATTCCAAAAGCAATTCTACTTTTTATATTCTTGAAAAAAAGAATAATCAATGAAGGAAATGGGCCATATAGAGGTACCTAGGTGGCTCAATCTGTTAAGTGTCTGTCTTAGCTCAGGTTATGATCTCAGTGTCCTGGGATGGAGCTCCATGTTGGGCTCCCTACTCAATTGGGAGTCGGCTTCTCCCTCTGTCTCTGCCTCTTCCCCACTACTTGTGCTCTCTCTCTCAAGATTTTCTCAAATAAATAAATAAAATCTTAAGAAAAAAAATAAAGAGGCTATAGAATAGATTTGAAAAGCAGAAAATAAATAAATAAATAACCAAAACTCTATACAAAGCCTCTCCTTTTAATAAAAGTGTCAACCCTAAACCAACTGAAAGGATCCTAAGGAAAGCAGTGGACAGAATAAGAGTAGCAGAGGAGAGAAGAAATACAGTTTAATGGGAATTTTAAGAGAACCAGAAGTTAAGCCTGGAAGTCTTGGATTTAATTCAAAGAACACTGATGTTCTTGTAAAAGACACTGACACATTCACAGCAGCAGATAAGTCAAGATGGGATAAGGCAGGTATAAGAGAGGGCTACATCTAGCAAGGAAAATTTAATCTGTACCAAAAACTTCTGAAATGAAGGAGATAAAAATTGGTTTAAAAAGATACTACAAATGGAAAGAAAAAGTAAATATTAAAATGTGATCAAAGCCACTAATCTCAATTAGAAATAGAAAATAAAGAAAGCAGTTCTCATATCCTCATTAGCAAAATTCAAAGAATCAGTCAAAAAATAAAATAAATATTATGGTACTCACCAAAAGAGATGGCTTAGACTTATTTTGAAGAGAGTCTCAGTGACAAATGGGAAAATATTAAGTGGTCTAATACATATGTTATTAAAATACAAGAACAGTATGTCTAGGTATAATGCTAAAAAATCATCACAGTTTTAATTTGAATCCTTCAGATCCAAGAAACCTAATGAAACCCTAGCAGGATAACTACTTAGAAAACCATATAGCACATTATAATAATATTATTATAAACTGGTGATACAGAGAAAATTAAAGCAAAGCAGAAAAGATTGGAAGGGAAGCAAAGACAAGAATGACTGGAAATTACTTGTCAGAAGATGTAAAATAGAATATAATGGAAAAAAGATTTTTATAGTGTTGAAAGTCACTAGTATTTAACAAAATCTTAAAAAGAATGATATACCATCATGTGGGGTATATTGCAGAGATGAAAGAATGATTCAACATCTGCAAATGAATCAGTATACCACATTAACAAAATGAAGGATAAAAATCGTGATTGTCTCAACAGATCCAGAAAAGGCTGCTGTGTAAGGGTTCTAATTTCTCTACATCTTCACTAAAGCTTAGTATTGTCTATCTTTCTGACTGCAGACATTTTCTAGTGGTGTGAAGTGGCATTTCACTGTTTTTGACTCGCATTTCCTTGATGGTTTAATGATGTTTTCACGTGCTTACTGGCCACTGACAAATAATTTCTGTATATCAATCTGATATCCTCTAACTTTCCTGAACTCACTTATTTGTGCTAATAATTTTTTCTTGTATTCCTTAGGATTATCTAAATACAACATAAGATCATATCATCTGCTAATAGAGAAGTTATACTTTCTTTCCTATCTGGATATTTTTTTATTTCTTTTACCTGCCTAATTATTCTGTCTTGAACCTCTAGTGAAACATTGAACAGAAGTGAAGAGAGCCCACAATCTTTTCTTATCTCTTATCTTAAAGGGAAAACATCCAGTCTTTCATTTTAAGTGCAATGTTAGCTATGGGATTTTTGTAGATGTCCTTTTTCAGGTTGAGAAAGTTCTCCTCTACTCCCAAGTTCTGTTGAATGTTATTATCATGAAAGAGAGTAGAATTTTTCAAATGCCAAGTTTTCTGTTTATCTTTTGAGGTGATTATGTGTTTTTTGTCTTTATTCTATCAATAGGTTGTATAACATTAGTCAAATTTTATGTTAAACCAATTTTGCATTCCTGTGATAAATCCCACTTGGTCATGGCACACAATCCTTTTTATATGTTGCTGGATTCAGTCTGTGAGTATTTGTTCAGGATTTTTGCATCTATTCAAGAGAGACATTGGTATGTGTATTCTTATGATGGCTTTATCTGGTTCTTAATATTTTAAAGTACATGTTTCACCTAAAATATTAAATTGGCATTATGTCTACAAAACTGCTATGAATCTTAGGAATTTTTTTAATCTAACTGATGCTGTACACATTCATAATATTAATCCCAAGAAAATGGTATTTTAAGAAATAAATATTGGGAATAACATATACTTAAAAATGATTTGTCATGTTTTATAGACACTCAATATGTATGCCTAAAGGTTATGATTTAGGGGTAAATAACTACAACATACACATATCACTTCTCAGAGATGCAGAATACTAAATAGCAAGATTTAAAATAATATAAAAATAATCTTATTTTTTAAATACTTTCTCAATTCTACTATTTAAATTAGGGTAGATAGAATGCTTCCAGTTTTTTAAAATTTATTGTCCAGAAAGCAGAGTTTTACCTTAACTTTAGAAAAACTTTAAAATAACTATAGATAATACATTTTGAAATGCTTTCATAATCATGAGAAAATACTAAGATGAATTCGGATGTATACTTTTTTTAATCAAAATCATCAGCTCCTTAATGAGAAAAGTGCTTAGTAATACAGAAATTCAATGGGGAAGATCATTAATACTTAACATACATGAAGCAAAGTGACTGTTTTCATAGCTAGAATAAATGCTTAACGAGAAAATGTGCAGGATTAGGATGATAATAGAATTTTTTGGAAATAACACATCTTGCCCAGGAAGAAATTTTATTTAAACCATACCTAGATAGATTTATTTTCCTTATAGATGGAATGTTAACTTAAAAAAAGTAAAGCCTGAGACTGAGTATGTGCTTATCTACTAAGCATATCTGAAAAAATAAAACAAATGTGGAAGGTTTTTGAAATCATTTTTCCTCTAAATTTCTTTAGCTCTCCTACCCCCAGCTGAGATGGTCTTGTGCTTCCTCCTTTGCCCAGCTGCTCCTTGTGCATTTGGCTTTAATCAGGTGCAGAGCAGGAACTCAACATCCTGTTGCCTTACTCTGATTAGGAGGAGTCAAATTCTACAAATTGGCAGGTTTCTGCTTTTAGTGATTCTATTTGATGAATCATTTGCTTTTAAGTATTTGAAAAGGGCCATTAGTGAAGCAGCAGCCCAGCCTGTTGCTATTTTCCGGTCTATTTATAAATATCCAAATGCTGACCCTCTTTATCAACTAAACCTAAAATTTAGGAATACAGTGAAACAGAATGGATAAATACCTACTATCTGAAATAATAACAGTAGTGATCAACAGCTAAGATGCTAGCTGTTGAGGTCTTAAAGCAATTAAAATATTAAACTAGCAGACTAAGAGACCAAGGTGCCCTTTTCCTAGGAAGTAAGAGACATAAAATGAGTATGTAAAGGCTGAGTCCAAAAATTCAAGGATTCGGCCCAGAAATACAATAAATATAAAATTACTTTTAAATGAGTTTAAAAATAATAAATATAGAATTAAAGATATAAAGAGAAAAAGAGCCAAAAATTAATATAAGTAAAATATTTATGACTCTCTTAGTCTCCAGATCTTAACTTAAATTTACAAAACTCTAGTCCTTAGTATAAGATATTGAAAATAACTACCATCCTGAAGGGGTAGAACACTGCAGCTATATTCACTAATGACAATGTGCCAAGTCAGTTTCCCTCCCCACCCATTCATGGAAACAGCTTCCCCACCACATCACACACCACACAGCCCACACGCTGAAGCTCCAGTCAGGCTGTAAGGTGATATTAACAATGCGTATACCACCCAGCTGGTACGGTGGCAAGGAGCCAGACTTCCTCAGCTGTATGTCTCGATTTAGAGGTTGTGAAATAGCAAAGTCTCATTAAGACTTGGCCACTGTCTCTTTCTCAACATCATTAAATTGCTAACACAGCAGGCCTAACATCAAATGGCCTTTGTGTAATCCTATTAAGCCAAAGGATGAGAAAAGCTGGACTGGAGGATGAGGGAATGCTTTTCATGGAAACCTGAGTTTCATATCTATTTTATGGCCTGGCAGCCTCCCTAAGCCTACCAAGGCAACAGCGTATAGCAAGACGACACAGATAACACATGTAAGCTTTGCCAAAATCAGGAAGAGGCAGTGCCAAAAGGACAGGAAATGGGGTCTAAAGAAACCAAAGTGGAGCAGTTTTTTTTTTAAGGTTCGTGGGGAGCAGGGAGCTGAGTAAAAATATAAACAAATAGATCAGCCAGAGTATGAAGGGCAAAACCATCAAGGTACTAAATGTGAATGGATAGATATAAGACACATGCACAGCAAGAGTAGTCCCCGATACCTGATGGGCAGCAACTTATGTTCTGAAAGCCAAGTTTAAGTTTGTGACATTTATCTGGTATTTTTTTGCATTTGTGAAATTCATAATATAAAAAGAAGTACAGTGATGCTACACATTACTTAAAACAATAGAGAGTTTAAAATTTAAATTTTAAAAGAAGGGAAAAAATCACGTATCAGATAACTTGTTAAATTTACTAGCAATTATGCAGATTACCAAATGAAAATCACCACCACATTTAACACAATATAAAACTGAGCCTCTAAGGAACAAAATATCTGTTACTTATATGCCACTGGTGCTGGTGCACAAAACACTTCAGACTGAAGTATGTGCTTTTGAATTTCACTGTGCATTTGAAAATATATGAGAACACTGTTCCAAAAAAAGATAAGATTTTGCTCACATGTAAATAGTTTGGAAATCAGTCAATTACAAAGAATTCCAGGCAAATATATATATATATAAAAGATTTTATTTATTTGACAGAGAGAGGTCACAAGTAGGTGCAGAGAGAAAGAGAGAGAGAGAGAGAAGCAGATTCCCTGCTGAGCAGAGAGCCTGATGTGGGACTCGATGGCAGGACTCTGAGATCATGACCTGAGCCGAAGGCAGAGGCTTAACCCACTGAGCCACCCAGGTGCCCCATATATATGTTTAGAACACACTAATAAAGTAGATGAGAGAATCCCCTAAAATACTAACCAACTTTCCTTCTGAAGAATAAAAGACCTATCCAGGCACTTGTCTTCTAAAAACTGTGAGTTCTTAACACACAATTAAGTGATTTTTAAAAAGTTATTTATAATTGACTTTGATCATTTATTGCTTTACACACTCAGATCCTGGGTCAACTTAGCAAACATCAGGCAATACTGATCGGGGTCCTAGAATCTAAGTGAATGACTATGAAACTGTGTTTCCAGAGGTGTTTCAAATACTCAATTTGAATTTCATTTAAATTACATTAAAAACTATATTCATATGTAAATTACATTAACATTTAAAGTAATGGCAACTACCTAAATATGTACTTATGTTGCCAAGTTAAACTCATTTTTTATAAGATTTATTTATTTGAGAGACAGACAGACAGACAACCAGTGCCGTCTCATACAGAGAGAGAAGGAGAAGCAGACTCCCTTCTGAGTAGGGAGTCCAATGCAGGGCTCCATCCCAGGACCCTGGGATCATGACCAGAGCTAAAGGCAGATGCTTAATAGACTGAGACACCGAAGCACCCCAAGTTAAACTCATTTTTATTTAGACTCCAGAATAAAGCTTCTCCTGTCTTATAAAGTGTCATTAATTGAGATGGTTAAAAGCTACAAAATGATCAGACTTCTATCTCTTCCTCATAGTAACTATTTGTTGGATAAAACTCTGTGCTATCACTTTCAGAATTTAAACACAAAAACTTGGTTGAAACTGATGAGACCTATAGAGCATGGCAGAAGCAAAGGTTAGTGTCTCTTTTTTGGGAACCCTTCTGCAGGCCAGGTTACACAGACATTGCACAGAAAATAAAGAGGCAATACCCAGAAGAATCACTCCTAGAGGAAAATAAGAGAACGTGAAAGACTCTCTGAAGTAAGCATATTTAAAATATTCAGAGATAAGAGATGCAAGTAAAGCTACAAAATAAAAAGAGATGACTTGAAGAAAGCACCAAATAGAAATTCCATACAATTAGTAAGATAACAACAAAAGCCATCAATGGATAGGCTGAATGGAAGATAAAACCATTCAAGACTACATACAAGCAAAACCAAGATATTTTCAGACAAAGGTAAAATATGTAAATCTTATGCCTTCACTAGAACTACCACTCAAGGACCCACTTTAACCAGAAGGAAATTAAACACAAAAAGCAGGAGCAGGATGGAAAAAGTAAGGGTGAGCAAATAAACTGGTAAACATATGGATGAATATAAATAATTAAAAGCTATACTTAAAAATAAGAAAAATAGCAATGATTAATTTCAAAGATGCAAACTAGACAGCAATTAATTAGAACATGAAAGGCAGCAAATCAAAGTGTTCTGAGTACACAATGAGAACTATTAATTAGATTTGATTTTATAAAGTATGTGTGTTAAAATTAAGCATAAGAGCATAAAGAATACAAATGGAAAATGTAACTTCTGAACCAGTAACTGAGGGGGGGAAAAAAAAGATTAATCAAACTAACAAAAAGGAAGAAACATGAAAAAGAAAAATAAAGAAAAAGTTGAAAACACATACTAACAAGATAGAAATGAGCACCCATACATCAGTAGTAATAGTAAGTGTAAACATATTAAATTCTCCATAAAAGTGAAAAAATAAGGTTACGAAAAATAAATGCCTAATTATTTTTCATAAACATACACTTAAATGGACACTGACTGGCTGAAAAATATAAGGAATAGAAAAAGAAATCCCAAGCAGCCACTTAGAAAAAAAGTTGTTTCAGTAATATTAATACTTTTTGCTTTAAATCCCAATATTAACAAGAATCATGAGGTAAGCTGCATACTGGTAAAACCATTCACCAAGAAGACATAATCATTAACAAAGGAAAACAGATAAATCCACAATGATAATGAGAGATTAATACTTGACAAGAATACTATAATCTTCAATGTAATCATTTAGGAAACAAAAGAACAGACTAAAATAAATGAGCTTAACAGTCAATGTAAGAAACAGAACAAGGTACCCAAAGAGAGCAGAGGACATTAAAGTTGAATTTTTGTTGAGATTCTGAAATCTAACTTGTTTCCATTTGTATTTGCATGTTGCCAAGCCCATAAACTAAGGTCTGACAGAAAGATACTAGAGCCTACTGAAAATTAATATTTAGAACTCTTTACGTGTGCACATATCCATGCACACACATAAAAGAGGGTTCCTTTTGTTTGGTACTTGAAGAATTTTCAAATCAAGCATTTACTTAAATTTATATGTGCTGTTATTAAACAGGTAAATTCAACTAATATATTGAATGAATAATGACTATGGTGGCTCAAAACAAAGTGCTTTCCACCTTATACTGTAACCTTTTGATCTATAAATGAATAAATGAATGATCACTCAGAATGAATAAAGATGTACTCCATGCAGCTAGTTGCCAGATCAAGATGTTCTCTGGCAATGTGAACATACTTCAAGGTGAAGTCAACATTTGGAAAACACAAAATGAAAAAATTGGACATGTTTTTTCTTAATCCTGATAAACCTACATAGGAAATAATTCTTGCTTGAATGAATAATCAGCTCTGTAAAGAAGATGACTTCACTGGTCACAAGTTAAATGATGAAATCTCTCTTATGCTAAGATGTCATCTTTAAAAAGAAAAAAAAGTGGGAGCCTGGGTGGCTCAGTGGGATAAAGCCTCTGCCTTTGGCTTAGGTCATGATCCCAGAGTCCTGGGATTGAGCCCAGCATCAGGCTCTCTGCTCAGCAGGGAGCCTGCTTCCTCCTCTCTCTCTGCCTGCCTCTCTGCCTACTTGTGATCTCTGTCTGTCAAATAAATAAATAGAACCTTTTTATTTAAATATATATATAAAATAAAGTTTTTAAACCAGGACCTAGCCCTCAGAATTTTTTTGACATGACAAAGTAACATTTTAAAATTAATTTTAAGAATGCTTAGCATATTTTGTTCAAATGCTCACATTTTACTATTATTTTTTCAATGTAAAGGTTTAACCCTCCTCAGAACAATCACTTTCATTCAATTAGCACCATTTAGCTGCCAAAAAAAACAAAACAAACAAAACAAAAACCAGTGCTCAAAAGGCAAAGGGAGGTCAAAGGGCCACCACCTGGTCCTGGCCCACAGACCCCCTGGGCTCTCTGGCCATGTGGCTCTTTTTATCTCAGGGTGTAGAAAATCTCCCAACTTCTCTCAGTTGAAACTCAGAAGGCTCCAGAATTGGTTCTCAAGTAGCACTTAACTCCACATTCACTAGGCTCCATTTGTTCCTGTGTTGATCACTGGCATCACTTGTCCAGCCCTAATACAAACATCTTCAGCACGCATCATGGGTTTAATGAAGTGGAAAATAAGGATAAGGACTTTTCAAATATAAAGACAAGCAAAAAGACCTCAGGAAGTTATACATGAAACATGAAAAGAATGTTTAATATTAATGCACAGACCATTTCTCTTGGCAAATGAGAGTATGCTATTCAAAACCACCAGCATCTAAAATAGTAACTTGTTTTTTACATTCCTGGCTACAGGTACAACCTCGTCAAAGTCTGTTTTGTCTTTTGTAAGATTTGGACATGTTATCAGCAAAATGTATAATTTTTAACATTTACATGTCCTAAACTGTTCTCAACCGATCTCAGTATTTCCTAGAAGTTCTTCACAACGACTAGTTTTGATGATGACTATAGATACATCACAAAGCAAACTTCATAAACCTAGTATTTGTGGACAAGGTAGTCAACTATCGGGCCACCAGATTAAGTGGGATGTTGGTACATATTAATCAAGTCTTAATTAAATTACTTCATAAAATGAATGTAATATCTTCATTAATTTATTGAATTTTTGTCTATGGAAGACCTTTGTACTAATCCTAAGATGTTATCGAGAAATAGGAAATGAGCGAATAAATTTTTCCAATGAATATACTGAACATGTAAGAAATAGGACAACAGTAAGGTAAAAGAAGAAGAGACAAAAAATAAATAAAACCCTCAGAAACTATGGAGTACATATTAACATGTATGTAAGCAAAAATATGGTAAACTAGAAGCTGAAACCAGAAAATATATAAGATTATAAAACAAAAGAACTCTGTCTAAAATGGCTTCATGAAGAGATGATCCATACTGGTCCTTTTGAATTTGAGGCTTTCTGATTAAATGAAGAGGAGTGGCTTTCATGAGGAGAATGTGGGGCAAGCAAGTAAAAGTGTAGGGAAAAATAAAAGGCAGTCCAGTATGACAAGATTCGCTAGACAGCTCTGAGACACAGTAAGACTTATTCTATTTTCTTTTCCTCTCATTTCCAGTACACTCAGAAGGGGACTTAGGTGATTTTTCTAAAAGTGGGAGATTGAGAAAGATGATTTTTACCTGGATATATATAAAATATGCAGATATATATAAAAAATGCAGAAATTTTAAGAATGTCCAGGAGAAAAGTTAGGGCTTAGAATAAGAAAGACTGACATAATGATAAGAGTATCTGGCATATTAGTAAGAACAAATAATAGAATTTACTGGTGTTTGTATGGCGAATAGAAGACAAAGGATACTTCCAGAAATAAATGTAAGGAAATTAGAGGACCAGAAGAGTACATGATAGTTATTGGAAAATAAGGTTAAAATGGCATGACATAATACAGATGTAACAAGAAGTCACAAATATATGTTTCATAAAGTTTATAAAAAGTCCTTTTAATAAAAAATAGATTTATAAATGAAATGTGAAAACTTGAGGATATTATCTGGGTAATCAAATTGGCTTTCTGTAGTGATATAATAAAACTTACTAGCACTGCAGAATCCTTTTCTTCTACACTTTTAGCCTCAAAAAATTTCTAGTGTCCATAGCTGTTCGAACAAAGGTTTAAATTTTTTTGAATACTTAAGGAAGAATAAAGAACTTGTGGCCAAAGCATGCCCTTAAAGACAACTACTATAAGGGACCTAGCTAAAGAGGTCTAACTTGTAAAATAGCATTGTACATATTTTATAGGTTCTGCAGTAAATCTCTATTTTACCTTCCTTTAACCAGTATCTTTAAGTGAAAAAAAGACTACTCTCAGTAAAGCAAAGTCTAAGTCCATTTAGCATAATTAGTAAGAATAAGTTAGCTCAGTACATGACATGGATCTAAAATGCCCTTGCAAGTTGAAAGCAGCACAGACAAGAAGATAACTTAATTGAAGTTAAATATGTTTTAGTTTTTCTGAGTGGAGAAAAGGCACACATATTTTTAAATCCTAAATCATTTACCCTCTGCAATTATCTCATCTACCAGAACTCTAAAATCCATTTTAGTGGACTTTCATTTACGCTTTATAATAGGAAAAAATGACACATTTCCAAATTTAATTAACCAAAACAAAAATTCCTAGGACACCCCATGTAATTCTGAGTGGACTAAACAATACATCTTAGTCGCTCAGGACAAAAGGTCATTTGGAAGGGATGTGCCTTTAAGGCTTTACAAAGGCTTGGTCTTCAGTCCTGTAATAAAAGAGGAAGCACATCTCAGTAAAGGAAGGATGCCCACTTTAAATAAGGAAATGGGTTTGCAGGATGCACACATGCTGCTTTCTATTAATGATAAGCACAGTCTACAAAAAGAGCCTCAGACTGCTTTAACTTTCATGTAGAATACCTGCAGAGAATGCCTAACATAAACAAAATGACAAGTAATGTGTCCACTCACCATTTATTAAATGATTTATGTGTTCATAATAGAGGCTAGTAAATACTGATGACTATATTCCAGTTAAGAGCTGTAATTACTGGTGTGATGATTGTATGCCAGGATCAACGCCAATAATGTTTTGGGAGAGAAGCATACTTTAGAGGTTTATGAGGATAATTATACGAGATAGATGGCTTTGCTTGGTGATTTTTTTTTTTTTAAGCCAGAGGGAATAGGGAATAAGGCAGAGATTTCTTGAAACCTTTATCATAACTTTAAAAAATACTTTATTGTATATATTTAAGGAATGTAACATTGCTAAAGTTAGCTCTCCTTTAAGACAAAGAAAATCTAATCAAAATCATAATAAATGTTCATTTAATTTTAATTTTTGGCCATCACTTTGCTTCTTTTTCTCTGTCTCTCATGTATGTGAGATACACACACTAATCAGACATTTTTCAACTACAATAAAATATGTTACAACGTTTATTTAATTACTCAGTTGGTGACTGTACAACTTGTCAAACTTGCCTTGCCACTGATCCCCTCATATTGTTTCTCACCATCTACTGATAATCCTTGGTATATTTTCTTATTTCTCAGGACTTCAACTAAGAGGTATGCAATGGCAGATAAATTACCTACCTAGCCAAAACTCATTACAAGTTGCCTCGGGTATTGGTGATTTCCAAGAATTGGCTCGATGATGAAGGAAGACCAGATTACAAATTGCACCCACAATGCAGCCCAACCTCTCCACACAGTGTTAAATGACAAATTTTGTAAGACTGGGAAACTATTTGCTTATTAAGTACCAAAGGATCTGTGTCAAGCATCATTCTATTAGGAAATGTTCTTGAGTTGTGTTCAAGCAAAATCTGAGGCTGAATAAGTATATTATTGCAGATCCACATATCATCCCTAAAGAGAAAAAAGCTTATTTGCAGTAAAGCTATCTAGAATTTTGACATCAAAATATTTCTTTGAAATATTAAAAATAAAAAATTAAAATTGCCTCTGAAATATTTCTTTGGAATGAAAGAAGCAATTTTCATTTAAGGATGAATTTAAGTCTTATGTCATCTGGAATTATATAGTGGGGTATGGAGGAGGCAGCATGAAATACTATTTTTCATGCTTCGGGTCCCTTCAGGATTTTAATCTGATCCTGGCCTAACCTCCATTATAAAACAGACTGCACACATTTTATCTAACTGTTGAGCTGTGTTTCTCCCCCTGAGATAACAAGCATCACAAAGGCAGTCAAGACAGGTGGACAGGTTGAAGGAGGAGGGAAAGGCAGGGCTTTAACAGGAACCATGACACAGTCCAGGTCACTCTCCACAGCACAGAGAACAGCCAGAGTTCTCTGTTACCACTGGTTACTGTCCATCTTCTCCACAAAAGTTTCTACCTTTGGTCAGGACTTTTCTAAGATGATTTTTGAACAGAAAGTGAACAAGAGTAAATACATATAAAATGTTTGTGGAGGTGGTACATGGGAACGCCGGTCAAGTTTTGTGAGGGGAGAGAGCCAAAAGATAACTGAAGCAAACCTTACTTTGGTGTTTGTAAAGCACCTTAAGGATATTTTGCTATTTTTATTTCAGCATCTGAGAATTTCTAGAGAGAAGAGAGGACACACAACTTGAAATGTTGCCCCAATTTCTGTTTTAAACAGACTTGCTTTATACATATATAAAATGCTTTCTTATCTAAAATTTCCCCAAGGATCTGCAGTGAACAGAGTTTATACAACAGACTTGACCACAATAAGTCTCAAAGGCTCTAATACTCTCCAGGGATCAATGACATGTGTGCAGAGAAGAATTTATAAGACTCACTATAACAGTTCCCTTGGAACTATTACTTTCAGATGGGGGAAAGTAATAGATATTTTTAAAGAGTAACACACTTGCCAAAATACGTATTGGCTCCAAAGAAGGCTGTGTGCATTAAGCAAACATAGCAAAACTGTTGTAAAATACTACACTAAAATGTGGATACGCTGCAGGTCAAAACCTATTCCTTGGAAACAGTAATATACAGCCCATGTTTTACTAAAATGTGAAAAAGCTAGAACATGCCTTATCCTTGTCACTATCCTTGTGACTGTCAATACCATAAAAAGACTTTCTCTGATTCCTTTATTATAAACAAAATCAATTATTACCGTGTCAACTCTCTCACACATAAAAATGATCGTATTACTTTCTACATCAGGGTCACAAATTCAAATGCCTAGAGGGGCAAGCATGTGATCTAAATAAGCAAAGCAAGGCAGGTGCAGGCTGTGGTAAACTCCGGCAATATTCCTCATTCGTGAATGTGCATAAAGGAATCACCCACCGTCTTTCAGTGCATAGCTTGATGTAGTACTTCTGGGGTGATGCCCCAAATTCTGCATTTCTAATGAGCTCCCTGAGAAGCAATGAACTAGGGGGCTCTTTTTCCTTTCTGCTAATTTGCCTCAGTTGACAGTCTCCATGCAGGAATGCAACTAGGCTCAGTGCTGACCGATTTCTCAAAAGCAGCCGGAAATCCATTCATTCAACAAATATGCCAACCTCACCTATGTTCCAGGTATTCTAGGCACTGAAGATACGGTAACAAGCCAGAGAGACAATGCTTTTTGCCCTCATAGTTGCTTATAATAGATGATATATATCTGATAATAGGGGGAGAGAGACACCCAACAACAAAAATATATAAAATATATAAAAAATATATAAAATGTATAAGCTAGCAGCTTAGGAAAAATAGATAAAGTGGAAGAAGGATAGTGTTTTGGGGGGTAGCAGTTACAGTTTTCGGGTGACCAGGAATGATCTCACTGAAAAGATGACATATGAGTGAGCCCCTTAAAAAGATGAAAAAAGCTATGAGGACATCGGGGGGAAGACAAAGCCAAGTTGTGAAAGCTGGGGTTAGAGCATTCCTGGTGTGCTAAACTGAACTAGCATGGAAGCCAGTGAGCTGAGAAGCAAAGTGAGCATGGGAAAGTACCGGGAGGTCATCTAAAGCCTAAGTGCTTTACATATTCTCTTCTGAGTTTTGTATGCTAAAAACTAGAAAACTTTCAGCCCATGGCCATCACTTCTTAGCTTCTATAATCCCAAGACTTTGAAAATACAATTAACATTTTAGTATTATGCTTGATGAAGAATTACTTTATTGCCTAATTTCTTCTAAATTCTTCTAACTATAGTGGTAATATGTAACTTTATAATCAGAATGTATTATTCAACATGTGTGTGCACAAAGATCCACAAAGAATAAGTGCAGTTGTTAGGATCTCTCAGTGATCAAAGGGTGGAATAAAATCCCAGCAAAAGATAATATTCAGTTGTCCTTCATCTATGAAATTTGCTGCCTCTCTTCCATCATCTAGAAGACAGATACTGTGAACTGCTTCTCTGGTGGTAGTGATAGGTTTGTACTGCAGACATCTGTCTCTTCTTCAGCCTCTCTGTAATCAATGTTGAGCATATGAAAGGAGGGCAGCCCAGGTCAGGGATGCCTTAAGATACAGTAAATCTAATTTGCCTTTTATCTTCCTGATACAGAATCCTGTACAGCTGGAAATCGCCAAGCCAAATCTACAACCATTCTCTGGGACATCTATAGAATTTCACGTATGTAATCTTTACACTAATCTTATTCTTGGTACTATCTTACTTTGTTACCTATCTTTTCCCATTGTCTCAGTTTCTTCCTACCAATATCAAATTCATTTTCTCTTGGCATATTGTATGTATCATCAAACTCCTTAAGTTTCCTTAAATCTTTTTCAAAATAAGTTGTGGAGTCCATTCATTCATTAACTATTTATTGAGTGATAGGTATTATTTTGGGTGCTCAGCATATATCAGAGAGCAAAACAAAGATCCCTTCCTATAGGGAGCTAACAAAAGTAAAAATATATATACAGGTAAACAAGAAAAAAGTAACTTGCTCACAAAGAGTCTGATTTAACCAACAACATAATTAGTAGTAGTATCTCCAGTCTTCATTGTAAAATTGCGAATTCACTGCTGCTTAAAATGTCTTCTACAGGTCACGGTAAAAACAGTGCCAGCATTTAGAATATAACCCATCTTGAGAGACATGAAATAGTTCCTCTCACTGATTTGTTATATAATTCACTGAGGCCTAAAGGAAGAGAGTGCAAAAGAAATTTTGTACACAAATTGGAGTTCTTTAAATTTCAGTTTTAAAAATTCTAAAAGTTGTAAAAATGAAAGTAAAAAATGTAACATGTTGTTAAAATAAGTTAGCGGTATTTATTCAAAGGAAAGAATATATTAAATCTTGCAATCAGATGAATAAATGATCATGCAAGAAAAGAAAGATTCAGGTCTTCGCAATTCATCATTTCCATTACTAGATTTTTTTTTTAAGATTTTATTTATTTATTTGACAGACGGAGATCACAAGTAGGCAGAGAGGCAGGCAGAGAGAGCAAGGAGAAAGCAGGCTCCCTGCTGAGCTGAGAGCGCAACAACACGGGGCTCGATCCCAGGACCCTGGGATCATGACCCAAGCCGAAGGCAGAGGCTTTAACCCACTGAGCCACCCAGGCGCCCCTACTAGATTATTTTTAATTGATATTCTCTTCATTTTTAATTTGAGCCAAATCATATGACCAATGAAATAATAATTGTATAATCATTGAATCAAAGATTTATTAGTCAATGAAAAATTGCTGAAAGAAACCATGAACCCAAGCATGAGATTAATAAAGAACTCAGTGAGATGTTCTCAAAGTATCACATTATACTGCTCTTAAATTAATAAACTAAAACAATATTTATTTCCCTCAAAAATTATCAAATTGATGAGAGGTGGTGGGGTTGGGGGAAGTGGTGAAGGGAGCTCCATTATCTTTGTTCTAAGGCCCAAAGAAACCTTTACAGACTTTCCAGAAACGATGTACATTGAAACTGGTCAGGCAAGGAAAAAATTCTTTATCATTGACCCAAATGTTATTCTCTTCTCTTAAGCCTTCTTGAGAAAAACAAAACAAAACAAAACAAAAACCTTCTTTAGAGTAATCCCCACAGAGCAAGTAGCAATATTTGATTCATAAGAAGAATTTATTTCTTTAAAGAATGGTCTCAAAATATAGGGAGGTTTCACGAAATTACTTTAAGGGATTAAATTATCAGATGTTTACTGCCATTGTCTTTTATTGTACTGTTTGCCCCTCAGTGTGTCTGTACGTGGTACCTTAGATCCTAAAGATACAAAGCAGTGGTACTTGAATGAGGTTGCACATGGTGTACTTATTAAAATGCAGATCCTTGAATTCAACCTCTAAAATATCTGTGTCAGTAGGTCTGAGGTGGAGGCCTAGATGTTATATTTTTTTAAAGGTTTTATTTATTCACTTTACAGAGAGAGACACACCGAGAGAGGGAATACAAGCAGGGGGAGGGCAGAGGAAGAAGCAGAATTCCCACTGAGCAGGGAGCCAGATGCAGGGGTGGATCCCAGGACCCTGGAACAGGACCCAAGCCAAAGGCAGACGCTTAACAACTGAGCCACCCAGTTTATAACACACAAATATATTAGTACAAGATTAAGAGTATACAATTTATAAATATATGTACATGTATAAATGCATATGTGTATAAATGGGGCTTTTCAAAAATATATTTTCGATCAAAAATACATATACTGGGGCACCTGGGTGGCTCAGTGGGTTAAGCCTCTGTCTTCGGCTCAGGTCATGATCTCAGGGTCCTGGGATCAAGCCCCGCATTGGGCTCTCTGTTCAGCGGGGAGCCTGCCTCCCTCTCTCTCTCTGTCTGCCTCTCTGCCTACTTGTGATCTCTGTCTGTCAAATAAATAAATAAAATCTTAAAAAAAAAAAATACATACACTGATTCGAAGCGATACATGCACCCTGATGTTTAGAGCAGCATTATCAACAATAGCTGAATTATGGAAAGAGCCCAAATGTTCATCAACTGATGAATGGATAAAGAATAAGTGGTATATACATATACATATACACATATATATATAAAGAATAAGTGGTATATACATATACATATGTATATATGTATATTTGTGTATACATATATATGTATATGTATATATATGTGTATGTGTGTCTGTATGGGTACTAGAGGGGAGGTGGGTGGGTAGGATGGGTGAAACAGATGACAGGGATTTAAGAAGGGCACTTGTAGGGGCACTGGATGCTGTATGTAAGTGTTAAATCACTAAACCCTACACCTGAAACTAATATTACATAATATGTTAACTATTAAATTAAAAAATAATAATAATAAAGAGTATTTAGAGCTACACACACACAAAATATACATTGATCTAAGGATACAAACTTCCAGTTAGAAGTTGAATAAGTTAGGGATCTAATGTACAGCATGATGATTATAGTTAATAATACTGTATCATACACTTAAAAGTAGCTAAGAGAGTAGATCTTAAATGTTCTTGCTACAAAAAAGAAACGGTACTTATATGAGGGAATGGACGTAGTAGCAAATGCTATGGTAGAAATGATTGTGCAATATATAATTGTATTAAAACAACACCTTTTATACCTTAAACTTATACAAAGTTATATGACAATATCTCAATAAAGCTGGGGAAAAATTTAAAAATAAAAATTACAAAAAATGTACATTGGTCTTCTATAATAAGAGTCAGCAGACTTTTCTCCTAAGGACCAAATAGTAAATATTTTAAGCTTTATAGATCATAACGAAACTCTGTTGTATATTCTTTGTGTTTTCTTTTACAACCTTTTTAAAATATAATAACTGCCAGTTACAAAAGACTGCATATTTCATGATCCATTTGTTTGAAATGCCCAGAATAGGCAAATCTACAGAGACAAAAAGTACATTAGTAGTTGCCAGGGTTTGGAAGATTTGGAGTGAAATGAAGAGTGACAGCTAACAGGTATGGGGGTTCTTTTTGGGGTGATGACATTGTTCTAAAAATGATTGTGATGATGGTTGCACAACTCTGAATTTTATACTTTAAATAAGTGAACTATATGGTATGTGAATTATATCTCAGTAAAGCTGTTATAAAAAAAATAACATCATTCTCATCTCAGGACTGCATTTGGCCCACAGGGCTATAGTTTGCCCACCACTGATCTATAGCAACGGTTCTCAAAGTGTAGTCTGGGAACCTCTGCGAGTGCCCAGGATACTTCAAGGGGAGCTGCAAATTCAAAAATATTATAAAAAACAAAAACAAAAACAAAACCAAACCCTAAGGTGTTATTTGTCTTTTTCAGTCTTATACTCTCACATGTACACATCAGAGTCTTCCAGAGGCTACCTGACATGTGGCATAAAACAGACCAAATGCAGAGGCAGATATGAGAATCCAACCAATCTTTCTTCCTGCCTGGAATGTAAGCATAATAATACCCAAGGTGAGCCACGTTCTGGTGGAGACCATGAGGAAGAAAGTCCAGGTTAAGGATGGTTGAGAGGAAAATAGAAAAAGATGGCACTCTGATTGTACTACACAATGGCTATAACTTCTCTAGTCTACCTTCTTAAAACTTCCTGCTACATGGGAAAAATTAACAGATTTAAAATGTATTTATTTTAGAAAATTTTGTAACGTGAAGCTGAATAAAATTCTTTATGTAAACAGTACCATACCTCCCTAAAAGTCATACACAGAACACTGTCTAGCCTCAGCTAGCCTCATGCAGGTCGTTCACTGTGGAGGGCAGGCCTCACTGTGAAATAGCAAAGAGGTGAAATAAACTCTTCTGCCTTTAGATGCTAAGTTTTCTTTCCCCAGTGCTCTGAAAGCTTTGTTTGATCTGTTGAATGTCCTTCTGCTCATCTTCCAAAGTTTAAAGCTTATCCATTTTTCAAGGCTGAAACCCAACTAACAAGTCACCTCCTCAAAAAGAGGTCTTCCTTGGGGCACCTGGGTAACTCAGTCAGATGGGCAGTCAACTCTGGATTTTGGCTCAGGACATGATTTCAGGATCCTAAGACCATGGTTAGTCAGGCTCTATGCTCAGCAGGGAGTCTCCTTGAAATTCTCTCTCCCTCTTCACCTTCTCCCATTCACATACAAACAAGCTTGCTCTTTCTCTAATAAATAAATCCTAAACAACAACAACAACAACAAAAAAAAAACTTCATTTCCCAAAAAATCACCCACTATTCTTACCTCCCACACCTGCACCTCAAATGCATCTAACACTTTCTACTTTACATTTATTAATTTCTTTCATACTTCCACTAAACCACCCTATTCACTTCTGTACTCCCACATGTCATAATTAGCACAGGACTTTGCATTAAATAAAAGCTCAAATTAGTCAATTATATCAATGTTACTATTCCTAACTAAGTTCTTTAGGAAAGAGAAAACACACAGGATAAAGCAAAAAAGTATTCAAAAGTCCCCTCTCCATGAGTAATCTCATGTCTTTGGCTAGTCTGGACTACTGGAGCATCTCAGCCTTCAATTTATTGTGCCATTAAGAGTTAAAGAACAGTGTTCTCCTTTCACCCAATTTTAATTTAATATAAGTATTTTTGTGCTTAATGAAAATCAACTCAACCCTTAACTCCCTTTTAAAGTCAATGAAGGAAATCAGGGAGACTTAATTAAATGGTGAAATAAAGCCCTATTAAGGAGGATTTATGACCCTTCTGTGTAAAGTATTTAAGATAACAAGGTGTTGGTAAATTAGGTTTTAGCGGGATAAAGATCTAAATACATCAGTGTAACAGATTACGAAGTTGTCTTTTATAAAGGCACATCTCAGGAATAAACTAGCTTATTGATTCTTTAATATGTTTGCTAACTGGAAACAAAATCATTGTTTTTCAGTGCCTTATTGCTAGATGTGAGGCTGGTTAGCTACTGTCTCCGAGAAATCCAAAAAACTATGTTTAACACAGGAGGGTCTGTCTCAGGGATCCCTTATTACTTCTATTGCTCTAGGCTTTAGCTGTCCTGGCATCCTCCATTACAATATTTGTCTATTCCAAATAAGCAGGACTCCAGGAAAACTGCCAAGAATTTTAAACAATAGAATCATATATGCTGATTAATGAAAATTATCTTCCTATATATGTTAGGAAGTAAATATAGGATATACTGAGGGTAAGCAGTTATCCTCATGAAGATATTCTATAGGAAAAATAAACCAGCAAGTAGATTAAAAAAAAACTGCATCATGGAAAGACTTCAGAGCCTTTAGTATGCTAATGTTTCTTGTTAAACTCACAAGGGAAGTAGTGTTCTCCCAAATTAATATCGCCACAGATCCCTTATGGCATCTTGAGCCATAAATTACACTTTCAGAAGAAAGGCTTAAAATAAATACTCACTATATGCCTCAATTTCCACTTCTGTTCTACCTGGAATTATTTTCTGGAGGCAAAAAGATACTGAGGTAAAAACATGAACTCATGAGATAAAAGGAAAGAACCTCCAGTAGCATTAGGATTATCAACACTTCTCTAATAAAAAATATCTCCACTTACAGAGCTGGAGAAAATGGTTCAATCATACTGTCTGCTTACTGACACTTAATAGGCTTGGAACTCTTATATTAACTATGTCACTCCCAATCCCCTGCAATACACATCTTCTGAGTGCTATTTTTTTTAAAGATTTTATTTATTTATTTGAAAGAGAGAGCAAGCATAAGGTGGGGAAGGGCTGTGGGGATGGAGAAAGAGATCACTGAGTAGAGAGACAATGTGGGGCTGAATTCCAGGACCCTGAGATCCTGACCTGAGCTTACAGCAGACGTTTAACTGACTGAGCCACCTAGGCGCACTGAGTGTTTTGTTGTTGTTGTTGTTTTTAAATAAGAAGGTAGAAGAAAGATGAAAATCCTAGCAGAGATTCATAAATGGTCCAAAAGGTAGGCCAACCAGATTAATTTTCTACAATCTGGAATCAGTCAAAAGTTATGTTATGCCTTTAAATAAAACATTACCATTGAAATATGTTCCTACCCACCTCATGCCCCTCACAAGCCAACACACCATGGGGAATCTGCTCTTCTAGGGACAAAGAACCTGCATCCTGACACGTGCTTCCATAACAATGGAGACCTGGGGGAGATGAGACAGCAAAGGAAACTGCCCTCAGAAAAGTCAGAGATCAAACAGACTGAGAGGCTGGATCCTACCTTGTACCCAGAATGAGAAAACTGAACATCTGTCACAGCATCATTGCTCAACTATATTTTTAAGAAATTTCTACAAATTAAGTTGTGAGGTGACAGAGTGTCTGGATTTCCTGACTAGGAGAATCTGATTGTCTTGGGATTTGGTTCTGCTGCTCTCTAGTGTTTACAAACACTAAAGCTGGTCCTCCTTCACCACCAAGATCTAAAAGTTGCTAACTTGAACATTATTTTTAAAGTAGCCTGAAATGAAGACAGAAAGATAACAAGTAAATGAAGACAGGGGAGCACAGGGAAAGACAGAAGAGAGAAAAGAAGTGGCAGGAAAAAAGCTACTATGAACAGTACAACAGTGATTTTCAAAACTAAATGCTTTAACCACTCCTTGCCACAATGTACCTATAGATTACCTGCCTTGGTAAACCATACTTTAAAGTTAGCCTTGAACTTTGAAATAAAGAGGAGGGAAAAAAAACTGGTTCACCAAAGAAACCCCTTATAAATTAAACCCTGAAGTTGGACTCCGCCACTTTTCACTAAAGATCAACCTCCTTCCCTCCCCCCACCGCCTGACACAATACTGGTTTTGTCCCTACTCCTGCATCAGCTGTGCAGCACAGGGCGTACATGTTGAAAAGCAGCTGTTTGCTGACAGACTGTGAGCTGGGAAGCTAAAGCTAAGTGAAGTGGTTAACCCACATCCCTTCTCCACCGATAAAGTGCTTTGATAAGCAAGCTACATTGGCAAAAGCTAGAAAGGCTGCCAGAACAGCCACTCTTAGGAATGAATGCTGGCTTGTTTGGTGGACGCTTGATGCTTTCACATCCTCAGCATTCACTTATGGTCCCCAACCTCCACTAACCTGGTATGCTTCATAGTGTTCTTTCAGTTGGCAGCAAGACCAAGTCTTTGATATGTCAGAGCAATATCCTGTTCATACAGAGAACACAAATATAGTATGTGTGTATGTGTGCGCGCACACGTGCGCGTGCCCACACAAGAAAACACCTCCTCGTATAGCTTTTTTCTCAAAAGTATTTTTCCTAACTCAAACTCCTATTAGCAACACAGCATTAAAGAAAACATTCCCACAGAAATATGCTCATCAGGTCAACGACTGCTCAGTAACACAGGGCCATAAATTTTTCTCCAACTTTTATTAACAAAATGAAATTTGAAGTTAAAAAGTATGATTAATTTGTAATTCAACTACAAGTATCTTTGGACATACAGACTTGCTAATTAAACACAGAAGGCACAGAAGACATGTTTCCACACTAAACTTAATGAATACTCCCTTCAAAAACATGTCCCTCATTTAAATTTGTAGACTGGAGGGCTTTAATTCCATTCATGTACTTTCTCTGAGTCAAATGGTTCCTTTCTACCTGAATAAGGGGACACACTAGACCACATTTCTCTCTCTCCACAGAGAAGAAACCTGGATGATGGCAAGGCCTAGCCACCATGTCCACTGGAAGGATTAAATTAAAGGCTCAGTAGTGATGCTAGTACAATATGAAAATTTATCAACATTAATTAATATCAAGTCATGTGCCTATCATCCATTAGGCTAAAATCCTGCTTTTTAAGTAAATATAATTTAAAACAGAATCAGTGAGCGTGTGAAAATAGAAACTGCTTACCATTCAGAACATGTGCTAGGAAACAATTATATGATCTACTTTACTGGCCTACTATCAGAAAAGATCGTTCTTTATAGCAAACATAATAATATCTTTGTATTCAGTTCTACCAGAGATGTACATTAATCTTTCAAGTAAAATAAATTCCCTGAAGAGCTGGAGAAGACTCCATGAACCAAAGGCCACAGGAGACAACTCCACTTTCAGGATTCTGGCTTTCTGGATCTAAGGTGGAAAACTGACAAATGCTCGAAAGGATACTGCACAAGGTACAAATGTACATCCACTTATATATAAAAAAGGACATAAACATGTGTACCTATACAGACAGAAATTTCTAATAACTACAGAGCCTATTATAAAACGTTAAATAATTAGAAAAATAAATGCTTAATAGAGTGCTATAATGTATGCCTCCCACACATAAAAGTAATCAATGAAAAAAATGAAGCATAAGAAAAAATGACTATTTCAGCTATCTGGAAAGTATGATATATTAAGAAAAGGGCCACAAGTAAAAATAACAGTATCCACAACATTTATCTCAGACCATTTAATTAAGCTATCTTGCTTGGGACATTTTTACAGAGCCATTTTGACACCAAGGCCATTCTGACTGGGCTTAAAGAAACAAACCACTGAACTTTCAACTTTTAAAGCATTACCCGTTAGCATGACCAGACAGTTGATCCAGTCTGTGATCCTCACCTTCCCTTCCTTGGGCCTGAAGGACAGGTGGGGAGCAGGGAGAGGTGGGGTTCAGAAGGACAAGTAGGGCTCAGGGGTATCTACTGAACATAGTAGTGAATACATTTTTGTAAACTTCAATTTTACATCTTAATAAAACTTTGTGAAAATATATAGATTTGGAAACTATTAGGAAAGTTTTGGTTAAGTAGGGTAAAAAGTATGCTACAACTAACAATGGGGAGAGAGTGAAGACCAAGAAAGTAAAGAATACCTTTAAAAAAAAAAAGTGTCTAAAACCAGAAGTTATAGTGTCACCTGCAAATGTGATCATTTGTCCACATGGCACCTCCACAAATATCACACTTAGAATGTTTTATCCTGGGGCACCTGGGTGGCTCAGTGGGTTAAGCCGCTGCCTTCGGCTCAGGTCATGATCTCAGGGTCCTGGGATCGAGTCCTGCATGGGGCTCTCTGCTCAGCAGGGAGCCTGCTTCCCTCTCTCTCTCTCTCTCACTCTCTGCCTGCCTCTCTGCCTACTTGTGATCTCTCTGTCAAATAAATAAATAAAATCTTTAAAAAAAAAAAAAAAAGAATGTTTTATCCTAACCAAAGCACTCTAATGGAAGAGAGATTACTGCAAATTTGGATGAAACATCCTAATCAACTAGTGAGCTCTTTTTCTGACAGATATATAACAGTAGATAGATACAAGATATAACTGTAGAAATCATGCTAGAATGACTCTGAATTTTAGAAGAGGTAGTAGAAAGAAAATCAAAAAGTTAACTTGTTTGAATGTCACTTTTGCTTACATTTATGAGTGTTCCCATCTGTCCTACTTAACTTTTAACAACCATTGCCCTGTTTATAAACACTTTATTCAATAGTAAAGAAAATACAAAAATGTTAGTAATTACCCACAATGGATAGGAAATCAACCTGGACCCCTCTGTTCTTAATGCCCAACAGTTGACCTGTCATGAATCCTCTCTGTTACAGCTCCTCGGTATCTTTCAAATCCACTTCTTCCTTCTTACCCTCCCCAATCTGAACACTTGCCCTCTCCCTCAATCCATCCGCCACACATAAAGGTATCCTGTTACCTTTATAGGATATACACCTCTTCTCTACAGCTTACAGCATAAGAATTACATGGGAAATTTGTTCTAAAACAGATTTATGGGGCTTGCCAATTAGATTCTGGTAGGGCTTAGAATATAGGAACCTAGATTTTGAATATGAACCCCAGATAATTCTTAAGTAGGTGGTCCTCAGAACCTACTTTGAGAAGGGCTCACCTATGAGATTCAAATCTCTCTTCATTTTCAAAACAACTCATAAACATAGGGAACTTACTATATTTTCTTAAAAGCTAGTGGCAATAAAGCCTGCTAGCAATTTTAATTATTTGTTTTCACTTGGAGTCTATTCCTAACATTAAGATACTATACAAATGATGGAAATACATGCACACACATACACAACCCCTCAAAACATTTGGACAGTAATCATCCTTCACTTTGCTAAATCAATCACTCACTCATATAATACTTCCCGTAAGTTCCCTTGGTTTACCAAAGTACCAATAAAGATAGTATTGCTTTTGGATATTTTTGGAGCTCTCTGGATCTGACCAAGTTTCACAGGTGAAGAAGAGCAACCTGAAGACAAAGCAGATACTGCAGCAAGCACTTATATACTGCTGTCACTCAGTGCATTAGTCCATGGAAGCAGAGAGAACCGGACCACTAGGGACAGGCTCTTCTAACTGTGTGATGTTGAAAACTACTTTGTTTCTATAACTTAACAGGGTTCCTGCCAATCTTAGCTAATATTATTGAAAAGTATTTAAGCATACCTTATAAAATATAAACATACATGTAAGTCATTGTTACCCAATCTTCTGTTAGTAGTAGTCTACTTGGGTTTTCTTGAATTAATTTTAGTAAATTATATAATTAATACCTTCCTGAAATTCATTTCACTGATTTGTCCATATCTTCTGTCATATTACATGTAATAAAGTAGTTGAATAAAATAGTACGAGACCAGCTCATTTTCTGACAGGCTTTTCGTACTTATTGGGGGAGAGTATGAAAGAAACATGGGCAGTGATTACAATACTGAAAGTATCCCCCCAATGTCCCTATATTCCTTTACATTAAGTGGTGAGTTGAGGAATTAATTTTACATTCAAGCGAAAATATTTTTCTAATTGTGTATATTCATGAGTTTGTGTACCAAACACATATAGGAATGACCAGAAACTATGTTGAGCACAAGTTTTACTTTTTAGTTATGTTTGGATAAATTCCAGACACTAAACAATCAGAAGCAGACTGAATATATACTACAACCAATACCCAATTCACACCCTAGATTATAGACTTATTGTAATGGACATTTGATATAATTCACAAGAACACAAATCTGGCAATCCTTTTTAGATGATCTTGCATAGTGGTGAACTGGATTACAATTTGGGCACAAAGCTCTTGCAGTATCCTTGTAAATTCAAACAACCAATCTAACTTTACAAAACAATGAATTGGAAAGCAAATTAAGCATGAAGTTCCTCTAAAATAGCAAAATGCCTGGCATGATTTTAACTGAATTATATCCAAGTCATCCACATAAGTTTTAAGAATAAAATCACATTAAAATAAGATTATACATATTGAAGATTTTAAAAATACATTGTCTTCCTATAAAGAATATTCCATCTGCCAAACTACATCTAGTTTTAGAAAACTAGGTATCAAGTTTGATAGCTGGACTTCCATTCCAGATACTTTCAGATAAAACTACATTGTTTCCTAAGTGCTTCTACCATTGTGTTTACACTGAAATACAACACTAAATCTCTAGAGTACAGAACTCTTAAGACTAGTATCCAAGAAGTCAGTGATCGTTCTTTGGGTTTACTTATTCTCACTTACGAACATTCTCTGACGACCACTATTAAAGAAGTAATTCAAACTGCAAAGACCAAACAATCAATCTGGTAAGCTTTTATGTCTTCTTATAGAAGAAATATTTCCCTAACTTGAGGTTATAAAAAACTTCCACTATATGATGTTCAAGAAGATTACTTATTTTGCCTTTCACATTCAGATCTATAATCCATCGACAATTGTTTCTTGTGGTGTAACGTTTTTCCCCATATGGCAGGCAATTGACACACCGTTTAGAGAAAAGATGAGTCAGTCTCCAGGGCATTGCAAAAACTCTGTAATACTCTGTTCCACTGGTCTATGTGTTACACTCCAGCTAAGTGTTTAAACTGTTGTGACTTAAATCTTAATAACCAACTGAGCAATTCCTCACACCATGCTGTTTTCTTTTAAGTAGGGTTAGCTCTCCCTGTCCCTTTGCATTCCATATAATTTTAGAATCATTTGCCAGTTTACACATACACAAACACACACACTGGGATTATAAATCTGTAGACGGGGGACAATCTACATTTTTATGACACTGCATCATCCTACTTATGGTAGGAAGTTTGGTACTACTACCTTTTGATTAGTTAGGCCTTCTATAATTTCCTCTCAAAAATGTTTTCTCCTGTTATAATATTATATTTTTTACTATATTTGATATTTTTCTATTATAAATTATACACACACACATACATACATAATAGTTTTCTGACTCTTACTGTTGTACAGAAATGAAACTGATGCCACTCACCATATTGACTTTCCACCCAGTAATACTCTGCTATGGACTGAATGAATTCCCCCAAAATTCATGTGTTAAAGCCCTGTCAATATGGTGGTACTTAGAAGGGGAGCCTTAGGAGGTAATTAGGGTTAGATGAAGTCATGTGGGATCCTCATGATGAGAGTAGTATCCTTATAAGAAGAGACACCACAGAGCTTGGTTTCTCTGTCACCTTGCTATGTGAGTAACTCAGTAAGAAGGAGGCCATCTGCAAGCAAGGAAAAGAGTCCTCACCATGAACCACGTCTGCCCTAATCTTAGATTTCCCAGCCTCTGGAACTACGAAGAAAAGTATTTCCGTTGTTTAAGGCACTCAGTCTATAGAATTTTGTAACGGCAGCATGAGCTCTATAAGATAGGTTTGGGTACTAAGAGTGGAGTGCCACTCTAACAAATCCCTAAACATATGTCAGTGGTTTTGTAACAGGTGGCTGCTGATACAGGTAACAGGAGGGGTAGGATAGGGTAACAGGTAGGGTAATAGGTAGGGGCTAGAAGCCCTAGTGCTTTGTGGAAGGTAGAATTTGCTAGTGATGAAATTTAATAATTAACAGAGTATATTTCTAAGCAAAGTGTTGAAAGGCCAACAAGGTTCCTCCTGACTACTTATAATAAAATGCCAGAAGACAAAAATGAATTGAAGAAGAAGCTGTTAATAAAAAAGGAATGGGAACTTGAAGATCTGGACAATTCTCAACTTATCCACATTGAAAATGCTCAGAAAGTATGCTCTGAAGAGATGAACAACACCTGACAGAGAGTTTATGGGATTATATAAGGAGAAACACTGCCAGTTTGAACTGAAGGGAATGGAGAGAGAATAAAATGAAGGCTATGGGACTTCTTGGATTTGACAGAATAGGAAAATAGTGCTATTTGGCTATTAATGTCTATTAGTCTTCAAGGAGGAAAAATGATACTGAAGGAGATTCAAAGATCATCAGGATCACCACACTGCTTTCAACAGGCCTTAGGGACAGGGTCCCCTAAGAACCAGTGCGGTGGAGCTGCCCAAAGTCATGAGGGTGGGAATCTGGAAAAACAACTATGAAGGCAAGACCCTTTCCTACAGCCTCGAGGTGATACTGTCACCCCAGTGGACCTGGAGGACACAGCATCAAACAAAAGAGAATTATTCTTGAGCCTTCAGATCTAATAGAATTTGCCCTGCTGGGTTTTGGACTTGCTTGGGACCCATCACCATTTTTTCCTTCTGATTTCTTTTTGGAACTATAATGTCTATATTCTACCCCTCCTACCACTATATTTGGAAGCACATAGTTTGTCTTGTTTAAGTTGTTCACAGCTGGAGAGGAATTCACCACAGGATGAAACATTACTCAAGTCTCATTCATATCTGATTTCAGTGATATTTAGAGGAGACTTTGGATTTAAGACTTTAACACTGACACTGAAATGAGTTAGTACTTTTGGGGCTGTTGAGATGGAATGAATGTATTTTGCAATGAGAAGGGCATGAATTTGGGGGCATCAGGGATGGAATGTTATGGACTAAATGTTTGTGTCCTCCTAATTTTAGTATTTAGTATTTAGAGATGAAGCTTTGGGGAGTTAGTTTGGGTTAGATGAGGTCATAACAGTGGGACACTCATGATGGGATTAGTGCCCTTATAAGAAGAGACAGCACAAAAATTCCTCTCTATCTCTTCCTTCCATGTGAGGACACTGAAAAATCAGTGATTTACAAGCCAAGAAGAGAGCTCTCACCAGAAACTGATCAAGCTAGCACTTTGATCTTAGATTCGAAGCCTTTGGAACTTTGAGAAAATGAATCTCTATTGTTTATTAAAGCCACCCAGACTACGATTTTTGTTATGAGAAGCCAAGCTATTTCTTAAATTACTTTTCAATTTTTTTTTCTTTTTTAAAAAAATTTTTATACACATAAAATGTATTATTAGCCCCAGGGGTACAGGTCTGTGCATTGCCAAGTTTACACAGTCCACAGCACTCACCATAGCACATACCCTCCCCAATGTCCATAACTTCACCATTCTCTCACTAACCCCCCTCCCCCAGCCCCCCTCAGTTTGTTTTGTGACATTAAGAGTTTCTTATGGTTTGTCTCCCTCCCAATCCCATCTTGTTTCATTTATTCTTTTGCAGGCCTCCAAACCCCCCCACATTGCATCTCCACTTCCTCACATCAGGGAATCATATGATAGTTGTCTTTCTCTGATTGATTTATTTTGCTAAGTAAGCATAATACCCTCTAATTCCATCCACGTCGTCACAAATGGCAAGATTTCATTTCTTTTGATGGCTGCATAGTATTCCATTGTATAAATATACCACATCTTCCTTACCATTCATCTGTTGATGGACATCTAGGTTTTTTCCATAGTTTGGCTATTCTGGACACTGCTGCTATAAACATTCGGGTGCACGTGTCCCTTCAGATCACTACGTTTGTATCTTTAGGGTAAATACCCAGTAATGCGATTGCTGGGTCATAGGCTAGCTCTATTTTCAACTTTTTGAGGAACCTCCATGCTGTTTTCCAGAGTGGTTGCATCAGCTTGCATTCCCACCAACAGTATAGGAGGGTTCCCCTTTCGCCGCATCCTTGCCAGCATCTGTCGTTTCCTGACTTGTTAATTTTAGCCATTCTGACTGGTGTGAGGTGGTATCTCATTGTGGTTTTGATTTGTATTTCCCTGATGCCGAGTGATGTGGAGCACTTTTTCATGTGTCTGTTGGCCATTTGGATGTCTTCTTTGCAGAAATGTCTGTTCATGTACTTTTTAAAAATTTTTTAAATAAATTTTTAAATTCCAACAATTCATAGTTTCCTTTGGATTTTCCATTTTCCATGATTTTATTCATTGCAAACAATAAGGGAGATTTCTTACTTTCAAACTTATATTTTATTTGTTTGGTTTTTATTTTTTTGTTTCGGTTTTTGTTTTTACTTATTTGCCTAACTGAACTGGTATGTCTTCTATTACAATGTCAAATAGACATTGTATTAGTGGCAGCCTTATCTCATTTCCTGTATCAGAAGCATTTTTGTAATTAAGTATAATGTTATTTGTATACATTTTTAGTTATACCATACTAGGTAGACTAATGTCCCTCCTCCAAAGATGCCCATGTCCTAGAACTATGAATCTGTGAATATGTTATACCTTATAGTAAAAGGGATTTTGCATGTGATTAAGTTAAGGATCTTAAAATGGAAAGTGTCCAAGATTATCCAGCTGGGCCAAATATAATCACTAGGGCCCTTTAAGAAAACTCAGAATCCAAGAAGCTGTGACAGCAAAACTAGAGGTTATGGTGATGTAGGCCCACAAGCCAAGGAAAACAGGTTATCCCCAGAAACTGGAAGGCATTAAAACAAATTATGTCCTACAACCTTTTCTCCTCTAGAAGAAACATAGCTTGTTGACCCATTTTGGACATCTGACCTCCAGAATTATAAGATAATAAATTTGTGTTTGAAGGTATTCAGTTAATGATAATTTGTTACAGCAATGGTAGGAAACTAATATATACACTAAGACAGATTTTTAAAGATTCTATTATGAAATAATTTTCTGCTTTTGTTAAGAAAATATGTAATTTTTCTAGGAAGAAGTTGCTGCAGCTGAGGTTGAAGAGGTTGCTGCCTATGTTCTCCTCAAAGATTTTGATGGATTCCTATCTCACATTTAAGTCTTTCATCCATTTTGAGTCTATTATTGTGTGCGATCTAAGGAAATGGTCCAGTTTCATTCTTCTAGGTGTGGCTGTCCAATTTCCCAAAATCATTTGCTGAAGAGACTGTCTCTTTTCCATTAGACATTCTGCTTTGTAGAAGATTAGTTGACCATACAGTTAAGGGTCCATTTCTGGGTTCTCTATTCTGTTTCATGGACTATGTGTCTGTTTTTGTGCTGGTACCATATTGTCTTGATGATCACAGCTTTGTAATATAGCTTAAAGTCTGGAATTATGATGCCACCAGCATTGCTTTTCTTTTTCAACATTCCTCTGGCTATTTGGGGTCTTTTCTGGTTCCATATAAATTTTAGGATTATTTGTTCCATTTCTTTGAAAAAAGTTGATGGTATTTTGATAGAGATCGCACTAAATGTGTAGATTGCTCTAGGTATCATAGACATTTTTACAATATTTGTTCTTCCAATCCATGAGCATGGAACAATTTTTCATTTCTTTGTGTCTTCTTTAATTTCTTTAGGAGTACTCTATAGTTTTCTGAGTACAGACTCTTTGCTTCCTTGGTTAGATTTTTTCCTAGGTATCTTATGGTTTTGGGTGCAATTGTAAATGGGATTGACTCCTTAATTTCTCTTTCTTCTGTTTTGTTGTTGGTGCATAGAAATTCAACTGATTGCTGTGCATTGATTTTATATCCTGATGCTTTACTGAATTCCTGTATGAGTTCTAGCCGTTTTGGGGTGGAGTCTTTTGGGTTTTCCACATAAAGTATCATATTACCTGCAAAGAATGACAGTTTTACTTCTTTACCAATTTGGACGCCTTTTCTTTTTGTTGTCTGATTGCTAAGGCTAGGATTTCTAGTACTATGTTGAATAGCAGTGGTGATAGTGGAAATCCCTGCTGTGTTCCTGACCTTAGGGGAAAGGCTCTCAGTTTTCCCCCATTGAGAATGATATTCACTGTAGGTTTTTCATAGATGGCTTTTATGATGTTGAGGTATGTACCCTCTATCCCTATAGTGTGAAGAGTTTTGATCAAGGATACTGTACTTTGTCAAATGCTTTTCCTGCATATGTTGAGAGTACTATATGGTTCTGGTTCTTTCTTTTATTAATGTATTGTACCACACTGATTTGTGGATGCTGAACCAACCTTGTAGCCCAGGAATAATTCCCACTTGGTCGTGGTAAATAATCCTTTTAATGTACTGCTAGACCCTATTGGCTAGTATTTTGGTGAGAATTTCTATATCCATGTTCATCAGGGATGCTGGTCTGTAATTCTCCTTTTTGATGGGTCTTTGTTTGGTTTTGGGATCAAGGTCATGCTGGCCTCATAAAATAAGTTGGAAAATTTCCCTTCCATTTCTATTTTTTGGAACAGTTTCAGGAGAAAGGTATTAATTCTTCTTTTTTTTTTTTTTAAGATTTATTTATTTGACAGATAGAGATTACAAGTAGGCAGAGAGAGAGAGGGAAGCAGGCTCCCTGCCGAGCAGAGAGCCCGATGCGGGGCTCGATCCCAGGACCCCGGGATCATGACCTGAGCCGAAGGCAGAGACTTTAACCCGCTGAGTCACCCAGGTGCCCCGAAAGGTATTAATTCTTCTTTAAATGTTTGGTAGAATTCCCCTGGGAAGCTATCTGGTCCTGGGCTCTTGTTTGTTGGGAGCTTTTTAATTACTGCTTCAACCTCCTTACTGGTTATGGATCTGTTCAGGTTTTCAATTTCTTCCTGGTTCAGTTTGGTAGTTTATATGTCTCTAAGAATGCATATATTTTCTAGACTGTTGAATCTGCTGGCATATCGTTACTCATAATATGTTCTTAAAATTATTTGTATTTCTTTGGTGTTGGTTGTGATCTCTCCTCTTTCATTCATGATTTTATTTATTTGGGTCCTTTCTCTTTTCTTTTTGATAAGTCTGGCCAGGAGTTTATCAATCTTATTAATTCTTTCAAAGAACCAGCTCCTAGTTTTGTTGATCTGTTCTACTATTCTTTTGATTTCTAATTCATTGATTTCTGCTCTGATCTTTATAATTTCTCTTCTCCTGCTGGGTTAAGGCTTTATTTTCTGTTCTTTCTCCAGCTCCTTTAGGTGAAGGGTTAGGGTGTATATTTGAGACCTTTCTTGTTTCTTGAGAAAGGCTTGTATTGCTACATACTTTCCTCTTAGGACCACCTTTGCTGCATCCCATAGATTTTGAACAGTTGTGTTTTCATTTTCATTTGTTTCCATGAATTTTTTAAAATTCTTCTGAAATTTCTTACCTGACCCATTCAACCTTTAGTACGATGCTCTTTAGCCTCCATATATTTGAGTTCTTTCCAATTTTCCTCTTGTAATTGAGTTCGAGTTTCAAAGCTTTATGGTCCAAAAATGTAGGGAATGATCCCAAACTTTTGGTACTAGTTGAGACCTGATTTGTGACCCAGGATGTGATCTATTCTGGAGAATATTTCACGTGCACTAGAGAAGAATGTGTATTCTGTTGCTTTGGGATGGAATGTTCTGAATATATCTGTGATGTCCATCTAGTCCAGGGGCAAGGGAAGCAAGGGCAAAAATGAACTATTGGGACTTCATCTAGATAAAAAGCTTTTGTACAGCAAAGGAAACAGTCAACAAAACCAAAAGACAACCAAAAGAATGGGAGATGATATTTGCAAATGACATATCAGATAAAGGGCTAGTATCCAAAATATATAAAGAAATTATCAAACTCAACACGCCAAGAACAAAATAATCCAATCAAGTAATAGGCAGAAGACATGAACAGACATTTCTCAAAGAAGACATCCAAATGGCCAACACACATGAAAATGTGCTCCACATCACTCAGCATCAGGGAAATACAAATCAAAACCACAGTGAGATACCACCTCACACTAGTCAGAATGGCTAAAATTAACCAGTCAGGAAATGACAGGCATTGGCGAGGATGCAAAGAAAGGGGAACACTCCTATACTGTCGATTGAATGCAAGCTGGTGCAGCCACTTTGGAAAACAATATGGAGGTTCCTCAAAAAGCTGAAAATAGAGCTACACTGTGACCCAGCAAACACACTACTGGGTATTTACCCTAAAGATACAAATGTAGTGATCCAAAGGGGCACATGCACCTGAATGTTTATAGCAGCAACATCCACAATAGCCAAAATATGGAAAGAACCTAGATGTCCAACAATAAATGACTGGATAAAGAAGATGTGGTATGTATGTATATGTGCACGCGCGCACACACACACACACACACACACACACATACATACACAATGGAATACTATGAGGCCATCAAAAAAAAAAAAGAAATCTTGCCATTTGCAACAAGGTGGATGGAACCAGAGGGTATTATGCTAAGTGAAATAAGTCAATCAGAGAAAGACAATTATCATATGATCTCTCTGATATGAGGAATTTGAGAGGCAGGGCGGGGGTCGTGGGGGGTAGGGAGGGAAAAAATCAAACAAGATGGGACCTGGGAGAGAGAAAAACCATAAGAAACTCTTAATGTCAGGAAACAAACTGAGGGTTCTGGGGGTTGGTGAGGAGGGATAGGGTGGCTGGGTTATGGACATTGGGGAGGGTATGTGTTATGGTGAGTGCTGTGAATTGTGTAAGACTGATGATTCACAGACCTATACCCCTGAAGCAAATGATACATTATATGTTAATTTAAAAGAAAGAGAGAGAGAGAAAGAGAAGAGAAGAGAAGAGAAGAGAAGAGAAGAGAAAGACTTAAGTTATAGTTAAGCTGAGAGTTAAAGGATGAGAAGGAATCTTTTAGGTACAGGAGAAAAAAATCCAGACAGCAATAAAAAGGTCCTAGAAACAAGAGAGAATATGGCTCTTTAGGAACTGAAAAATCTCCGTCATCTAAAATCTGTTTATAAGTACAACAGTTTCCATCCTACACTCCTTCCTTGCTGGTGGTCATTCTCCTGTGTGGTATTCACTCTACTGTTTAATCAGGAAATGCATGGTCTAGCCTGAGATGGTAAATCATGATTGCTGCAAACCAATTACAATAATTCTATTCCCCTGGCCAAAAAGACATGAGGAAACACCAGGAAAAGGTTTTCTTCTCTAATAATACATTCCTAGAAGAAAACCTGGATGTCTGGAGCTATAGCAACTATTTTGTGATCATGAGGAAACTAACCCTAGAACCAAGCTAACATGATAATCCTACCAGGCCAAAAGATGGAAGGAGCCTCTGTCCATGTTGACACCACTGACCTGGCCCTGTGCCCAGACTTCCTGTTATGCAAGTTTATAAACTATTTATTGTTTAGGGGACTTTTAGTTGAGTTTTCTGCTCCTTGCAGCTGATGCACCTTGTTATACCACTTCTTGACTTTTTTTTAATCCCCAGTTTTGAAAGATAAGAGATTGCTGAAGAATTTCTAAAACTGAATAATCTCTGTAAGAAAACGTTTTTTACCTTTTCCAAAACACTGACATATTTATTTAATGATAGTTCAAAAACATAAGAAATTTAATTTTAAAGATACTATTATAAAAGCATAATACTACTCCATAATCTTTAAAAAGTAATTGCCTAACAGGAAATTCTTTCTGAAAATAAAGTCTCCAAGTCAGATCATGGTGAAGTGAAAATACAAGGAATTAAGAAACAATACATAAAAATGAATATAATTAAATCCCAGGAATACACACACACACATATACATACATAATGTAGGCTAGCATGAGGCATTTCATAAGATTTAGGGCTTTTATGGACTTTTCTGTGATTTTCAACAAATTAGCAAGTACAGAAACAAATCTAAGTTTCATTTTTCATGATAATTTTCCATAAACTCACTTATACCTATTAATTTTTATACTTGTTCTATCAAACACTTGTATCATAATAGTTCAAATTTGAAAAAATTACAGAAAAGTGAGGCACGTATTTTTAGTTCAATAACATACTCAACAGACTAAAATTTCATAGCACATAATTTTAAGAAACAAGAGATTAAACACACTAAGAAAATTTATTTTTTTCATGTCCTATTGATAAATAAAAAATCTTGATTTTGTAACTATAGTCATAAAATAATTCAAAATAAAATACTTCTATTGATTAATATGCATTTCTAATTATGTTAACATTATGTAAAGTTGGGCAATTATCAAGGTGAATTCATCAGCGTTCACTTTTCCTATAATAATATATACAATTTACACAAGAGTAAATTACTTATAAAACATCCCTCCTCCATGGAATTGCCTGAATAATCAAAGCTTTCACAACTGATTTGTGAAAACTAGTATCTTTTTATTTATTAGCAAATCAAATATTTCCATATATTAAAACATTTTAATTTCTACAACAAACACATCAAATGTGTTTGTTCACAAACACATTCATAATTCAGAATAAATTATACTCATAAAAGACACCCAAGTGTCAAAAGAGTACATTCAGTTGTCATGAAAAATGAAATGAGCTATAAACCTCCATTCTAACATGCTGAGAAGCAGAAATTTCATTGATCTTTCAACACAAAATGTAACCTTTGCACAAACTCCATCAGAAGAAAAATTTGCAGGTTTTAAATAGGAAGTAACCCAGAAGAATATTCTTCCAAAGGAAGAAAAAAAAAAATACCTCTTTTTCTTTTTTTAACCACCTCCCAGGTTATAACTATAAACTGTGGACAAGATCAACAATACAAAACAAACACAAACAACTGCTTAAAGGTATTTGACAGCAAGGATATTCTAGAGGGGAGTTGACACTGGAAATAAAGATAAGGGAATGACTCCACAGGAATTCCCTATTTTTCATGAATTTTAGCCTTAGGACGGGCTCTCATTTGCACCACAAAGAGTCAGTAAAACCTCCTACAGAAAAACCACTGCCTGACTGCCTTGAAGAATCAAAGGACAAAGTTTAGGGCAACACAGCTACTGGAAATGAGGTTGACAGAGACTAGCGATCTCAGTTAAAAGAAGGAAATATACAATTCTGTGTCCAAACTTTGTCCAAATCTCTGGCTTACCTGTAACACAGAATAAGACTAAAAGAAATTAACTGTGATTTGAGCTACTGCCCAAAGACAGTTTGCAGTTTGAGTCATCCAAATTAATTTCTTGCAAAAATGAAAACAAAAACAAAACAAACAAAAACCAACACCATTAGGAAGACCATAACAGAATCCAGAAAGGAAAACCTGGCCTATTCTCAAAGATAAGATAATCAACAAAGATTACCCCTGAGATGACACTAGCAGACAAGGATTTTCAAGCAGCTAATTATCAAGGACATATAGGAAAATAAGCTCATTTCGAATGAAGAGAAACCTCAGCATAATAAATGAAAAGAAATATTATCAGAAAAATAGAACTTATTTTAAAAAGGGAGAAAACCGAATAAAAAGTCCATAATTAAAAAGCATCATATTGAAATGAAATGGGATTTGCTACATGGCAAATGACCTTAGCAAGCAGATGGGTAGTGACAAAGGAAAAAGTAGGTAAAGTTGAAAGTACAGCAAAAGAAACTGTGGAACCTGAGGAACGAAGTGAAAAAATATCGAACAAAATGAAAAGACTTTAGGGACCTGCAGGACAATTGAAACAGCCCCATAATTGGGTTCCCAGAGAGAGAGAGGGAGAGAAGGAAAAAAAAAAAAAAAAAAAGAACAGGACAAAAGAACAGTAGGGTTAAAGTCATTAATTTCCAGATTCATAAAGTATAGCAAACACCAAGCAAGATAAATACAAAGGAAACCACACCTAGGTGTGTCAGTCTAACTACTAAAAACCAATGATAAAAAGATACCTAATTGTCACTTGATTCACTGTTTATTAGGACACTCAGTCTTCCTACATGTTGTCATGTCTGGGTAAGATGACTCCAGTATTTGCACTATCCAGAAGCTTGCCTCAAGGATGTCAAGTTATTTTCTCTTTCTCAACCATCTCATCACTGAGCCTCACAGGTAATCATGTTACCGTGGAGGGCTAAGTGGCTGATGGAGTGGGAACACTAACTTGGATTTCCCTTAGTTCATATGTTTCTTGCCCCGTTACCTAAAAAGAACAAACCAGCTCTGAATATTACACACAGATCTGTAGGTTAAGTATGAAGGAGTCAATATAGCACAGTGGTTAAGTTAATAGGCTGGGCTTTGGAGTAAAATATGTGTTTGAGTCTTAGTTTTGTAACCTTCTACCTGCTGCAAAATCATCATCTAAAAAAACACTTACGGGGCACCTGGGTGGCTCAGTGGGTTAAAGCCTCTGCCTTCGGCTCGGGTCATGATCTCAGGGTCCTGGGATCAAGCCCCGCATCGGGCTCTCCGCTCAGCGGGGAGCCTGCTTCCTCCTCTCTCTCTGCCTGCCTCTCTGCCTACTTGTGATCTCTGTCTGTCAAATAAATAAATAAAATCTTAAAAAAAAAAAAAAAAACCACTCTTGAGAACTATGTAAGACTTGGCCAGAGTTTAAAAAAAAAAAAAAAACACACACACACACAAAAACACTTACTACTCTGTTATGCAGATCAAAAGGTTATTAGCACCATCCCTGACACATAAAAATGCCCAATAATTGTTTGAAATATATAATCATCACAATTAAGTGAAAAGAATTGTAAAGTATAAAGTGTAAAAAGACCAAGATATTGTGATTTATTAAAACAAAAATTAACTCATCTAACCATTTGCATTTCATAAAATAAATGTATCTAAGCCACGATGAATTGTAAAATACACTCTTATTTTATGTAGTACACAGAAAGAAGTAATGTTTCCAAGTAAACTAAAACATATTTCTTGTATGTCTCCTGATTTCAGAGAGGATAATACGTACATCTTAGACTCAATGAAATAAAGCACATATATTAATTTGCTTAAACCTTACAAAGTCCTAGCAGATAAATATTATTATCCCCATTTTTCAGATGAGGAAACTAAAGCCCACAGAATTAAGTCATTTGGGAAAGGGTGAGGCAAAATTCAGACTGGCAACCTGGCTTCAGACTTCTTGCTATTAGCCACTGTATATTAACACTCCTGTTTTCCTTGGGTCCTGTCATTTTATTAACCTTATACGTTTAACAATACAAAAGGGTTCAGATTTGCACAGGCGGAATGTCAGTTTATGACTGTGGAAAAATAGGGCTAGTCTAAGTCACAAAAGACACAATGTGGCATTTACTATTACAAAATTCCACACAAGACCAGTGGTTTTCAACCCTGGCTGGCTGCCTATGTGAATCACTTCAGATCCTTTAAAAACCACAAATGCCAAGAAATAACCCCAGACTGACTTGAGTCAGAATCTCCAGGATTGGAATACAGGGATATGCACTTCTTTTGCTCCAAAAGTGACTCTGCTGTACGGCCAGCTTGAGGACCAGTCCACCTTGTTTTTGATTATTTAATTTTTCCATCAACACATTCTCCATTACTCTTAACACCAGTGATCTACACCTAGGCAATAAAACATTAACTGTATACCAACCAAAGGTATTCTGATGTTAATATGATCTTAATTTAACCTTACTGTATTTTCAAAACTAAAAACATATTTCATGTACCTTTGGACCCATTGAGCATAGCAATCTGTTTCTGCATAAAGGCAGCATTACCTAGAACATTTACCATGTGTTGAGATGATGGAAATGCAGCAGTGCCTAGCATGGCTGAGAAAAAGAAACAAAGTGCTTTTGAAGGAAACAACATCAGTGTCTTTGTCAAGCTTCCACCTCAAGTGACAAATGCTAAACTTACCCACTAGGTAATACATTCCCAGACCAGCGGCCTTGCTTTCTAAGGACACTATGCCTGGCTCAACATAGCACATAGCAAATTATGGTGACCTGCTTCTGTTTGTGTCTCCCACACTAATCTCCGAGTCCCTATAGGGGAGAGACCACATGATGGTATTTTCTCTGTATAGGTCAGTGCCAGGACAAAGTAGGAACTCAACAATTGCTGACCAAATGAGTGAACATTATTTTCCTCAAGTTCATGCTTCATACTTTAGGTCAGTGCTTGATATATACAGTAGAAAAACATGGGTTTGAACTGCACAGGTCCACTTACACACAGACTTTTCTCGATAAATACAGGACAGTATTGTAAATGTATTTTCTCTTATGATTTTAATATTTTCTTTTCTCTAGCATATATATGACATTCAAAATATGTGTTAATCAACTGTTTATGATCTCAGTAAGGCTTCTAGTCAACAGTACACTATGACTAGTTAAGTTTTTGGGAGCCGAAAGTTATATGCAGATTTTCAGCTGTGCAAGGGAGGATGATATTAGCACCCCTAAGCCCTGCATTGTTTAAGGGTCAACTGTATACACACAGAGGTATATTTATTTTTTATATATTTTAACATAATGTGATCATGCCTCCACAAATCTTAATCTCCCAAGAATTTTAAACTATCCATGTCTATCTGTATTACCCAATTTCCCCAAGAAATTAACAATTCCACTAATACCTACTCCCAAAATCATTTATCCTTCAAAACACAAACTGTATTAACACTTTCATTAAGAAATCTACCTGATGCCCTCAAACAAAATGTGCTATTAATCTACTATAGTAAAATTTAAGGAATCAGGATGGGAAAATATGGAAACGTAATTCATGAAATTATTCATAATTCATGAAAAATAATTCATAAATATAATTATTTTTATGTTTCATGGTGTTAATTAATGGGTCAATAACAGAGTAGAGAAACACCACCCAGGAGAACTTTCTATGATAAAAATATTCTGGATCATTGCTGTCCAACAGCCACACGTGGCAAGTGAATGTTGGGAACTATTTCTAATTTCATTTAATATTCATAAGAATTTAAATGTAAATAGTCATCAAAGCTACCATATTAGGCAAAGCAGGGCTAGAGGTATGCTGGGGTATACCTCAGTACCCCAGAACTGGCATTATCCTATGACACTGACCACCCAAAGAAACCAATGTCATCATAGCTATATATAGAGAGAAGCAGTTTCCAAAATGAGGGAGAACAGCCACTCCACCCTCTCCAGGCTGGCAAGTTGTGTCTGGTTTATGGATTAAGTCAGGATGCCACACCAAAAGCCAGACCTGCTCCTACTAGAGTAGGTCTCATGGAGAGTGACCAGGATCATGAGTGAGGTAAACCAGCAAAAAAAAAAAAAAAAAAAGACCAGGAATAATTAACCTGGAATAATGATAGACAACAATAATGATTATTGTATCTGGGAAAAAGTCAAGTAGAAAAGAGATTTATTTTTTTTCTTATTCCTCAGGTAAACATTAAAGGCAAGCAGATATATTATGAGCAAGGAAGAGCTTTCAAATAGAACTATCTCAAGTACAAGCAATATCTCAAAAGGTAGTAAGTTGCACATCACCGAAGATACTAAAAAGTATCTCCAACCACCACATTCAGTAACACTGTAAAAGAACCTGGAGGAGGGAGAGGTATATTGAGTGAAGCACCAAAGTCTAAGTTTGTAAGTCCATGTAGAGATCAACAAACTCAAAACAAAACAATCTTATTTTTATAACTCTGCTGTATAAAGCAAATGTACACCTGGAAGCATATCTAGATCTTCCAACCCTTCATCCATTTTGTCTATGAGAACAGAGGTAGACACATATCTTAAAGTTGTTTTAAGAGTTCTTAATTTCATCTCAAACTGCTGATGTCCATTAAACAAGTTCTCCTGTCCAGAGTGTCTTTTTATGAGAATAGAGAGCTACCTTTGAGAATATGTAATTTATTAGAATTATCGTATTCCTTTAAGGCACACTGAAAATCAGATCATTAAAATAATAAATATTAAATATTTCACAATTTTATTTATAGAGTTCATTATTCCCTTAAGTGATCTTCTAGAATATTACTCATTTATTTATGAAAACTTAAAATGCACCACTGTTCAAATCCTAAAAAAAAAACCCACTGAATTTCATCCTCGAATATTTTTTTTATCAACCTCAGATATATAATTCTGATAGAACAAAGCTCAGAGGTATTGACATGAAAATTCTGTAGAGTAGAAAAATATGATTTTTTTTTTTTAAATGGAGATAGAATACCTCCATTTTCAGGCTGGCTCTTTTTAAAAAATTTATAAAATAAGCTTTATAGTTGAAATGACAATGAATAATACAACCACGTTTTCAAAATAAAAGAACGAAATAATGTATCTCATAAATACATTTAAAACTCCCTCATTTTTTTCACTAGACTATGCTCCTAATTTTCTAAACTGTTCTCTCTAGTCAATAAATCACAGAAGTGATTTTAGTAATAAACACCCTCTTTTTTTTTGTTAGATTCAATTAACATACAGTGTATGTCAGTTTCAGAGGTAGAGCTTAGTGATTAATCAGTTGCATATAACACCCCGTGCTCATCATATCAGGTGCCCTCCTTAATGCCCAGCACCTACTTACCACATCCACTGACCTCACCTCCAGCAACTCTCAGTTTGTTTCCTAGAGTTAAAAGTCTATTATGGTTTGTCTCCCTTTCAATTTTGTCTTATTTTTCCCTCCCTTCCCCTATGATCCTGTTTTGTTTCTTAAATTCCATGTATGAGTGAAATCATAAAATTATCTTTCTCTGACTGACTTATTTCACTTAGCATGATACCCCCTAGTTTTATCCACATCCTTGCAAATTGTAAGATTTCTTTTTTGGTTTTTTTTTGATGGCTGAGTAGTTCATGGTGTGTACACACACCACATCTTCTTTATCCATTCATCTGTTGGTGGGCATCTAGGCTCTTTCCAGTTTGGTTATTGTGGACATTGCTGCTGTAAACATTGAACACCCTCATTTTACAGATGAAAAATTGAGATCACACAACTAGCCCTCCAAGCAAGTGTGTTACTTGGCATCCCACCATCCAGACCCCAAAACTCTCTCTCTCTTCCTTAACTGTTCATCACAACTGCCCTACTATGTTCACTCTCCCTAACAGCTAAGTTGTAGACTTTCACAATGATAATTTTTTTCCTTTAAATATCCAACAGAAAGCACATCTTAAACATTTTTATCTTATTTTCAGGTTCTTTAAATACTGGTAAGAAATTAACAGCAAAATAAAATGAAGCCAGTTTCTAAGTACTGTGAATATATAAATAAATCTTCATATATTCATTCAAAAAGTATCGACTGAAGGGTGTCTCAGTGGGGTAAGCATCTGACTCTTGGTTTTGGCTTGGGTTGTGATCTTGGGTCATGGATCAGGCTCCACTCAGTGTGGAGTCTGCTTGAGATTCTCTCTCTCACTCTCCCTCTGCCCCCCCCCCCACATGTGCATGTACTCTCTTGTGCTCTCTCTCTCTCATGGATAAATAAAATCTCTTAAAAATTATTTTACAAAATATATTGATCGAGCACCCATAATGAGCCACCACCACTATAGGCTCCATTCCAGTATAATCCATTCTAGAAGGTGATACAGAAACAAAATCTGTCTTCCTGGCTCTTATACTTTAATGGGTATACTTTATATACTTTAGTGAGGGAAGGATAATAAACAAAATAAATATGTCAAATATATACAGTATGTTTTAAATGATATGTGCTGTGAAGAAAAAACCCAAAGGGATCGAGATATGGGCAGACTGTACATTGTAATCAGGGAAAGGGAACACCTTACAATGACATCTAAGGAAGCCCCAAGAGAAGGAACCAGTCCTGAAGGCATTTGACAGCTGAAGGAACAGCAAAAGAAGCTTGACTGGTATGTCTGTCTAGCACCACCAAGGTCAGTGTAGCTGGTGCTAAGGGATTGATAGGAATGGTAGGAAATGAGGATGGAGCCAGGTCCTGTAGAACCTTGCTAGAACCAATCACTCGCCCTGTCTGTTCACTGCTTTCCACATCTACTCACCTTACTAGCTCCCATTCTGAACCTCACAACTCTTTGAGTCTAGAAGTTATCAAATAAGAAATGATCATGGCATTTTGGAAAATTGAGGAAAACATTGGCAGGATGGATTGGCAGTTTCCCAAAATCTATCTTCTACTTATGTTGTTACTCTGGAAAATAAAAATGATGTTATTTACTGATCAGTATTACATATCACAGATCTTAGGTAGTTACCAACCCACATTATTAAAACTACCCCTGTTGCAATGTTTATTACAGATACTCAGCTACAAAGCTCAGATACACAGCTCCAAATTCAACAACAGGAGACAAGAGGATAGGGGAAGAAATTTGCGTTGATTTAAATTCTCTATCATTAGTCATTCTTTATCTTCATACTACATTAAAAGCTTTCCATGTGGGGCGCCTGGGTGGCTCAGTGGGTTAAGCCGCTGCCTTCGGCTCAGGTCATGATCTCGGGGTCCTGGGATCGAGTCCCACATCGGGCTCTCTGCTCAGCAGGGAGCCTGCTTACCTCTCTCTCTCTCTCTGCCTGCCTCTCTATCTACTGGTGATCTCTCTCTGTCAAATAAATTAAAAAAAAAAAAAAAAAAAAAAAAAGCTTTCCATGTTTTTGTAGCTATGAATTTTGACTTTTAACACCTGGAACTCTAAGCCAGTGCAAGGTGGTGGGCTTGGGCTATTTCCTAGTGCTAAGAATTTGGCAGCTGAATAAAATTGAGAACTCAATGTTAATCACTCACTCAATATTTTCTTGACCACAATTATGCCTAGATCAGCACAAGAAACCAGAGAAAGCATTCTGCTATCAGCACTCCCTGCAGCTGGCCCTGAGGCAGTTTCACAAACACAGTCACCTTAAGCACAGGGGGCTAAAGAAGTATCACCAGAGCCCTGCAGAAGTACCTGCCTCACACACTGAAAGGAGCAGGAGCATGCTGGGCAGCCTTAGAGAACCAAATGACCATATTCAACAGAAATCCTTCTGGGTCATTGTCTGCCTTCGGTAAATATAATCTATATATTAGAAAATGTCACAGGACGATACAGGTAGGTCCAATTCAAAAATAAAATGGCAAACACACCATGTGTTGTCTTGCTTTGCTAGCCTAGAACATTTGTTGTTTTGGGCACAAATTAGGAAGAAGGATTACTTATGCTTAGGATCATTGGGATTCATGGATGTTCACAAAGACCCCAAGAAGAACTGTGATATGTGATATGTAACACAGTATGTGATAACCATATTATCAGTCTGCACTAAAACAAGAAGAAATATGTTCTTGTTTTAGTGCATTTACATAAACCTGTATGTACATTTAAAGCTGTGTGGCTAATAAAAATGTTAAATAAGGTTAATCATCTGAAAACCAAAACCCAAAACTAAAAATCAAAAATCAAATTACAAAAATAACAATTTTCTTTATTAATAACCTAAATCACAAAGTTTTAAATTGCAATGCATTGATTTCATCTTAAAAACAAGTTAGCAGCATTAGTCTAAAATCTATGATGCAAGATAATGAGACATAATAGAAAGGATCAACTGGCAACAAACAGATTATTTTAGTTTAGTCTGTTTTGTTGTTTTTTGTTTTTTGTTTTTACCATTTTTTAATAGTTTTAAAAGTACCAACACTGTAATGTGAAGCCAATTAGCCAGTCAATTTTTCCGAGCCTTACCTATGAGGTTTTACTTCAGTGAGTTCACTTACCTATAATATGAAAATACTAATAGCTCCTTCTCACTTGCAAGGACTAGAGTTGTAATATATGAAGTCTATAGCTCTGAATAAATCGTATTATTACTGCAGGTTTGCTTTAGAATTTGTTTGTGGTCAGATCCTAGGGAAAGCATTTGGCCCAATGGGCCATGGATGCAAGATATTACACGAAAGCCCAGGACCAAAATTTTAGGAGGATCAAGATTTAGTCTGTCTGATTCACTGCTATCTCCCCCATGCATAACACATGGGGACTGGAATTTAAGGGGACTGAAAATATATATCTTTCTGATTAGAAAGAAGGAAGAGTATTTTAATATACCTTAGAGCTGGGATCACCTAAACTCTTATATCACTTCCTGCTCTAATAATAGATTTTGATAATTCTGATATTAAAGATATCCAATAAGTAAAAGGAAGATCTTTAATTTTTAAGGAATCCATTTATCTAAAGTCATAGAAATTTTGTGTATTTTTTCAATTTGCAAATAAACACATGTCAAGACATTTCATACATAAAATTTAAAAGATCAAGAAATCAGAAAGCATAAATATTCACAACTATAAACAATGCTTATGTTTCCCATAATAGGAAACTATGTAAAAACAAACAAAACCAACCCAAGAATGTTATGTATAATTCTAGTACTATTAATAAAATCAAACTACAATAAATACTAATGTATAAAACATTTAAGAAAATGCTAACATTCTAGCTAAAACCTTTATAAGGCTGGCTCTTGCAGGCATGTTCCAAATTCAGTAAAGGAGGCTGATGCTACAATGGCTGTCAGAAACATGCAAGTCAAAACACAATCCAGAAGGAACAAAGCACCCGTGGAACCCAATGTTTCAGCAGCCCTAAATAATATCCCACCTGTCGTCATGTCAAACAATTTGGCAACCTTCCATAATAAGACAAAAGTCACTTTTGTTGCATGTCAAATGTGCTGCGAGAACAAGTCGGGAAAAGCTGTTTGAAGGTTAGAAGTACTCTGAGCAGTTTAAAAAGAACAGCAATAAATAAAACTCGTTAATACCCCTAACACTACTGGTCAGAAATAGTCATGAGTTAACAGATGTTACTAGTACAGCTACATGCCCAGGTGATAGACAAACTGAGTTATATAAATAGGTGACCTATAAATAAAGATATCAAGAATGAATAATTAATTACAGTCCATGTGGAAAAGATACCTCACAAATTTAAAACATCAACAAATGGTAACTAATGAAATGGTTTTCAAAACACAAAAAGCAGATCTCATACTTTCCATCACCTGAAAAGTAGACCTCGTCATAAATTACGTTTTTATACACCAAGCTGATCCTGAAAGGTAATTCAATCTTAGGGAATGACTTTAATTTTCTACATTCTAAAAAAAATCAAATTGTTTTTAGTTAATAATCACAACTGTATAAATGTAGTTACTTTAGTTTTCAGTTTGTAAAAATTTAGTCAAAGGACTTTGAAAATGAATAGAAGAAATACAAAGACCAAAAGAAGGTTTAAAAGCAACCTGAGGTAGAGGAGAGGGTGAAGCAGAGAGGGACGGAGAGAGAAAAAGAAAAATATCTTTTGACCAATCACACTTACACACCTCAAACTGATTAGCTCTTTGGGGCATTCTTTCCCAGTATTTTCCTCCCCGGGGCTGACTGACAGAGAACTTTGTACTTATGTTGGGGAATGTCTGTTTCTCCTCCTTTCCTATGGTCCCAAGGTACCTCTCCTCCCACCCTGCCCTCTCTTTGCCTCAGACAATTTCTTCTAGCTTTATTTTCCCTCCCCCTCTCGATATAGGATTCTGGCCACGTTGGTCAGGTTCCTCCACCCTGCTGCATGCATTCACACTTCTTGACCATAAGTTCCGATACTGAACTGAGGGGTACTAGGCTGGTCAGTAAAGCTGGTGTGGGAATAAAGTAGTCTGGCCTCACCAGCTTTCACAACAGCTAGGTTAGTTTCACATCAGGTAATTCTTTAAGAAATCCACAATATTTCATTTATAGAGTGGAATATTTGCAGAGGCGGAGGGTGGTGAGAAGTCATTCTAAGCACTAATATTTCTATAAACTTCACAATAACCCTATGAACTAAATACAATTATTATCTCTGTGTTAGAAATAAGAAAACAGGGGTACAGAAAGATTAAATGATTTGTCTAAGGTCATTAAAAACAAGAAGATGGAAAAGGTAGGATCGGAGCCCAGGCCATCTAGCTCCAGTCCCCAAGTTCTGACATGCTATGCCTGATTGCCCTGAAACTCTCTTCCCTAAAATTCTGTTTACAGCACAGAAGCAGCAAACCAAATGAGAAAGCATAATATATACAATTTGTCTATAAATGATTTTCTATTAAATTTTTATGATAATTAGTTTGATACTGAGGGATAGCAGAATATACCACCCCAAAATATGCTGTCTTGGCATAAGGGTTACTTTCAGCTACAGATACTTGAAAAACAGCAGATATAAGAAGAATACTCTGACCTCCCCTTTCCTTCCTGAAAGCAGGAGGAAAACTCCCATATAAAAGATGCCCTCCCTATACCAGGAGGAAAGGAACTGTCTTATCACCAGAGATGCAGAGTGGAGGCCAATGAACATCTGTACAAACAGAGCTTGTTAAAATCACTCTTATCTTCCTTGAGTCTCCCCATATATTTTAGTTCTTTTTACACAGTACCTCTCTCCATTCAACTTCATATAGAAACATTTAGGCCTAACAACTTCTTTGGGTCTTCATTTTCTATGGGGGCTCCTGTTTCCATATAAAGATCTGTATGCCTCTCGTGTTAATCTGTCTTATGTCAATTTGATCCTCAGGCCCAGCCAGAGATGCTAATGGGGTTGAGGGAAAGTTCTGCTTCCCCTATATTACAAATCTTATGAAAAATAGATGACAAAAAAGCAAAACAAATCAAAATAAAACTATAAATACATAAATATCCAGGCTCTCGAGAAGGTAGTTGTGATGTTGTTTTACCTCTTCAGGTTTCAGAGTAGGCAGGGAAACCAATCAATCAAACAAACAATTTTCAGTGGCTTTTGGATAAAAAAAAAAAGTGAAAATATAACATCTGACATTCATAATTATACAAATTTCCACAACTAGGAAAAGAAAGACGTGATTTGATAGCAGTTAAGCAGTTAATGTGTTAAAGACCAGAAAACTTCGATCTTTTCAGGGTGGTATAAAATTTTCAAAAGCTAAAAAGATGTCAGGCCACACAAGTAGAGGAATATTTGCTGGATTAGGGAAGGCAATGGCATTGCTGTGTCCTTAGAACCCACCCTGCCTAAGCATAAGTATATGAGCAGGGCAAGAAGCAAGAGAAGCCTAATGGGTGAGGAGATTCTGGAACATGGTCGGAAACAGATGAAAGAAGGGATATGTTTATATATATAGGAGGAAGAAAGATTTATGTTAAAAGGAGAAAATTTATTCTGTGTTACTCCAGAATTAAGACTATGAATAAGTTTAACACATGTAAAAAAAATCCCCCCAAATAAAAAATACCTACTAATATCAAAGGCTACATGCAAAGCAGAAAGCATCTAACTGGAAATATTCTATCATACAAAAATAATTCACTCAAAAGCTAACAAATACCTGGCATATAACAGGCACTGAAGGAATCTTTGAGGATAAAACTTTATCTCCTCAATTTACTTGTAACAAAAAGCTCACATTCTATCTTTTAAATAAATTATTTATAAACAATTGAAATACAACATTTTAATTGCTATAATCATGGTATGAAAAAGGGTTACAGGTACTCAAAGCAAGACTTCTATAGAGGCCCTGATATATTAAAATACACCTTGAACTAGGTGAATGAGATTATATGTAAGGTCTTTTTAATGTGTCCTATTCAATTACATAATCTCTGAAGAAAAAAAATCTTATGAAGTATATCCTTATTTTAACAAGCAGCAAACAATTGTTCCCACGTTACCATCTCACACTTCAAAATAAACTTAGATCTTAGCAAGTCAATCCGTGCAAATTATGGTTTTAACTCTATTGCCAACAATTCAACAAGAAGCAGTCTTCTATATCTGCTATAGAACTAAGAGATTTTATAGAGAAAACAGAAAGTAAAGTATTAATATTGATTCTTACCACTCTAAGCGTCTTATTGACTTCTAATTACTTTTGCACAAGCATATACCTAATCATAATATGTCAACAATTTTTATATTCTTTTCTATTACCTTCATATTTTACAGAAAATTTAAGTCCATATTTTACAGAAAATTTAAGTCCAAATAACTTGTCCAAGTACATTGATCTGGACAATAACAGTTAGGCTTTGAGTCTGCCAGTCTGGCTTGACAGTCATGCTCCTACCCCTACACTGTCCTTCAAAGCTAAAAAGAACCTAGAGCTAGGGAGATTCAGGTGGACCCTAGTTCAAACTGTCTAGTCATTACTGGAATAAGACTGTAACTAAGAGAGTTGAAACTTAACTGCATTATACCTTCCCTCTTGAAGAGGAAGGTTCTCCATGTTTATTCATACACCATTCCTTAGCTGTTCATCAGATACCTATTTAGTAACTACACGAAGCCACTGTGTTAGTGAATCAGAAGTACAAGATGCACAGACAGTTTTCAGGGCAGTGTTCTGCACTGTTTTTGTGCCATGGACCTCTTTGACAATCTAGACTACCTATGGACACTCTCTCAGCATAATATTTTTAAAGATATGAAATAAAACACAAAAGGTTAAAAAGGAAGCAAATTATATTGAAATACCACTGCTAAAACATTCTGAAAGGCCAATTTATGATACAATAATACCCTTTATTTAAGATATAGCAATTTGATGGAGGAAGACACAGTGCTGAGGCTAGAAAGCTAATAAAATATACTAACCAACAATAGAGTTTAATATATGTTTATAAACATTTTTAATACTACAGATCTTTTACAATAAATTAAAAGGAAGAAAAAAATATATGCAAAAGTTGGATGATCTCAAAAAGCACTAAGCACACCAATGGTTTTCTAATCTGAGCACTTTATTTAGTTCTAATTTTCTTGACCTCATGAATCCTCAGGACTCCCTGGACCTGGCTTTCTAAGACCCCACAGTTACCTGTATCTCCTCTGCTCCTTCCTGCTCCTTCCACTAACTCATCTTCTAATTTTGGAACAGAGACACGTCTAAAGGTTTCTTATCAGAGTACGCAACATAGAAACTGTGCCTCATGGAACACCATTTGGTAACTTCTTAATGAGCTCTCTCAGTCATCTCTCACTATCACATACAGTGTAGTTAGTCTTACATAATGCTTCCTCTCACTCTTTCCTAGCCATAGAAGCATGCTTTTGTTTCAGAAATGACTCCTTTGGCCCCAAAATAACAGATTCCCAGAGAGCAGAGGCAAAGGTCACTCTCCATCTTTTCCCAATGCCTTCTTTTTTCATTGTCCACATATATAGAGCTGCTTAAGAATCTGATTTTTCAGCAAGGGTACCCCAACAACCACATATCTCAGATGTTAACAGGGTCAAATAAAAATTATAAACCTCAAATCCTAAATCCCCACTCAGCTTCTCACAATAGCCAAACTGGAAATTTCTGAGATGCAGTGCACAGCGAATATGAGCTGTGTTTCCTTTCCCTACATATCTTTCTTAGGCTGATGAGTTGAACTTTACTAAGAAATCTTAAGAGCCCCTTTTATTCCTTTAGCATAAGTACAAGGAGAGTCAAGTCTGAGTGATACACTCTGTGATTCCTTTCCCTGAATTCATCTGCTCTGATAATGAATTTCTTGAGGACAAAAACAATATCGTATATTTATGTATCCCACACAGCTGCCTTGTACATAATAGAAGTTCAATAAATGTTGAATGAGTTAAAAAAAAAAAAAAAAGTAAATACAGGAGATTAAAGATGTGCCAGAGGCTGGATCTCTAACAAAGAATAAACATTCCATATTCCTTAACAACTAAACTGAAGACTTAAAAAGCTATGGAAAACAATGACATACGGGATAGTTTACTTTAAAAGTAAACAAGGCGGGGCACCTGGGTGGCTCAGTAGGTTATGGATCTACCTTCAGCTCAGGTCATGATCTCAGGCTCCTGGGATCAAACCACCCTGCCTCCCCCCCGACATCTAGCTCCCTGCTCAGTGGCGAATCTGCTTCTCCCTCTCCCCTGCCCTTCCCTTCTGCCTGTCTACCTTTCCCCAACCCCGCCATGCTCTCTCTCTAATAAATAGATAAAATCTTTAAAATATATATATAAAGGAATGAAAATTCTAAACCCACAAACCTCAAATTCCCATTCAGCCACCTACACTGCCATATTTGAAATTTCTAAGATAGTAAAACAGCAAGTGATATGGTAAAGGCTGAATATTAATCCCAAGATAGTCCAATTAAGCTGTCTATGCCTGTCTTTTTTTTTTTTTTTAGTGTTTTTGTTGTTGTTTTCATTTTTTAAGATTTTATTTATTTGGCAGAGAGAGAGAAGACAAGCAGGGGGAACAGCAGAGGGAAAGGCAGAAGCATATTCTCTATTGAGAGCCCAACATGGGACTCAATCCCAAAACCCTGGGATCATGACCTAAGCTGGAGGCAGACGTTTAACTGACTGGGCCACCCAGGAGCCCCTCTATGCCTATATTTCTTACTTTTTAATGTGATCTTGGGCAGTTCAAACCAAAGATCTAGGCCTTATTTTCTTCATCTTTAAATGCAAACACTGCCAGGAAGGCCCAAAGGAAAAAAAGAAATGGGTAAAAATGACAGTAAAGCCTTCTGTCAATTTGTAGAACGACTCTGTATTAACGAAGAAATCAACACGTGAGTCGTAAGTCAGAGGGTTCATGTCAGGCAAGGGAGGGTGTGTGCGGTGCAGGGCTGGGGGTGGGGGATCTTGGTGGGAGGAAGGGGAGTGTGTGTGTGTGTGTGTGTGTTCTGTAGGTTTAACTTTTCCTTTACATGATAGAAAACGCATGTGAGAGGGCAAAGTTGGTATTAACTTATTTAAAAAGCACAATTTAGAGACCCTAAAATGTTTAAAATCTAAAAGGAGGAAAAAACTTCCTCTATCTCTAAACCTCAATACCATAACTCTCCAAAGTTCCAGCAGTTGTTCTCCACAACACATCTGAAGAAAAGTAAGATATCCAGAAAGTCTGGGAATGTCTAATGGTCTAAACTTATTTTTTTTAATAGAAAGTGTTATTGTTCCAAAATAGGCTGGAATTTCCAATTCTCTCAAAGCTATTAAGCACGTGAGCTGTAAATTTTGGTTTCATAGCAGTGGGGAGTCAATTGTGGGAGTTATGGTTTTGTTTCTGAGTGACCAATTTCTGCAAACTGAAGTTTAAGGAAAGATACTGGAAGTCATCCAAAATCAATCCTCTCTCAATTTCATTATTTTAGGACAAGCAGCAGATCCTTCACACTGCATGGAACAAAATCAATAAAAGCCAAGAACAACAGGCATCACTCTTTCAAGATCATTTCATCAGGATTTAGCAGAGGCAAATACAATGAAGTATCTGTAAGCTGCTAGAATAACAACATTTTCACTTTGTTATTCACTGTGCTCTAATCTGAACCCTATCTTCCTGTTCCAAATGCCATTTCAATATTTGAAATCTCTATAGCTGGTAAAATCACAAACACATCTGTGAATTTCTATCCCCTTAAATTAGATGAGTGTGTGACCTTTCTCTATCTCGGGTTCAGATATTCTGCATTAACATACTGTTTTCTTTTTGCATATATTCTTTTTATCCATCTGAGGCTCAATGACCCTTCCCTAGAAATATCAACTATCGGTTTTGTTTTCAACATTGGAATGTTTAGATTAGACAGTCAGTGCACAGGGAAAATTAATACAGCTCCCACCTGCCACAACTCATGTTAACTTCTGCATATGCCACTTCTGTGCTAAATGCACAAGAGCATCTTGGGAATAGCTCTGGGCTTGGGGGGAGGCATCTTTTCTAAACATATCTAGTTACTCTTCATCATCATGGCATCCTGGGAGGACAGAGCACCAATCTCTAGAATGTGAAGAAGTCACTCAGCAGATATATGGGAAAATAATATATTTAGTATTGAAGAAATGGTATTCTGCTGCAGATTTCAAGCCTATAAATAAGCTCACTTCAGTAAATAAATGAACTCAGAAATAATTATAGTGGGAATCCTAAAATCAGCCTTCCCTCCAAAATCCTTAATAGTCATTTACACAAAACAATAGCAGATAACATGTTCCTTTTGATCTTCACTTTTCCATTTTCTGGTGCAAACCTAGAATGTGCTCTCAGGCTCTTGCATCATGATGGAACATCATCTTCTGCTTTTTATACTACTTATTTGGTGAATTTTTAAAAATGTGCTAAAGTCCAAATAAAAAGTGGTAAAGAATAGCAGAGAAAAATGAAGATGGGCTTTGAGGTCATGAGAGCTGAATTAGAATTCTTCCTGGATATTTGATCTTCCATAAGTTATTAGGCTGAACAATCCAATACTACTGATTTCTCAACTATTTGGGGGAGACAAAGTGGCAGTTTCGCATGGCTCAACTGACTAATTAACAGGATCCTCAACTTTCTATAAAACTGAGATAATATCCTTAATGGGTTATTATATGAGGAAGTAACACAAAGCTAAACAAAAAAACTTCAATATTTTCATTAAAGCTTTGTTTAAAAGTATATTAGTAAATGGTAGATGTCAGATTCTCAATGAGAAACCCACACTTTTTTTTTTTTTTTAAATTCCGAAGGAAGAAAAGATGATCATGGTAAAATTAAGCCTTTGACAAGGAAAGGAGGAGGAAGAAGAGGGGGAGGAGAAGAAGGAAAAAGAAAAAACTTTGAGAAATGTGGCCTAGAAATTACATAAAGGCTCCCTCTGGCTACATACAAGGTTTGCATACTGATGAGGGCTTAGTTCCAGTGGGCTGCTAAAGGTGCCCTCTCTCTGCTGCTCAGTAGAATGGCCCTGCGCCTTCACCTGAAAGCCCAGACAACCTTATAAAGCAAGGACTCCACAAAGAGCATCAACACTTCCTCCTTTTGATTCCTCTAAACCACCTCCTTTTTGTCTATCTATATTCTTCAGTACCACCTTCCTAACCCCCAAACATTTGGATTTATCAATCATTTCTGCAGCTCACTCCTCTGCCCTTGGCAGTCCTCAAGGGCAAAAAATGTTAGTGTTTCATTAATAAGACTAACCACAGTCTCAAAGGGCACAGGCTACTACCTCCACACTTCCATGATATACCCACTCAATCTTACAGGACTCTTAAGAGTACAAGTTGGAATTGGAGCCCTCTTCTCTTTTTTGGAGGATATGTATCATGAACAATTCAGGGTAGGGTAGTGACTACCCTCCCATTGCCATTTGTTCTCATGAGATCTTTGGAAGTCCAGAATCAATGTGCTTGTTCCTGAAATCCCCTCTCTCCCTCCCCAGAGCAAAATGGTATCCACATATCTAGGAAGGTGCACTCTTAAACATAATACCTACTTGAAAAGTGTCTGACTCCCAGGAGCAGAACAAGTGAGAAGAATATGGCATAACCACTGAACCAATACCCAGCTCCATCTCAACACTGCTACAAATTTCAGATTTAGCCACAATGGGAAACTACCTCATTGTTCTAACATGACTGAAAACGATTTCTATTGTTCATGACACCTATGGAAAAAGGTTATATAGTAACAACATTAAGAATGTAATAACATTTAAAATGAAGAGAGAAGACCAAAAGACACAGGATACATGTGTTGCCTACTTTACATACACACAGGCAGACACACAGACTCCAGCATTGAAAATACGCACACTTTCTAAAAACCCACTGCTTGAACAGCAGGATTCATTCACTTGCCACTTTTCCCAATGGACTTCAGATATTTTCTTTTCACAATCAGGGAAAGTAAGGTAGCACAAATGTAAATGCTCCACACCTTTACTTCTGTTTACTCCATCTGCTATTCTAATCTTGATTCCTGAGTGCTGAAGACCTCTGATAATAATAAGGCACGACCAGCACAAGAGGACAGAAAGCAGAAGTCCCTCCCACTGGCCCAGACAGTGTCTGGCCACCTGGCATGACAGGTACCATAGCAGTCCCACAGAGCTCCTTCTATCTGCCAGTTCTGCTCACACAAACACAGGACACATTTTTCCCCACCACATCCCCTCCACAGTGTGAGGAGGAAGAGTCTTTCATTGCCAAAACTCAACTTTCATTTTTGGTCAGGAAATCATAAAACTGATTCCTAAAGTTCAATTTTCAATCCTAAAATTGAAATGGCTGAGAGCATATAATCCAGTGTTCTTCCAAACTGAAAGTCATGATTGTGGGTCATGAAATCAATTTAATGAATGACATTAAAAAATACCGCTACTGGGAGGATATATATACTGCATATGTAACACTTTTGTTTTTAATACACACACATGTACTAGAATGCTTTATAAAACATTTCTTACTGTGGGTTACAGTAAAAAAAAAATTTTGAAAACAATCATCTAACCCAACATCCTTATTTGACAAATAATAAAATTGAGCCCTAAAATAGTAAAAGACTTACCCACAATTATACAACTTGTTACTAGCAAGTACTCAAACCTAATGTCTAAAGACCTTCATGTCTTTTTTAAAAAGATCCCATTTTCTGTATTTCTTTTAAGTCCCATTAAGTATCAGAACTTGTCTTAAATGTAAAATGCAGGTATTCACAAATTTTTCAGGTAATTGAGCATAAACATTCCGGCAAATCACTTGGCAAATCTGGACTCTAAGGATAACATAACACTGAGGTTAGAAACCAGACACTATGGTTTATAATCAGTATAAGATTAGATCCATTTAATATACAAAGTCTTCAACCCAATGTCAGGAACTTAACAAATGCCAATATCTTCCTTAGTTAGACCTCCTTTACTTTTCCATTGTAACCTAAGTCTAGACTGAGCCCAGATCACCCAAGACAACAAAATATCTACCACAACATCCAAATTAACTGCCCAAAAAGCCTAGCTGGCATTGTTAGACAATCTGTAACTCTTCAAGTCTCTCTGACAGCCCTAAGAAAACAAACAAAACCAGAGAAACACCCTGAGTTATTCTAATGTGCTATAAAATTAAATGAAATGGACAGAAAAACACAATCCAAAACAACTATTTAGGAAATAACAATCCAATCATATATATTCAAACTGAAATGTCACTTTAGAATATTAACCATTTATCTCCTCAACACTTAGGTTAATTTTAACAGCTTTGAAATACTGGCCTCAACACCTTCAGATTAGGAGTTGAAGGTCAGGTCTATACCCTCTAAATGCTAATTTTGCCTTGATTTTACAATAAGATCTCAGATTTCTCATAAGTCTTCGGTCATTTGAGTATTATTAAATATAACTACTGTTTGTTGGACAAGTCCATCATCAAGTAATTTTTAAATTATGGTATATTTATCATTTGCTTAGTGATTCCTGACAGATATATTCAAGTAGAGGTCTATTTTTATCAAAACATTCCAGTTACTTAAGGGGTATGTATTCCAATGTGCCACATTAACAGAAATTATTTCAACTTGCACAGAAAGAAGCACTAACACGAAAATAAACAGTATTCAAGATATAATGAATCAGAAGTTAGTCAAAATTATGTCTCAAGGACATACATGCAGATAACTCACTTTTCCTGACCAGTCTCAAGTCAGATGATGAAGTTTTATACTTCATCATATAGCTTTAAACTTCTCCTTCATTCTCATAGATACTTTTAACATACACCTACGTATTTCCAAATACTTCTACCTATAATGTAGAGATGTCTGTATTTCTGGGTTTGAGAGTTATGAGGAAGGGGAAAGGTTTTCTAAGTCCTGTAGACCATAATAAACCAGTGAACATGAGGCAGACCTGTGAATACACCATTTGAATAAGCTGGTTGGATGTACATTTGAGAAGTTGCTTATTTGTTCAAGTGGAACATGGAGATCCAATTTTCCAATCTCTAAAATTGCTACCAGATCCTAGATTAGTCAATTACCTTCATTTTATAGCAAGTAACTGTAATAAAACAATCCAAATAAAATTCTTGAATTCAACTTTCCAGGACTAAAAGGGTTGGTTTACATATACTGTGAGCAAACCAGAGAGGGTCATTCCCTTCATCAGAAAACCTTCTAATACTACTGAAGTAGAAGAACCAGCATTGCAATTAGTCATATAAAACCATAACCAGAGTCAGCAGTCAGTCCAAAATCTAGCAACCTGATCATTTTTCAAGGCTATACCAGTTTTTACGAGGCAAAGCAAATCAAACCTAGGAAAATATCCGGAGCTAACACATACACATTAGAAAAGTTTGCCTCTTCAACAACAATGTTTAACCAACACCATGAGATCCTAAAATTTGTGAAAGTATTTTTTCTTCCTTGAAAGATACAAAAATTATTTTCCTTGCCTTAAAAATCTTTAAGATAACCCAGGCTCACTCCCATATCTCCATCTTCTTCTCTTTTCCTTCTACATCTCTCCAGGTATCCATAACATGGGTGATACTATTTTCATTTTTCTCTCACTTTTTTTCCTTTCTTCTATAGTTTCTGAAACTAGCAAATCAATCAAGCTCGTTTTCTAAGTAAATAAAAGGATGATGTTATGATCTCATTAATAATTAGCATCATCCTTTAATTATCTATGCATCTACATTTTTAGCAGTCTATGTTCTTACTCCTAACTTCTCTTACTTTTTCACATGTCAATCTCAATAGAAGAGGAAAAAGTCTACCATGATATTTAGACATTTTTGCAGTCAAACAGACCTGTATTCAAATCCAGGATCTCTCCTACTTAACAGGTTACGGTTGATCCACCTAGGTGAAACTGATGTTGTCCCAAAGACATGCTTTCTTTTCTTCCAGAGTTGACCCCAGAAGAAAATTCTGCTGACAAAGGGTCTAACACTATCTCTGTAGGCCTAATTACCCAGCAGTTGTGCATCTTGAGGCAAAAATGCTTTCTGTCTGAACACTGACCTTCCTGCCTGCTGGCAGAAACTATAAAAACCCTCCCTGAATTCCCTTTCCTATTTTCACCCCTCTCCTAGAAGTAACACTTCTTTCATTCTAAGATACAATTCAAAGAAGCTTCTGGTCCCACACTATAGAAAATCATGCCCACATATGTTGGGTTCCCATCATACTAAAGAGATCTTTTATTAAGAGCCAGATCTTTCAAGGCACACTGGCAAGGTAGTTCCTTCCATTTACGTCACAAGAGAAAAACCAATCAAGAGTAACCAGAGTAATGTCGCTCCTCTCCAAAGCTGCTGTTCTGTAGCTACCTCAGGGAGTTTGAAACTTCTTTTCAGTAGTGATGAGGGCTGCTTCCCAGCATTTACATACTTTTCAATTCATATAATGGACATTTTAAAGAAAGTTGTTGATAGACTTCATTCTGCTGGTGCACATCAGTTAAATGTGTTTTATTTCCCTTCTGGGCTGTGTGCTGGCAGAGAATAACACAATGAAGAGGTGGTGGTGTGCATTTCCAGGCCCTTTATGGTCAAGATTATGAAAGAAGGGCTTTGACAAAAAATGTTCAGGCTAACTATAATAGTTTTCCTTTTAGTACATTATTGTTGCCATGTGTTTGCTGCTGTCTGGAGCAATAAAAAAAGCTCTGAAATATTTGTCTGTGTCCTTCATGTACTCAAGAGTTTCCATAAGAGAAATCACTTGGAAAATCACAATATTGCTCCAAATAAAATATTAACATAAAAAAACTTGTTGAAATGTTGAGCTAAAATACTAAAGAATTATTACCACAGATGTAATTTATGAGGATCTGAGTGCCTTACCCTCATAAAGTCTTTTCCATTCCCACTGCAAGCACATGTTTGGTATTGTTCTTCATACATACATACTGATGCCGCCAACCAGAAGGATTTCATTTGGGGCATCCTCGAAAGTTCTGACAGAACAGGTGAGAATGACAAAGAAAGAGCATTCTATAGTTCAATCTTTAATAAAAGCACATGTAATAAGCCAGTAGCGAGCCCTTATAATTTTACTTAAAGAAATAAAAATTACTTTTGTGTATGAAAAATATAGGTAATTTTTCCTTCTTTTTATCATAGATATTAATGATAGATAAATGTAGATTGATTTCAAGTTGAAGGACTTGGCCTTGCAAATGTAACAAGTTACCAGTAGTAGTAATTACCTCTAGGAGAGGTAATGTTAGATCAACATTGGTAAAATAAATAATCCTTTGGTATTCATGAATTCTCACCAAACTTACTTAGCAGAAATCTTCTCACTAAGGAAATCTCCAACAGAAGAGAGTGAATTTGATTTGGGGCCATTTCATCTTCACTTTTCAAATTTAAGTACAGATTATTATATTGATCCTCAATTCCTAGAAACCATAGGAACTCAAATGTCATGCTAACTGTAACTATAACTATAATGAACTATATACATTAACACTTAACCATGTGTGACTTTACAGTGTTCCCTGAGTGCCACTGCCTCTCATATGGAACTGAAAATAAATTCTCTATCTTGAACTTTTAATGATCCTAAGACCTAATACAATTTGACTCTTTGTTCTTAAATATTATCAACATCAAAGCGGTTTTTTATTTTTGTCAAAATTTAGGTTGGGTTAAGTCTCTATAATCAAGGTGGATCATCTATATTATCCAGGTTCTGTGTCCTAAGATTCTTACTGGCATTATTAAATATACTCTGTTGGCATATTTTGTTTACACAAGTAAGCTCTCTGTTCTTCCTAACCCACAACGGCTGAAAAGGAGTTATGGATTTAACAATTAGTTGAGGGTTTATCTACTCTACTTTTGTGCCAAGAAATGTAATCTACTTATACACTGGAGTAGAGAAAAGAAGACGATTAAAAAGAAGGTCAAAATGAGAAAGTTATAATAAAACACTCTGATATGGAGTATTAATTTTACAAATGATAACACTAGGAAAGAATGTGAGGAAGAAAAAGGTTAAGTGTTTTGTCAAGGCTACAGGCTAAATTAGTGATAGCAGGGATCAGAAAGAAAATGCAGCTGAGATCTGAAAAACAACAACAAAACATGCAGTCAAGAACAGAGTGTGAGGGATATGCTAAGTGTTTTATTAATGCTTCTGGACTAATCTAAGTGACCCACTTGTAAAAGGGAAGGGTGGCTAGAAGTTAACTTTCCTGTAAAATGGCAATAATAGGAATCTGCTTTGCCTGTATCATAAAGTTATCATAAAGATAAAAAGAGATAGATAATACATGGGAAAATGTTCTACAAGCCATAAGGCACCAGTGAAAGCAGTATTCCTTCTATCAACCTTAACTTGCCTAGTCACTCAAAATTTCTTTCAGCAAAGTTACCTGCATTCCCAGTCATTAATTCACTCAGAGATAATTTACTGGACATATAAATCTTGATATGAAGAGCCAATGAGAATACTAAAACAAAATAAAAGAGCTCTCATTTTTCAAAGAGCTTATAGCTTAGTTTGTGATATAGCAATCTAGTATGGGAATGAATCATGAGTAAATGGCTCTCAACCATTTCCCAGTTCCCAACACCTCTGCCCTACCTTTACTATCACAGGTAAACCAAATGGAATTTTCAGAGAAGCTACTGAAGGATTGTGAAAATGGGGTTAACTGGCCAGAAAATGAGTTACTATTGAATTTGGAAAGAAAAGAAATTAAAGTCAACTAGAAGGTTCTAACAATGGCCTATTTGTAAGATGGTGAGGAAGGATTTAACCAGAGCAATAGCACCAGAAATGAAAAGCTAGTGCTTTGACAGTCCACCAAGCAGAGGATAATTTTTAGTGAAAATATTCTAAGCTGCTTTGAAACTGAAGAAGAGAAAGTTGAGAGCAAGAAAGAGAGAAAAGTGGAGAAAGAAAAAGTGAAGCAATACATGATGCAAGAGAAAAATGAGAACGTATGAGAAGAACGATTTCATTAGAAACTACTTTTTTCCTTGAGTGCCTAGTTATTTTTTACTATGTGCTACTCATTACCTTTGTAAAATTATTTGTGAGGCTTATCTGTGGTAACTTCTTCCAGAAAGGAATTCTGTTAGTTTCTGTCAGGAACCTAAGGATTCTACAAGTTTACGAACTCCTAAAGTTTTCTGCACCAGCCAGGTGATGTGATTTCAGAATCTCAGCAATAGCCCCCTCTGCTCTTCTCAGCACCAATTTTCCTGTATAATCCCCTAGTGGTAAAGACATGGTTTATATTTAATTTACGGTAAACCATAAGGATGTCGTCCTTTGGTTTCTATCCCTCCCTCATCACACATAAGACTATAAAAACTAAGTTCCCATTTGCCAAATGGGCAAATGTTCTCGGGATTAAAATAGCCTGAATGTGTAACTTACCCCTCCTACTTTCCCATGAGTATTAGCTTGAAAATTGCTTACTATCTTGTTTGTTCTTCAATTACTTTAAGCAGATTTAAGACATTTTTTAGCATGTATTTTCCAGTTATTTCAAATTGAAGATTTGATCCAAATAATCTAGCCTACAATATCCCTGGATATTGAACAAAATAATGAATTAAAATCTCCATACACAAAAAATACTGTAGTAAACTAAAGAAATATCTAATCCAAAATCTGCTGGCAATGAGAAAGAAACAAGTAGATGAAATTCCTACACTCAGGAAAGAATAGTATTTGCAAAACTGAGACTAACACATTCATTTGACAGTTATAAACAAAGTTATTTACCACTAAAAACTCAATTATTTTAATAGGCCAACAACCAACAAATACATAGAAAATACTCCTAAGGATGTACATCCCAAATATCAACAAATCTCTTGAATTTTCAAAGCTACATTCAACCTGAATAAACAGGAATAGATTTTTAAAATTCAAAAGTTTATAAAATGGCCTGTTTTACTTCACTTTCTAGGATTTCAGTCACAAGCTAGAACAACAAAACTGAAAAACCTTGTTTCTTAATCTTAATTATAGAGGTACAAAAACAAAAAGGTTTTGGAATGGTACTTTGATTTATACTGATACTAGTTCAAATTAAAACAAATATTTTAAAATATTTGAACTCTTACTATGTTTATAATGGCATAAAATAATTTGAACAACTCCTCCACAACCAAAGTGGAATATATGCTTTAGAGCATCAAAGAAGGATTTAGCTGAAGTTTCAAGGTCTCATCACTTATTAGTTCAAACTATCAGCCTAATAGAACTAAAAGGAAAATGACACTATATCCATTATGTGATTTAAGTACAAAATACTGCCATGATAAATATTTGGAAATTCCAACCTTTTATAAAGCATACTTTATGTACAATATCAGCATTCATCCCTTTAGGGTGTATGGCATGGACTGCCTCTGGGGGGAATTTATCTCATTTCATTTTCATTCTACATTCCACTTCGGAGTTGCCAACTAAATTGCTTCTTGGTTTATAGTATAGAAAACTTCATAATGTTTAGCTGGAATTGCTTACTTTTAAAGTATCCTGATAGAAAACCTAACGTGGTCTGAAATATCCTCACCAGATGTTTGGATGGATGTGAAACCAACACATATCAAAAGGAGATCCAAAATAACATTAGCTGTATAACACATAGCCTCATACATTTAACAAGTTCAACTGATCAAAACACATTAAAACATTTTCAGGGAAACTGAAGTTAGTACATTTTCCACTGTAAGTATTCAAATTCTACTCAGTTTTTGTTTTTCTTTTGTTTGTTTGTTACTATCAAGATGTCAAGTGATAATGAGCCAAAAGTACAATTTAAGTACATTTAATATGACTGGATAATGGGCCAGTCTAAAACAGGCTTTCCCAATCCTGGTCTGAAAAACAGAATTTTAGTCACTAGAACAAAGAAAGTGATAGTCTTATTTCTTTCAACACCAGCCAAGCTACAATCTGGTATAAAGTTTTTAATTCTGAGCATTATGATATATTCAGAAAAATAAAGATAAATGGGATGTATTAAGCAGACAAGAAAAAGGACAGTTATGGGAACTTGGATCCACATAAGAAGAAAAACTACAGGAAATAGTATTTCCACATAAGAAGAAAAACTACAGGAAATAGTATTTATATCCATGAAAAGAGATTAGGGCCTTTGTGGTGGGGGAAGGGTATCTACATGGAACAACCCTTTCCAAATTAAGAGTAGAAATGTAACAAAATAACTGGATTTGTTTTGCATGAATTCCTAAGGAAAAAACTAAAAACAAAATGGATCTAAAACAGGCTACAAGAGAAGTTTTCAGATAGAACTGTCTGAGGATGAAATGGATTGCCACAAGTAGCAGCAGTCAAGTACTTAAAACTACTCTCTCCAATTATACAGTAGACCCTTGAACAACAAAGGTTTGAACTGCTTGTGTCCACTTACACATGAAATTTTTTCAATACAGTGCCGTACTGTAAATATATTACTCTTTCCTTATGATATCCTTTTTAACATTTTCTTCTCTCTAGCTTACTTTATTATAAGAATACAATATATAATACATATGACATACAAACATGTGTTAATCAACTGTTTATGTTATTGGTTAGGCTTCCAGTCAATGATAGGTTATTAGTAGTTAACATTGGGGGTGTCAAAAGTTATTTGTCTATTTTTGGCCGCATGTGAGGTCAGTACCCCAACCTCTGTGTTGTTGAGGGGTTAACAGTACTTGTTAATCTTAATGAGTATCCCCTCCACATAATCAAGCCTCGATTGATTCTCTCTAAACCAGCTCTGTTCTCTCTAAACCAGCTCCCTTCTTTGACTATCTAGCAAAATACAACTTCAAGCATTCTAGCTCAAATGTGGCCCTGTTCTGCAATTTTCCCTGATATCACCCTTTCCACCAAGCCCCTCCCAGGCTTAGAATTAATCATTCCTTCATCCAAGATCATGCAGCACTTTTTGGGTTCTTCCATTGAAATATCTGCCTATACTGAAGTGTGATAATAGAAGATAAAGACTACTATATTTATTTTTATTTTCCTGGTACCTATGTAGTGCTAGGCACGTTATTTTCCTGGCACCTATGTAATACCTGTATAGTTTTAGCCATCATATTGTAGGTAATAGATATGTTCTGAAATATAGATAACAGTCAAATACCAAATACAGAGTAAGGTTAGGTAACTTTTTAAGACACTGAGAATCTATAGTTCTAGGAAACATCATGTTTAGGCCTCTAACCAGGAAATAGAGATGATGTGCTATCATTGATACCCCTAACAGTGAGCACAGAAGAAAAAAAACTACTGTAAACATACCCTTAACAATGAAAGGGAGAGACTCAAAACCAACTGCATTCTTCTTGACAGTAAAAACAAAAGCTCACCCAGCACTCTCAAGTAGAAATTGCCTCTTTAGACATTCCTGAAAAATACAATTTTTAATTTAATAGCAAGATAATGATATGCTAAATAATGCAGAATGTTTGATGGATAAGGAAAGATAGTGAAAGGTTGTCAGGAAATATGGAGAGATATGTGTATTAAGACAATATTTATCAGTTATACAAAACTGTATTATTTGTGTTATTATCATTTCTTATTTCTTATCCTATATCTAGGCTACATATTAAACTTATTCACTGATACATGCCAAAACTATAAAAGTAAGGCAAAGCAGGAAACCTATAGTCTCACCACCATCTCCAAAGTGACCAATCTTTCCAGATGTAACCAAAAGGACTGAAATTTAAGTTCAAACATATTTAGCCTATGCTATTCCTAATAGGCATATTAAATCTCTATTTTAAAAGAAAAATGGGTCTACAAAGACCACAAAACATTCCTTAATATTTAAAGAAGACAAGAAAATACTGGGGAAAAAATAAACAGACCAAAAAAATGGTTTTTCTTTGCATTATATATTCTATTTTTATAAAATAAGTAAAAAAATAATGAAAAAATAAAAACATGGATTTGTCTTAAAAAGTAATATCCAAGGCATTTCAGATAGCACAGATTCAACTTAATCCCACAAGTAGAACTAGTAGTTAACAAACATAACAGTACCTGCTATAGACAGTTAGTGATAGATCCACATAATAAAAATGCACAAGAAAAGATTTTATATATAATGCCCAATATAAAGTTAAAAAAACCACTCTGCATGATTCTTCAAATTCAAAGACTCCTGTAAGTTTATGCAGTCACTGAATAGTTATTATGAAAAACAAAAAGAATCATCTTATAAAGTTTTAATTCTAAAAAAGATGCAGGGTGCCTGGCTGGCTTAGTCAGAAGATCATGCTGTTAATGTCAGGGTCGTGGGTTTGGGCCCCCATTGGGTGTACAGAGTACTAAAAAAGAAAAGCAAATTAATTAAAAAAATTTTTTTTAATTAAAGAAATGTGAAATTGAATGCACATTATGATTCCACATAAGTGAATGAAGAATAAAAACGGGGGAAAAAAACCCTCAAAAACAGCAAAATGTAGGTTCTGGTGTCAAGATTTTAGGTAGCTTTTTCTGTTTTCCAAATTTGAACTAGTGTTTGTGGGTACTTTTGTAACTTAAAAAGAACTTTTCATTCAAAAAAATTTAAAAGACCTGCATAATAGGAAAACAGTAGTTAAGGTGGAAGACAGATTTCTCAGGAAACAATCCTGTGGTAATTCCCAACAATATTCAAGCCTCGATGAAGTTCTTCATAATACTCAAGTAGACAGGATAATGAAAAGCAGGCCTTTGTTTTAAGAAAAGAGGGCGACTCTCAACTGGCTAAATGAGCATTCCCAAAGGCAGTTGAAGACCAATGTCAACATACATCTATACAGGGAGAATTCAGTGGGATGTAGCAAGGGCTCTCTGCTCCCATCTGTTGAGCATACACGGCAGTGAGATGGTGAGATGCTTAGAGGACATGCTGAGTACACTAGAGAATGATTGCTAGAAATCATCACAACTACAGTAGACACTGTAAAACAGAATACAGCTTTTAATTTGGTCAATCACCACAGACTGGACAAATTTAACTTAGATCCACAAGACAGGAGTTGAATAAAGAAAAATCTGAAGTCCTGCAATAGGTCCAAATATTAAAGGATAAAAATAAGGCAGAAGGAAACATGACTGGATGGGCCAAATATCTGAAAAAAACTTGGGCATTTTAATTTGTGGCTCAACAGCACAATATGATGGCCAATAAAGCAAATACGATTGTAGACTGCACAGAAAGAGAAGATGGTAGCCCCGGAGTGCCATACACTTTACTAAACCCACATTCTGTAAGGGACCAAGCACTAAAAGAAAAAGGGCAGATTTAAAGCTACATCCAAAATTTTAAGTGGAAGTTTATAAGAAGAGGGATAACACTTTGGTATAGTTTGGGGTCACAAAGAACTAGAATCAATGGCATGGAGAATCAGCAAGAAGCATGTTTGGATTTAATATAGAGACTGTTCTGAAAGAAAGCAGTCCAAACATAGAGCGGGTTGCTGGCGAAGGCAGCCAGCTCTATGAATGGGAGTTTTCAGACAGGAGCATAAATGAGGTCACACATAGTCAAGGAAGCTATAGAAAAGATATCTGCACTGTATAAAAGACAATAGACTACCTGTAAAATCTCCTCCAACTGCTAGATTCCATGATTTGTTAAGCCAATGAAGGTATGATACCAGCACCACAACTATACCAACACTGAATATAAAAGAGAATCCCACATGGAAATTTCTCTTTAAAAATAAGACAAATGATGATTTGCTCCAGTAATTTAGAAACTGTGAAACAGATGGCACACTCCCTCAAAGCCCTAATCACCTGTACCTTGCTTTAAAAGATAGCAGAGAATGTCATACATTCTACAGAGGACATTTTTCACATTAATATCTCTACAGCCAAGCTGCACCTTACAATCCAGGGTATGGGACAATTGTGGTCAGCCAGGTGCTTATCATGACGTTGCTGTCAGTGCCTAAATCTGTGCACAGCTAGTCATCACTGTTCATGCTGTCATTACCTCAGTTAAACAGTGAGCACTGCAGGGATTATATACTGTACCTTTAATTACACTATAATTCAGTATTAAAACAAGAAGTTATTATACATAGAAAGGAACTAAAATATGTACAGTGGGGCAAAAATTTGGTACTAATTCAAGCAGACATTAGTCAGAGGAGCAATGTCTACAATTCCATGTGTGTTTTTTTTTTTTGCAAAGTAACTATTTTACTTATATTTTATTTTTGATACATGCACAAGAGTAAAATATGATACAAATTTGTCTCAAGAAACCTGAATGAGCTTTGCAGTGAGAGGAAAATAAAAGAATTTTAAGTGGTAAGGAAGAATTGTGCATAGTTTAACTAGAAAAGCTTATCTTTTCCTAATGGAACATAAAATAATGATACATTTAAAATCAGTAGTGTCTTAGATTCAATGAAATACAATGTGTTTCTTGCAAATTTGGTGTGTATTTTATACTACACAACCTTTTATTTTTAATCCATCTGTAATATAAATGAATTTTAGAATTATAGAGTTGGAAGGAAATTTGGAGGTCATTTGGTCTAAATCTGGTGTATGAATCCTTTCAACATTATATGTAGTAGATGACGACTTATAAAGATGCTGAAAATTTCCCACATTTGATCTCAAAAACATTTAAGATTTATGTTCAGTGAAGGAACCACAGACAAAGTTAGCATGTAAGTGACAAACTGGAAGAATGTATTTACAACATACCTAACTGATAAAAGATTTGTAGGAATTCCTATATGTCAGCAATAAAAATGGTAGAAGGACTGAATGGACAAGAAAAGGCATCTCACAGAAATAACATCAGAATATTTAATAACCATATAGAGGGTTTGACTCTATTATTAATCAGAGATATAGCCATGATATCATATAATTATTCTCTAATTTATAGATTAAAAAGATACATTTTAGTATTTAGTAAAGTGACATAGCTTAATAAAAAGAAAGCTGAAATAAATTACTTTGTAAAGTAAATACTCATTTTATAGTTAAAAAGGATCATTGTAATCTGTTTTCTAAATTAAGACTTTTACCCATCAGGTTGTCTTGAAGCAGCATAATATCTATATAAAGAAATAAAGTGTATTTTATGATTTCCAAATAAAATATATATATTTAACTCATTTTTCTTTCATTACTAGAATTTGCTTACGTTTTAAGAAAACAACATACTTGTAAACTTGAGCACAGTTTTAGCACAACTCAGTAAGGGAAACATTCGCAGTGTCTGTTTCAGAAATAAAAATCTTAATGTTAACTGATGTAGTGGAAACCACTACATCAATGGTTTGCCATTTTATGGAAAAAGACAAGTTAGGTAACAGCTGTTACTAGGTCAAGTGTAATTCAAAATCATTAAGAGCAATGTATGGTTAGTTCTAAAAAAATATCTCAATAGGTTTTCTAGCTGTGACGTTCACATATTGTTCAATAATTCTAGGACTAATCAAAAGCAAGGGGAACAAATAATTCTCACTAGCCCCGGAACAGTAAAAACCTATTTGAGATTCCCAATTCAAGCAGATGGGTAATAGTTCTAAAGTACAGTCATCTCATGAAAACCCCAATCAAGTCATAATGAACACATGCCACAAAAAGTTAAAATCAACTTTATATTCTACTTGTATGTGTATACACATTTGGAGACCATTTTTAATCAGTGACTGCAAGTTTCATATTTTAAAATGTCCTATATTTAAAAATTTTAAAATGTCCTATATTTAAAAATCAAAGAATAAGTTTTTTGTCTTTTTTTAAAAAGCTAATTATTAAAGACAGATACATAATGTGTATGTACTGATAGACAATGTGGATATATTTAACAAGTTTCATCTTAATGCTATCATGCTGTGCAAAAATACAAAAAAAAAAATCCTATTTGAAAAGGAAAAGAAAAAACAAACCATACAAGTTCGCTAGTTCCAGCTCATAAATGGAAAAAAGAATTGCAAGAATATTCAGAAGTCCAAAAGAGGCTGTTCACAGATCACTGCATTTTTAGAATCTGAAAATTTTGTTATATTTTATATTGTATTATTATGGATAAGTATACACATAAACCCCCCCATGGAATAATGCCTGGTCTACTCTGTTTGGGAGAGAGCAAAACAGATGGTTCTAGTCAAAGCACTTTACAACCCCCAGCTTTCCCACCTATCTATGAAGGGGTGGCAGTGTGGGGGATGGCTAGGAGGAGGATGAATGTTGCCGGGACGAGAAAGAGGGTGGCAGTTTAAATCAAAAATAGACAGGTAGAGCAGTGAGGGGTAAAACTGAATATAAATTATGTTTGGCTTTAAATATAAGAGTTTTAATGTTTTATTAGTAATAAATCCACCTTTTCCCTCCTTAAACTGCTGTCACAACATGTATTAGTGGCCCCTGACAAATGCTTGAAATCTTTGCCATCATTATTACACAGGAAAGGCTTTGAAAGAATTCCAAGCAATCCATCCATGTCATACTTTGACAAAGCAAGTGAGAGGCAATGGGTAGAGAAGATTTAGCTCTGAATAAAGAGTGAGAAAGCCTTAACTCTAGTCCCAGTTCTGCCCCACATAAGCTAGCTGTGTTTGACCTAGGGCAAGGAGCTTCATTTCTCTGAGATTCCATTGTCTAAGATGTAAAATGAAGGCATTAGACTAGGATTCCACTTTGAAGAAGGAAGTCAGTAGTCTAGATGCTGAGGATATTGATAACGGAAAAATGTCAAATAAATAAACTGGTGCCGTTATGTATCATCTATAGTTAATTTTCAGGTATATTTCTAGATTTTGTACCATAGCTAAAAAACACTCAAAAAAACTTCAATAAGCTACCAAAAGCATGAGAAAACACAGCATAAAGCTGATAAAATATTCCCTTATATTAGTAAAAACAAAAAAGCTAGGATATTAAGAAAATTACAAAGAAGTTATGTTTGTAATCACTCCTCAAATAATGGAAATTTAGTCACAAAGAAAGTAATCCACTTGAAAATTCTTAAGCTTTTATTGTAAATAGCAAAAGGACAAAGACAAAACTAAGAATTTGTATGTAATTTATAATTACATTTAGAAACAAATTCTTAAATCCTTATGGTAATGGCATAGAAGAAAGGTGGGGGAAAAAATCTAATTTTTACGTGATTATTTGAGTTACACTTATAACAATCACTGCACGCAACTTTTTTCTACAAGTCATATAAGGAAACTAATAAAAAGCTCAGAGTAAATATTTTAGGAATGCCCTAATTGGGGTTAATATAAGATTGATAAAATCTTGAAAAACCAACCTAAAAACAAGTTTGCCATCTTAAAGGCATAAAATGCCCCTAAATGGAAAAGAAATCTGGATGATAAAAAAAAGGGAATCAATGCTAGTTATAATGTTGGAATCTTTCACTTGGGAATACAGTATTTAAATACAATAATAACTAAGAGGAGAAGAACTGCTTTTATTAATATATAGTATTTTTCTCTGTATTTTTATTAACCCTAGAAACAAGTAGCACTTCCTTATTCAAATAAATATTAATAAAAAATGAACTCCTTGGAAATTAAAATTTTTATATTTTTTCCTGCCAGACGATGAATTTGGACTGTGCTACTGAAATTATGTTATCTTTTACAGATACATTGTTTAAACTTTCACTTTTTCTTTTCTAAATTCATTGTCATTTAACCACTACATTTTGCATTATAAATTCCTATTTGTCGTACATTTAGTAGAGCTCTCAATACTGATAAGTGGCAAACTCTATTATCCTAAAAACTAAACATACTTTAAACTTAACTCCTCCAACCAAAATCCCTCCACCTACCCCCAAAAAGGAATAATTCATCAAACAGAAATTTATGGAAAGTTGTACTTTAATGAAATTTATTTATAATATTTAGAAGCTTAGTTCCCATAATCTGCATATTCAATAAATTCAGGGCATGAAAATAGGTTGGTTGGTTTTTCCCTGATAAACAAATCTGGGGCACAACAGATTCTACTGCAATTGTCTAGAAATTTCAAGAAATAAAGCATAACTACTAAAGCAAAATATAGAAACAAATTAACAAAGGCACTAAATTTATTTATATGCCTCATAATTAACTTGTGGAAATCCATATATTATATGTAAGAAAAATCAGCATGAGTTATTCAAAAAACCAACTTATTTTTTCACTCAAATTTCTTTTTCACAGAAAATATTCACATACTAATTTTCTCAACATAGCATACACACGTACACACTGGTAAAAGTGTGATCAACGACTTATAGAGCATTCAAGTTAAGTCAGTACTTTCCAACAAAATGAACTATAATGCTTTTTCCATCCCAGAGTTTCCAGTATTCTGTATTAAATTTTTTAAAAAGGTATAAGCCCATTTTAAATGATGTCAAATATTTCTTGAGAAAACCATTATATACTAAAATCTGCCAATTGATTCTTCCCCAAAATTGTAGTTTTTAAAAAAGATGGTCTCAACTTTTCATCCTTAATTTTTATTAACGTTTCTACTTACATTAGGAAGGCATAAAATTGATATGATAAGTATAATACCACTGTAAAAATAAATCATATAATCATAAGATTTTAGGGCTGGAAGACATTCTGGAGAGCACATAACCTAATTCTTTCCTACTTCCCAAAGTCTTACACCCCTTTTACAGATAAGGAAAATTGAGGCCCAGGGAAGTTACATGTCTTGTTCAGAAGTTTTGCCTTTACATGACTAAAAACATTCTGACAAGTCAAGTATCTTTTATTTCTCTTCATAAAGAAAAAATATCCTGTACCAGTATTTAGAATGTTTTACATTTCAATATATTGCTCACAGTTATGGTCAATGAGGCTTAAATCAGAGAATAATTATATAATTAAAATGGGGTAAATATATAATATCAATTGTCAATATAATGAAATCCTAGTTCATGTGTCAACCATGTAATTATCTTTCAGGTTTATAATAAATATAAGACAATTTGCAGACATTAGTCATGTTTAACTATGGATCTTCTGAATGTCTTCAATATTCTAACAACCAATATTTTCATCATTGTAGTGATGTTTCATTAAAAATCTGTATATGAAAGAAACTATTTTATATAATTTATGAAACTCTATACATAAAGGTCTGAAGTCACAACTCAATTTAAATAAACTACAAGACAATTCAGTAAGGGATATGATATATGGCAACAAACCTATGTCTTTATCTAATACAGATGGAAGACTGCAAATATAAACTAAATGGCAGCAACAAATATATATTACTGAGAAATGAAGATACCACACATAACATCAGGTCACAAAGCTATTAAAAAATACTCAAACAAACATGTAATTAGAACACTAACAAATGTCATGTGCTAACATCTGGAATTAAGATTACTACAGTAGAGAAAATGAAATGCCCCTAAAAAGTAAAGGCGAGCATTACATCTCCGAACTTGTTGTTCTACACAAAGAAATGTAAATCTCATCCAGAAAATTGATTTCACTGAAAGTTTTCAATGAATGTAAGGAAATAAGATGAGTCACTCTTTGTAGCTACTATCTCATTATAAAAGAAAATAAAAATTAAACTGCTATGTTTATATCAAATATTTCATGAGCATATGAACTGACATTGGGATTTCTTTTTAAAAAAGTAACAGTGTTCAATGTCAAAAAATTTCACTAACAACGTTTTACTGAAAATACAAAGTGTAATTTATGCTACATTACAAAGAATTAATTTTTACTGGTTTGCAATTTAATCTCTGACCAGATAACTGTTTAACCAGAATATTTATGTTGTCACTTAAATATACCTTTTCTTATATGACACATCTATAAATTCTCCCAGAATTAGCAGGGCAGATAACATACAAAACAAGAAAAAGAAAAACCAATGAAGCTTGTCAAAAGAGAAATACTCAAAAAATGATAAGTTAATATTTTACACCTTGGAGACTTTTGTAATTTTGTTTTATGGATTAGTCTGTGGATCCTATGCCAATAAAGTTGTACCACCAAGACTCATCAGCATAAAAGATGTCCAACTTGATAAGTAGAATCCTCAAGAAGAAACTGGGAAAGAAAAAAACAGAGGGAGAGAGAGTATACTAGAGATATAAAAGAATCTCCCACAAAATGACAGAGCACATCATATCAGTGTGAAATCATCCCTAAAAGAATAAACTATGGGCAGTATATTTGTAAACTTAAGTGTTCAATCCAAAAATGAAGATGCAACCTATAAAAAAAGGAAAAGTAATTTTTAAAAGGACAAATTTGGGGCCAAAATCGGCCTTTAGGGCATTGATATTAATTTTTCCATTGATTATTAATACTTTATAAAAAAACAATGGTTACATGAAAAAATATGCTTTGGGATTATAGTCTCACTTATCACTTTAAATAATTTTTTGAATATTTATGTACTTCAAAATATTTTATCCGATTTTTTTTTAAAAAGCACAATTTGGACATAATAAGAATGAAAAACTAAGAAATGTAAACACAAATATTTTGACCATTTAAATTCCAAATAAGAGTGTACTTCTTTTTGATCAACTTAAATCCTACTTAATCAATTATGGTTAACACAATCAAGAAAAAGAAATTCTCAAGACAAATATTATATAGGTTATTTATATTATTTGCAAATATCTAAGATTTTATAGAATTTAGTCATTTTACAAACGTAAAGCCATCACAAATTATAATTTGTTATAAGATACCATAAATTTTGAAAGACCTCTATAACTCATATTTAGTCTATTTTTCTAGTTTAAAAAGTATATCAAAAATTACTTATAAAGGACATTTCTAAAATCATTTAAAATGTTATAAGCAAATTTTTTAAATTTTAATTCAACATTTAATAATTCATATAAAACATCTATAACACTTTATCAAGAAAAATTGATGTGCCAATGCTAATATTTAAAAAATCGATATATTGGTTTAAAAAAATATTTTTAAACAATGTTCTTCTGTTAGATTTGCCTACTTTAGACATGATTCTTTGAAACCAAGCAGTTGAAGGAAGTGGTGTTGCAATACTGCCCTTTTAATGAAAACTGCAGCAGTGAAAAGGTCACATAAATAATCTGCATGATACTATTCCATTATGAAATACACAGTCTAAACCTAATACTGCCAAAAAGGGACAAAAAGTATGAAAGAAAAAATATGCTGTCACCTGCAAAACATAGTATATTCTGGTTAAAGGTTGTTTCAAACAGCAGATGTCAGTCTAAAACAAATTATATTTATATCTAAATCTAAAATAAATATGTGATATTTTGATAATAATTAATAAAGAAATTTATATATAATTGTAATTAATTTGAACATCCTTGACTTTAGTTTCAAGAACTGCATGACTGTGAAAGTTCATCTTATAAAAATCCTCATTAAATTGAAAGCCCATAAAATTATTTAAAAATTACCTTTAGAATCAAATTCAAATTTTGATTAATACAAAATTTTTAGTTCTTGTATTTATACAGCCCACAATTAAAAAAAAATCAGAGTAACACAGACTTATCCGTGGATACAAATTAAAGTTTACAAAACAGATTTTTTTAAAAAAAAAGAGAGAATATATATACAAGGGGATCTTCTTTTTCTACTGATATGACAGAACGTAACCATTTAATCATTAATAAGTAACAAGCAGCAGCCGGAATATGTTTTATGCTTCATTAAAACAACATTGAGGCCCATTACAGTGCATAGCAAATGGGGCTGGAAACCACCGCACACTCTGGCAAACCACATTCCCTTCTAACCTCGTTTGCTTGAAGCAGCTAGAGAGTGAATGGCAATATACTCTCAAGTAAGCCTTTATTAAGTATGAGAAATAAATTATATTAAGTGTTATTTTTTGAACCCAGAAATGAGGGGAAGGGTTGTTAAGATATCAAATTTACTAAAAAAATAATTATGTGAGAAATAAGTTGCTGTCACAAGAGAGACTTGCCAGACACTGCATTTGAGCAAGTTGTTATACACACCTTTGGAATCAATTTTGTGACACAGAGATTAGTCTGTGGTACTAAATCGCATAAGAGTAGATCAGAAAAAAACTCAAGAGTACGGAAATGTTTTCTTGAACAACATTACCATTACATTAGAGGTATTAAGGAGCCCTTATTATGATTATAACTACTAAGATACTGACATGATTCGATAGTTCAGGACATGGTACAAACTGCTTTTTTATAACTTGCCTCAATATCTCAGGTTTCTAATAAATACGATTTTACTTCATTAGATCCTCATGTCTGTGATTTTACCAAATTCAATTCTACAACTTGAAAATTACCTTGGAAATTTGTGGGAAGCCACAGAAAGGTCCTCAGAAACAGACACATATTAAATATTAATTATAACGATGACTGTCATTTTTATAGTGATTATGTCATTATTTAGGAATGCTAATTAAGACATAAAATGGCTTCTAAATTGCAAACGCATTCTGAAGAAATATATATTTGTACTTGTGTGTTTAATAGCAAATCCAGCGTGGGGACCAGACCATAACAGACTGCAGTTCTATTTTCTAAAATGCTGACATTTGAGCAAATGTTCCCATGGAATGTTTGTCTGATTCGTGGACTGACATTTCCTCTTTGTAACTTGCTTAACTAAGAAGGAGACATGCAGGCCAAACTCTACAGTACCCTCAGGCAGCAGGCCATTACTTGCCGCTGCAACTTGTGTATGGTTTCTCTTTTACTTCCCTCTTTCCCTACCGCCCCTCAGCCCTTAGCTGTCTCTTTATTTTGACATGCATATTATCTTAGCTGATTTCTATCATCTTACAGGAGTGGATGACATACCTTAAAAGATTAAGCCTTCCCACCTGGGATTTGTCCAGAAATTCAGTGTATTATAGCTTCTCATAGCCTTCTTCATTCTCCTATATTCTTGTGTTATCAATAGTGGCTTTCTTTCTTATTTTATGTTTAACTACAGGACACAGGCAGCTACATTGATAGAAGTCGGTTTATACTGTCATTCATCTTTCATTATAAGAACAAGGTTGACTTCCGCTGTCTGTAACACTTTGCTGCCATCTATGTGTAAAAAAGAGCACAACACTCTCGAGCATGCACCAGAAACCACCCATGTTTCAAAAGAATCATGGCTCTAATCTAGACAGATGACAAGTGAAGCTTCAGGAATAATTTGCCTCCCCACAGAAATGCCGAAGCTTACCAAGGAATTTCTATAAACAACTTTCTAACACTGAAAGAGTAGTGAGAATGCATTGTTTAACATAAACCAAAGTCAACAGTTTTTTCATTAATGCTGTTGATAAAGCTAATATGGAAACATCTACAGTTATGTTCGGAAAAGAAACATTGACAAGGTGAAGTTTTAAGTCACTTAAATAATTACAATGAAATGGATTAATTTTTGCAAAAGTGTAATCTAAATACTATTTCCAAACAATCTAATGAAAAAAGATCACTTAGCCAAAAAAATTTCACATTTAATACAAAGGAAATGTAAAGCAATCCAATAAAAAAGTATTTATTCACATCATTTAAACTACCAATAACTCAAATACTGTGATCTAATAATTAACCACTCTTTGTCAAACACTCAAAAATTATTTTCTAGAGAAGACAGAGAAATACATCAGAATACCAAAGAGCCTCTCAACCTCCCCCTCAGTAGTGCTTATGTTGGTTCTGAATTGTCCTGACAAATGTTAGTTCAAAAAAAAAAAAAAAAAAAAAAAAAAAAACCAAACAAAATCACTCCAGTGTGAGCCAAGTAGGAAACATAAGCAAAACAAACAAACAAGACTTTCCTCTACTAAACCATTTAACAATACACAGTTAAGGTAAAAACTGGTATTTCTAATCAGGAGTAATGATGTTTTAATAGTCCTGAAGAATGTTCCTTAAGTTAGTTTGCCAATTCTATTGATTTCTAAAAGACATTTTACTGTTTAAAAAAAAAAATGGTACAAATATGTAACCATATGGGGGTAGGAGTAGAAAGGAGACTCAGGAAAAGCTTCTACCCTGATTTACCAAACAGAATGAAAAGCTGACCCTGACTGCCTCACCTCTGCCAGCCTGACATTTACAGTTACTGCATAACTACTATCGACACAATATTTGTCATCTGGAGAACACTACATTTTAATCATCAACATTAAAATCATAGGGAAGTTGAGCTCATCGTTAAACTTTTTAAAGTAATTTTTGGTATAAGTTATTCTAATGACAAACTTAACAGAGTTTAGCAAGCCAGACCAAGCCATTTTGCATATTTACCTATAAATAAAGGAAATTTAAATTCTTCATGGCTGATTTTTTTATTAATATCCATAAACAATGTACCTATTAAGTGAATGTTACTAAAGAAAGTAACATAATGAAGCTTACTAATCTTTCATGTTTGACATTTTTCAAAAAATGGAGATCTAAATTAGGGTTATTCTCTTACAATTTATTTCTCTTTGGCACTGGTAAGGTATCCAATACTTATTAACAAGTCAAAATTAACAAAAAAGATATTATGCATTAAACTTTTTGAAATAGAAAAGGTTTCATTTTATTTTACTTTACCAATTTTAAGGATCTAACTTTAACAAAGAGAATTTTATAAACTCCACTTGTATTAAAAGAATACAGTAAGAATCATATTTGATACCAACCCATATGAGGTGTTTAAAAGAGCAGTTAAGTTTAAATTCTTAAATTTACACACAAGTATTTTGTGGGTTTTGGGCAGGGGACTACAGATACATCTAACTATTATATTAAACAAAGCATAATCTATATCTATATCTTAATTTATACAAATCCAATCTAACTGGGAATCCAAAAAGTTTTCATCATTAAAAATCCAAAGCAAAAGTTTCATTCATAGAACCTATACTGTTGACTATTTGTATTTATAAATACATCCAGAAATTGATACTAAGATTTAACTATTTGCATTAATTTTAGCTTAATTGTTGCAAACCTAAAATAATATTTAATTTATTTTACTTTATTTAATAAGTGCATTAAGAGTGAAACACCCGACAAACATACCTTTGTGTGGTCCACTAATTATAAGCAAAATTCCAAACGTTATTAGCTGTTATCAAAATTACAATACCACCTAGATCTAATAAAACAGAACAATCTGTTTGAACAGGGAGAGGAGAACTTTCATAGAGTGTTCTCTCTCATATAAATTCTTAATGGACTATAAAGGACTTTTTAAGTGGTTTTAGATTTGAATTCAATTGCTCAAATCCGTAACAGGCTTCCAAAAAGAATTTGAGCCAGATGACACACAGGGACCCACAAGCATTATAAAGTTCTGCTCTACCCTCACGAATGTAAGATAAAAAAATGCTAAACTTCTTTCTAAGAACCATAGAAACTGATGAGCCATATTTACATTAGTGGAGTTAATGCACTGTAAGCATAAATGTTAAATTATATAATGATAAGGTTTTGTACTACAATTTCCTTGTAACAACTAAAGTTGTTAAACCAAATTTATTAAATATTATGGGGACTGTGCCCACACAGGTGATGAACCACAGAATCAATCAGAAAGAAATGGAGGCTTAAAGAACAAAAACAAGCAAAACCACCACTTTACTTGACCGTAGAGGTTTCTATCACGCCAGCTATCTATCTATGGAGAGTAAAAGCATCCGCTAGTTGCTCCATTCATCCTGCTAAACTGACTTGTAAGAAAGCTAATTTTTCCAGAAACAGACACACTGTAGTATGCACGGATATTATATCTAATAGCAAACATACCTTATTAATACTCAGATTCTCAAAGTTGCACTCACTGCTCTTTACCAAGAAAGCCTTCTGCCCATAAGCTACCTTCATAATTTCAATATTAATAACTTGCTAACAACTAGGGTGATTTTATGCTACTCTGAGCACACACAAGAATTACATATAAAAAAGAATTACATATGAAAATATAAGAACTGATTTTAAGCCTCATAAAATGTATAAGCCTGCATCAGTTTATTTATCTGCTAACAAAAGAAGTTCTCTTCAGAGACCAAACAAGGAGTTAGAATTTGTGTATACTCATATATGGACAAAAATACATTTACGTATTAAAAAGGAAATATTTACTTTTAAATCTTAGGAAATAGGTTAACTGATATTATAATAGTCAAATAACTGACTTGGCAATTTATTTTTTTTAAGTACCCAAATAGGAACAAATTATTCATTTTGGTTATCAAGTTATTGATTCTTATTCTTCTAAGTAAAAAGTATCATTAGCTTCCTATAGCTTTTAGGGACACTTACTTACACACCAGCACAGTATAAGCACTCGATATAAAAATTTTTATTGAACTATCCTAGCCAAAAAGATCGTAATTATTTCTGATGACTTAGTACTATAGATTTCTATTTTCCTTCTATACTAATTTTATTTTAGTATTACTTACGTGCTAACATTTCACCCACACTGTTGTATTTAGGGATCTTCTTCGCTATCCAAACACTACTCATGCGGTATTAATTACAACCAGTTTCCTCCATCAAGGAAAAAAACAATGCTTTTAACTCAAACCAATTGGATCAAAACTTTGTTTCACTGTAATAAGTGGTGGGAATAAGAAGAGAGGTGAAACTTCAAACATCAGAGTCTTATGTTGTCTTCCCCTGATACTTCAGTGACACCTTCCCCACCTCCGTCTTCTTAGATTAGCTGTATGACAAAAATATGAAGTGGCGTCGGTCCTCGGTCCCAGCCTAGACAGTCGGCCCTGCTGCTCATCAAATGGAAGTCCCAAGCTGCGTTTTGTAAAATAAGGGCTTGAGCTGGCTCATCGCCAAGATCACTTCCACCTCAAAATACTATGGCCCATTTCATAAAAATCAAAGGGCCCAAAACATCACTTTCCTCTTTATAATATGGCATAATGAGTTAACATTTCAGTGGCAGGTACTACAGGCATTTCAGTGAGGAAAATATTCTTACATACAATTTCAAACAGCCGATGTGGCAAAAGGCAAGCCTGTGTCATAGGCAGATGAAACAATGAATGATATGTCCATTCCCTGTGTTACCTTAGTGAACTCGTTTCTCTGAATAATTTGCCTCACGTTAAGGCTAAATTATGATAGGGAGCACACTGGGATTGGAAGTAGGGAAGAAGAGTAGCCAATTTGCATTTCCTGGCCCCTCTCTCTTGTTCCTACCACATTTATTTCGTAGCTTTCCCCCTCAGGCTGGGCTGTGCCACCATTCCCAGAAGTTACTATTGTAAACAGCATGGTCAGGAGGGCCTTGCTGAGAAGCTGACATTTGAGTAAAGGTTGAGAGTAGTTAAGGGAATGAGCAGGTAGGTATCTAGGAAAGAGTATCATAATCAAAAGTAAGTGCAAAGCCCATAGGTAGAAGCATGTCATAAGGATTCTCAGCCTAAGGTAGGTGCTCATTTTATAGATTAGTAAATGAGGCCTAAAAATGCTGAGCACTCTGCCAAAGTCACATACCTAACACATACCATGGCCATGGTCTGAAACCAGGGAAAACACCAAGGCCCAGGGTCTAGTGTAGGCCTGGATCTAAAGTTTCAGAATGTGTCCTGGGAATTCCATCTCCATCCCTGATTTGATAACTCTTGTCTATATCACAGTATCTCATGAAAACCTTCCTCCCTTCTGCCCCATGACAATCATCTACAGGTTTCTCCCACTATCCAAAAGTAGACCATCTAGGAAAACGTTCATAAGCCAAAATGGCATAAAGCAAAGAAACAATTATGATCAATTTATATGATATTTTTGAGCATTCCCAGACCCAAAAAATAACTTCCCTTAGGCTTTCCTGATACCTTAGGACACATCCTGCTTAACAGATGCACGAAAGTCGAGATAAAGCACAGACACTCATAATCACTTTTCAAAGCCATGTTGTTGTCTTGATCCCGAGATGCTGAATGTAGCTCCTGGGGAAGAAGCCTGATGCGGCCACTCTCGCTGCTCAGGGTGCATGCTGCCTCACTGCAAAAAAGGCGCTGAACACTATTCTTGCTATGCACCTATTTTCATAAAAGTGAAAATTTTCTTCAGATTTCTTTTGATTGGTGATAACAGGTGCTAATACAAGTCTTTCATAAAAGCAGAGTGCTATAATGGGATCTTCCAAAAGTGGGGGTTGGAGGATGAGGATACTTGTTCCAACACTAACAATGATGTGCATCTGTAAGCCTCCTCACAGATGGGGCCTGATAAAAGGCAGCACGCAAAAGCACTGAATAGCTATAGTCCACACAGTCTAATGAAATCTAACACACGGTTGTGTCGCATGGAGCTCGACCATCACCCACATTTAAGGATGCTGTAAAAGTTCCCTTCCTGACAGCAATAGTCATGCCCCTGCCTACTCCTTATTTTCTTGCTCTGCTCACACCTCCTTGTCAGCCTCCCCAAGATCCGCACCCCGCCCCCCAAAAAGGAATGACTGATAAAGGACACAGAAGAACAGTGCTCTCTGCCATTTGCTCTGAGTTTTTAATACACTACCCTTTACCCTTGCTATGATTGCACAGCAAAGGGTCACACTGCTGCAATTTTATTTTGTTCTATAACTGGGTTAGTCAGGCAGTAACCAGATGTTCAACATAGGCACCTGCCTTTTCCTACCATAAGGCAATTCTCCAATACATTAACCACCTGTCTCCCTCCCCTCAATGAAAGAAGCCACAAGAGGTTTAGGCTTCCTAGAGATAAATATGGGGGTCAGCTCTTTAGCTATAAATTTCAACTCCCAGGACCGGCCAGGAAAAAGCTACTGGAGATGATAATATTTACCTCAACTAATTAAATTGCTCAGTCCTCTTCCCAGGGGCCACTTGTCTAATTCCCATGCCTCTTTTTTATTCCCAACTTCATTCCCTGGCCTGGTTTTTCTCTCATCTCTCCCGGATTCTAACTTGGTGCCTGCCACTACACTAGACATTTGGTTCACAGTCAACTCTGCTTCTTGCCTAGCTTCCTGGGCTGGGAGTCCCACAATAAGGACAATTTAGATTCAGCCCTTTCGTGTTTCCATGCCCACAATCTGCTGACTGGTCCCACACAGCCAGACAAGAAAATCCCACTCCCACTCCTGATCCCACTCACTCAGCCATGCCCCAGTTTACCTTCTGGGCACTCAGGCCTCCCAGGTGTCATGAAACAAAATTAAACAAATAGCTTACAGAGAATTGAAAAGGAAAGTAATACAGGTCATTAAAGGGTCAGAAAATTAATGAAAAGCATGGAGTTGTTCAATTTGCATAAGATAAAATTAAAGATTTTTTCTGGGATAAGAAAATTAAAGACTTACTAATGGTCTTTAACACTGAAAATCCTTCTCAAAACCGAAAAGAGAAAACAACTTTCTATCTACTGACATCACAAGGAAAAAAAAATAAACTTAAGAAACTCAGGTATGTGGGGAAAGAAAAACTTAAGGTGAGAACTATTTTACATTACAATTGTAATCATTTCCTGAATGGTCTTTAAAATAAATTATAGAATACAAACATCTGAGTTCCAATCTTGGATTGGCCAGCAATTAGATGCGTGACTTTGAGTAGATAATTTCATTTATAAATGAAAATCATATGAAGTCATTTATGAAGTTCCTTTTAACTCTAACATTCCATGACTGCAGAATTTTCATTTCTTTGGGGAAAAAAAAAATAAAGGCAATTCCAACATAACACTGAGACAAAAGGGAGTAATGTTGGACTAGATTTACTGTAGGAAGATTTCATCCAACACTATGGTTTCAAGAATGACATGAGATTGCCAAAGAAGCTTGAAAATGGTGGAAAAATCCAAAATCATGGACAGTAATGCACACTGAACAGATAAGAAATTGAAGACAGAAATTATTGAAAAACTATTATTTACACAATTAAAAAGGAAGAACAACAAAGCAGGCTCTTGAAACATTTTCCCCATGAAAATGGGCAGGGCTAAATATTGGATAATTTGTTCCTACTTGCATGATGTCATCATGTTAGATTTAACTACTTTTAATAACTAGTACATTTCCGTCATCTCTCACTTTCTCCCACATAAGATCAAATCAGCCTCTCAATGACCCACACTTCATGAGTCATAATTTTTCTGTTTATGATTCAGAAAAATGTCTTCAGTCAGTATTTCCCAGACTGCTGTGGGTTTATTCCAAGAACCAATTTCATCTTCATTGGTTTCCTACAGGAAACCAGACCAACTTCCTATTATTTTATTTTCCTTACTTTTAGCATACCATAGCCCACAGCAAATTAACTGGAAGTAAGAGTGATAGAAGACTTTATCCTGCACAAAGAGAAGCCAACATCAACAACACCCAGTCTAGAAGTCACAGATTCAAAATTAAATATAAAATGTGCTAATATTAGAGCCTTCCTTCAAAAAAGCTCCAAGCCAAATAATAAAAATGTATTTTAATTAACCTTACTGCAAATATTCCACTTAACCTTACTGCAAATATTCCACTGTCAGAAAGAACTTTTGTTTGAGAACTACTGTCGAAAAATACAATAAATCCTACAAAGCTGGTTAACACTGAGAAATCAATTATAAAAATATATGTATGTATGTATGCTTGTATGTATTTTCTGTAATCGCCTAACAAGCTGCTAGGAGAACAGGCAGACAACTGAAGCCCAACACACAGAGCCTTGGAGTGGTAAGGGAATGGATTTTTAAAGGACATTCTAGCAGTGGTTTGTACTCATACGATTCCTCTAAAATACTAGTATTTCTCATGGACTACACAGAAAAAGATTTATGAATGTGAAGAATTTTGGTAAAAATATGTATCGGATTCTCCTTAGACTCTTCCACTCTTATCATTCCTGATAACAGGTATAGTTTAAGGCTTTAAAAGCTCACAAGATCACTAACTGGCAAGGAGCAGGATAATTTTATATCAAAACAAAAGTTGACACATTAAAAAAATGCCTAAGAAGAATGCATTTAAGATACATATTAAATATGGGTAAGCCAAGGGACTTGAAACATTAGAGCAATGGTTCTCCAAATGAAATTCCCAGACCAGAGTCAGCATTACCTGAACATGTCCTAAAAATGAAGTTCTCACCCCATTCTAGACCTAATAAATCAGAAATTCTGGGGAATGGCCCAGCAACCTGCAGCTGACGCTAAAGTGAGCCTTATCTATCATATTCTCTTTCTTCCCTCTTACACCAGGAAATTTCTAGAATAGAATCCACTCATTCTGCATTTCCCTCATAATCCCTCAACTTCTAAATCCTCTGCACCCTAACTAATTCTTCTATCATATGCTAAAATGCTCTTTTTAGGAGTATCTAGCACTGCTGATATTCCCTCCTGCTTAAAATGGCCTGATGTTTTTTTTACTTCTGTGACACCATTCCACTCTCTTGCCTGTCCATCTCCTACCTTCCTGTCATCAGTCACTACTCTTCTTCCTCCCATTCTAAATGCACTCATGTCTCCTAGGTTCAAGCTTCAGTCCTCTATTCCTCTTTCTCTAGCTTCCTGCTTGCTATCTCAAGAATTCCCAGAGCCGATTTTACATCTTTGTACCCCAAATCTCTCCCAAACCTCACAACATATTTTAAACTACCTTATGACCTGCTTCCCCTGAATGTACTTCAAGTCCTGCCAGTAGAATATATCCAAGAGAGAATTTTTCATTTACCCTGTCTGACTCCAACAGTCCCTCCTTGAATGCCTGCTTCTACTACATACCATTATTTGTCTGGTCCCCTGGGTACTGCATTGCTTTCCCTCTTCCCTGGCTTCCATATCTTATCAGCAGAGAGGTCAGCCCTACCAGGCATCCCATGTCATCCACCCCATTCCCACCATCTTCCAACAGCTTCCAATATGTCTACCACTAGACTGATTTACCTGTAAAACTCATCTCTAAATCTGTTTTCCCCATATTTAAAAATATACAGAGGCTGCCCAAAGGTAGCCCAGCTTCTACACAGCCATACATCACATTTCTCTTCAACAGTTTTTTTGCTCAGCTAATCTAGAATGCTCTTCATGTTACAGACATAACCCAAGTTTTCTCACTTTCCACTCTGGGTCTTACATCACTACCTTCATTTCAACTACAAGTTCCCACTAAATATGTCTGCAAAGTTCTTCCATAAAACCCCTCATTGATACCATCATAATCCCTTCACACTGAAGTTTTCTCACCGTTCTCTAAGGACTCAAAGATATTAACGCCAGCCTCTGTCACTAGTCACAGTCACCCCTACACCACTTTAGAACCTCCACAACAGAAGTGGGTTTTATACATCTTAGTGTCCTCCATTCGATCATACATGTAAATATTTGTTGAAGGGCTAAATGATCTTACAAGTCAAAATTCATATTCAACTAAGCACCATTTTGGCCAATTAACTGGCCTTCAGGAGAAGCAGGCAAAACACAATAAAAACAGACAAACTTCACATACATAGCAACTTAGAATGAAATGACTTGGTTTCCTAAGCTTTCTATACTTACAGTGCAACCACTCTAGAATGATACTCACAAACAAATAGGTTCATTTCAAGTAAGAAAACTACAACAGACTTTTTGAACTAAAAATGTTTTCGGAAAAAGGAGAAGACTGGTTCATTTAACACTAAAATGACAGGAGAGGGGGACCTTCTATAAATAAATCTTCATTAAAATTTCCTACATCTTCCCACCATGCCAGTTTATAGGTGCAGGGGTGATAAACTATCTACAATCACAAAGGAAAGCTCTTAATCTAAAGGAAACTGAGTAACAGAGCATTCATAACAAAACATTCAAATTTTGCCTGGAAGATACTCTCACATTGGCCAAAAAGGCCAAGAAGCAACTAGATAAATTATAATGTGGAAGATGGACTGATTGCTCCAGTTAGGGATAAACAGTCTTCACACCTGGAGTAATAAAGACAGCGATTACTTCTCCACAGAAAACAGGTGGTAATCTCTCCCGGCATAGTATGCATAAGATATCCTTTAAAAATGAGAAAAGATATTCAGAATCATTTAGAAAAACAGCTCTGCTCTAACTGAAAGATGCTGATAACTTTCACAGCCCAAGGTTAACACTGGATACTAAACAGAATCATCAGAGATTAAGAAAGGGTAAATTTTTTTTCTGAGACAGCACAATAAAGAAGTATCTTTGTTGATACGTAGCTATCCTTCAACGATAACATTTTAGAGAAAAATATAAATTATGAGGATTTATACACTATTTTTAAATTTAATATTAACAAGACTGGGTAACCCCTATGTTTCTCTCACTATATTCCACACTTGGTTTCATCTTATTTAGTTTATATTTTCTCCCTTAAACTAGCAGAGATATTAAACAGGCATATAGATTCCATTCCTTCTAAAGTTGGGGATATAGAGGAATACAAATCACCTTAAGTATTTCAGAAATAACACTGCTGAATTTGTTCATTAAACAGCAAAAAAAAAAAAAAAAAAAAAAAAAGCGCTGATAGATTCTCTGGACTTTTTTTTGGCAGGATGACGAGGGGCTCTTTTAACTTAGAGTTATTTGCTTTTATTTCTCAGCTCCACTATTCTGATTGAATAAGTGTCTAAATAGAGCTCATATCATTCCTGGCTTCAGGTTTCACTCACTCAAGTGAACACTGGGATACAGCAACAAAAATGGAAATTTGAATTAAGCAGATTGCTAGAGCCTTAGGGATGGGCTTCTCAGGTTTACTGTGATTTGTTCCAGAAAGAAAAACTAAAGAGAGGTAAGTAGACTACCAGAGAATCTGAATTTATTTCACAAAGAAATCAACATTAGCTGTATCATACCAAGGAGACAAGAAGCTAAAAACTCCTTTTCTTCCCATGGTTTTTATTACTTACAGTAAAAAGTTAATTTGGTTAATTTTAACATATTATTGAACTCAAAAAATATTATTTTCTCAGCCAGTAATATAACCACTACCAAAAATTAATATTAAAATAGTAGTTTTATTGCATTACATTTTCCAACATTTTAACAAAACACTTCATTCACAATGGGATTTGAAATGGCAGAAAACAGACTACAAGATCAACCCAAAATAAATGAATACTGCTATTTTAATGTTAGCAGTAAGATTTTATGTTGCTCAGTAACAGAGAATACACTTTTAAAAAGTATTAGTATTTCTATTAAATTCGTTTATTAAACTTGAAGACTAGGAGTAGTGCCTGCATTAGGAAACAGCAACAACAACAACAACAAAAGGAACAGAAAAAAGTAAAATACAGAACAACTCAGGAACACAGTCAGAGAAATCTGACTGTAAAAATGGCTTACTTTAACATGGCTCTGGGCTCCAAGGTTGTAGATCTCTGTAGGCTTTACTTCATTAATGATCTTCACAAGGCAGGTACTGTCAGTGAGATCACCATAGTGCAACTTCATGTCTTTAGAATTCAAAAGCATACCATTAGATAGAAGAAACCACAAGCCCATTTTTTAAAAAATATCAAAATTGAAAGATATGGTCTGAAAGTCTGAAAACCAAACTGGTTTCAGAGCAGCAGAGTATAACTGTCATCTTAAAGAAACTAAATGGTAGAAAGATACATGTGTTGATTTGTACAAACTCAAATGAACTTTTTAAAAAATCTTATCAAGACAATGTTATACAATTAACATATCATATGGTTCCCAGGTAGTTTGTAAGATATGTTACATAAGAGTGAGATTCAGACAAAGAAAATCTCACACAAATGAACACATTGTCTAAAGAACTCTGTAATACATTGGTAATAGTGAACCAGATACTTTTATCTAGTGATTTTTAAGTACTTCATAGACATCAATCCTTAAGCCATCCATGAAATGCCTGATGTAGAGACAAAATTGACTAGGAAAATTAGCCAGCCTATTCTAACCCTAAATCACAGCATAGCCTTACTGACTTCACTAAATATGACACATATAGATGGGTGATGTGCTAGCTTGATATTTTTATTATTTTTACATAATAATGATCTATGTGTCTAGATCCAATGGTACGACCATTCTGTACTTTGCACAAAAATGATAACAATTTTCAAGGAGGATGTACTAAGTAGCCTAAATATTTAGGTAAAAAGCCTTTAGTGGAAACAACTAACTAGGTTATATTCCTGATGATATCACTACCTATACAAGTAAACACAAAATTTCAAATATTTGGCGCTCTGAAATGAATACAAAATCATTAATGCTTTACATGCAGACTGAATTATCCTTGCTAGCTAGAAAAAATGGGACAAGCAAAGCAGGATGAACTCGGGAGTTAAAAACCCAGTGTTCTGGTCCTACCTCTGTCTTTTATATGGTATGTGACCTCAATAAAGTTACCACCTCTCTCTGCCTCTATTTCCTCATCTGTAAAATGGTTTCATTCACAAGCTTAGGAGCTGCAATAAAAGGCAAATGAGAACACACTATGACTGGGTTAGGTAGACTATCTGGCTACATTCAGGCAACTTTATTAACAAAAATAACATGCAACTACAAATACTGACAGTGATCTGTAAAGCAATTAAATATAGTTTTGATTGCCACCTGTTTTTGGACCTGTCTTCACAAATTATTTTAAAAATTAAATAAATGTACACAGATCACTTAGCTTGATTACATTACACCAAACATAAAAAGCAAAGGAGTGTGCTGTGAATATGGACCTGATCTTACTGGAGGGGATAAGGACACCTGGAGAAGGGCGATCAAAGGCATGTCTACTCTTGGTTTCTTGAGCAGCATCACCTGACCAATATCCTGTAACAGCCTAACCAAGATGACACTGTGGCCCAGGGGCAGCAAGCAATGGAAGGGTTTTCAAAGCATGCAGATAACATTTAATGCAGGCAATTCAAGGGTAAATAATTGCAACTTGATGGGCTTTGGACATTTGAAAATAACTTATCATAATATAGGAAGCTACAGAAAGAAATTTTAGAAAAAGAAATCACTTACTTCCTTCAATATGAGCCTGGGGGTTCTTATACAGATGTTCAATTCGACCTGTATTAAATGAACTGGATCGCCGCACAATTCCATGGACCTACAATGTGGAAAGATAAAAAATTATAAATGTGCAATGAGGATTAATAAGCAACTAATGCCTAATGCAATTAATGCCTACCTTGTGAAAAAATAACTATAACTTAAAAGTCTATAACTTGCGAACATTATCTTTAAATTATTAAAAATAGTTCCACTGCTTACTCTCTCCCCAACCATTGCCCACCAGCCACCAGCATTGTACCTCATTCTCTCTGCAGTGTTTTCACTGCCAATCTCAACAAAAGTAATTAGATAATTATGTGACTTCTCAGCAAATGCTTAGTTATAGATACTCAAATGTCTCCTTTTCCAAACACACATACACACTTAGAGCCCTGCTGCTGACAAAATATCTCTTCAGTTTGAAACTGAAGACAGACCATGTAAGGCCATATCATATCGGTAAAACTGCCTTGCAGCCTCTGTAACACAAAGCATGAGGCCAAGAGGCTGTGATGCCACCACATCATTCCAGTGTCCTCAGAGCTTTGCATCGTGCACCTAATACATGTATATAAATATACCTGCATCCACAAATATAAACAGACAGCAGCTGCTATTATCCAGCTTTGTCAAAAAGAAATAGCATAAATTAGGGACAAGATTTATATTCTACTAGATTTAAGACATAAAGAAAACTCAAATGAGGAAAGGATTTTTTACTTTTTTAAATTTTTATCTTTAGCTTAACTATGATTTATGTGAGAGGGAAGAAAGTCCTTGGAACAAGAATGCATACCTCTCTGATACCAAAGAAAAGACTATTTGTGTCTGATACATAAGAGAAATTGTTCAAGACCTGGTCTCACTTCCTTCTAATGTCAAGATCACTCCCTTTGTGTTGCCAATGCTAATACAAGCTTATGTCACCAGCTGCCCAATTTCCAGTTCTACTGGTGGCAGTTTTAATCCTTCACTTATTTTAAAAGTGTTCCTTCAAATGTTGGACAGTTTCATTTGCAGCTGAATACACTTCTATATTTTAACTCAATCGTTTTCTGTCTGTTTCAAACCAAAATTAATCCTTGGCATGACTCAAATATTCCAGATTGGGGGCGGGGGGGTAAGGTGCAGAATTATAAGCACATAAGACTTTCTTTCAAATAGAAAGACATGTCATCGTCATTTTATACGGCATACATGAGAAATTAACTCCTGCAAAGGATACAACACACCCACAATTAATAATTCTGCTGGTTAGTAGCTTCAGTCAAAGAGAAAAGCACTCATCCACACTATTTTCCAAAAGAACTAAGCCCGAGAAAATGTGGTAAAAATGAAAATATTTTTAAGGGAACATCACAAACCGTTGACTAAAATTTTAGGAGGCAAACTATAAAATCTAGGAAACGTTAAATTGGGATTTGGGTATACATCTCCATTTCTTAATTTAGAAGTGGATAAAATAACACATCAAGCCATGAATTTATTCTAGTTCACGGTCTCCAATTTTTTAAGTTGTTATTTAATTATAAAGTTGAACTGCTCTATGAACAATAATTTTAACAAATAATTTTAACAAATAATTTTTTGTTTAATAAAAACCAAGTTCACATATATACTCACATATGGCAAAACTGGTGTTTGCCACTGTATTATTTCTGAAATATAGCTTTCTCAGATGTAAGTAGAGCTTAATTCATTGGACATAAAGTAATCTCTATGTTGTATTTAAATATTTATTTGTATTTAAATATTTAATTATAACAATGAAAATAATAATAATATGATTTGGTCTATCCTTTCGCTTAATTGCTGGATTCTGGGTAAATCACATATTCCAACATCCTGAAACAAAGAGAAACTCCATATACATACACCTTGCATATAAACATAAAAGGCTCTGGTGAAAATATTAAATGATATTGACAGATTCAATATAAAATCAGACAACTACACAAAGTCACAGCAAATAAATAACATAGGACTTTTTGTCACACTTATAACCAAAAGCATTAAGCACTAGGGTTTTTTAATATGAAAAAATGTGTTTTAATTTCCCCTCATTCCCAACTTTTGGTATGTGTATACAGGGAAAGAAAGACCTGCCAAATGCTTAATCCATGACAGCAAGTATTATTCTAAGAACTAATGAAAGCTGAGTCTGTCTGCTTCAGATACAGGTGAAATACAAACTTTAAGACAAGCCAAAATGTGTGCAAACTGGATAATCTAGTTAAGAATTTGAGATTAGCAGCTTTCTCTTTACAGAAGGGATGTATATAAGGTTATTGTTTGTTTTTATAAGGATTTGGGGGGAAAAAGAGATGAAGAGTTAGGAAACCAAAGCGAAAAGATAAATGAGTTGAATATGACTCCATATAAACTTAATCAAAATCACTATTATGTTGTAGCTGTTCAAAAACTAAATGTAATTCTGAAAAACTGAGGTCTTAAACAGAAAGGAGTATTTTGACAAACAAATTTCATGTTCAATTTAACAAAGTGATGAAAGGAAAATTTCAAGTTATTTCAACGTCAGAACAAAGTTAGTTTGTCTCCAAAACCTAGAGTCAGATTAGGCAATATAACAGAGAAATGTTTGCTCATTTGTTTGTTCATTTTTTATTATAATCACGAAAACAGATTGGATTGGATTTCATATCCTTTGGTATCTGTTTGCTATTTCAATCAAGAAAGCAGAAAATTACTACCACTAGATTTCAAATTCTTCAATGTCTAGGATTCTCTTGGAGGCAAGGATAACTCCCCAGGGATGTTTAATACCAACTGCCCTTTGAAAAGTGCAGATTATATAGGTAACATGAATAGCTAACATGTACATGGCAATGACCACATGCCAGACACTGCTCTTCTCAGACATTAAGTCATTTATCCTCACAACACCCTTCCTTATATTACACGCATTCTACTGGTGAGGACACTGCCCGAGATCAATCACACAGCCAGTGGAAGTGGTCAAGCTAAAGTGTACACATGGTCCATCCTACCAGCACTCAGTATCTTCTCAAAATTAAATCCATAAAAACTTTGCCTTTTTTCACCACGGCTTCTAGAAACCCAGAAAAAAAACATTTTACAGATTCTCACAAATCATGAATGGTTGCATAGGAACTCCATGTTCTAACAAATAACAACTGGACAATCCTTATATGTCATTTCCTTTCTCTGCTCTTCATACTCCCTGGTCATAATTCCTCTTAGAAAGAAAAGCCACTATTTATCTATTCTTTATTTTAATTTCTGATATGTTGTGCTGTATTTGTTGCCACATTACTTAATACAAATATTTCATTTATTCCCAAATTTTTGCTTTTAAAAGATTGGAATTTGTCTTTTGTTTTTCTGGTTTCTCTGTGTTTTGGGTACAAAATGGGTATAAAAGTATATGTTGTTGTCTTATCTGCTACCAGTGATGCTAGGAAGGCACTTGAAAGTTTTATCAGAGCTTCATTTCTATCGATGTTCCCGTCCCCTCACACCCAGAAGGAATGCGCACAGAGCTAAGATCCCAGGAAATATAATGGGCCTGCCTTTCACTAATGCTAATTAATAAACTGGACCAAAAAGCCTTCTATAAAATCTGTATCCCTAGGGTTGTCAGCATCAACTACTGTGTCATCTTGTCACTCTTATATCAACTAAAGCCCCACAAATCCCATAGAGCTTCTCTGGACTGTTTTCCATGTACTGTCTCACTTAATCTTCAAGACAACGTAAGGAAACAGGTACTTTTATCAACCACTTTTACTTGAGAAACTAAGTCTCAGAAAGTTCTAGTGATGTGCCCAAGGCTACACAGCCAGCAGAGTGGCATATGAGGATTAGAACACAGGCTATCCAGCACCCAGGCCTAAGGGCCTCCTTGCCACAGTGAGCTAGATGGCCTCTTTCACCTCCCTTGCTCTGAAGCTGGCTGACGGGGCTTAAGGGAGAATTATGCTTTGCACTTCAACAACTGTAGAATTAAATACTCTAAGTTTTAAAGGGTGATTTTTTTTTTAAGGATTGCATTTATTTATCTGAGTGAAAGAGACACAGCACAAACGGGGGAAGAGGCAGAGGAGGAAGCAGACTCTGTGCTGAGCCCAGAGCCCAATGCAGGGCTTGATCCCAGGACCCTGGGATCATGACCTGAGCCTAAGGCAGAGGCTTAACCATCTGAGCCACCCAGGCAACCCTAAAGGTGATTTTTTAAATAAAACCTGATAATTCTTGGTTTCCCTCTTCATGAGATGACACCATATTCTACAAATAGTAAGTGTTAGATTCATTCCCTTTGCGTTCTCTTTAATGATTAATGTTAAGTAAAATTCAAAAAAGAAGCAACACTAAAAATTATAAATTTAAACCTTTAAATAGAGTCTCTTCTCAGTGAGAACTGGACCAGGAATAAAGCAATCCTTCACTTTCTCATATTAAATAGTTCACTCAGGGACACCTGGGTGGCTCAACTGGTTAAGCCTCTGCTTTCAGCTCAGGTCATGATCCCAGGGTCCTGGGATGGAGTTCAGCATCAGGCTCCCTGCTCAGCAGGGAGTGTATTTCTCTCTCTTTCTGCCCCTCCCCACTGCTCATGCTCTGTCTTTCAAATAAATAAACACAATCTTTAAATAAATAAATAAATAAATAGTTCATTCAGGACCAGATGCATGGATTTCACTGGCCACATTAGAAGGTCCCACACCTTTCAGAATCTAATGTGTGAGGTCACACAAAGTTTTTTAACCATAACTATCAGACTATTCATACATGATACTCCTTTTCAAGCCATATGCAAATGTCTATTTTTGCTTTAAAGTTAACCAAGCTAAAAAGTAAGGAATATATGTAACTGTGCTATGCTAATTCTGTAGATAGTGTTTGTCTTTGCCTATGTGGCCACGTCACCACTACCCCACTAACCTCTCTGCTCTTCAGTTTGCCCCCTTCCATTTGACTACTGCTTCTCCAATAGAATCCATGCCTCCCCACCTTCACAACGAAAGGCTGACTTCGCCATTGCTAGACAATTAAAGTTTGCCTCTCATGCTCATTATTAAGCATATTCACAGAATCTATAGCTCTTCTTCCCCATGTTTATTTGTTCCTGGTTCCCACTCTGCTACCCCAAAGTATATTGTTTGCAGCTATTCCTTAGACTAGTGATATTCCTTATACAAAGACTAAATTCTAAATAGTATAAAAGCTCAGAGAAAGAAAGCCCCACAAACTAAGGTACCTTGAGAAATTGCGTTCATCTTTGTCTTATGATTAAATGACCTCATTTGAACCTATGGTTGCACTGGTTTCCAAACTGTAAGATCCAGGAGAGTGGCATCAGCAACAGCTGGGAGCTTATTAGAAAGGTTGATTCCCAGACCCCAGAAACAGCCATCCTCATCTTTATGGGGCTTCTGGGTGACTCTGAAGCACACTACAGGTTGAGAACCTGCCGAGTTAAAAAGTCTGTGCTCATTCAAATTGCTAATGTTGACCTTCTGGATTCAGGTACAGACAGGTGTCTCCTCTTATCCTATTGCATGAAATTTACTAACCGTATTATCTCGCTCATGGTCTTGAGCAACCAGGGACTACTGGCTGATAATTCTGGAAAATTTTCAATGCAGCCTCTTCGAAAAATTTCCTTCAGCCCAAGCTCAAAAGATGAAGTCCATGCCATCGTTAGATTTCCCTTAATAATTTATCCCCAAATTACAGCCATCTCTTAAAATGGAAGAGAGTAGCCTATTAAAATTGAATACAATATGGATAAATACCTTTTCGCTCCCCTAGTTCTACAAAACTCATATTTACCCTGACTACAAGAAGGAATCATTTCTTATTATGCTTTATAGTTCTATACCTTTCTCCTGTATTGTCTATACTCTCTCCTTCTATCAATTTATGGATCTCACTCCTAAACCTCTCTTCTCTTGCCAATCATTGTTTCAATGATTCATTTCTCCCACTAACTGTGACTTGCCAAGTGGGCCTTCTATTGTCTTTATCAGAATCAAATCTGCTCTTATGACTTCGAATGTCAATGGAACAAAAACATTTGTAGCTCACCTGGCAGTCCTAGGTTCTCATTACATTTATTTCTAAGTCTGTCATCCATTTTGGAACATTACTACCCATCTTCTGAAGTCTGCTAGTTCCTTAACAAGCCACCGAAGTAGAGCTAAGTATGTCTCTGTGCCTGTAAGAAGCCTAGCCATTTCCAGTAAAGCTAACAGCACCACCATGCTGATTGAGATTATTCACCATCAACCATATTAACCACATTAACCCCAGGCCCTATTACTAGTCCACCACATTATCACAGTGACTACTCCACCTCATGCCACCATACCTGCTCCGTTTACCTCTGGACAAGCTGGAGATACTACTTATTGCCATCATCCTCATCTCACCCTTTAGTTCCCCATGTCCTCCTTGGAAGTAAATTTCAACATCCATGCAATTTAAGCACTCCTTCTGACATACCACCTCACTCTTTAAAACTGCAATGACCATGATGGGGTTCAGGACATGCTACCCCAAAATATGGCACCTTGATGTATGGAATATTTTAAGCTAAAGGAATCTGACAAAACAATAGAAGCAGGAAAGTCTAACTTTCACCCTGATCTTCTCTCCTGAAATAGTCATGGAATGCTCCAGTGAGAGGTGCCCACCACTATAATGGGAGAAAACGAATATCCTTATCTCCGAAGACAAGGGGATGCCAAGAAGAATCCAAACAAACAGATCTTGTTAGGTTTCCCATACTTACTTCATACTCCCTGACCTGTCATATTTCTCCAACACCATCCATTCTCCACCAAACCTAACATAAAAATACTTAACCTAAACGGTTTCTTTGGATCTTCATTTCCTTATAAAAGTTCCCAGTCACATTAAACTTATAGTAAATAAACTTATATGCTTTTCAGTTTAATTTTCAGACCCAGCCAGGGACCCTAAGAGGGTGGAGGAAAACTTTTTTCCTCCTCCACATTAAATCAACAAAGATTAACAGGAGAAATTTCTCGGTTTTCTCAAACTCCTTCTAGTTTCTCAAACTCCTTAGGCTTAAAATACTCAATATGCTAAGGTAGCACATCCTGAGGTAGCACATCCTGAACCCCATCCGGTCTTACTAAGTTCCCTCTCTTAGTTCACTTGATACACAGATAAATCACTAACTCCTCTCTAGCTACCAAACACCTCTTAGCTGCTGCCAACACCTGAAACAAAGTAATTTCTCTGCCAGTCCTTCCCTTTTAGATTTATTAAATGTAGTCTGAATAAATTATTAGTCTTTATCTAAAACCAACTCTTCTGTACTATATATGATCTACTCTAAAATTCTCTGCTCTGCAGAACACATATGTATCACTCAATTATAGGAATCTGTATATGAACACAAGTGTACATGTATACTTTCATATTCATATTTGGCTTATTTTGATATTTTTGCAAGATATAAAACTACCTGGTTAGGTAATAGAATAGAAGATGCTAAACATATGTGCTATTACTTCTGAAAGTCTAAAAGTCAATGCTCCCAAAGAAGATTATGAGTTACAATAAGAAAATTTGTTTCCTTTTCTTCAAGTCCTGCTGGCATTTAGATGCCAAATTCTTTGCTATTGTTTTTCTATCTCCCCACAGTGCGCATTTTTTAAAAATAGTACATCTATAATCAGAATAATCCAGAGAATCCAAATTTGTTAATGTAAATATTCCCAAATCAGGCCAGAACATATAGGTCACTGTATAGGTTTTTGTTCTCTGTACAGCATGAACTTATATACAGAAAACTGTTCTTTGAAAAGGTAAGATGTACACACATCAAACTTAACATGTAAAACCCATTTCCTTTAAGGAAAGCAGAAAATGTTCAAGGGGAGGACAAAAGAGGAGGAAAAGAAGACAACAATGATAATGACACCAAGCAGCAAACCCAGAAGTTTTGGCTTCCATAAAATATATGGCTGCCTATTAGAATGAAAAAACCTCTGAGTGTAAATGTTTCATTCAAGCTTGCCAAAGATCTGCTTAGTTTTTATTGCTCTGTGCAATTTCCGAATTAAGTGACTTCACTGTGAGTGGGACTTTTTTATGTAACACATTACATCATAAATTAACCCTCATAATGTTATAGCTTTTAGCTTACCCAGGTTGCTTTATCTGAGAATGTGGAAAGCGTGCAAAGCAGTTAAACACTAAGGAACAGGGGGAAGCCACCAGTGCTCACCAGCAGATAAATAGCACAATGAGCTGGCATGGTTACAATCCAAGCGGCACATTCTTCCCCTGATTTTGATTCGTTATCAGAGTTTCAGTGGAAAACACACACAGGAGGACGGCGGCAGAGGAAGCAGGAGGCCACTGTATCCAAGTGATTCCACCAGCCTGTGCTTGCTCACTGAGTCACTTACCTCGTAGCCTTTCTCCAGCAGGAACTCAGCCAAGTATGAACCATCCTGGGAAGAAAAGGAAAATAGACAATTGTCAGACCCATTGCAGCTAGCATAGAAGGCAGCCAAGACTGAGAGCTTTGAGAAACGCACCAAAGGAGTTATATGAACTTAAATTAAGGATCATGGCAACCAGAATAAAAATAATACAGCTAATGATGGTAAAAACAGAATGGTGTTCTACTTTCCACAGTTCAGTAAGCATTTTCATAGACATTATTTCACTTGAGCACCACAGAAGCTACGGCTGAGTGTTATTGTTGTCCTATTTACTGAGTAAGAAACAAAATCCAGGAACATTGTATGGGGCAACAGAGAGAACATGACACTTCAGATGGACGTGGGTTTAGGTTTTGCCACTTACTAGCCATGTGAAATATGCAAAATATGTGTAGCAAAGCAGACCTTAATACTACAGAAACTTAAAACAGGAATCAGACTAATTCTGGGTGGTTGTAAAAAAGGAATCTCGAGTGAAGGAAAGAGAAGGGAGCTTCAGGGACTTGGGGACAATGCAGGTGAGTGAAAGGAGGTAGGGAACACTAGCACATTATTAACATTACTGAAAAAAGACACTATGGCAGAGAGGAAGAAGATGAGTGCCTTTGTTGAGGAAGACCTTCTAGGCACTGGTGGGGTTGGCTTCTAACTCAAGGGTTCTGGAAAGTCACTAAAAAAAGAGTTTTAGCGGGGCGCCTGGGTGGCTCAGTGGGTTAAGCCTCTGCCTTCGGCTCGGGTCATGATCTCAGGGTCCTGGGATCGAGCCCCACATCGGGTTCTCTGCTCAGCGGGGAGCCTGCTTCCCTTCCTCTCTCTCTGCTTGTCTCTCTGCCTGCTTGTGATTTCTCTCTGTCAAATAAATAAATAAAACCTTTAAAAAAAAAAAGAGTTTTAGGGATGGGAGGGTGTGTTAAACAGGATAAGGTTTGTATTATTATCACTGAATATGTATGCATATACACACATTCATAAACTTTCAATAAAAGAAGGATATTTATTTTTTGTAAATTAGGAAGGATGCATCTTTTTTTTTTTTTTAAAGATTTTATCCATTTATTTGTCAGAGAGAGAGAGAGCGAGAGTGAGCACAGGCAGACAGAGTGGCAGGCAGAGAAAGAGAGAGAAGCAGGCTCCCCGCCGAGCACAGAGACCGATGTGGGACTCGATCCCAGGACGCTGGAATCATGATCCGAGCCGAAGGCAGCTGCTTAACCAACTGAACCACCCAGGCATCCCAGGAAGGATGCATCTTAATCCCTACATTAAGATGAAGGTATCTGACTAAACACGGATTCTCAATTGGCTTTTAATAACTCTTGGAAAAATTTCTACGTAAGGGGCAGTGGTTTTTAAACTAAAGTATTTCATGTGCCACTTTTAGGGTAAAAAAGTCTGAAAGTCATCAAATAAAACTATTTAGAGGCCAAAGGGTGAAAAATCAGTGTTCTAGAGGTACTATTAAAACCTACCAGCCTTGTTCTAAATATGAATTGGGTAGACATTTTGCAATCAATCCTGTTAACTGCTCACCTGCTTTTAGCCTGGGTAAGTCCTCTCCATCCCATATAGACTTAAACATAAAAATGGGAGGCTCCAACTACTACTGGAAATCTGTGTATTCAAAAGTAGTTGGGAACATTTGGGTTTTCTTTGGTTTCCTCAGTTTGAAAAAGTTTAAAATATCCCTCTGAGCTTCAAAAGTTCCCACCAGATATTCCAGGAAAAAGAAAAATGAAACAAGCCTTATTATTGTCACTAGCTGACTTAAAGCTGGAAATGGAGACACCCTATGGGTCCTGAAAATGACAGGGCTGCCAAGAGAGTGTTTACTACATTAATGTAGAAGTCACACATAAATTCAGGCAGGATGACAAGGCAAGGTATACAAGGGACACATTTTGTGGTTCATTAAAACCTCCAGCAGATTTTCTTCTGACTTCTTGACATAAATATTCTGGTTTATAGACTCATGTAGAGAAGAAGAGAAATGGTTTGGCATATTCCTTTTCCTCTCAATCTTATGATATAGACACAATTGCATGGTTTTTAAATACCTAAACATGCAAACTATATCAGGTAAGAGGGCTGAGCAATTCAGACCGGGACAGGTCAGGCCAGTCTACATGACTATCAGAAATTTGAGAATAATGGGTAGCCTTATAAATCAATCAGTGAGAAAGCAGCTTAATAGAAAAAGTATTTACAACAAGAAGATTAATTTTACAGTAGTTTGGAAAGCCCTAGAATGTATAAAGTTTTGTTTTGTTGTTGGTATCAGTGTTGTCATTTTCAAGCAGGCAACACCATACTTTTCATGTTTCATAATTTCTCTTGGAATAAAAAGTTAAAATGCTTTGTGTTCTACCATGGCTGTATACAGTGTTTAAAAAAAAAAAAAGCAGAGGTGAAAGTGCTAGAGATCCATGGGGGCAGGGAAAGCTGTGATTATTCAGAAAACTGATGTGAAACAGACCTGACCAGGCCTGAACCCTGTCAATAAGGTCTTGTTCTTCTCACCCAGGGCCCTTCTCAAACTTTCCAACCACACTGGAACATTCTGAACCAGCAGGGCACTCACTTCCTCCTGACTTCCTTGCCAGGTCTCTCAAGTGATAGGGCCTGAGCTGCACAATGAGTGGGAAATGGAGCAGAGCAAAGGCTCCTGGTCTCAGATCTAGGGAGCCCAGCTGGCCTCTGCTTGTCCTCTCCCTGAGCCCCTGAGGGGACTCCACAGGGAGACACAGTATCTAAGCAGGCAGGAGTCAGCCAAGCCAACAAGATCACTGTTTCTGCCTCCTCTACAAGAACAAGGCAGTTGGAGAAAGCTTCAGTCAGACTTCATAACTGGAATGTCATTGCAACTGAGAACCTACAACTGACATTAAAAATTCTGATACTTAATTCCTCAGAAAACAAGGAACTAAATGAACTAAATTTCCAAGTCATTTGCTATGAACACAATTAATCCAGTACAAATTCCAGCCTGGGTTCAATCCTTGTTAGAGAAAACTTTTTAACTGAAGAGATAATGTCCCAATTGTGACTCTTAAATTTAATTTTGTACATGGTTATTAAGGGTATCCATTTCATATTAAATGCTACAAAGATTTAAGTAATCACCATGACTGTAACATTTTCTATCTTATTCTTACAAGAACTTGGCCGGAGAAGCAAAGAACCACTGGCACCTGAGGTAAATAAGGCACATGACAGTAGCCAATCTGCATAATATCACACAACAGAGGCAAAGCCAGAACTGGAACCCAAGTTGTCCATTATTTTGACCTAGAAAACAACCACTCCCCTCACCCTCCTCCAACTGGGACCTACCAAAACAAGTAAAAAACCAACAAAAGAATAAAAGATCATTAACAGATTCATTTTTAAACCAAATTGACTTAATCATTTCCCATTATGGAGTGTTTTATGGATTAATCAGTGCTTCTAGTTTTAATTAAGCAACATCATGTAATTTTAGAACACTGCAGAGCTCAGAGGAAGGCAACAGTACATAGCATGTGAGAATTCTCAAATCTTGTTTGGGCATGCGCACTATACAGGAAGCAGTACAGTATTGTTTGAAGGTGGACTTGGATTGGCTGTGGATGTATTATTTCAGAGCTCTGGAGCCAAGGAAGTAGGCCAAGGAAGTGGGGCCACCTGCCCAGGGACCGTAAGTGCCAGATTTAGGTGCCCCGATGCCTACAGTCCCAATATTTGGGTATCTCTATTTTTCACCTTTCATGGAATACTCAGAAATGTTCCAGATCAACACCATAAAAATAAAGAATAATTCCAAAAATCAATTCAATCATATCCTGACTATAGTATTAAAATTACTTAAAATTACACATCTATAAAAAGCTGAAGGAAGTACAGAAATTTTACCTCTTCTACCGGTGATCACAAAAGACTTTATTAGCCACTGACTGATCCTCCAGCCCACATCCAAATACGGTTGAGCCAGGAAGTCTACCTTCCTGCAGGGGACTAGCATTTCTCCTCTCCCTTCAAACATGGATGCACTTATAGCTCAGAAGGACAAATGAAAAGGACACTTTCTTATATGCAATTTGAGAACCTGGTTCCTTTGAAATGCATGCTAAATCATACTGTGTGTTTCTGCCTAAGAACCATTTGGCAGCTTCTTTTAACACTGTATAAGATAAGTAGTATTGGGCTAAAGAAATCACGCCACTAATAAATGAATTCCTTTGTTTAGATCATCTCAAGCATCAGGTAATAGAATATCCCTCTTGTAAGGGGAGAAAGCACCAATTTACACTGACCTTTATGTTCTGCAATTCTACAGATTCTAATTACTCTAAAATAAGCATCTTTTCAGCTAACAGCAATTACAGTATCAAAGTAATCTGTACCTCTCCATGAGAGACATGCAAACACCTCGATGACTAACAGAGGACACACTTCTATATTAGAATCAAAACTTCCAGCTGGGGGTGGGAGGGTGCCTGGATGGCATCTGCCTTCTGCTCAGGTCATCTGGCTCATGGGGCTCTCTGCTCAGCAGGAAGCCTGCTTCTACTTCTCCTACTCCCCCTGCTCTCCTCTAGTTGCCTTCTCTCACTGTGTCTCTCTCTGTCAAATAAATTAAAAAAGAAAAAAAACTTCCAGTGGTAAGATTGGCAATGTAGGTACGTGTGAAGAATACAGAATCAGAACATTTTTGAAAAGTATTTTCACCTGGCTCATGTTTTCATGTTTGTAACACAAATCACTACATAAAATCGTTTTCAAACTCAGAATTCAAAAGACCATAGGGATTAATTAATTCAAGTCTGTCACTTTACAGATCAGGAAATTGAGATTCAAAAGAGTTAAATGTTTGGTGTACAGTAACATAGTTTGGAAGTAGCAGAATCTGTCCCCCGGTCCCCGAAAAAGTCTTCAGATTCCCAGACCTCAGAATTTTCACTATAAAGTACTGCAAAAAAAAAAAAAAAAAATCCAAAATGAAGAGACTGGACTAATGTTTACAGTTGAGAACCATGTAAAACACACTAATGCACTACCAAGTGAAGAACAACAACACAGCTAACAAGTGGTAGACAGGAAACCAGGGTATCATCAATATTTAAAACATAAGTAATTTCCAATTCCTGTAGTCTTTCAAAGTTAACAATTATTTCCCCAAAAAGGCTGCTGCCACGGAAAAATGGACTTTCACTTCCTTTGATTTACTTTCTTAGAAAGGAGCACTATAATCCAGAAATGTTACCAACAAACTCTGAATGATAAAGAATTAATTGTGCCCACCAACTAAGATATTCTTTCTGTAACCACCCATTCCCTCTATTTGCCAGGGAACAAGCCCTTTAAACAGGTGTGAAGCCATTGCACATGTGCCTCATACCTATACATCAAGAAGTGAGAATGGCTCTGTTGCCAAACATTAGACTTTCCAGTAAACCACCATGAGCTGGAAGGTTGAAAGAAACATTTTAAAAAGAAGCCAGATGCCTCCAGTTATCCTAAATATGATTGTAATGTTCAGTCTTGTACCCATGGTAAATTTTTTAAAAAAGATTTACTTATGAAAAAATGTCAGAGAGAAGCAATAACCTAATATGTTAATTTTTAAAAAACATTTTTTTCCCAATTTTACAGGTCAAAAAATGATGCTTTTCATCTTTTGGCTAGTATTAAGACTGGAGAGTTTTCTTTATGATCATATATTCTATTTCTTCTAGGAATTATTTATTTTTATCTTTTCATTTTTTGTCCTTTTTTCTAGCTAGGCTATATTTTACCCATTGGCTTGTTCTTATAAATATCTAGAACATAAATACAACTGATTAATTTTTACCTCTAATATAAACTACTCAAAAAATATTCTGAAACAGTTTAGCATATTTTCAGTGGCAGAACTCCCATCATTAGTTGGTTTAAAATACATGTTCCTTTCAAATTGCAAATGATTATTCTACATTCTTAGTTTAATTACCAAGAAGAATGCAAATACCAGAATTTGAATTTCAGCTACATTTGCACAATCCAGCATTTGTAATATCATCAACTTCAAAACAGTAAAATAAATTTCTATAATTAGACAAATGCTTTAAGGAAAATGGGATTAAAGGGTTAACATAAGGGGTAGAAAGGAAACAATTATTAATAAGGTACAGAGACATAATTTAATTACATAATTAGAAAGACAACACACACATTTATGTATATATATTTGTAACAAATTATTTATATAACAATTTCTTCACAAATAGGATCAATCACTCCATAATGATGCACCTACCAGTGTTTTAACATAAAATGTGGTCTCTATAGAATTCATTAACAATACAAAGTGTCCCAGATTAGTGAATATCAAACATCCATTTGGGCCATAGATGTTATGGAATAAAGGATAGGAAGGAAATAAGAGATTTAGTCCCTGCCCTATTGCTCTGAGAAGTATCTGGGAAGCCAGGCATTTCCTGGCCTAGATAGGATTATGCTCCTGCACTGGCTCAGACCTCCACATTTCAAATGCATCAGCAAACCCACTCGTGGACAGATTGAGAATAGTAACCAGGTAACCTGTCCGGCTAATCAAATGTTCTGCTATCAGGAACACCAGTAGATGCATGAGTCATGGACAGAGGGTGGCAAGGCTGTGTAGATAAAAGAAAAGCTATGAAATACTACCATATTGACCTCTTCTATACTGGATGGCACTGTGCCCTGGAGAAATAAATCACCACACTTGAGCATGAAATCAAGGTGGAAAAAAACAGAGGAAATACAAGAAACATATCCCTGTCAAAATCCTTTTAAATATCTGCCTAACTGGCTAGTTCAGTGCTGGTGTGAATAACTCCTTTCAAGTTTAGAACAATATACTACCTCAAAGTTTTTATAACTCAGGGTTCCAGATACATTGATAAAGACTTGTATAGATCTGTAGGGAAGTTAATAATAAATTACCAGTAAACTTCATGCTTAAATAATAATCTCTTTGTGGTAAATAATCTCTTTGTGGTGTGTGTGTGTGTGTATATATATATATATTTACAAATTTTGAAAATAGAGTTCCTCTCTCTTTCCTTTTCCCTTTCTCATTATCTCTCAAAGTGACAGTCCATACAATTAAAGCCTGTTTCTTTGTAAAGTATATGCTTACGTAATTCTATTCATCCAAGTGATTTATACAGGAAATGATTTTTTACAGGTACTCAAAACTGAAACAGTGCTATACTTTGTCCAGTGTTCAAGGCCATGTTTAATGAAAAACTTTAAATTTAGAATGAAAAAAAAAAACAACTTTTGTACTGAAAGAGAAGAATTATTGAAATTTTAGTATTTACCTGATTTTTTAACTCTTCCTTGTACATTTCTTTTTTATAATTTGTGTCCTGGCTAAGGGAGGAGACAAAACAAATGTACTTTTGTTTACAGCTTTAAAAAGGTCATAAATAACAAAAGAATACATACATATTGATGACTGTCTTTCCCCATCCACATGCATTTAATAGGTTGCTACTAAAATGACACTGTTGGTAACAAGCAGAATTTAACTATTTACAAATACTCTTTTAACCCAATTTCTTTCTGGGATAAGTAATTGGCACAATCCAGTTAAGACTGTTTCTAAAATATGTGCATACTATGACAGAAATGTCACTTACAGGCTCCCTGATACATTTCAAATCTGTTCTGCAATGTGGAATATCCATCACCCTGGAGACACTGTAAATCACTGAAGAATGATACAAAATAAGAACTGTGATTTACATAACTTAAAATCACTGAAACAGATAAAATTCAAACATCTATACACAAATCTAAATGGAGAAATTTGTAAGCATCTACCCAGAAAGCTACTTATCATAAACCTAATAAAGCTAACTAACTTTTAAAGCCAGAAAACAAAGTGTTGTAGAAATGACTGTAAATCACAGAGGTCCTAACACAAACAATGTTGATTCCCCTGGAATGTCATTTCCGTGGGTGGATCCAACTGGTAAAACTCCGTTTGTAGGCTAGGAAGTCTCTCCAGTTATATGTTGCGTTATACTGGACATTGGGTTCTACTACTCAGAGAAGTTATGAGAAACTATTTTGAGGGGAGGAAGAGTCACATATTTAAAAATACCATCTCCATTATACATATATCTCCATTATACCTGAAACTCTCTTTCCAGTGTCACTGCCTTTTTGGCCACACAATCTAGGTACATTTCTAGATAGCTCAGCCCTAACAGAAACATCAGGAGGGTGGGGGAGGAAGTAGCTATTTGTGAGATACTTAGAGACAGCTCCAATTCTACAGTGGTTAGACTTTAAGCTATTTTTATCTTGTCATTCTGTATTCTCTCACAAACAGCAAAGGAGCTTAGCTTTTATTCAACCCTACACTTTCAAGAATCTTGATTTACAGGACAAAAACCTTATCAAGATTGCTCTCTATTGAAGACCCAGAGTTTTGTAAGGGCATGCAGGGGTAAGGGTGAAGAGGGGGGGCAGAGATTCTCCAAGTAAAAATAATATCTGCCTTAACAGGGATTGGACACAACCCCCCATCTTAGTCACGGTAGCACCAAAGTCTAAATTCCCAATATTGCCAGGGTCTTAAACTGAAAAGCAGGTATCTCTAGCTCAGTCTAACCTGATCATATGTACCTTTTAATCTAATCTTACAAAACTAAAATGCCTAACTACTGCTTTCTTTCCCAGCTAGTCTCCCTACTAATATTTATGACTTATTTGAGCTATTTGACTACATTTTGTAGATTGACATCATACATTTGGGAAAATTGAGAGTTTTTTTTTTATACAGCACTATGCTTAAAATTCACATAAGTTATCACATTTTAATAGACATGGTTAACTCAACCTTACATTACAACACATATTTTCTTCAAAATATGTATGATTATTTCAATCAAAATAATAATAGTCTACATGTCTATAATTCCTATGGTAGCTAAGTACTCTAAGATATTTTTCCCATTTATACCTCTCACAACATCCTGGTGAGGTAACTGATATTGTCCCCATTTTTCCAGATTAGAAAACTGAAGTTCAGAAAGCTTGTTCAAGGTCATAGAGCTAGTTAGAGAACTTGGCAGTGTATGAAACAAATTTGTCTAAACCTAACTGTAGTATTATTCCCATAATAATTCTCCTTCAATCAAAATAAAAGTGCTTCGTTTCACTTATTTATGGAGCATAACAAATGACATGGGGGACATTGGGAGATGGAGAGGAGAAGGAAGTTGAGGGAAATTGGAAGGGGAGGTGAACCATAAGAGACTATGGACTCTGAAAAACAACCTGAGGGTTTTGAAGGGGCGGGGGTGGGAGGTTGGGGGAACAAGGTCGTGGGTAATAGGGAGGGCACGTACTGCATGGAGCACTGGGTGTTGTGCAAAAACAATGAATACTGTTACGCTGAAAAAAATAAATTAATTAAAAAAATAAAAATAAAAAATAAAAGTGCTTCAACTAAAACAAGATGCCAGTGCTACAATTTTTAAAACTTTTCAATTACCTAAAAAAAAAACATGAAAACTCTAAGTTTACTGAAAAATAATTTTTAACATAAGTACAAATTACTTTTGGAATAATCCACAATTATGAATTATGAATGCTTAAATAACCCCACCTTCCAGTACACTAAACAAAACACTCGTGTGTGTGTGTGCGCGCGTGCATATGTACACATGTGCACAGACTCCAAGGGATTTCTATGCCATTATCCTTAGGATTTAAAAAAAAAAAACCAAAACCAACAACACAGCTCTGCACTTGGAATGTTAAAAAGCAGATCTTGGGGCAATCAATTCACTGATGAACAACCTCTAAAAAATACGGGACTACTCAATGTGATATGGCAAATAAAAATAAGGATAAGATGTATTTCCTGCTTTTAAGGAGTTTTCTAGTGAGAGGACAAGGAATATCTACAACATCATCTCATAACCATTATATTAGTGACCATATTAATGTTAACATTCATTCACTGGATACCTATGATGTGTTAGGCCAGTGCTGACCAACCAAAATGTATTTGAGCTATATGTGTAATTTTCAATTTTTTAGCAACCTAATTTTAAAAAGTTAAAAAGAAAGAGGCAAAAGTTAATTTTAATAAATTTATTTAATCAAATATATCCAAAATGTTATATCAATATGTTAATAAAAATTATTAATGAGATGTTGCACATTCTTTTTTGTATTAAAATCTTCAAAAATCTGTTATTTTACACTTAGAATACATCTCAATTCAGACCTCAATTTTCTTCAGAAGCACTTGATCTGTATTTAGATTTCATAGAATTGATAACTGAAAAAGGAGAATCACATATCGAGGTTGTATCAAATATACTTAAAAGTCTTCTAAAAACTGAATACCGAAAAAAAAAATCCCTTTAATATTCATTATGTTCATAGGGCACCTGGATGGCTTAGTCAGTTGAGTATCTGACTCTTGATTTCAGCTCAGGTCACAGTCTCTCAGGATCCTGGGATAAAGCCTCACATCAGGCTCCTTGCTCAGTGGGAAGTCTGCTTGAAGATTCTCTCTCCCTCTCCCTCTTCCTCTGCCCCTTCCCTCTGCTCATACTTTCTTTCTCTCTCTCTAATAAATAAACAAATCTTTAAAAAATAAAATATATCCATCATACACACTGGCACAATTGGTTCACTTTTTTTTTCTTAAGAAAAATTGATTTGATTTTGGATCAAAAGGTTAGCAGATTAAAATCCATATCTGTTCATATTAACTCACTGTTATGTCAAGTATTAACAGTGAATCCAAATGAGTATTTCCATATACGGGAAAGCAACTCTACTAGTGTTCTTTAATTTTTTTTCTAGTTTTTATAGTCAGTTTATATAATGCTACTATTAACTAAAATATTCTACATATTGATTCATTTTGAAAGATGTGTAAAGTCATTATTATTGACTATAAAAAATTAAATTTTAATATGAATTCTCACACCTCCCTCACTAGATCACAAACTTTTCCTTTCCTTAGAGCTTCAAATTTAGCTCATTTATAAGCACTGTGATAAGACTGAGAAAAACATAAATCACACTGCATGTTATCTTTATAATACTAAATATTTGGCAAGCATCCTTTTTGTTTCAAGAAAGAAAAAAATCTTACAGTGGAGTAAATATTACAGAAATCTTTGTAAAACTCATCCATGATTACACCATGAGTGCTGGCAAAAAGGACAAGATCACTGAGTTCATGTCCTCTATTTCCTTCAATAGGTTTATAAACTGACAATGATTCATATATGTGAATGTATAGACTGAAAATTTTAAACTAAAGTATGACATCTTTTAAGTCTGCTTCAGAATATAGGGGAATAAAGCAATAAAAAAAAATCAGTCTTTACTTTAAAATTTTAATAAATGCAAATATTTCACCTACCATAGCTGGAGTCATACCTATTGTGATAGAGATTTTTTCATATCCATCTGAAATTCTTCTTTCACATACAGAAGATTCAAAAATATCTATGCTATAAAATTGGTATTTCTCACCAAAAATTTACATCATTTCTTTGTAAATTTTTAAATCCTTTGAGAAAAAGGATATCTAAAGTAGTAACTAGGCCCTAACTCATATATCATACAACTTGTCTAAAGATAAAAAAATGCACTTGAAATTTTTCAAATTTCAAATCAATTGATCTTTCATAGTGTTAGAAAGACCTTGTATTCTACAGGCAACAGGTAACTTAATTAAATATTACTAAAGTTATATATATATTTTGTCTTTTCTAATAAAACTTTAGTAACAAATAATTTATTTTATCTCTCCAACTAAAATTGGTTTCCTTTTTTGTGAATTAACTCAAGACATTTTATAAGCATCCAAAGTGACAAATTCACAGCCTTTAAAATTTTAAATGTATTGGCTATTTAATTCAGATTTCAGACAACATTAATTCTTTTTTGATCTTTGAGAGGAAACTTCAAATCTTCTAAGGATTTATTTTAAATATTTTCTTTTCTTTATTTTCTTTAAATTTTCTTTATTTTCTTTAAATTTTTTTTACACAACAAACAGTTTTTTTCTATTTTGCTCCAGCAGAGCATAGTGCAAATTAATCATGGGATTTCCAGTCTCTTTATGTCCTCATTGCTTTGATCATAGTACTAGTTTCTGTATCTGCATTCAATTCTGTTGCAGTAATGTGCCTTTGTTTTAAATTCTAAAATTGGCCTATAGTTATTTGAACAGGAAAAAAATTATATTTTAGTTAAAAAATATAAACATTTCAATTTAATTACCAATGATGAGGTACATGTATCCCTGTAAGTCCTGCTGTCTGCATAAAATCAACAAACTCACTACAATGTTAGATAGAACACAGGAAAAAAATAATTCTGAGTGAATAATTAGTTGACATCAACAAAATCGGTGGTGTGTTTAAGTGAGAAATACACTAGTTAAACTAAAATGTAATCCTACCAAAACAAGAGAGTTATGTTTAATAGAAATATGTTTTATATTGCTTCCATTTTAAAAATTCATTTCCTCAGTCCTGTTATCCACACCTTAATTGTTCAATAGCCACAGATGGCTTATGGCTACAATTTTGGACAGTACAGTGATAGGTTGTGTTTTCAGCAGTTTACATTTATTAACCTATGTAATTCCCACAACAACTCTTTAAACTATTTATTCTAATTATCCCCCATTACAGACAATGAAACTCAGGCAGAAGCAATTAAGTAACTTACCCAAAGTCATACGGCTATTACCAGGGAGCCTGGGATTTAGACCCAGACAGTCTGACTCCAGAGACTCTTGCCCACTATCCCACACTATCCAAAGTTCAACAGAGGCACAGACTTTAATGAGAGATGACACAAGAGGTGCCAGGTGTTTTAAAAATACAAACCAAACTACTTAGCAATTAGAAGTAGGGAGCCAAGACAGATAGGAAGGCATTGTGAACAGGAGAAAGACCTGAGCTTAAAGATACATACTTAGAAAAGGAAAAGCAATTTGGTGTAAGGAGTGGCTGAGAAGTGTGAGCATAAGGCTACTTGTCCTGAATGGATAAAAGATGAGCAGCTCCAGTAGATCAACAATGAGTCCCAAAGGCATAGCCCCATCTTAATCCCTGCAATCTAGGGATGTTAGTTATCTTCTATCAAAGAAGTCATGGCAAACGTGATTAACGATCTTGAGATGGGAAGACTGTTTTGTTGGATTATCTGGGTGGGCCCTAAATCCAGTCACAAGCACCCCTATGATAGGCAGGCACTGAAAGATTTCACACAGACAGTAGAGGAGGAGGCCCTCTGACCAGAGAAACAGATTGAAGTGATGCAGCCACAAGTCAAGGGATGCCATCAGCCACCAGAAGCTCCAAGAGCAAGGAATGGATTCTCCTACAGAGCCTCTGGCGGGAGCACAGTCCTACCCCACACCTGATTTTGAAATTCTGGTCTCCAAAACTATGAGAGGATAAATCTATTGTTTTAAGCCACTCAGTTTGCAATATACTACAGCAACCCCTAGGAAGTTACTTCAGAATTTCTCAAAACCTTGAGCATGCAAATGTACCTTATGAATCAGCAAGAGGGAAATCTAGGAAGCAGTGTTTCCCAATTTTTTCATGACAGAATCCTCACTCCCTCTGAGAGGAGGGCTGGTGGTAAAAGAGAGAGAATCTGTTCACATTTGGCAGACCTAGCATTCTTTTTTTTTTTTTTTTTTTTTAAGATTTTATTTATTTATTTGACAGACAGAGATTTCAAGTAGGCAGAGAGGCAGGCAGAGAGAGAGAGAGGAGGAAGCAGGCTCCCTGCTGAGCAGAGAACCCGATGCGGGGCTTGACCCCAGAACCCTGGGATCATGACCTGAGCCGAAGGCAGAGGCTTTAACCCACTGAGGCACCCAGGCGCGCCCCTCAGACCTAGCATTCTATTAACAAGATCTGGGAAATACTGAGCCAAGACACATTCTAGAAGGCATGTAATTTAGGCAAGTTAGTATGAACTATATTCAAACAACAATACAAAAAAAGGTTTTTGAGAAATGTTGCAAAAAGCCAGCCATTTGAGGTGAGGAAATCTAGCACATTATTGAACCTGGGCTCCAGGTGACTTCAAAGTGGCAGAAAACATGGCTTTGGGAGATAGGTAACCAGTTGAGTTAACCAACTCAGTTAACAATACAGTAAGTTGTAGTGCACTCTAGATGAAACCACCTCCTCTAGGAAGTGTTTCCAGTCCTATGAGGGACACAAATAAGCTAAAGTAGCTTCAGAGGGTGATAAATAAGAAATGGCATTAAAGAACAAAAAAAGGTGTTGTTCCCAGAAAACAAAGAAGAAACGAAATAGCAGTAACTTCAAGTAACTAAGTAGATAAAATAAAAGAGAAAAAAATGAACTACAAAGGGGTCAGTAAAAGCCAAAAATTAAATACCCAAGGTGTGTGAGATCAGGCTTATCACAAAGCCCTCCACGGACGCTGGCGTTAAAAAGCTCCTGGTTGATCTGGATACTCTTGCAAAGACTGGATGGCTAGTTTTTGATTGCTGTAGGAGGACAAAATCCACAGGGGTAGGAAGCTGACCTACAAAATCAATACGCTTTCTCCAACTCTAAGATTCTAATGCCCCAAACTGGCCACAGACCTGTTTGTCACACCCACATGTATAGCTGGAATAATAAGTGAATAAAATATATTGTGTTAAGCTTGGGGTAAAATTCAAAATATTTCATAACTTGTAGCACAGGTGCTAACTCATCAGAATGGTTGCCAGCTTATGTGTCTCTAAGTAAGTACACATCAGATGAAATTTAGCCTTCATAAAACTTTGACAAGTGCCCTAGAGTTGAATATGGGTTTTTAGCAGGCAGGAATACAGACAGAAGAGGAAAAAATTAACACCACTTAAAAACCATTTATTTGAACTGACAATAGGTCCCAGGGCTTAGGAAACCACAAGATGGAAGGGAAAGATGACCAGGTAGGCTGGAAGCTACTCTCTCTCTACTGGACATCTGACCACAAACTCCTGGCAGCTGCACTCAGGACCCAGCAACCACACACTTGGCATCACAGCCTCCAAGTGTCCTCCTGGCACCTTCTGCAAACACTACTTCCATGCAAAGAAGTCTGGGTTTAGTTTTGGTTCCATTCTCTGTGTCTGTCTCCCTCTCCCTTCTTTCCCCCTATTCCGCTAGCATAAATGTGGGTCCCACTGGTTTCAGGCTAATAATATCTACTTAGCAGCAACTGTCTAATAGGTTAACGCCCAACAATGGGCACTTGTATTTTCTTATAAGGTGGAGGTAAATTATGGCACTTGAACAAAGACCTTATTATCTAAATTTTACTGCATGTTTACTACAAGCCAGTTTCAATTTTACGTTTTCATCTCTGGGCCCTAAGACAAAGGGGAGAGAAAGTTCATTTTCATATTTGAGGGACTTATTGTCTAAATATAATAACAATGTCAGGCTAAAAATGGGACTTGCTCCAGGTTGAATTGTGTCCCCTAAAAATTCACATATGAAAGTCCTCAACCCTCAGTATTTCAGAATGGGACTTTATTTGGAAATAAGGTCACTGCAGATAAAATTAGTTAAGATGAGGTCACACGAGAGTAGGGTGGGCCCTAATCTGACTGGTGTTCTTTATAGAAAGGAGAATTTTAGACAGAAATGCACACAGGGAAAACATCATGTGAAGATGAAGGCAGAGGACAGGGGGGATGCTCACACAAGTCAATGGATGCCAAATATACCAATAAACTACCAAAAGCAAGGGGAGAGGCCTGGAATAGATTCTCCCTCACGGCCTCGGAACCAATTACCTTGCTGACACCTCAGTCTTGGACAGCTAACTTCCAGAAGCTATGAGAAAATAAATTTCTGTTGTTTAAATCATCTGACCTATGGTACTTTGTTATAACAGTCCTAGGAAACTAATCCAGCACTCAAAAGTATTCAAGAGGGCACGAAAAAGGTCAGGCAGGGCCGGGGGAAAAGGTCAGAGGAAAGTTTCTGCTCTTTGCGCTTCTAGTTGACTGTCAGGAACTACCAGGTTCGAAGCCAACCCTGTCGTCCCTCCCAGTGCTCTGCCAGCCAGCCACACTGACCTTCCTTGGGCTCCATAAGCTGTACTTCCTGAGCTTCACAGAGACTGCTCCCTCTTCCTCAACTCCCCTGACTATTCTGTTGCTCACTACCCACCTATTGGGACTCTCATAATTCTAGACGTCAGTTTGACCATCATTTCTTCATAAAATCCTTCCTGATGTGCTCTACCCTGACCCCCACAACTAAACTTTTCCAATGAAATGTAAGCAGAATTCCAATACATAACACAAAAGGGATCACCACAAAGCTATCTGGTTTCAAGATCAGGGGAGTTATGGAGGGCTGTGGAAAAGGACAGAGTCCTTCCCATACACTTTGCCTCCCACTACTCTCTGTGTCCCACCCCCTACCTCGAGCCAAACTTGAGGTACCTCAGGCAACCTAAGGCTCTTCAAAACACAGTTTAGAAACCACCAGCCCATCTGATTAAACTTACATTTTCTAATAAAGAAGTCAAAGCTCTTAATTAACTATCATCTCCATTCCCAAAAGCCTAACCAAATAAAAGTATACACTTTTAGTGTGGGCATTTCATATCCTGGCTCCAATCTTCCTTGTCATATGTATTTTTTCACTCATTCATTCATTCATTCATTCAATCATCAACTATATGCTGATATTCCAAAAGGAGGGTTACAGACAAGTCTTACCTTTCAAGACATGAAAACATGGTAGATGAGAGAGTTGGGTCTATCAATGCATGTCATAATAGTATCAGTAATAATAAAAATAGCAGGTAATATTTATCATGGGGCAGAATTGGTAGAAATATTCTATAAGCATTAGCCTTCTGAGCAACCCTATTGGTAGGGTCTGATTATTACACCAGTTTTAGCAATGAACAGTTTCTTGAAGAGGTGAGGTCAGGCCCTATAGCTAGAAAGAAGCAAAGTGTAGATTAAAAGTTAGATACTTTGATTATGTTGAAGAGATATCTGCACCCCCATGTTCATAGCACCATTATTTATCATAGCCATAACATGGAAACAATTTAAGTGCCCATGGACAGATGAATGAATAAAAAAGTTGTGATACACATATACATATATACACACACATATATTATATATATTATTCACCCATAGCAAAGGAGGAAATCCTGCCATTGTGACATGAATGGAATTTGAAATAACTGAAACAGAGTATAAATACTGTATGATTTCAGTCATCTGTGGAATCTTTAAAAAAAAAAATCTCGGGGCGCCTGGGTGGCTCAGTGGGTTAAAGCCTCTGCCTTCAGCTCAGGTAATGATCCTAGGGTCCTGGGATTGATCCCCGCATCAGGCTCTCTGCTCAGTGGGGAGCCTGCTTCCCTTCCTCTCTCTCTGCCTGCCTCCCTGACTACTTGTGATCTCTGTCAAACAAATAAACAAAATCTTTTTTAAAAATCTCATCAAGAAAGAGATGAGAGGGACACATGGGTGGCTCAGTCAGTTAAGCATCTGCCTTCAGCTTAGGTCATGATCCCGGGGTCCCAGGATCAAGTCCCTCATCAAGCTCCTTGTTCATGGAGAAACCTACTTCTCCCTCTACCTGCCACTCCCCCTGCTTGTGCACTCTCTGACAAATAAACAAATAAAATCTAGAAAGGAAGGAAGAAAGGAAGGAAGGAAGGAAGGAAGGAAGGAAGGAAGGAAGGAAGGAGAAGAGAAGAGATTTATGGTTCCCAAAGGTGGGGGGTGGGGGAGAGTGATTAGAGGAAGGTGGTCAAAAGGTAGAAACTTCCAGTTATGAGATAAATAAGTATTAAGAATGTAATGTACAATATAATGACTATAGTTAACACCTGTCACACGGTATATGTAAAAGTTGTTAATAAATCCTAAAGCTTCTCATCACAAAGGAAAACAAAAAGCATTTTTGTATACATATGAGATGATGGATGTTAACTAACTTTATTGCAGTAATTACTTCATAATACAACTCAAATCATTATGTTGTACACTTTAAACTTATAAAGTTCTGTATATCAATTATATCTCCATAAAATGGGAGGGAAATCATATCTTTTGTAATCTTTCATGCGATGGTCAATTGCATGCAACCATGCAATTTTTTCGGAAGAAAAAAAAAAGTTTATTATAGTCACAAGTCCTAGAAACAAGGAGGAACAGCACACCACGTAAAGCCATAATGGGGAAACCTCAGGGTTGTCAAGAGGCAGAAATCAAAAGCAAGGGAAAAAACAAGGTCAGAGCCTTTACCGGGGTTTCCAAGGGAAAGGTAAGGCAGGAGGGCAGAGCAGTTTCAGTTTGATAGTCTGAATAATTTGGGCAGGCTCTAAGCTATAGGAGTGGTCCCTAGATGCCTGACACCTAGCCCTGGGATGACCAAGGCAGAGGAATATTGTCTCCTGGGGTGTAAGGGCCCAGACAGAGGAGGTATGGCTCAGAATTGGTTAGTCTGATATCAAAGGCATGCTCTCAGCTGGGCCATTTGTTATCACTATTTGCTGGCTCCAGGAGAGGCAGATTGTACCTAGCCAGAAAGATTTTTAAGATACTGAAACACTGCAACACAGAAGATTTTAAATATGAACAATTAACCAAATTATGTGATTTTAAACCTTCCAATCCCTGTTCCAGAGGCATCCCCAGTGCAGCAATGGTGTGACACTAAGACCAGGGACAAAGTATAGGTCCTGGTAAGGAGCATGTTGACATACCCAGAAAGTTAGAAAAAGCTCCACAGAAAAGACAATGCTTAAAATGGGTAGTAAAGGAGAAGCAGGAACTTGCAAGAGGATTAAAAATGGAGGACAGGCTTTCTAACAAAAGGGACTAACCTGTGAAAAGGCAAGCTGGCCAATCCAGTTAACTAAAAGTGCCTGGCTATTCCTAGAGCCAGCGTCCTGGGAGAGCCCAGCAAGCGGAGGATAGATATGAGGGGTAAGGACCCTGTGTGGAAGGGCCACTAGCACCAGGGCAAGAATCCTCAATTTTCAATTGGGGGTATAATAATAAGAAATATGAACAGACCTGCATTTTAGTTCAACTTCTCAAAAGTTTATTAAGTACAATTATTGTCTAGGCCCATATATAACAGAAAAGTTTAATGCCCAGAATATACCAACAAATTCAAAATATCATATTAAAAAAGACAACCCAAGGGCATCCGGGTGGCTCAGTCAGTTAAGCGTCTACCTTCGGCTCAGGTCCTGATCCCAGATTCTGGTTTTGAGTACCGTATCAAGCGCCCTGCTCAGCGAGGAGTCTGCTTTTCCCTCTGTCCTCCCCCTTCTCATGCTCTTTCTCTCTCACTCTCACTCTCTCAAATAAATAAATAAAATCTTTTTAAAAAATACTTTAAAAAAAAAGAAAGAAAGAAAAGACAACCCAATAAAAATACTGGCAAATGCACAAACTGATATATCCTGGAAGAAACACAATTTGCCAGTAATCATATGAAAGATGCTCAGTCTTCATTAGTAATCAGGAAAAAGCAAATTAAAACCACAATGAGATAATATTCTACAGCCATTAGCTTAGCCAAAGTTTAAAAATTTACCAAAATCAATTATTAGCAAAAATATATTAGCAAGACATATTTGTATATACTACTGGTGAGAATGAAAATCAGTAAAACCCTTTATAAGACAGCAGTCAATTATATTCCAATGTTGAAATTGCTCATACTCTAAGATGTAGCATACACCCTAGAGAGACTCCTGTTCATGACACATAAAAAATCCTCAGAGAAAGAGTATTTGTAAAAGCAAGTAATGGAAACACTTCAGATGACCAGTAACAGGAAAACTGGTAATTGTGGTATACTCAGAAAAATGAATGTTACACAGTAGTGGAAATGAATCAAGTGTATTTATTAATCTCAAAGTTGATAAATCTTATAAACAATGTTGAATGAAAAATATATAGAATATATAGCATGATATAATCTTTATAAAATAAAAAATACACAAAATTAAATAATATATTTATTAACATTCATGGATGATAAAACCCTAAAGAAAAACAAGAGATTAAGCAAATGTCATGATCCTGGTTATCTATGGGGCTTAGAAGAAAAGAATAAACAGGAGCTTTCATCAAGATTCTACCATTTTTTAAGTTAGTAGTAGATTCATTTACTTACTATGCTTCATAAATTACTGAGATATTAAATATTATTTTGTATAAGTATTTCCTAATTAGAAATAAATAACAATAAAGTACATGGCACAGAACAGGCCCTTATGAAATTATAGATTATTCCTTAGGATGGAAGGGCTTAGAACACGTGACTAGGATAAGGCAGGGAGAGGGATGAATGAACAGAATGGAAGAATAATTGGCATGCTCAGGAAGTGAACAGGCTCAAGAGCAAATAGAGAAGGTCTGATCTAAACAGGAAGGAAAATGACTCCCAAAGCTAGGGAAAAGGTGAAAAGTACAGATGGAGATAATGCAGTACTGGAAAGAGAAGGGTATTTCAGGAACTAAAAACAGTTAAAAACAGTATTTTAGAATAAAGAGAAAAATAAGACATTCAAAAAAATTCTTTAGTTTTGATAAAACCTTATAAAAATTACCAGTTGGCCAATGTGCAAAAGTGATGCTCTGAAACAAATTATGAAGAAAATCAAAAGAGTAATCCTTTGACCTCTGATACAGTAGACTCCGCAAAGACTAGAAAACCAATCTCTTACCCACACACGTTCTGAACCCCTAATTTCAGTGGCACATGACACTGGTTGCTAGCGCAGAAGAGATTCATGAGATACTGAACATGAAGTTTCCAATGACTTGCTCCAAAAATATTAGGAAATTTTGATAATATTCCAAAGGGGGGAGGAAAGACCTAGATATTAGATTGCTATAAACTTGAAACCCTAGAATTAATTACCTTAGTCTTACATTAAAACCTTGAAAACTGGGAGGATTCAAGATGGAGGAGGAGTAGCAGACTGAGATGACATCAAGTCGCAGGAGTTCACCTAGGGTTATCTAACCATTCTGAACGCCTACAAACGCAACAGGAGATCAAAGAGAAGAGCAGCAATTCTAGAAAGAGAAAATAGGCCACGTTCTGAAACGTAGGACATGCAGAGAAGTGAATCTGAAACAATGGGAAGATAAACTGTGGGGGAAGGAGCCGGCTCCTAGCAAGTGGTGGAGCAACGGAGCACAAAATTTGAAATTCCTAAAGTCTGCTCCACTGAAGGGCATCGTTCCAGAGGATAAGCAGGTGTGGAGTCCTTGCAGGGACAGTGTGGTCTCAGGTCCCACGGGGTCACTGAAAGATCAGGAGTGTCTGAGTGTGGCAGAGCTGCCAGGTATCAGAGCGAGGAAGCCAACAACAGATACAGAGCTGAGGAGTGAGCTCTCAGCTCAGGGTTACATTTAACTATGATCCGCAGCAGAGTTAGACCACTGCTCTTTGAGCAGGGACCCCACAAGAGGCAGATCCAGGGAAACCCACCTCCATCCACTGGAAGAGCAGAGTGGCAAGATCTGGTGGGTTTGGAGACTCCAAACAGGGCTGTGTGCCAGAGGGTGAAATGCTCAGTCACAGGCCAGGTGAGCTCGGAGCATAGCCGGAGATCAGGGAGATGGGGGTGATCGAGCATTTTTCTCCGAGGGTGCACTAAGGAATAGGGCCCTGAGCTCTCGACTCCTCGGGGCCAGAGATTGGGAGGCTGCCATTTTCATTCCCGTCCTCTAGACCTCCATGGAAAGCGTTCAGGGAACAAAAGCTCCGAAGAGTGAACCCGAACAGATTACTTAGCCCAGCCCCTGGCAAGGGCAGCACAATTCTGATGTCGGCAAAGACATTTGAGAATTACTACAAGAGACCCCTCCCCCAGAAGAACAGCAAGAACATCCAGCCAAGACCAAGCTCACTTATCAAAAAAAACAGCAGAATTCCAGAGGAGGGGAAAGTAAAGCATGAAATTCAGGGCTTTCTCCCCATGATTCCTTAGTATTGCAAAGTTAATTAAATTTATTTAATTTTATTTTTTCTTATTCTAATTTTTAAAAATTTTTCCTCTTTCCTCTTTTAAAGTTTTTTAACTAGATCTTAACAATACCTTTCTAAAAAAAAATTCTTTTTAAACCTTCATTATTATACTCTTATGTTACCCTTCATTGTATCTAACTATATTTTGTGTGTATATATATATATATATATATATATATATATATATATATATATATGGTTTGTTTGGGGTTTTTTTTCTAAAAAATTTCAGGATACAATTTCTTCTAATATAGCAAAACATACCCTAAATCTAGCACAGGGCTTTGTTCTAGTCTCCAGCCTGAGCAAATTCTCTCCACTTTCTTTTTCTTTTTCCAACCAACTTATCTTATCAATTCCTTTTTAGAATATTTTTTTTAAATTTTCATCCTTACAGTCATATTCCATCCCTTCATTGTGTTTACCCTTATTTTTACATATATATAAGTTTGTCTTCCCTTAAAATTTTGGAAGGAAGTTTCTTCTAACAGAACAAAATACACCCAAAATCAAGTAGGTGGCTCTGTTCTATTCACCAGTCTAATATATATATATATATATAGAGAGAGAGAGAGAGAGAGAGAGAGAGAGAGATAGATATAGATATATATACATATATACATATATATACATAGATATATATATACATATATATATATACATATATATCTATATCTATCTATCTATCTATCTATCTATATATATATCCTTTTTTTTTTTTTTTCTTTTTTTAACTTCTTTTTACCCCCAGATCTGGGGTATCCTCTGATTTGGTTAGCAAACATTTTTCTGGGGTCTTACCCACCCTTTCAGTATTTATTCTCTTATTCATATATTCTTATCTGGATAAAAAGACAAGGTGGAAAAACTCACCACAAAAAAAAGTACAAGAGGAAGTACCAAAGGATAGGGACCTAATCAATACGGACATTGGTAATATGTCAGATCTAGAGTTCAGAATGATGATTCTCAAGGTGCTAGCTGGGCTTGAAAAAGGCATGGAAGATATTACAGAAACCCTGTCTGGAGAAATAAAAGCCCTTTCTAGAGAAATAAAAGAACTAAAATCTAACCAAGCTGAAATCAAAAAAGCTATTAATGAGATGCAATAAAAAATGGAGGCCCTTACTGCTAGGACAAATGAGGCAGAAGAGAGAATTAGTGATATAGAAGACCAAATGATGGAGAATAAAGAAGCTGAGCAAAAGAGAAAAACAACTATTGGATCACAAGGGGAGAATTGGAGAGATAAGTGATACCATAAGACAAAACAGTGTTAGAATAATTGGGATTCCAGAAGAAGAAGAAAGAGAGAGGGGGGCAGAAGTATATTGGAGAGAATTACTGTAGAGAATATCCCTAATATAGCAAAGGGAATAAGCATCAAAATCCAGAACTCCCCTCAAAATCAGTAAGAATAGGTCCACACCCTGTCACCTAATAGTAAAACTTACAAGTCTTAGTGACAAAGAGAAAATCTTGAAAGCAGCTAAGGACAAGTTTGTAACATACAATGGTAAAAATATTAGATTGGCAGCAGACTTATCCATAGAGAACTAGCAGGCCAGAAAGAGCTGGCATAATATATTCAGAGCACTAAACGAGAAAAACATGCAGCCAAGAATACTATATCCAGCTAGGCTATCATTGAAAATAGAAGGAGAGATAAAAAGCTTCCAGGACAAACAAAAACTAAAAGAATTTGTAAACACCAAACCAGCCTTACAGGAAACATTGAAAGGGATCCTCTAAGCAAAGAGAGAGCCTAAACGTAGTAGATCAGAAAGGCACAGAGACAATATACAGTATTAGTCACCTTACAGGCAATAGAATGGCACTAAACTCATATCTCTCAATAGTTACCCTGAATGTAAATGGGCTTAATGCCCCAATCAAAAGACACAGGGAATCAGAATGAATAAAAAAAACAAAACCCATCAATATGCTTTCTACAAGAAACTCATTTTGGACCCAAAGATGCCTCCAGATTTAAAGTGAGGGGGTGGGAAACAATTTGCCATGCTAATAGACATCAAAAGAAAGCTGGAGTGGCAATCCTTATATCAAATCAATTAGACTTTAAGCCAAAGACTATAATGAGAGATGAGGAAGGACACTATATCATAGTCAAAAGTTCTGTCCAACAAGAAGATCTAACAATTTTGAATATCTATGCCCCTAACATGGGAGCAGCCAAATATATAAACCAATTAATAACAAAATCAAAGAAACACAATGACAATAATACAGTAATAGTAGGGGACTCTAATGCCCCCCTCACTGAAATGGACAGATCATCCAAACAAAAGATCAACAAGGAAATAAAGGCTTTAAATGACACACTGAACCAAATGGACATCACAGATATATTCAGAACATTCCATCCCAAAGCAACAGAATACACATTCTTCTCTAGTGCACATGGAATATTCTCCAGAAGAGATCACATCCTGGGTAACAAGTCAGGTCTCAACCACTACCAAAAAAATGGGATACTTCCCTGCATGTTGTCAGACCAAAATTTTCTGAAGCTAGAACTCAATCACAAGAGGAAAGCTGGAAAGGACCCAAATACATGGAGGCTAAAGAGCATCCTTCTAAAGAATGAATGGGTCAACCAGAAAATTAAAGAAGAATTGAAAAAATTCATGGAAACAAATGATAAAGAAAACACAATGGTTCAAAATCTATAGGCCACAGCAAAGGCAGTCCTGAGAGGAAAATATATAGTGATAGAAGGCTTTCTCAAGAAATAAGAAAGGTCTCAAATACACAACCTAACCCTGCACCAAAAGGAGGTAGAGAAAGAACAGGAAAAAAAAAAAAAAAGGCTAAACCCAGCAGGAGAATAGATATAATAAATATCAGAGCAGAAATCAATGAAATAGAAACAAACGAAAACAGTAGAACAAGTCAATGAAACTAGGAGCTGGTTCTTTGAAAGAATTAATAAGATTGATAAACCCCTGGCCAGACTTAACAAAAAGAAAAGAGAAAGAACCCAAATAAATAAAATAGTGAATGAAAGAAGAGAGATCACAACCAACATCAAAGAAATACAAACAATCATAAGAACATATTATAAGCAATTATATGCCAGCAAATTTGAATCTGGAAGAAATGGATGCATTTCTAGAGACATAGAAAATACCAAAACTGAAGCAGGAAGAAAGAGAAAACATAAACAGACCCATAACCAGTAAGGAGGTTGAAGCACTCGTCAAAAATCTCCCAACAAACAAGGGCCCAGGGCGAGACAGCTTCCCAGGGAAATTCTACCAAACATTTATTTTTTTTTAAGATTTTATTTATTTATTTGACAGAGAGAGAGATCACAAGTAGGCAGAGAGGCAAGCAGAGAGAGAGAGAGAGAGGAGGAAGCAGGCTCACCACTGACAGAGAGCCCAATGCGGGGCTCAATCCCAGGACCCTGAGATCCTGACCTGAGCCGAAGGCAGCGGCCTAATCCACTGAGCCACCCAGGTGCCCCTCTACCAAACATTTAAAGAAGAATTAGTACCTATTCTCCTGAAACTGTTTCTAAAAATAAAAATGAAAGGAAAACTTAAACTCATTTTACGAGGTCAGCGTTACCTTGATCCCAAAACCAGACAAAGACCCCATCAAAGAAGAGAATTACAGACCAATATCCTTGATGAACACAGATGCGGAAATTCTCACCAAAATACTAGCCAAGGATTATCCACCATGACCAAGTGGGATTTATTCCAGGGCTGCAGGGTTGGTTCAACATCTGCAAATCAATCAATGTGATACATTAATAAAAGAAAGGACAAGAACCATATGATACTCTCAATAGATGCTGAAAAAGCATTTGACAAAGTACAGCATCCCTTCCTGATCAAAACTCTTCAAAGTGTAGGGATAGAGGGCACATACCTCAATATTATCAAAGCCATCTATGAAAAACCCACCACAAATATCATTCTCAATGGAGAAAAGCTGAAAGCTTTTCTGCTATGATCAGGAACACAGCAGAGATGGCCATTATCACCACTGTATTGCACATAGTACTAGAAGTCCTAGCCTCAGCAATCAGACAACAAAAAGAAATTAAAGGCATCCAAATTGGTAAAGAAGAAGTCAAACTATCACTCTTCGCAGATGATATGATACCTTATGTGGAAAACCCAAAAGACTCCACTCCAGATTTCCTAGAACTTGTACAGGAATTCAGTAAAGTGTCAGGATATAAAATCAATGCACAGAAATCAGTTGCGTTTCTTTACACCAACAACAGGGCAGAAGAAAGAGAAATTAAGGAGTCCATTTACAATTGCACCCAAAACAATAAGATACCTAGGAACAAATCCAACCAAAGAAGCAAAGAGTCTGTACTCAGAAAACTATTTTAAGTTTTTAAGTATTTAAAGTATTTTAAGAGAATACTCTTAAAAAAAACTGAGGAAGACACAAAGAAATGGAAAAATGTTCCATGCTCATGGATTGGAAGAATAAATATTGTGAAAATGTCTATGTTACCTAAAGCACTCTGCACGTTTAATGCAATCCCTATCAAAATCCCATCAATTTGGGGCGCCTGGGTGGCTCAGTGGGTTAAAGCCTCTGCCTTCGGCTCAGGTCGTGATCCCGGGGTCTTGGGATCAAGCCCCACATCGGGCTCTCTCCTCCATGGGGAGCCTGCTTCCTCCTCTCTCTGCCTGCCTCTCTGCCTAGTTGTGATTTCTCTCTGTCAAATAAATAAAATATTTTAAAAAAAAAATCCCATCAATTTTCTGGGGCGCCTGGGTGGCTCAGTGGGTTAAAGCCTCTGCCTTCGGCTCAGGTCATGATCCCAGGGTCCTGGGATCGAGCTCCACATCAGCTCTCTGCTGGGCAGGGAGCCTGCTTCCCTTCCTCTCTCTGCCTGCCTCTCTGCCTACTTGTGATCTGTCTGTCAAGTAAATAAATAAAATCGTAAAAAAAAAAAATCCCATCAATTTTTTTCAAAGAAATGGAACAAATAATCCTAACATTTATATGGAACCAGAAAAGACCTCGACTAGCCAGAGGAATGTTGAAAAAGAAAGCCAAAGTTGGTGCCATCACAATTCCAGACTTCAAGCTCTATTACAAAGCTGTCATCATCAAGACAGTATGGAACTGGCACAAAAACAGACATATAGATCAATGGAACAGTATAGAGAGTTCAGAAATACACCCTCAACTCTATGGTCAACTAATCTTCGACAAAGCAGGAAAGAACGTCCAATGGAAAAAAGACAGTCTCTTCAAAAAATGGTGTTGGGAAAATTGGACAGCCCCATGCAGAAAAATGAAATTGGACCATTTCCTTATACCACACACAAAAATAAACTCCAAATAGATGAAAGACCTCAATGTGAGAAAGGAATCCACCAAAATCCTTGAGGAGAACACAGGCAGCAACCTCTTCAGCCACAGCAACTTCTTCCTAGGAACATCGGCAAACGCAAGGGAAGCAAGGGCAAAAATGAACTATTGGGACTTCATCAACATTGAAAGCTTTGGCACAGCGAAGAAAACAGTCAACAAAAAAAAAAAACAAAAGACAACTGATAGAATGGGAGAAGATACTTACAAATGACATAACAGATAAAGGGCTAGTTTCCAAAATCTATAAAGAACTTATCAAACTCAACACCCAAATAACAAGTAATCTAATCAAGAAATGGGCAGAAGACATAAACAGACATTTCTGCAAAGAAGACATCCAGATGGCCAACAGACACATGAAAAAGTGCTCCACATCACTCGGCATCAGGGAAATACAAATCAAAACCACTATGAGATACCACCTCACACCAGTCAGAATGACTAAAATGAACAAGTCAGGAAACGACAGATGCTGGTGAGGATGTGGAGAAAGGGGAACTCTCCTACACTGTTGGTGGGAAAGGAAGCTGTTGCAGCCACTCTGGAAAACAGCATAGATGTTCCTCAAAAAGTTGAAAATAAAGCTACCCTATGACCCAGCAATCGCATTACTGGGTATTTACCCTAAGGATACAAATGTAGTGATCCGAAGGGGCACCTGCACCCGAATGTTTATAGCAGCAATGTTTACAATAGCCAAACTATGGAAAGAACCTAGATGTCCATCAACAGATGAATGGATAAAGAAGATGTGGTATATATATATACAATGGAATACTATGCAGTCATCAAAAAAAATGAAATCTTGGAGGCGCCTGGGTGGCTCAGTGGGTTAAAGCCTCTGCCTTCGGCTCAGGTCATGATCCCAGAGTCCTGGGATCGAGCCCCGCATCGGGCTCTCTGCTCTGCAGGGAACCTGCTTCCTCCTCTCTCTCTGCTTGCCTCTCTGCCTACTTGTGATCTCTGTCTGTCGGATAAATAAATAAAATCTTTAAAAAAAAAAAAAAAGAAATGAAATCTTGCCATTTGCAACGACGTGGACGAAACTAGAGGGTATTATGCTGAGTGAAGTAAGTCAATCAGAGAAAGACAATTATCGTATGATCTCCCTGATATGAGAAATTTGAGAGGCCAAGTGGGGGGGTGGGGTGGTAAGGAAGGAAAAAATGAAACAAGATGGGATCAGGAGGGAGACAAACCAAATAGACTCTTAATGTCACAAAACAAACTGAGGATTGTGGGGCGGGAGGGAGATAGGGAGAGGGTTTTGGGGTTATGGACATTGGGGAGGGTACATGCTATGGCAAATGCTGTGAAGTGTGTAAGCCTGACGATTCACAGACCTGTACCCCTAGGGCTAATAATACATTATATGTTAATAAAAAATAAATAAGTAAATAACCCTGAAAACTTCTTTATCATTCACAGGTCATCACTTCGGAGTCACATACATTTCTAAGTTATCCCTCCTTTCTCCACATAGATGCATGCTTTCACCATCTACCTAGTGAAGAATCAATGATCTCGTACTCTTCAGACATTCAGTTCTTAATGAGATGCTTACAAAGATCATGCTACAAAACACAGAAATTTCCTCTAAGATTTTCAAAAACCTATTAAAGACCTATCCAAGCCTAGCAAATCTTCAGAGAAATTCCCCTGAGCATACTAGATAATTCAGCAACTTAGAAACTAAAAGTAGTTGCATTTCATGCATAATGAAATAGATGTGTTGCTGACAAGATGTCTTAACAAAATATTTATGTATTGACTCACATTTGAAATATGTTAGTAGTATTCCCTATTTAAAAGAATCCTGTGTAAAAGCCTCTGTAAAGATTGTTGTAAATTAGACATTCTCAAAATGGGGCACCCATACCATAGATCTAAGCTCCCTATTTTGGTCCAGTGTTTTGAAACACATTTTTACTATTCCTGGAAGCACTTGCACATTTTTGTCAGATGTTGAGTGAGCAACAGGGTAAATAACGTTTCAAAAGCATTTTAGAGCAGTAAAACCTTAAGTTCCTTGCTAAAGGGGCTGATCCAAAATAAATTAAATGCTGGTGTGACTAAGCCGAGTGTGGTAAATTCTGATTTGTAGTGTGAAAACCTCCAGTTAATAGATCTATTCAGTGACTCAACACACACTTCGAAGTCATAAGTAGCGCAGCAGAGTATAAATACAAGACTTAAAAGCATCCTCTGGGTCCGTGTTCACATCTAAGGAGCTGGTGGTTGAAAGCAGCGTTTCTCAAAGATCTGCTGTCACACTCTGGCATGCTGCATCAGTTTTTGAAAGAGGCTGAGTTTAGGGAGCTGTGCTTCACACAAAAAACCCAAAGCTGACTAAGTCCATGGGAGTGACATTCCAGGGTGTGTAGAAATACAGTGGAAAAGAAGGTAAGAAATTACTCTTGTGGGTTACACTGAAACCCTCAGGTGCAACACTGAAGTTACTGCTGGCACACTGTTACAGCACTGTCCAGTTAGGAGTCAAAAAATTAGACTTGGAGAGGGCCTTACAGATCAAGTAAATCTAATTACTTCACACCAGTGAGGAGACCAAGACTTTAATAATATAAAATACAGAAAACTTTAAAAAACAAGAAAACAATACTGGTTTTTTGCTTGCCCAAGTTTGTCTCAGACAGTTTAAGGAAGTAACCTGATTTTATCTTGGAGTAATTAACAGAGAAAAGATAGATAATTATTTTCTTATTAATTGGGAAAAATCATTGAAGAGCCAGCCAGCGGTTTGGTTTGAAGAGATAATCAGTTTAGTTGACTTCATTAAAATGAATTAAGGACAAGATGTTTATTTGCCCTTTGATTTATTAATAAAACTCTTACCAAGTTTTGGATCACTTATGTGTTTCCTTCTGTTTGGAAATCTAATAGGTAGACGATATAATCACCACAAAACTCCAGTGAAAAGGCGTGCACAATCAACATGCATATAAGGATTATGTAAGGTGTGTACCACAAAATGGCTTTTTCAGTCACCTGAATTTAGGTCCATTAAAGAAAACAGGCAGTGCGGAGTAGAGCAGCTGTCCCAACACAAGCAGAAATGGAGCTGAAAACATTCCCACGCCAGTTCCCCTGAATCCAGTTTATTTTATGCTCTTGCGTGGATTCAAGGAAACAGAACTACTATTTAAAAGTACATTTACAAAGAACCCTTTAAAAAGCGTCAAAATAAATTACTTTGAAGTGTTTTTCACCAACACGCCTCCAGCTTTCCCTTCTTTTCCTATTTGCTGTTCCACAGAACCCAACTGTGACTATATTTAACTGACTTTACAAGCTGTGGGGAGATTGAGTACACAAGGCAGGTCCCAACCGAAGCTGTGTGCATTAACTAGGTCCCAAGGTTTTTTGGTTTGGGAGTTTTCTTTTTCTTTTTTTTTTTTTTTTTTTTCTAAGTGTCTTAAAATTACCTTATATCCTGGAAACAAGAAGAAGTACTTAGAAGACCCTCTTCCCAGTTTGCTATGTAGACTTAGCCCTGAAATTTATTTTTTAGCAGTAAGAACAAGATGCTCAAGGCAAATGCTGTCACAATACAGTGTTCCTCATTAAAAGTTTGTATTTTATTATTTCTGCCAGAAAAGCCCATTCCATCTAGTACATATCACTATCACTAGGAAGAGTAAATAATTCTCAAATGGTTTTCTTTTAAAAATGGGTATATAAAGATTAACAGTATTAGGAACAGTACTAGGATGACAACAAAATCAAAACTCCCCACAGAAATGAAGTAAATTAATAATTTCACTGAGTTGAATCCCTTTGGCTCTAAAGTCTACTTCTCCCAACAACACAAACAATCTCCACAGAATTCTAGACATGGATTCCAGCATGCAACTGGCTCTACCAATTATTAATGCTGTCCTATGGGAAAATCACTTACTGCTTTTGGCTTTGGTGTCCTCATCTGTAAAACTAGAACTTGAACTTTAAAATAATCTCTGAAATTATTTCCACTTTCAGGTTAGCAATTCACAATAATTGAAACTAAATCATTTTCAACAGACTGGCTGTTTTCTGCAAAATTGTTAGATATTTGGCTATATATTGGGTTCTGATTACTCAGTAAGTTTACAAGTGCTATAGTTAGCAGATATTTCTAAATGTGTCAGTATCCCTTTAATTATTAAGTGATACCTCATATAAGTTATCTGCTTCCATTCTACAAAAATTATACAGACCACAGTTAAAATTCACACTTTCCAAACAGTTTGATTACTTAGCAATTGTGAATATGAATATAATTGGACTACCCTTACATTGGCAAATTTCCCTTAGAGATGCCGGAATTATTAGTGATACATTATGATGATGTATTGAGACAATTTATTTTTATGTTTTTGTCTATAAGGAGTATTTAGCTTAAAAATACTTAATTTTATTTTTACTGAAGGTCTCCGAAGGGAAATATAACTTTCAAAAATAGTTCTGTCATGTAAATATGAATAAGTCAGAGTGAATTCTGAGTAAACAGTTTACAGTAAATGTGCAGGATAACGTTTTGTTGGCTACAAAATTTTGTGCAAATAAGCTGCATTTCTTTGAGACTATTAAACTGGAAGATGAATTCTTACAATCAATATCTAAGATAATGTATAAAAGCTCTTATTATAATCTCGTTTATAATAATCTTCAGTATTATTACCTATATTATTAATAAGAATTGCTAATAACAAAATACATAGAAAACCACTTGTGATCTATGAAAATGCATGCATATTATTAATCTAAAACTGATTTTCCAAATTTCAATCTCTTAATTCTTTAAAACTTCATGACATTTATGTACTGTACTTTTTCTCTGTAGGTCACTTGATACGTCTTTTTTGTTTTCTGTTTTGTGCTTTTGTGCATTTTGCTGTGTTTTTAACCCCGCTCTAAGCAAATATCAACAATGGAATCACATGTTAGAAATGGGGTAAATAATTTTTTCCTAAGATAAATATAAAACTATTGATTTCAAATGTACTCCTTAAAATATTTCATGTTATCTTACCGACAGTTTTGAGAAACATAGATCTAAACTGTCATTTGCTAATCTATGTTAGACTTCCAAATTAAAGTTCACATATTCTGATAGGAACTCCACCATTCTAACGGTCATACACAAGCTGAAAGATCAATGTCATAAACATAGACAGTTCTCTAACACAAAAATACTAATGTTGCAAACAAATACCTAAATTCCTATTTTTATCTCCTTATAATTTGTCCTTATATTTTTAAGAATGGTACTTAAAAATCCCTTTATTAAACTGAAAACTGTATTTAGGAGTACCTTCCTAAAAATGCTGTTTTTAATCAAATTAAATGCATTAAGGGATTTTATTGGTCAATTTGCTTCCTGCTCCTAGTAAATGCAACTAAGTGAGAAAAAAGAAGATAAAAATTATCATTTTGCAGATGATATAATTATATAACTAAAAAACAAGGATCTATTATGCTACCTGGTACAAAATTATTATTCAAAATCAAGAGTTTTCCAATTTAAAAATAATAGTATAAGAAAACTACACTGGAGGAATAAATCCTATTTACACTAGCAACAAAATTTAAATACTTAAAAACAGGATTAACAAAATATTTATAGAAATCACATAAAGAAAACTTTAAGCTCTCCAAAGCTGTAAAAACAGAAGGTATTTTAAAATATTGAAATCCTCACTCTTGGATTAGAAGATTCAACATTATGAAGACAATCAATTGTACCCTAATTAACCTTAAATTTGATTCAATGCAAAGTGATAGGGTTTTAGACAGAAGGTGACAAAGTTATATGCTAGTCAAATAAATATGAAAGAATGACCCAGAAATTGTGCAAAAGACTAGTCACAGGGATGAAATCCTGTTAGCCACTAAAATTATGTATTATGAAAACATGATAAAACAGAGAAACATCAAAGATGCAACCAACACCTAAAGACAGTCCCAAATACATACAGAAATGTAAAATAAGATAAATATAGCATATTTCAACCAACAGAAAAAAGATGGATTATTAAATAAATGATGCTGGGAAACAGCATTTTATAAAAAATTTGGACCAAAATAAATTCCAGGCACAACAAACAAAAGTTAAAAATGAAATCTTAAAACTACTAGAAAAAGTATGGGTAAAATATTTATAATCTTTGACCATAGGATGTATTAAACAGGACACAAACTCAAGATCATAAAGAAAAAGTTTGATAACTTGACTGACTAAAAATTTCTGTAGCACCAAAATCTACCAAATAATTAAAAAACAAATGAGAAACTGGAGGGAAATTTATCTTCAACATGACAAAAAGCTAATGTCTGCATATACAAAGAACACGTCTAAGAAGAAAAACAGTCAAGTAGGAAAAAGACATAGTATAGTTATGAACAGGCAATCAGCAGATAATGTATGTATAAATTGACAACAAATATATATACAAAGATATTGACCCCTACTTAAAATGAAATAAATATAAATCAAAATATGATATCAATATCATACTTTTTTATGTTACATATATGTGCATAAGTAAAAATGCACATTCTAGCAAGGGGCAGAATTATAGGCAGAGTATAACTTTTATCCAAATTTTAAAAGAATATGTGTTGACATGTACATAAAAATATTTCTGAAAAGATGCAACAAAAAACTTTTCTCTGAGGAGAAAATAGAGCAGCAAAGATAAATGTAGATGACAGATAAATGGCAGAGACTTTCTATACAGTTTTTTGCCTTGTCCATAAAACACTTTTGTATAAAAAGTAAGAAAGCATTTATCAAGTCTACTTTTATTATACTTTTTTTTTTAAAAGATTTTATTTATTTATTTGACAGAGAGAGAGATCACAAGCAGGCAGAGAGGCAGGCAGAGAGAGAGAGAGGAGGAAGCAGGGTTCCCGCTGAGCAGAGAGCCCGATGAGGGGCTCGATCCCAGGACCCTGAGATCATGACCTGAGCCGAAGGCAGAGGCTTTAACCCACTGAGCCACCCAGGCGCCCCATTATACTTTTATAACGTAAGTACTCTCTAACTATTCTTCCCAGTGAAGCAGACAACTCCACATCACAATCCCAGTTACTGAAAATTTAAAGGAAAATATTTGATATCTCAAGGTAAATTTTAGACACAAAAATGGAAAAAGCCATGAAGTATATTAAGTCTTTCTTCTTGAACAGTTGGCAGAGTCCACATTTTTTCTGGACTTAAAAGAAAAATGGCTTATGAATACATTCAATGATACTATTTGGAAAATCTTTACCTCTATATCAGAAATTCCGTTCAACATCAAAATGACACATTAAATTTTCTTTTCTGTTCAGATTGCTGATAATAATTTTCATTAACTAATACACAAAAGTAATATGTAAAAAGTACTCATACTCAGAACTAAATTAAGATACTGGGACGTGGTTAGAATCTATAATTCTGATCTTGGCACATAAAAAAGGAAAGAAAGTCAATGACCACAAATATGCACCAACACTTTTTCCAACTCAAATTCAGTAAAAGATTTTTTCCACCTAAACTTAGGCCACTAACTTCCAGACATTCGTTGTCTAGTGCCACCCAAAACTTGTTCTCTTGACTAATTCTGAGCTTATAGTATTAAACTAATAATTATAACATATCAATAAATGTAGGCATTAAAATGCCATTATATGAGTGATGAGAATAAAAAGCTAAATTTTTCAAACTACTTATCTCTAAGAACCTGAACCTGAACTTCTGGCCAGACCCAATTGCAGCAATGTTGTGCTGAATTTTATCTGACTAAAGGCAAATTCAATAAAACCCTTTTACTGAAGAGCTGGAAAAAAAAAATATTTAGCTAGACCAAACCAGTCAATACCAAGAGAGTACTGTAATAGATTGAACCATATGAAATGTATCCAACAGTTTACTTACAGCTTTTTACCTATTTCATATTGCCTAATCTAATATTAAATCTTAAAGAGACTGATTACTTTCACTGATTCTTTAATGGCATTTCTTTACTTTTTTCAACTCATAATATATGTAGCAAATTTTATTTGTGAAATATATTTCCCAAACCAGAAGTGAGGCTCTTTCTTGTGGAAGTCTTAAGTCCTTCCAAAATATTGGTATGAGTTCATAAATACAGATAGCTTAAAAAGAAAAAAAAAAATCTTTACTTGAGACTTTATTTGCTCAATATGACACAATGCAGATGATTCAAATCATAAAGATATCTGTTATTACCAATTAAAAGTCTACATATAACCAGGGCACCTGGGTGGCTCAGTCAGTTAGGCTTCCAACTTTGGTTTCAGCTCAGCTCATGGCCTCAGTATTGTGAGATCGAGGCCCTGTTCAGGTTCCATGTTCAACAGGAAGTCTGCTTGAGATTCTTTCCCCCACTCTCTCCCTCTCCCACTGTGGTCTCTCTCTCTCTAAAATAAATAAATAAATCTTTTTAAAAAGTTTACTTATAACCAAGTTCATCTTTACTATTTCCCAATAATTGGATTTAACAGACAAAACACAAAAAGAGATGAGAAAGCACAAAAAGGACAATGATTTCTTTTTCTCCTAACTTGAAAACTAATACAGAAATTAGAAAATTGGGACAGTTTCCAAAAATTAAGCCTATTCATAGACTGATTTGAAAGGTAATTATCATTTCGGTGGATATCTTTTGTGGCTAAACCTTGTGTCCAAATGCTCAAAATTTATTCTGGACCTCTCTCATAAATGGTTCCCCCATTTAAAAGAAAACATTTGACTTCCTTACCACCAATACATGACAGCTTAACATTTCAACCTAATTGCATCTGACTGACTGGAGAAGATTAGTGTGTCCCAAGCAGCAGATAAAAAGAACACAATTGTTTTAAATTTTTCAAAATCAGGCACCATGTTCACAGGAGATCCCTATTAATGGAGCATTGGGGGATACCATATCTTTAAGAAAAATGAAGTGTGACAAGAATAGCCATAATGCCAATTTCCTCCTTAGCAACAGCTCCATCAAGTTGTTTTCTCTTTCTTGTTGTGGAGAGTGAGAACCTATGTTTCTCCTGAAAGATGTTTTTAAATCAGGTTGTGAAGATTTTACAAATGTGAGTTGAAATTTATGTATATGAAATCAAACACAATGGCCATAATTAGAAAAGTTCTGAAAATATATTTTAAAAAACAACCAACTTAAAAAATCAAACTAAAGTATAAAGAAATAAATGGACCACAAAGGAAAAATTCAGATTATTTTTGGCATCTATTAGAAGTGAGTAAAACAGACAAAAAAGTGAGTAGTAGGGTTTTTTTTTTTAAGATTGTTAAATATTAAGAATCTAAATAGGTGGTATAGTGTTTTCTTCCTTTGAATCTTTTCAGTTGATACCAGTTTCAGCCCCATGGCCTAGAAAATTAAATATATTATTCAGTACTTTAAAATCTGGTTCCCTAATATTTGTAAATTGTGTGTCATAATTTCTAGGCTAAAGTATAAAGGATAAATACTACGGGCAGAGAAATTTTCAATCACTTGAAAGACATCTTTCCGGGGCGCCTGGGTGGCTCAGTGGTTTAAGCCCCTGCCTTCGGCTCAGGTCATGATCTCAGGGTCCTGGGATCGAGTCCCGCATCGGGCTCTCTGCTCGGCAGGGAGCCTGCTTCCCTCTCACTCTCTCTGCCTGCCTCTCTGCCTACTTGTATCTCTCTCTGTCAAATAAATAAATAAAATCTTTAAAAAAAAAAAAAAGACATCTTTCTGAAGTCATTTAATATGTCTGTTCCTTTTTATGTGATTAATTTTTCTATTGTGTTCAATTAGCCAACATATAATACATCATTGGTTTTTGATGCAGTGTTCAGAGATTCATTAGTTGCATATAACACCTAGTGCTCATCACCGCACATTCCTATTACTATAAATCTGAAGAAAAAGAGAGTTCTACTAAAAAAAACTTTTGTGTGTGTGTGTGTGTTTTTTTTAAAGATTTTATTTATTTATTTGACAGAGAGAAATCATAAGTAGACAGAGAGGCAGGCAGAGAGAGAGAGAGGGAAGCAGGCTCACTGTTGAGCAGAGAGCCCGATGTGGGCCTCGATCCCAGGACCCTGAGATCATGACCTGAGCCGAAGGCAGCAGCTTAACCCACTGAGCCACCCAGGCGCCCTTGTGTTTTTTTTAATTATGAAAACTTCTAAATCCTAGAAGGGAAAGGGCCATGCTTTGTAGTGTCATTCCACAGCATATGCTCAATAAATAAATGAAATAAATGAGAATCAGGCATGCAACCAAAGACTTTCATAACAAAACTTAAAAGGTGTGTGTGTGTGTGTGCGCTTTAAATACAGTCTTAGATGAAAGCCTGGGTGCCTCAGTAGGTCAAACGTCCAACTCTTGATCTCAGCTCAGGTCATGATCTCAGTCAGGGTCCTGAAATAAAGCTCGGAGTTGGGCTCTGCACTGACTGTGGAGCCTGCCTGAGATTCTCTCTTCCTCTGCCAGCCCTGCTTACTCGCTCTCGAAAAAAATAAATAAATAAATAAATAAAAATATATATATATATAGTCTTAGAACATGACCTTGAGACCTATTCGAATAAGATTGTATTGATACTTTAAGAGGTTTCTTTCATCAAAAAATCTTTAATTTCGGGGTGCCTGGGTGGCTCAGTTGGTTAAGCATCTGCCTGTGGCTTGGGCCATGATTCCAGGGTCCTGTGATCAAGCCCCACACTGGGCTCCCTGCAGAGAGCCTGCTTCTCCCTCTCCCTCTGCCTGCCTACTGTGCTTTTTCCTCTCTCTGTCAAATAAATAAATTAAATCTTAAAAAAAATCCTTACTTTCATAATGTGACCAACAAAGTAAATAACTTTCTTGTCATAAGACTAATATCAGGTAAGAAACAGAGTGATTCAAAACATCACTGTTATAAAAAGATAAACATGTTTGAGGGTAGATATATTATCTTTGTCTCTGTGCATGAGAGCTTTCTAATTTTTACTTTGAATATGCTTCTATTTTCTTTGCATACACCAAATACCAACCCCATATTTTGTTCAATGTCCTATTAAAAGAAGACAGCAAAGAGCATCTAGGTTTTTAAAGAAAACCAAATGCCATAGCTTTGAGCACACTGCTAACCTTGTAGAAGAGAACATAAGACTATAACCAAATTGTTTTCATTAAAGAAAAAACAGAACTTACTCAGATTTTCTTTTCCCTATCTGTGCACACACTGAACTCTTATTTCTTTGTATTTCAGAGGTATTTAACTTTTGTGGAAAGTGCAAAATAAGTGCTAAAACTACTAACAACTCCATGTGTAACAGCAGTACAGCACAGATAGTCTTTATAAACTCAATACATTCCAAAGTAAGCTTCTCAAATTCTACCGTGCATACAAAAAATGTGACATCTTGTTAAAATGCAAGGTCTGATTCCACCTAACTGGGGCAGGGCCAGAGACTGTATGTCTAACAGGCTCTCAGGGAAAGTGCTCATCTGTGAACCACACTTTGGGCAGCAAGGTTCTAGAAAGATCGCCCCTAAGACAACTATTCAAGTGGTCAAGTGCATTCAAATTTTTTGCCTTCTTTTTGATGTGGACATTATGATATAGTAATTTCTGTAGTGGAATGGGAGCTACCAGTGTCAGATACATTTTAGGCTGAGTTAGGAAACAAGCAAGTGGTAAGAAAGAACTCTTTGTATGTCTCAAACCAATTGACCAAGGATAGCTAATCTGCTGCTTTGAATAAAAAGGAACATACATCCTATGGAGAATCTCAGCACACAGATGTTTCAACCAATGATGCCAGTGTTCATCTTGTCATGTAGTAAATATTTTCACTGCCAAAAGGAAATCTACGGACAGAGGACAGACTTGCCAAAGAAATTAGGGCTTCAGTAATTAGCAAACCACAAACCACTACGCATCTTGCATCAGTTGGAGATGAATGGGAACACTTGCAAAAGTATTTCACCATTAGCCTGTTCTGTGAAAAAGAACCACAGGGGTGGGGGGAACAGCAATTTTTAAATTCCTTTATTACCCAATACAATTATGTGTTTCAGCCTAAACTAATGTTGGCACTGTTCAGCAGGATTCTTTCATTCCACAAGGGTAAAATGAGAAGCAGAACAAATAGACTGTCTATGTTAGCTTTTCCCAGTGTATCTAAGAGAGACATCTCTGTTTGGAAATAGGCATTAAAACCTGCTTGCCTGATACAGTTTTGATTCACTATTGTCTCTAAGATGGTAGCTGAAACAAAAACAAACCTCAGCCCCCAAACCACATCAATCCCTCCCTCCTCTTGAAAGCACCATTCTTTTATGGTCAACTTCCACAGTGGCCTTTTCATCACCTTGCTGGATCCAAATTTTGTTTTTCTCCACAGTGCTAGTAATGTTAAAACACATAAACACAAGGCTTATAAGTACACGTAATGGAAATACAGACCAAAAGACTGTCTCATTCACATTCAAATAACTCCTCTGAAAGATAGTCAACTAATCTTAAGAAAACAACTGTCTAAAGTATGTTGAGGGGTGCCTGGGTGGCTCAGTGGGTTAAAGCTTCTGCCTTCAGCTCAGTTCATGATCCCCGGGCCCTGGAATAGAGCCCTGCATCCGGCTCTCTGCTCAGCAGGGAGCCTGCTTCCTCCTCTCTCTCTCTCTGCCTGCCTCTCAGGCTACTTGTGATCTCTGTCAAATAAATAGATAAAATCTTAAAAAAAAATAAAGTATGTTGAGAACAGAATACAAGAGTAAAGCATAAATATGTCCTATGATATTTGCTTCTTGAAAAATGAAGGAGTGTAAAGCAACTTCAAATATGTAATACCTAAATGCCAAAACAAAATGGTGCTTCCCACATAATAACACTTCAGAGGACGTTAACAAAGGAACTTCCAACCTTGGTAGGAATCACAGATCACAACAGGTCACTCCTTAGTAAAAATCCCCATTGGATACCAGCTGACCATTTCATTGCTACTAAGATCACTATTCTGACTTCTCTTCACTGCTGGGAGAAAAAGGCAGGGATGAGGGCTTAGCAAAATCCCTTCTGATTACTCCTCCTAACTTTCACTCAAACCAGTACACCCAGATATGGTTACTATAGTTTTTTCTTCTCCACCTGACATAAATGAGTGCTTCTTTTCCTCACTGTGTCCATCTTAATTAATTCTCTATATTTCCAGAGTTGGTGAGGTGGTCCTTCCCAAGTCCTTAGTTGTTTGTGCGAATTATAGTTGCTTATATCAAGAAACTTCAAAGCTAACTCTGCATGAAAATAAATCATCAAAAATAAGCATATGGGACAAGAAGATCAAATATGTGCTCTGGGTAAGCAATAACAAACATAGGTAACTTGGCCATAATTTTTTTAAATGGACTGAGTTTTCCCCTCAGTATTTTCGAACTTTACAAAATCTTTCTACCACCTGTTAAGTTAAACCAAGCCCAACTGGGGATATATATTACATGTAGGTCAAAAAGTTATTTTAAAAATCTTTGTTAAGTAATATGCACAAATACACACTTTTATGGTCACATATATTAGTAGCATGCATATGGCTGTATAAATGAACAAGGAAGCCAACAAAAAATTCTTTGACTATAAATATAATTCAGTCCTTTTAGGAGATAACTATGAACTAGTTAAGCCTAAATATTAACACATTTTTAAATAATCTGAATTCTGAATAAATTTGGGACAGTGACTCTTCACCAGAAGAAAAATGACAATGGCAGCTGACATTTATGGACAGTGTCCAGTTACTGTGTGAGCACGCAACAAGCAAAACTTTTTTTTAATGTTTTTTTTTAAATTTCAAATATACTTTTATTGTAAAATAAAACACAGATACAGAAAACCAATGTATGACTTCATGCATTTTATGAGATGTCACCTCTGTTACCACCACCCAGGTGAAAAATTGCCAATCACCCAGCAGCCCCTCTATGTGCCCACCTCAGTCACACCTGCCTCCCCCAACCAGTGACCACCAAGTGATTTCATAACAATCATGTCTATGTTTCTTTATAGATTTATCACCCAAAGGGCATCCCTGGTAGACTCTTACTTCGTACTTTTCACAATTCAAAATGTCTTGTCTCTTTTAATTTGCAAGTTCTCCCTCTACCTTTTCCTTCCTTTATAGTTTATATATAAAGGTCTCAGGCCTTTGACCTATAGTTTCTCCTAGTCTGGATGTTGCTGTTTGCATATTGTGGTACTGTTTAGCTTGCTTCTCTGTCCTCAGAGTTTCATGCAAATTTGTTCAGAGGCTTGATCAGCCTGAATCATGTTTTAAAGGCTGTCATATTGAGAATGGATAGTAGGGAAGCATTCTATTTGAAAATTAGTTAACCATCAGAATAGTACCAATGACTTACTGGACATTTACAATATGCCAGGCTTTATGATAAGCACTTTTTAAAGCAAGATCTCAGGTAAAACATTCAACAAATAAGTGAAGAGATTACTACTCCAAATTACAGTTAAGGAAACAGGCTTAAAGGTAGTTACAAGCACAACTTCTTTCATTTAATCTTCATTAAGATGAGATGAGTGAGCACTATTACGATCTCTTTTAAATAGGTGTAAACCAATCCAGAGAGAAAGAACTCAGTTCAGGTCTGATGCCAAACTCCATATTTAATAATTCTTTTACATATTTTTGAAACTAGTTCTTTTAAAATAATTCAATTTACCAAATCAACATAGATTACAAATCTTTTAATAAATATCACTTCCCTAAGTATATACTGCTAAGTATATACTGCTTGTTAGTCTTACAACCTAAAGACTACACCTTATGCTTTTGGAAACATTTTTAATAAACTTTGTCTAAAATATGTTAATTTTAGGGGCACCTGGGTGGCTCAGTCAGTTAAGCATCTGCCTTCAGCTCAGGTCATGATCATGAGGTCCTGAGATCCAGCCCCACATAGTGGGGAGTCTGTTCTCCCTCTCCCTCTGTTCCTTCCCGCTGCTCATGCTCTCTCTATCTCTCAAATAAATAAATAATCTCTTTAAAAAGTGAATCCTTTTTTAAAAAAGTATTATGCTAATTTTAGAATATAATCTTTAATTCTATGCATTTTTTCATTTCACTTATTGACTAAAACAAGCTATTTAAATAATAATGAATGACTGGCAATAGATGCTCACAGAGCACATACTGTGTCCACTATCCTGCATATTATGAGTTCTGGGACAAATTTTATGAGTAAAGCAGAGGCTAGAATAGTATCAGGGAACTTCAACAAGTTTCTTTGAGGATTTTGTTTCCATTTGGGTGTACTTGAGGATCTGGAAATTCATTTTCAACATCAACAAAGTTGTGCTATGAAGTGCTGATCCAGAGGCAACTGGGAAGACCCCTGACCCCCGAGCACCAATTTTTCTAGGACAGAACAGAAACCTACCTCAGGCTGGTAAACAGAGGAAGGACCTCAACGAAGAAACCAAAGTACCCGTTTAAGCAGAGTTTGCCTTTCCCAAATTCCCCTTAAACACAAAAAAGGGCTAAGGGTTTGATTTCAAAGAACCTCCTGGTTATGATTCAGGCTGCTAATAAGTCAGAATAAGAAGAAAGCCAAGACTTCAACCAAGCAAGTCACTAATGACAGGAGTCACTGTCAATAAACTTAAAAGCAAGATTTGCCGCAGATAAGCTATGATACAATTAATTCATTCAGGAAAAATAGAGATCTGGCTCTATGAGCATGTTTTACACTACAATATATTCACCAAGAAAAATAATATTCTGCCAACGAATATATTAATGACACAGGAAATTGTCTATGCCTGATAAGGTCACTGCCCTCTCTTGAGACTAAGTTGGCCCCAGAACCACACCAGGATATATACTATAGTGTGGATTAAAAATAAATAAATAAAAGCCCATTTTCCAAGGGTGGAAAGCACACCTGACTAAAAGTGTGGGTGCCTGGGCTCTAGTCATGATTCTGCCTGCAGCTATGTGCCCTTGAACTCCTAAGTAAGTCACAGTGTATAGAGGCCAGTTTTTGCACTGGTGAAAAGGAACCAATTAGACAAGTTTAGTGGTTTTCGAATTTTCCTCTCATGGACTACCAGTATTCCAATTTCAGAGTGTGGTTTTCTGTAGCTAAAATAAAATAATAGGCATCTGTTTGTAAAACCATGTTTCTCATGATTGTTTTCTTATACTTCTGGGGCTTGAAACTACTTGTCAGCTATGAGCAAGGAGAAGTTGTTTACTAACAGAAGAGAGTACATTTGTTTTTGTTTTCCAGTCTCATGTGTTAGGGGTTAGAATACTGAACTTCATACTTACAATAGTTCTATCTATTGCTAATAAAACTATTCCTGGTACAAATGACAGAATCAAAGACATGAAGTTTTCATGTTCCAACACACACACACACACACACACACACACACACACACACACACACACAGCATCTTCCTGGTGCTTTGCTAAGTGACCAGATTTGAGACTCACTAGATTAGAAACATCTAAAAAGTCGCCCTGGATTGAGAGGAAAACACATACACAATGTGAAGTGAGGTAATGCATATGTCCTCCTCACGTTCACTGCTTTCCAGATCACAGAGTTCCCTCTTGATCTCCCTGCTGCCATCCCGTGTGCCCGCAGTCCTCTTTCTCTATCACCCTATATGCTCCATGACTATATCTAGGAATAAAGAATTTAAGGAACAACAGCCCGTTGATTTAGACAACTCTATAACTTTCTCACTGATCACAGCACTACAATGATGATGTGAACTTACCATAAGGAAACTATGGATAAGCTCTTAAGATGTCCAATCAGACTGATTCAGGCTAGGTTTATAACAACAAATGCTGGCAAGTGTGTAGCAATAGGAAACTATCCTATCAGTTAATAGGAACTAGAAAAACCACCAGGAGAAGGGTATGAAATCATGTTATTTGCCTTGATTCTCAGGTAAAAAGAACTACAAGTGAAAAGTCAGATTTCCAAACCTAACCATGTAATGCAGAATTCTTAAGCCCCAGAGAGGCAAACACTAAATAGCCTATATCTGAGTTTTTCAGAGAAACAGAGCCAACAGGGTATGTGTGTATGTGTGTATGTATATGTAGGCTTATTAAAAACAAACAAACAAACAAAAAAACTGGCTTACATAATTATGGAGGCTCAGAAGTTCGAAGATCCTTAGTCAGAAAGTTGGAAACAGGAGAGGCAATGATGCAGTTCTGGTCTAACAGCCTGCAGATTTAAGACTCAAGAAGAGTGGTGGGGTGCCTGGGTGGCTCAGTGGTTTAAAGCCTCTGCCTTCGGCTTGGGTCATGATCTCAGGGTCCTGGGATCGAGCCCCACATCGGGCTCTCTGCTCAGTGGGGAGCCTGCTTCCCTTCCTCTCTCTCTGCCTACTTGTGATCTCTGTCTGTCAAATAAATAAATAAATAAATAAAATCTTTAAAAAAAAAAAAAAACAAAACTCAAGAAGAGTAGGGTGCCTGGGTGGCTCAGTGGGTTAAGCCTCTGCCTTCGGCTCAGGTCATGATCTCAGGGTCCTGGGATCAAGTCCCACATCGGGCTCTCTGCTCGGCGGGGAGCCTGCTTCCTCCTCTCTCTCTCTATCTCTCTCTCTCTCTGCTTGCCTCTCTGCCTACTTGTGATCTCTCTCTGTCAAATAAATAAATAAAATCTTTAAAAAAAAAAAAAGACTCAAGAAGAGCTTATGTTTGAGTTTGAGCCCAAAGTTAAGAAAAGATTGATATCCCAGCTCAAGGCGTTCAAGCAGGAAGAGGTCCCTCTTATTTATATGAGGGTCAACCTTTTTGTTCTACTCAGGACTTCCACTTATAGGATCATACCCACTCTTTTTTTTTTTTTTTTTTTTTTTGCTTCTATTTCTATTTTATTTATTTTTTCAGCGTAACAGTATTCATTCTTTTTGCACAACACCCAGTGCTCCATGCAAAACGTGCCCTCCCCATTACCCACCACCTGTTCCCCCAACCTCCCACCCCTGACCCTTCAAAACCCTCAGGTTGTTTTTCAGAGTCCATAGTCTCTTATGGTTCGCCTCCCCTCCCCAATGTCCATAGCCCGCTCCCCCTCTCCCAATCCCACCTCCCCCCAGCAACCCCCAGTTTGTTTTGTGAGCATACCCACTCTTATAAAGCAGGGCCACATTACTCTGTCTACAGATTCCAATGTTAATCTCATCCATAAATACCCTCACAGATGCACCTAGAATGTCCAACCAAACGTCTGAGCATCCTGTGGCCTAGCTGAGTTAACACATCAAATTTACCATCACTAGTGCACTCCTTCTCAAGGTGGTACCCCTATTCATATCTCTTTAAATCTCCAAATAAACAATAATACATAATTCAGCCTAACATGATAACAAATATCCTATGTACAATTGAAAATGCATTAATTCCTTCCCCAGAAGTGGAGGTAAACTCCTTGAATAAGGTTTGTTCTCCTCCTTAATAACCCACTTAAGTTAAATACTGTTATATAACAGAAATAATATTTAAATAAACATTATGAAATAAAGTCAATATGTCTTGAGTTATATAAGGGAATAAGAGAGGGATGAAAACAAAGATATTTCCTGTATATACAATATTTTATATATAGTATATTATATGTGTGTATATATATAGATATATTGAGAGTGATACACACATATGCACAAAAACATGTATATGCATAATAAAATAAAGAGGAAATTACTCGTGATAATTACAGTCCTTATTTCTCTAGGGTCCTATCACTATAGCTAGTATTTATAACTACCTTCTTTCATTATCCATTGTGTATTCTTTTGCCTTCAGCAAGCATCTCAGCTCATCCTGGTTTTTTACCAGGTGGGGTAACCCAAACCTTCATTCCTGCAGATACAGGCTAATTATAGTCTTGCCTGGATTGGGTTGTTGTAGTTTTCCAATGACCTTACTACAGGGCATAGTAACACTAAGGAACACCCTGAGGGATCTCCTGTATTCAAGAGAAACTTCCTTGCCTCCACTGTGAAGCAATAGTTTGATTTCCTCTTGGTAGTCAGCATCAGTCACTCCAGTTAACACTGTAACACTTTTCTTTGCCTGCTGAATCAAAGGCATGAAGAGCCCGAAGTGGCAGGTGGCAATCTTAACTTCCAGTTCAATGGGTTCATTGTTGTGTCTCCTAGTGGAAACACTCTTCCTTCTGGAACTAAGACTTCTGGGATGCAGAACATAAAATCGTGGAAGAGGAAGGAATTAAAAGTTTTCCTAGTAGGTCACTAGGGGTAATAGTGAGTAGTGCCACTCCCATTTCCATCTCTCCATTCCTGGATCTATGAATCCTGGCTATGAGAGAAACAGCTGATTCAGAACATATACAACCTTTAAGGGAACTTGGTTCCAGCCTTCCAAGGTAATGGCACCTAGCTGGCCCTGTAACTGAGTTTTTTTTTTTTTTTTAAGATTTTATTTATTTATTTGACAGAGAGAGAGATCACAAGTAGGCAGAGAGGCAGGCAGAGAGAGAGGAGGAAGCAGGCTCCCTGCAGAGCAGAGAGCCCGATGCGGGGCTCGATCCCAGGACCCCGAGATCATGACCTGAGCCGAAGGCAGTGGCTTAATCCACTGAGCCACCCAGGCGCCCCTGTAACTGAGTTTTTAAAAGACCATTCCATTGCTCAGTCAAGCTAGCTGCTTCAGGGTGTTGGGGAACATGATAAAATAGGTGAATTCCATTGGCCCTATGATAGACACTTCATTTGCTGTGAACAGAGTTCCCTGATCAGATGCAATGTTGTGTGGAATACCATGAGAGTAAATAAGACATTATATAACTAACTCCATGTAGGGCAGATTTGGAAGAAACATTACATACAGGAAAGGGAAATTTATATCCAGAGTGTCTATTCTAATACTGCCTGCCCCTACCATGAGGGAAGCAGTCCAGTGTAAATAACCAATCAACCTCAGTCCCTGGTAGCTGCCTGATAGCCCCAGGGAGTGTGGTGTTATATAAAGGGTTAGTCTCTGTTGCCAGCAAATTTGGACCGTCAACAGTTTCCATTCCCGGGTCAGTCTTGATGAATACAAACCCACGTTACTAAGAGCATATATAACCCCATTGTTGCCACTATGGCTACTTTGTTCATGAGCCCACTGGGTAATGACAGGGGCGGCTGGGAAAGAGGCTGACTGGTATCCATAGAATAGGTCAACCTATCCACTTAATATTAAAATCTTCCTCTGCTGACGTCACTTTTGGTGACCATTCAAATGGGACACAAATATATTCAGGTTTTTTGCCATCAGAGAGATCTACTCACACATCTCTCCCTGAAATGTCTTTGTCACCAATATTCCTATTGTGCTCCTTCCAATTCCCTGACCATCCAGCCAAACCAGGAGCCCAATAAATTACACATCTAGCCATTTCTCCTTCCAAGCAAAGTGAACAAGATATACTGCTCAAAGTTCTGCCCATCGGGCTGATTTCCCTCCACCAATGTCTTTCAGGTAGGTCCTATAAAGGGGTTATAGTGCTGCAGCTGTCCACTTTCAGGTGGACTTACAGATCTATCTGTAAACCAGGCCCAATTCTTCTCTTCCTCTATGAACTAATCATAGAGAACTCCTTTCAAAACCATAGATGCAAGCTAGGAGAGAAAAGGCAGTGTAATGAAAGTAGGGCCATGGGCTCTTGGGTTACTTCTTCTTGTAACTTCTTTGTGCCCTCTGGGCCTTCTCAAGCTGATCTTCTATATGCCACTTCCATCTGATGATAGGGTGCTACTGAGTACAACCAACTTTATGGCTTGGTGGGTCAGATAATATCTAGCTCAGATTGCAAGGTTTATGGTGAAGTGTTCAGTCTCTACTAAAGTCTATTAGCAAACCAAAAAAACTATTTCTCATGTTTCTCAAGAGGATGGTCATTATCAGTGGATGATGGCAGGGCTTTGCTCCAAAATCCTAAAGGCCCAAGCTGCACTTTACCTATACATGTCAGCCAAAGTCTCCAAGCAGCATCCTTATCTTTCCCTGATACTTCAAGTGCCATTTGGATCCACTGGATCATATGGCCCAACTGGCAGAGCAGCCTGCATGAAAGCCTGGACCTGTTGCAGAACCTTCTCTTTTTCTGGGCCCCCTCAAAACTAGCAACTTTTCCAGTCACTCAGTGAATGGGCCAGAGTAACACATCCAAATGAAGAATATGTTACCTACAAAATTCAAAGGGGTCCAACAGCTTGTAAGTGGGACCAGATGCAATAACTTACCCTTTACCTTAGAACGAATATCTTGACATTCCTCATACCACCCCTGAAATTTCACTAAGGTAAAGTCCTCTGAATATTAGTTGGATTTATTTCCCGCCCTCTCACAAGCAAATACTGTACCATTAAGTCCAGAGCAGTTGCTACTCCTTACTCACTAGGTCCAATCACATAATATCTCAACATAAATGGCAAGTGTGATATCCTGTCGAAGGGAAAGGTGATCAAGATCCCTGCCAACTAAATTGTGACATGGAGAGCTGATATATCCTGAGATAGGACAGTGAAGGTATACTGCTGGCCTTTCCAGCTGAAAGCAAAACACTTCTGGTGATCCTTATTCACAGGTATAAAGGAAAAGCATTTACCAGACTAATACCAGAATACCAGGGAATGTGTTGATTTGCTCAAGCAATGAAACCACAACATATACAGTAACTGCAATTAGACTCACCAGTTGATTAAGCATACAATAATCCACTGTCATTCTCCAAAATCCACCTGTCTTCTGCACAGGACAGAGACAAATTGAATGGGGATGTGACTGGAATCACTAGCGCCACATCTTTCAAGTTCTTGATAGTGCCACTGATCTATATAATCCCTCCAGGAATGCACTATTGGTTTCGGCTTACCATTTTCCTAGGTAGAAACAGTTCTAGTGGTTTCCACTTGGTTTTTCCCATAATAGCCCTCACTCCATGGTCAAAGAACCAATGTGGGGATTTTGCTAGCTGCTGAATATATCTACTTTAAGTATGCATTCTGAAACTGAGGAAACAGCCACAAGATGGGTTAAGGGATCCACTGGGCCTACTATGGGATAGACCAAAGGTAAAATTCCATTGATTATCTGACTTCTATAAGCCCCTACTTTGACTAAAGGAACACAGTGACATTTTGGGTCTCCTAGGATTAGTGTCACTTCAGAGCCTGAAAATCTGATTATTTTCTTTTCACCAATACACAGTTACCCTAGTAAAAGACCATAGGTCCCTTTGGGAAATACTGAGAGAAAAACTAACAGTATAAATTTTTGGCAGTGTACATGGGTTCGTCCTTAAGGGGACTTAGCCTCTCTTTCATATGAGGGTTCAGGGCATGTAAACTGGTTCATGTCTAGTAACTGATTAAGGGGATGTGACTCTCTATTACTATGATTCAGGTTAGGCTTTTGTTCACTTGATGTACAACATTTCTGTTTATATAAATCAAGTAAGAATTTAGTAGGCTTCTTACCTATTTCATTTCTAGGAACACTTCCATCAACCAGCCAATGCCACAGATCTGCTTTGACTCTGCTGTCCCTGACAGTAGGCATGCCCACTTGCCTTTAGTGACTGAGTGCTACCACTTGGCCCCTGTTACCCCAGGATCCAGTTACTACCACTGCACTTAGGTTCCCCTATTCAGTGACCCACAGTTCCCACTGTAAGGTCTAGCCTAAAAAAGAAGGAAGATCACAAAGATCTTCATGGTTTCTGGGGCTCCCCTAACAAATTTATTTCTCACAGTAATGGTGAAAGGTATGTCTTCTGGACCCTCCCAGGGTGAGGTGAGGTCTTAAATGAAATATCTGTTCTACTATTTCAATCTCCCTAAGCTTTTTAATCCCTTCCTCTTCACTAAACAAAGGCCAATCCAGCATTTCAAACTCACTCACTGTGAGCCACCTTTCTAATGATATTTCAGCCAACCAACCAAACAAATGGTTAGAACTTCCTGAACTACAACATTAAATGCAGATTTAAAGTAAGTATGTTTTAAGAGATAAAGATACCAAATTTATATGCAGGAACAGGACATTATGAAATTGAACAGACAGCTCTGGAAAAGAAACACAGAAATTCCAGAAACAAAAATATATACTCATAAAGGTTAAAAACTAAAAGACAGGTGGAACAGTAGAGTTGACTAAGGTAAAAATATAATAATGACAATTAGCAAACTGGAAGAAGGCAGCCACAATAATTCATAAAGAGAAAGACTAAAAATAGGTTAGACAAATGAAGAAACATGAATGATAGACTGGGCAACCCCAATAGACACTCAATAGGCATACTGAGCAATAGAAGTAAAGAAAAGAAGGAAATGAGTATTCAAATAAACACTGGCATAACATTATCCAGAACTGAAGACAGTCCTCAGACTGAAAAGATAGATAATGAAAATAAAATTAATATAAAAATAAAATTAATCAAGCAGAATAAACAAGGACAGGTCCATTTCTATACATATCTTACTGAAACTCCATAAAATAATATACAAATTCTCAGGGAAAGAAAGTCCCAACAGTTCCCAGTAAAATAATAACAATAAAAATAATAGCAGTATTATTATTGTTTTAGCTGCCAATTTCTATGCTCTTGTCCTATGCCAGGGCCTCTAAAAAATAAATAAATAAATAAATTACAATTATTTATTTATTTATTTTTAGTTTTAAGCTTCAAAACAGCCTATGAGATAACTCATATTCTCAGTTTACAGATGAAGAAACACTAGAACTAAATATATATATATACATATAAACTAGAAATAGATACAATAAAATAGTTTTCTTACTGGTCTTTCCACCAATAGTGTCATTCCCTATTCCGATTCATTGTTCACCAGAATGTGACCTACTACAATGATCTTTTAAATTCAAAACCAGTCAAAATCAATCCCTCTTCAAATTTACCATCCAACGATACCAACAGAAAATTATAATTCTTTGGGAAGGTATGCAAGACCCTTACTATTCCACCTAATCTCTTGCTTTACACCCTCCTGTACCACACACACACACACAATATGCTTTTTCATATCTTTACATTATCATTTACCTACAATGCCCACTCCCAGCTAGCCAGCCTGGAATGACAAAACCCAAGGCATTCCCCCTCTGAGAACTGGTAAATATTAGCCAATGTTGATGCAGAAGAAAATCTATAGCGTGATTATACTTCCTGGGAATCATTTCGAACCTTGCACTGAACAGTACAAGTACAAACTTTCCTAAGGTGTTTCTTCAACCTTTCTTTTTTCTATATTCTTCCTCCTTTCCTACCTTCGTCAGAGCGACAGAAGTGTTAGCAATATTGATGTTCAAATTCTTTCCGTTTCCCCTTTTCAGCTCTCTGAGGTTCTGCAAACTATAGGGAAGGGAGAGTACAAAAGTTGTCATTTACTGGAACAGTATCTAAGATCAAAACTACCTACTTACCTGACAGCTTCGCTTGTACTATTTCAAGTCCTAAAGTTCCTGAGTAGAAGAAATTGGGAGAGAAGCAATGGCTCCCATAAGTAGTTAACAAAATGTGAGCTTCAGAATGTGGAGGCAGAACATTTTACATAATTTGAATGTTTCATCTGCTGTCAGATTTTAGTCCGTAAAAATACAAATAGTTGTTCAGTAACTAGCATGTTGTATTTGTATGTTTTTCAGAGAGCATTCTGTAGAAAAGGGGGGGGGGTGGAACCCTCACTTACAGTGTGGTCTAGTATACCCTAGAGGTCACAGAAAGACCAGGGGTGCCTGAATGTGGCACAGCTCCGAAGTATCACAGCAGGGAAGCCGAATGCAAAGATGGAGCCGAGGACTGGGCTCTCAGCTCAGGGTTGCCATAAATCATGATCCGCGGCACAGTCAGGACACTGCTCTTGGAGCAGGGACCCAATAAGTGGCAGATCTGGAGTGACTCCTCTTCCATCACCAGGAGGAGCAGCATGGGGGCCTACTGCAGGAATATGCTGGGTTTGGAGACTCCAAACGGGGTCATGTGCCAGAGACAGATACACTCAGTCATAGGCCTGGTGAGCAGAGAGTACCTGGAGACAAGGGACACAGGAGGGATTGACTGCGTTTCTCTGAGGGTTCACTGAAGAGGGGGGTGTGAGCTCTTGGGCTCCTCCAGGGTCGGGATTGGGAGGTGGCCATATTCATTCTCATTCCCATCCTACAAAGCAGTAAGGAGAGCTTTCAGGGAACAAAAGCTACCAAGAGCAAATCCCAGATTACTTAGCCTAGCCCCTGGCAAGGACACAGCAATTCCGCCTTAGACAAAAATACTTGAGAATCACTAAAACAGGCCCTTCCCCCAGAAGATAATGAAGAACATCCAGCCAAGACCAAGTTTACTATTCAATGAGAATTGCAAAACTCCTGTGCTGGCGGAATAGAGCACATAGAACTCATGGCTTTTTTCCCATGATGCCTTAGTCATACAGAGTAAATTTTCTCTTAAATTTTCTTTATTTTTTTTCCTTTTCTCTGAATTTTTCTTCTTTCCTTTTACAACCAACACCTTACTTTATCAGTTCCTCTTTTAAAATCTTTTTTAATTTTCATTTTTTTTTTAAGATTTTATTTATTTACCCGACAGACAGATCACAAGTAGGCAGAGAGGCAGGCAGAGAGAGAGGAGGAAGCAGGCTGCCTGCCGAGCAGAGAGCCCGACGCGGGGCCCGATCCCAGGACCCCAGGACCATGACCCGAGCCGAAGGCAGAGGCCTCAACCCACTGAGCCACCCAGGCCTATCCCTTCATTTTATTTAACCTTATATTTTGTATCTATATAAATTTTCTTTCTTTAAAATTTTGGGATACATTTTCTTCTAACAGACCAAAACATACTACTTATATCTAGTGTATGGGTTTGTTCTAGTCTCCTGCCAGACTACATTCTTTCCTTTTGTTTTTTTAATTTTCTTCCTAGCTTTTTCAAACCAATATCTATCAATTCCTTTTTTTTTTATCTTTTCTAATTTTCATCTTTACATTCATATTCTATCCCTTCATCTCTTCATCGTATTTACCCTTATTTTTCAATATACATAAGTTTTTCTTTCTTTAAAATTTTGGGGGACAGTTTTTTCTAACAGACCAAAATACACTGAAAATCAGGTGTGTGGTTCTGTTCCATTCACCAGACTAATCATATATATATAATTTTTTTTTCCTTTCTTCTCCCCCTGACTTTGGGTGTCTTCTGATGTGGTTAGTGTATATTTTTATGGGGTCATTGCTACCCTTTTAGCATTTTGTTCCCTCATTCATCTATTCTTCTCTAGACAAAATGACAAGGCAGAAAAACTCACCTCAAAAAAAAAGAACAAGAGGCAGTACGAATGGCAAGGGACCTAATCAATACAGACATTAGTAAGACGTCAGAACTAGAGTTCAGAATGATGATTATAAAGAAGATAGCTGGGACTGAAAAAAAGCATAGATGATACTAGAAAATCCCTTTCTGGAGAAATAAAAGAATTAAAATCTAACCCAAGTTGAAATTTGAAAAAGCTATTAATGAGGTACAATAAAAAAAATGGAGGCTCTTACTGCTAGGATAAATGAAGCAGAAGAGAAAATTAGTGCTATGGAAGACCAAATGATGGAGAATAAAGAAGCTGAGAAAAAGAGAGAAAAACAACTACTGGATCACAAGGGGAGAAATCGAGAGATAACTAATAACATAAGATAAAACAGTATTAGAATAATTGGGATCCCAGAAGAAGAAGAAAAAGAGAGGAGGGCAGAATGTATACGGGAGCAAATTAAAGCAGAGGACTTCCCTACTTTGGGGAAGGAAACAGGCATCAAAATCCAGGAAGCCCAGAGAACCCCAATAAATATCAATAAAAATAGGTCAACACTCCATCATCCAATAGTAAAACTTACAAGTCTCAGAGACAAAGAGAAAATCCTGAAAGCAGCTAAGGACAAGAGGTCTGTAAACTACAAAGGCAGAGATATAAGATTGGCAGCAGACCTATCCACAGAGACCCGGAAGGCCAGAACAGACTGGCATGATATATTCAGAGCACCAAATGAGAAAAATATGCAGCCAAGAATACTTTAACTTGCTAGGCTGTCATCGAAAATAGAAGGAGAAATAAAAAGCTTCCAGGACAAACAAAAACTAAAAGAATTTGCAAACACAAAACCAGTCCTACAGGATATATTGAAAGGGGTTCTCTAAGCAAAGAGAAAGCCTGAAAGTAACATAGACCAGGAAGGAACAGAGACAACATATAGTAACAGTCACCTTACAGGCAATAAAATGTCACTAAATTCATATCTTTCAATAGTTACCCTGAATGTAAATGGGCTAAATGTTCCAATCAAAAGATACAGGAATCAGAATGGATTAAAAAAAAAAAAAAAAAACCCGTTGATAAGAAGTTGAAAAACTTCTCCAAGAAGCTCATTTTAGACCAAAAGATACCTCCAGATTGAAAGTGAGGGAATGGAAAAACATTTACCAAACAAATGGACATCAAAAGAAAGCTAAGGTGGCAATCCTTACACCAGACAAATTAGATTTTAAACCAAAGACTATAATAAAAGATGACAAAGGAAACTTTATCATACTTTAAGCATCTACCCAAAAAGAAAGAGCTAACAATTTTAAACATCTATGCCCCTAACATGGAAGGAACCACTTATATAAGCCAACTTATAACAAAATAAAACAAACACATCAATAATAATACAAAATAGTAGGGGACTTTAACACTTCCCTCACTGAAATGGAAAGATCATCTAAGTAAAAGATCAACAAAGAAATAAAGGCTTTAAAAGACACACTGGACCAGATGGACATCACAGATATATTCAGAACATTCCATCCCAAAGCAACAGAATACACATTCTTCTCTCATGCACTTGGAACATTCTCCAGAACAGATCACATCGTGAGTCACAAATCAGGTCTCAACTAGTACCAAAAGACTGGGATTATTCCCTGCTTATTTTCAGACCACAAAGCTTTGAAACTCAAACTCAATCACAAGAGGAAAGATGGAAAGAAATCAATATTCAAATACATGGAGGCTAAAGAGCATCCTACTAAAGAATTTATGGGTCAGTCAAGAAATTAGAGAAGAATTTAAAAAACTCATGGAGGCATGCCTGGGTGGCTCAGTGGGTTAAGCTTCTGCCTTCAGTTCAGGTCATGATCTCAGGGTCTTGGGATCGAGCCCCGCTTCAGGCTCTGCTCAGCGGGGAGCCTACTTCTTCCTCTCTCTTTGCCTGCCTCTCTAACTACTTGTGATCTCTCTCTCTCTGTCGAATAAATAAATAAATAAGATCTTTAAAAATAACTCATGGATACAAATGAAAATGAAAACACAACTGTTCAAAATCTTTGGGATGCAGCAAAGGCAGTCCTAAAAGGAAAGTATTTAGCAATACAAGCCTTTCTCAAGAAACAAAAAAGGTCTCAAGTACACAATCTAACCCTACATCTAAAGAAGCTGGAGAAAGAACAACAAAGAAAGGCTAAACCCAGCAGGAGAAATCATAAAGATCAGAGCAGAAATCAATGAAATATTAACAAAAAAAACAATAGAATAAATCAACAAAACTAGGAGCTGGTGCTTTGAAAGAATTAACAAGACTGATAAACCTGTAGCCAAACTTATCAAAAAGAAAAAAGAAAGGCCCCAAATTAATAAAATCGTGAATGAAAGAGGAGAAATCACAACCAACACCAAAGAAATACAAACAATTACAAGAACATATTATGAGCAACTATATGCTAGCAAATTTGAATCTGAAAGAAATGGATGCATTCCTAGAGACATATAAACTACCAAAACTGAAGAAATAGAAAACCTGAACAGACCCATAGCCAGTAAGGAGGTTGAAGCAGTCATCAAAAATTGACCAAAAAAACAAAAGCCCTGGGCCAGACATCCTCCCAGGGGAATTCTACCAAACATTTAAAGAAGAATTAATACCTATTCTCCTGAAACCCTTCCTAAAAATAGAAATGGAAGGAAAACTTCCAAACTCATTCTATGAGGCCAGCATGACCTTGATCCCAAAACCAGAAAAAGACCCCATCAGAAAGGAGAATTACAGACCAATATCCCTGATGAACATGGATGCAAAAACTCTTACCAAAATACTAGCCAACAGGATCCAACAGTACATTAAAAGGATTATTCATTACAACCAAGTGGGATTTATTCCTGGGCTACAAGTTTGATTCAACATCTGCAAATCAATCAATGTGATTCAATATATTTATTTTAAAAAAGAACAAGAACCACATAATATTCTCAATAGATGCATAAAAAGCATTTGATAAAGTATGGCAACCTTTCTTGATCAAATCTCTTCATAGTGTAGGGGTAGAGGGCACACACCTCAATATCATCAAAGCTGTCTATGAAAAACCCACACCAAATATCATTCTCAACAGGGAAAAATTGAGAGCTTTTCCCCTTAGGACAGGAATGCAGCAGGAATATCCACTATCACCACTGCTATTCCACATAGTACTGGAAGTCCCAGCCTCAGCAATCGGACAACAAAAAGAAATAAAAGCCATCCGAAGTGGCAAAGAAGAAGTCAAACTCTCTCTCTGCAGATGATATGACTGTTTATGTGGGAAAAGAGAAATTAAGGAATCATTCCCATTTAAAACTGCACCCAAAACATAAGATACCTAGGAATAAATCTAACCAAAGAGACAAAGAATCTGTACTTAAAAAACTACAGGGTACTCATGAAAGAAATTGAGGAAGACACAAAGAAATGGAAAAATGTTCCATGCTCATGGATTAGAAGAACAAATACTGTGAAAATGTCTATGCTAATAGAGCAATCTATACATTCAATGCAATCAAAATCAAAATACCATCAACTTTTTTCAAACAAATGGAACAAATAATCCTAAAGTTTGTATGGAACCCCAAACACCCTGAAGAGCCAGAGGAATGTTGAAAAAGAAAACCAAAGCTTGTGGCATCACAATTTGAGACTTTAAGCTACATTACAAAGCTGTGATCATCAAGACAATATGGTACTGGCACAAAAAACAGACACATAGATCAACGGAACAGAATACAGAGCCCAGAAATGAAACTTCAACTCTATGTTCAACTAATCTTAGACAAAGCAGGAAAGAATGTCTAGTGGAAAAGAGACAGTCTCTTCAACAAATTGTGTTGGGAAAACTGAACAGCCACATGCAGAAGAAATTAAATTGGATTATTTCCTTATACTACACACAAAAACAGACTCAAAATGAATGAAAGAACTCAATGTGAAACAGGATTCTATCAAAATCCTTGAGGAGAACACAGGCAGAAACCTCTTCAACCTCAACTGCAGCAACTTCTTCCTAGACACATTGCCAAAGGCAAGGGAAGGAAGGGCAAAAATGAACTATTGGGACTCTATCAAGATCAAAAGCTTTTGCACAGCAAAAGAAATCGTCAACAAAACCAAAACACAACACACAGAATGGGAGAAGATACTTGCAAATGACATATCAGATAAAGGGCTACTATCCAAAATCTATTAAGAACTTATCAAACTCAACACCCAAAGAACAAAGAATCCAATCAAGAAATGGGCAGAAGGATATGAACAATCATTTTTCCAAAGAAGACATCCAAATGGCCAACAGACACATGATAAAGTGCTCAGCATCACACAGCATCAGGGAAATACAAATCAAAACCACAATGAGATACTACCTCACACCACTCAGAATGGCTCAAAATAACCAGTCAGGAAATGACAGGTGTTGGTGAGGATGTGGAGAAAGGGGAACCCTCCTACACTGTTGTTGGGAATGGAAGCTGGTGCAACAACTCTTGAAAACAGTATGGAGGTTCCTCAAAACATTGAAAATAGAGCTACCCTATGACCCAGCAATTGCACTACTGGGTATTTACCCCAAAGTTAACAAATGTAGTAATCCAAAGAGGCATGTGCACCCAAATATTTATAGCAATAACATCCACAATAGCCAAATTAGGTAAAGAGCCTAGATGTCCATCAATAGATGACTGGATAAAGAAGATGTGGTGTGTATATATACAATGGAATATTATGTGGACATCAAAAAAAAAAAAAAGAAAGAAAGAAAGAAAGAAAGAAACCAAAATCTTGCTATTTGCAATGACATGGCTGGAACTAGAATATTACACTAAGTGAAATAAGTCAGAGAAAGACAAATATATGGTCTCACTAATATGAGGAATTTGAGAAACAAAACAGAGGATCATAGGGGAAGGGAGGGAAAAATGAAACAAGATGAAACCAGAGAGGGAGACAAACCATAAGAGACTTAATCTCAGGAAACAAATTGAGGGTTGCTGAAGGGGAAGGGGTGGGAGAGATGGGGTGGCTGGTTGATGGACATTGGGGAGGGTATGTGCTACAGTGCTGTGAATGGTATAAGACAGATGAATCACAGACCTGTACCCTTAAAACAAATAATACATTATATGTTACAAAATAACTAATTAAATAAATAAATAAATAATGGGGGGGAGGAGGAAAAGATACTAAGATTCAGAGAGAATTTGCAGATAACATTTTAGACTCCACAATCAACTCTCCAGGGAGAAAATACTAAAAATCATTCACTTTCTTAATATTAGAAACAATGTCAAACATAGGTAGTGTTATATTCACCAGACATAAATCAGCTACAGGAAAGTGGAAGGCACTTTAGGAAACTGGAAAGTGAAACTGAAGTTACCATTATGATAAAAATAGTTAACCAAAAGTCCAGTCCATATTTAAAAAAAAAAAAAAAAACAGCTTAAAAATCCTCACCAAAAAAAGTAGTCCATTAAATAACAGTACACATAACAATTTAAAGAAACCATGCAGTTGAAAAAAAAAAAAAAAGTCAATATGGTTTTAGTGGAATAATAGAAAATCCCATTTCTCAATGTAATTGTAAGAAAACTTTGTCATTTCTAAAATGCCTTAAGTCCTTTATCCTGTTACTGTATATTCTAAACTAAGTAAAAAAGCACCATTTGTCCAGTTACCTTTTTCGGAAGACTGAAAACTCTAAAAACGAATATATATCAGATTGACAAAAATTACTACTATTAAGTATCTATCAATCAAAATGATAACATTAAAAATTACAAATATACATTGGTAAGGAAATCCAGAAACTCATGAACCTGTGTTAAGGAGTATGCCTTTTCAATCTGAGGAGTAAAGTATATGAGACTGTCACATAACTTTCAAGAGTATCATGAGCTTCATAAAATGGGGCGATGAGCAGGTGAATTCTACTAAACATTTAAAGAAGAGTTAATACCTGTTCTCTTCAAACTATTCCAAAAAATAGAGGGAAACTTTCCAAATACGTTCTACATGAACTGGAAACAAATATCTTTAATGAACACAGAAGCAAAAATCCTCAATAAAATATTAGCAAGCCACATTTAACAATACATTACAATACATTAAAAGGATCGTTCAATTCCACAATCAAGTCTAATTTATTTCAGGGATGCATAGATGATTCAATAGTTGCAAATCAAGCAAAGTGATACGCCATTTTAACAAGACAAAGGATAAAAATCATATGACCACCTCAATAGATCCAGAAAAATCATTTGATAAAATTCAACATCTGTTCATCTGTTCATAATGAAAACTCTCAACAAAGTAGGTGTAGAGGGAACATACCTCAACATAAAGGTCTTATATGAAAAACCCATAACTAACACCACACTCAATGGGGAAAATCTGAGAGCTTTTCCTCTAAGCTGAGAAACAATACAAGGATATCCACTCTCACCACTTTTATTCAATACAATACTGAAAGTTCCAGCCACAGTAATAACACAACAAAAGGAAATAAAATGTACCATTCGGTAAGGAGGAAGCTAAGTAGTCACTCTTTGCAGGTGACAAAATACTATATATATAAAACCCTAAAGACTCCACCAAAAAACTATTAGAAGTAATAAATGAATGAAGTAATAAACTGCAATGCAGTTGCATGATACAAGATTAATACCCAGAAACTGCTTACTTTTCCATACACTAATAACAAAGTAGCAGAAAGAAAAATTAAGAACACAATTTCATTTAGGGGATCTGGGTGGCTCAGTCCATAAGCCTCCAACTCCATGATCTGATTTCAGCTCAGATCATGATCTCAGGGTAATGAGATAGAGCCCTATGTCCAGCTCTGCACTGGGTGTAGTACCTGCTTAAGATTCTCTCTCTCTCTTCCTCTCCCTCACCCCCTCCCTGGCCCCTGCACTCTCACTCTAAAACAAAACAAAAAAACAACTACAACAACAACAGAAAAACTAAGGGGTGTCTGGGTGGCTCAGTGGGTTAAGCCTCTGCCTTCGGCGGCTTGACCCTCATGATCTAGGGTCCTGGAATCAAGTCCTGCATCAGGCTCTCTAATCATCAGGGAGCCTGCTTCCTCCTCTATCTCTCTCTGCCTGCCTCTCTGCCTACATGTAATCTCTGTCTGTCAAATAAATGCATTAAATCTTAAAAAAACAAAACAAACAAACAAACAAACAAAACTAAAAAAAAAAGAAAGAAAACAATTTCATTTACAATTGCACCAAAAAGAATAAAATACCAAGGAAAAAACTTAATGAAGGAAGTGAAAGACCTATACCCTGAAAATTATAAAAAAGTAACTGAACATGACACAAATACGTGTAAAACTATTCCATGCTCTTGGACTGGGAGAACAAATATTATTAGAACGTCCATATTACCCAAAGCAATGCACAGATTCAATGCAATCCATATCAAAATACCAACAGCATTTTTCACAAAAGTATAACAAATAATACTAAAATTAGTATGGAACCACAAAAGACCCCAAATGGTCAAAGCAATCTAAGAAGAATAAAGCTGGAGGTACCACAAATCCCAATTTCAAGATGTACTACAAACCTGTAGTAATCAAAACAGTATGGTTCTGGAACAAAAACAGACACATAAATCCAAACAACAGAAGAGAGAACCCAGAAATAAACCCATAAATATATGGTCGATTAATCTATAACAAAGGAGCCAATATACAATATATAATAGGGAATAGACAGTCTCTTAAATAAATGGTTCTGGGAAAATTAGACAGCCACATGCTGAACCACTTTGTTACACCTTATACAAAAATAAACTCAAAATAAATTAAATACCTGAATCCATAAAATTTCACGGAATAAAATACAGCCAGAAATTTTTTAGACAAAAGTATTAACAACATTTTTCTAGATATATCTACTAAGGCAAGGGAAACAAACATTAACTACTGGAACTACACCAAAATAAAAAGCTTTTGCACAGCAAAAGAAACCATCAACAAAATAAAACGGCAACCTACTGAATGGGAGAAGATATTTGCAAATGACATATCCGATAAGGACTTAACATCCAAAATATATTTAAAAAAATTTATATAACACCAAAAAAGCAATCATCAAAAAATGGTCAGAGTAGGGGCGCCTGGTTGGCTCAGTCAATTAAGCACCAGATTCTTGATTTTGGCTCAAGTCAGGATCTCACAGTGGTGAGATCAAGACCCATATACCACCCTGTCCTCAGAATGGAGTCAGCTGGGGATTTTCTCTCTCCTGCTCCCTCCGCCCCTTCCCCTACTCATACTCTCCCAATCAATACATCAATCTCTTAAAAAAAAAAAAAAAAGTGGGCAGAGTACCTGAATTGACATTTTTTAAAAGAAGACATACAGATGGAAGACACATGAAAAACTGCTCAATATCACTAATCATCAGGGAAATGCAAATGAAAATCACAATGAGCTATCACCTTATACCTCTCAGAACGGCTAGAGTCTAAAAAACAAAAACAAAAACAAAAAGAACAAATATGGGACACCTGGGTGGCTCAGTTGGTTAAGCATCTGCCTTTGGCTCAGGTCATGATCCCAGAGTCCTGAAATCAAGCCCCACCTTGGGCTCCCTGCTCAGTAGGGAGTCTGCTTCTCCCTCTCTCTCTGCTCCGTCTTGGACCACTCACGCTCTCTCTCTCTCTCTCACTCACTCTGCTCTCTCTCAAATAAATAAAATAAAATCTTTTCTTTAAAAAAGAAACAATGAGTACTGGCAAGGATTTAAAGAAAAAGGGGCCCTTATCCACTGTTGGTGGGAATGTAAATTGGTACAGCCACTGTGGAGAACAGTATGGAGGGTCCTCAAAAAGTTAAAACAGAAATACCATGGGATCCAGTAATTCCACTACTGGGTATTTACCCAAAGCGTGGGGGGACACTAATTCAAAAAGACATATGTATATGCACCCCTATGCTTACTGTGGTATTACAATAGTCAAGATATGGAAGCAACCCAAGTGTTCATGGATAGACGAATGGACAAAGAAGATGTGGTACATACATACAATGTAATAATATTGCCCAGCCATTTAAAAAAAAAAAAAAAAAAAAGGATGAGCTTTTGTCATTTGCAATAACATGAATGGACCTAGAGGGCATAATGCTAAATGAAATAGGTTAGAGAAAGACAACTGCCATGTGATTTCACTTATATGTGGAATCTAAAAAAACAAAACAAAACAACCAAAGAGCAGAAACAGACCCATAAATGCAGAGACTACACTGATGATTTCTGGGGAATTGGGAAGTGTAAGGAGCTACAGGGGTGGCAGCTGGGCAAAACAGATGAAGGGGAGTGGAAAATACAGGCTTCCACTTATGGAATAAATAAATTATAGAAATAAAAGGTACAGACAGCATAGGGAATACAGTCAGTGGTATTATAATAGCATTATTATATGGTGACAGATGGTAGCCACATTTGTGGAAAGGACAGCATAATGTATAATCTTGTCAAATCACTATGTTGTATACCTGAAACTAATGTAACAATGTGTATCAATCATACTTCAATAAAAATTATATTAAATTAAATTTAAAAATAAAAGACTGATGAGCTCTCATACCATTCAAAAGATAGTAACAACAAAAGGGAAGAGGGGATGGAGAAAGAATTTAAGTAATTTGTTCAATATGGAGTCCCTCTGGCAAGATAAAATGACATTTCTAACACAATCTACCAATCAGATAAATTCCACTACAACCCTGTAACAAAGAAAGTAACGTAGGTATGCAGAAAGAAGATAACATGCTCAGCCACACCCAAACAAGACCAAAAATATAATACAGAGAGGATTACTATAAAGCAAAGGGCCACAATTTTTAAAAACACAACAACAAAACAAAACAAAAAAACAGTTTAAAATAAGCAATCAAAATTAACAAATAAAATTACGGTGAATGTATTATAAATCACAAAATACCCTTCCCGGAGTCTTGCAATAAAAGGTGAAACACAAGGATTAAATAAGGATTAGATTAAGGCAGCAAGAAGAAAGCTTATGTTCAAATTGGGAAATGAACATAAGGCAATCATCAGCAATATCATCATGGCCGGTATATACTAACTACCTGTATCAATGCTATTTGTTGGGAAACAAAGATTAAGTAAGGATTAGGTTAAGATGGCAAAGAGAAACCCTGTATTCAGGTTGGGAAATGAGCATAAAGAAATCATCAGCAATATCACCATGACCAGTATTTACTGACTACATATAGCAATGCTATTTGTTGGGAAACAAGGATTAAATAAGGCTCAGGTTAAGGAGGCAAGAAGAAACCTTATCTTCTTCAGGCTGGGAAATGAGAGAAGGTAATCATCATCAATATTATCATGACAAATTATACTGACTACATCTATCAATGCTATTTATTGAAAAAACAACTGTCCAGGGGTTCCCACATTTCTGCACATCTTATAAGCAGAGGTATTCAAAAGTCCTCTTCCTTTTCAAGGATATCTGTATAGTGTCTTCTTCCAGAAAAAGTTTGTTTACCGTCCATCATAAAAGATTCAGGTTCCCTAAAATCGGGGTTTTCTCTCCTGTAACATAGCCCATTACATAGGCAGATGTCACCTTGCCATCTTCATACTGCCCCGTTAAAAACTAGGGCCCAGGAAATGAGAACAAGAAAATGTGACACTTCCGTTACCACTATTGCTATGAGTAATAAAGCCCAAGAGTCTTGTGTCTTCTGCCAGTATCCATGAAACTGGCAAGGTAACTTGTTGGCTTGCAAATGGGACCTTTCACAGTTCTTGACAACAGTAAGGATTTTATAAATATTATCCCCTCAGTATCCCATTAACCTATAAGGAAAGTACTCCTACTATTTTCATTTCATAGGTATACACATGGAACAAATGTTGATCAAGTGTCAATTATGTACCAGGTACTGTTTGAGGTACTGAAAATAGAGCTGTGAAAAATACAAAGAAAATCCTTGTCTCTGTGGAGCTTTACAGTAGATGATGAAATGAGTATGTTGATGAAATTAAGACCCAGAGGTCCCATTGTGTAATGGTTAGCACTCTGGACTTTGAAATTAAGACCCAGAGAACTATGTACCTTGCCTAGGGTTAAGTAAGTAATACTTGTAAGTAATGGAGCCAGGTTGCATCTGAGCAGTAGGACTCTGAGCCTGAACTCTTAACCACTATACTATAGTTCCTCCCACACTGTGGTGATAAAAAGGCCAAGTCATGAGATTCCAAAGATTAATGCGCTTAGAATCATCTGGCACTATAATCCATTAAAAGAAACCAGGACTCCCAGAAATACCCTTGTATGTCTACAGCAGTAAAAAATGCCTAGCACATTTTGTTCTAAAAGAATGCAAGAAAGCCAGAAAGCTAACCAAGGATACTAGGATCATATCTAAGGAGCAACCTGAGTCTTGCGCAGGCTTTCAAGAGGCCAAATTTGAGTATTACTGATGATAACTGCAATGAACTGAAACATATGAAATGTATTCATTATAGTACTTTAAAAATATATTCATTATGATACTTTTAAAAAAATTCCACATTTACAGGATGGTAGGTTTTAAAGGGATGAACTGTGTTCCCCTCAGCATTCATACATTGAAGCCCAGTATCCCAGAATTGTGTCTGTATTTGGAGACAGAGTCTTTAGAAAGGTAATTAAAGTTAAACGATGGCATATGGGGAGTCTTAACCCAATATGAATGGTGTCTTATAAGAAGGCATTAGGGAATAAACACAGACCAAGGAACAACTATGTAAAGACAAAAAGAAAAAACAGCCATCTAAAAGCCAAGGAGA